>NC_090265.1:666643958-667263276 GCF_040414725.1 Anabrus simplex
CAATAGCCGTTGTGAGGTGACCAGAGTCAGCAGGCTAATTTCAGCCCAGTTCCAGGAAAAGTACGTCATCGCGGTTACGAGAGATATTACCCTCTCCACCTCATGAAGAGACAGTTGATACATTATTAACACCCACTTTTCAAACTCAGCTTCGAGACGCTTTATTTCAGCGGGAAAGTTCAGCCTATGTGAATGAACGTAATGAAGCAACGTGATGGATTCACAGCGATACAAGGGAGAAGGGATGAGACCTCGAATCTTACTGGACCATGTGATATGGCTGATGGAAGGAGACTTTTGAACCAATAAATACCACCGACAAGGGCTGGAGAGGACATTCGGACATTCGTACTTTCTCATTTATATTCTTATTCATACTCTTACTACGATTCTACGTCTACACATCGGAGAAGATTTTAACTTAGTTCACTTCGCATCTGAGTATATTCTACTCAAAAGTTACTCATTGGGACTTGTTATCTCAATGACGAGAGGTAGTCAACGGGAGACCGGCTTTGACTAGTATAGGGCAGGAGAGCTCGTATTATGAATTTAGCTACGCTACTGTTCCGTAATACGGAAGAATACGAATGTATTCTCTCCATGAACATAACCCATGGTGGTTTTGCACTTAAAAATAGGACTCATTACGACTTTATGTAAGGAGTACAGTAGGAAGTGTTAAGGACAGGAAATGTAGAGGTAGGACTGGAATCCAACAACAGAGAAGGCAGCCGGTACGAGATCCACATATCATCAGCTTCAAGACAACAGAGTCTACATATGGTGAGCTTATGGCATAAGTTACTGCAAGTCTTCGCGCAACAGTTCATTTTTAAAATTAATTTTATTCAATTTTCTTTTGCTTTCTTTAAGTTCAGATGTCGTTAAAACGCCGTTACGTCACGTTTTTCATCTTAATAAATAGTTGTTCTAATTTGTATTTTATGAAATGATTATTAATGATCCTTAAATTCCAAGTTAGTGTACTTAATGATTTGTGTTCCGTTCACCTCACCCCTGGGAGTTTTTTGAGTCTCATTACGCATTATTATTATTATTATTAATTATCTACTTTTGTTTTCAAGCCATAAGCTTGAAGACTGGCGCCCTTGGGATACTGTTTATGGAGAAACAATGACATATCATTTATTTATTTTAATATTAAAGTGACCCGCCACGTTATAATTTTGTCATTCATCCGTGGGCCAAGTGGGTACGTCACACGGTGACTTATTGATACATTTTCGTCGAGAGAGCTCTGCTTTGAACTTGTCCGACTCTCAACAGCATTCCACAGTTTAGTGTTTCTGAGACTATTATAATTTGTTACACAGCTCGTCAGTATAAGTACAGTAAACCTTTTTCCATTACTAACGCGATAATATTTTCATTCCTCACGAGGGCGATGTAGGAACCACTAACCTATCGATTAACGCTTCTCCCCCATTAATTAACTGCCGGGAACATTAAGCGGGCTGCATATGAAAGTAGTGATAAATGTTCATTACTCCAAGTCCATTAACTTTATTTACTGTTGTTTTCTAGAGCTATTTTTTATTTGTTCCAGATCCCTTTTTAAGTAAAATGTTCACATTACAGATATTCAAATTACGGATATGATCATTTTCCCAATGACTTGAATTAGCTACTCTATGTGTTTTGATAAAATTCCATCCACTCAGTTGATATTTTTTTTAAAATTCTCAGCGTTATTCTAGCTTCAATTCCGCTTTCAAAGTGCATTCGTATTCAAATTATATAACCGTACTGATGATTTGTTGTGGAAAGAGTTGTGGGCTGTTCTGTAAAAATTTAGGAAATTAATGGTAGTCCATTATATAATCAAGTCTTTCCCATTCACATTACAAAGTTATTTGGTCTTTTCGGAATTGTTGTTCACCAACTTTCTACACAAAAGCAGTATAGAGTTGGACTTTTATAGTACAGGATATTTATTCTTATGCCAACAATAAGGTCTTTTTCATTGTAGGATAAGAAATTTTCTTTTCGGGCTGGCGTAAAGTACATAGTTTTTCACTTCATCATATCGCTTCCGTAAATTAGAAGAAAGAATCCGCGTGTCAAACGCAAACATAGTAAGCACATTTTTACATGTTTTTATACATAACAAGTTTTAATGCCTCAACAACAGTTTAGACAATAACATCGAACACAGCTCAAAAATTGAAATGCTGTATTCAGTTTGCAGAAGTGATAGGATTTTAACATTGAAACAATTTTCCTCACTAAAAAAAATTAAAATATATCTTAGTCAACAACAAGGAACTGAACCGTTGAAATTTTAAAGTGTTTTTTATAAAGTAGATATTTTATTTTCAGGTTTTATGTGTTGTAAATTCAAACAACTCCTTAGGGATTTTGACATGTTTTTTATTATCGCTGAAGAAGAGACTATACCTATTTCTAGAAACATGTATGACGGTGGAATTAATTCAATTAGTAAACGGTATATACTAATTGTATTGACAGTGCACGTTTATTAGTCCTCTTTCTCACAGGTTGAAAAGACATTTATTCTTTATTCCACAATTTTTGGTCTCATTATTTGGCCAAAAGTTCCTCGTGTTTTTTCCAGGTGAATTAAAAAAATCCGTCCGTATGACTGTTCACTACAAGGTAAATAGTTAAAATACCTATGCGTAAAAATATGTTTATACTGTTGGTTACTTGTGCCAGGCTCCTCCCTTTTATCTATCCTATCCGACCTCTCTTGGTCAACTCTTGTTCTTTTCCTGAAATGTCGTATGGCTTTTAGTGCCTGGATATTCCAGGACGGGTTCGGCTCGCCAGGTGCAGGTCTTTCTATTTGACACCTGTAGGTGACCTGCGCGTCGTGGTGATGATGATGATGATGCTATGATGATGAAGACAACACATAGGCCTACACCCAGTCCCCGGGCCATTGGAATTAACCAATTAAGGTTAAAATCCCCGACCCGGCCGGGAATCGAACCCGGGACCCTCTGAACCGAAGGCCAGTACGCTGACCGTTCAGCCAACGAGTCGGACTGTTCTTTTCCTACCCCGATGGTAATGTTAGGTATCGACGCCTAGGGAGTCTTTCATTTTCAAGCACTTTGTGGCCCTTGTCTTTCTTTGTCCGATACCATTTTTCGAAATGTCAGAGCCCTACCTTTTTCCCTCCGGTTATTATTAATAGAGTATTGTTGCCAAGTCGTACTTCCTCTTAAAACAATAATCACCACCACCACCTACTGTTGGCAACACTGCCGCGAAAGCTGGAGTGAAGACCGCCATACCACAGCTGTCCTCTTAATATTGCTCTCAGCTTGTTTGAACTTCCGTATTTACAGTCATTCCGACCCCAGGACGCCACAATGGTGCATAGGAGCTGGCACTTTCACAAGTCTAGGTGGTGGCGGTGGTCGCGGTGGTGGCACACTTCTTTTGAACCAGTTTTTCCAGGTCTTTTCAGGTAATCCTCGTGAGGGTAAGAAACCACGAGAAGAAAATTCTGATTCCAATATCATGCAACGGAAGGTCAAAGATCTGCTGCACCAGCGCGTCCAGCCATTGGTGAACGAAGCAACGGTAACACCTCTAATGATAAGGGCCATCCTGTTCACCTTGGAGCCACGGAGTAGGCTAGATCTAGCTGCATATAACTCGCCATGGAGGAACATCGCTGGGGTCCGAACAAGACAACTGTCTGTAGGCAGCCACATCCAACTCACCACAATCAATGCGATCAATAGCGTCTGCTGACACTTCCTCTCTAAGAGTGGAAATCGCGGTTTAACGAAAGGGCTAGGAATCGGTCTAGTCCAGAAAACTCTGGTTGCCAGTCGAACTCTATTATGGTGACATTATCCAAATAGTTCAGCGTAAATGGTCTCACTAATCCGTACCGCCGCACTTTTCTCAAGCAAATCTCTGGGTTACAGTGCACTGACCAAAGTGGACAGAGTGTACAACTGAGGTTTTCGTAGTAGAATAAACGAATTCTGCTGTAGAGCCCATCTGTCCACTCGGTTGATAGCTTCCTGCAGCTGTCTTTCACGAACCGCCATCCTTCCTAAGCTAAAATGCAGAGCTAAATCCTCTACATACAGCGATGGAACAATTGTGAGCCCAGCTGCCGTCCATAGCGACTGCGAACAGCATGACACTCAACACATATCCCTGAGGTATTCTATTTCCTTCCTATGTCCTCCCTACTCAGACTCAAAGTAGCCGGGGTTATCAATAAACGTTATCAAATATGCAGGAATTCCCAAAGGAGGTCGGATAGGAATGTTGAAAGCGATGTGCGTTCTACAAGTAGCTGGAAGGTATCCCGTGATCTACTGTGGGGGCGGTGTTGGTAACCACGGGGCTCTTAGCAGAGTCCTGGCATTACTTCCACTTACTTGTGCCAGGTTCCTATCCTGTTCGACCTCCCTTGGTCAACTCTTGTTCTTTTCCGACCCCGACTGTATTAGAACACTCGAGACCTAGGGAGTCATTCATTTTCACGCCTTTCGTAGCCCTTGTCTTCCTTTGGCCGATACCTTCATTTTTCGAAGTGTCGGACCCCTTCTGTTTTTCCCTCTGATTAGTGTTATATAAAACAATAATCACCACCACCACCACCACCACCACCATTCTCGTGGTCTACACTCCACACTGCCAAATTGGAAATCTCTTGGGGAGGAGATGGGGAGTACAGTGCAGAAATTTGGGTTAATACGTAATTAAAGGTAAAACATAATTTACAGAATACATTTATAAATGCTCTAAAAATATTGTATCATGAAGTTTGTCATTATCACAGTTGCGATAATTACAAAGAACGTATTTTTAGTAGCCTACTCGGGAAGGACTATATCTACTGTAGGTAGTATAAAAAAGGTTCTCCCCAATAACTGCAGTATAGAAAGCAATATTTGAGGACCTTTGCTACTTAAAAGGGTTCAGTTTCGTCAGCCTGTCCTACTTCTGAAGTATATTCACCGAACGGATCAGTGATAAATTAGTGACCCGAACATTTCCTTTACCTATGCCTAACTATTGGGGATTCTACAAACGTGTACAATATTCCACATTCAGATTGAGTGATAAATGTGAGCTTGTTACATGCAATGGTTACAGCTAATATTTAATTGCTCAATAAATTGAGTGACATGCGTGCTGCATTCGTTATTTTCAGTCACATCGTTAGTGCGAGGGGTGGGGAAGTCCTTCATTAGTGAATACTGGGCGTTCTGCATAAACTGGTGGACTTTTTATTAACATTTTATTTGACATGATAATACATCTTTTGGGATTTTTCCGTGTCAAGAGAACAAGGTGAAATTTTTTTACGTTTCGCAGAGAACATTGCTCCGCGTCTTCAGAAGAAAATCTCACGAGGAGCTTCTCTAATAATGGAGGTTTAAATTTGAGAATATTTTACCGCTGGTCTATACATGGCCAACTTGATGCGTCGCTCTAGCGAGCTCCCTACAAGGAGCGCAGCGAGCGATCCACTCGGCCATGGTCTATAGTGAGTGGTACTCTCGTTCGTCACCAGATGGCTCACCGTGGGCTTGCTTTCTCGAATGTAAAATGATGACGCCATCTTAGCTCCAATTAAGATGTTTCTTCTTTAATTCGAATGTGCGTTGTGGAATAAACTGCAAGGTCATAGACGAATGTGGTAGAAGAAATAAATTACATAAAATAGTAAAAAAAAAAGCGCAGCGAAAGACTGACAAGGATAGAAGAATAAAATGGAACAGACGCTTGAAAGAAGAGTGTGTTTCAGTTAGAAAGGTATAGTATAAATAGGCAGTAAACAATAACGTAAAAATATAAAATTGATAATTGAAGAATGTTTAAGTTAATAATATAATATCTACTAAGTAGCTTAAAGTAAAAAAGCAAAAAGGCATGGATTGAATATTACTATGTTGCAATCTCAGTTCACTGAAAACAACGTTCTTTTGTTAGTGGATGACCAAAATGTCATCCCCCTGTATGTGGGGTAGGTAGGTTACATCCTTATATTGCCAGTCTGTTGTAAGAGGCGACTAAAAGGGAAACTAGAGTTTCTCAACTTTGGGGCGAGAGTTGGCGACAACAATCCCTTAGCTGAGTCGGGCATTACGTCCATTTAGTTGTGCCAAGCTCTTCATTTTCTCTTCCCTATCCGATCTCCCTTGGTTAACTCTTGTTCTTTTCCGACACTGACAGTATTAAGTTTGTGAATCACAGGGAGTCTTTCATTTTCCCTCCCTTCATGGCCCTTGGCGTTCTTTCGCTGACAACTTCATCTTCTAAAGTGTCGGACCCCTTCCATTTTCCCCTCTGATTAGTGTTAATAAAGGATGTTTGCCCAGTTGGACTTCTAAAAACAGTAATCACCACCAACAACACCACCACCAATATCTTTGATTTCACCCCAGTTTTTTCCCTGTTGATGATCATTCACTTCCCCATGTCATCCTGAATATGCTTCCCTTCTATTTCCTTGTGGCTTCCAATCAGGTGTCTCCTTTGCTATATGGTCGACTTGTCACCAAAACTTATGCCCCACCTACCACCATTTTCTCATCGTTATTTCCTGTTCTATATCCTCGTGATTTATCCTTCCTCAGAGCGTAGTATTTGAGTTGGCATTTGGCCATCAAATCCCCAAAATGTTGCCTAAATATTGGTTAATAATTATTATCTGTAGATCGTGGTCACGTACTAATGTTGCTTTCCGGGTCTTGCATCCGTACCGTAGGACAGACTTCACCCAAATTAAGAATCACAGCAAAAATAGTTTATTTTATAAAATGATCATTCAGCGACAATAATTTGTTTAGCAAGGCCAAAGAACGATGAAATAATAACATTCAGAAAATACACTGTTCTAGAGCAACACTTCTACGTCATATTGGCCTGTTATTTTAACACCGATGTCATTCCATTTTACGGTTCTCACACTTTTACTCTGGACTTACTTTATTAAAGTTTAATAATGTCCCTCATTTTCTTTGAAGCATTACTTGTGAACTCGCTTTCCGGAGCAGTAATTACATGGCAAAATAAATTAAAATGCTCCTATAAGCGTGTAATGGGAAACGTCAGGAACAAAGAGTGTTTATATCGGTACAGAATTAATGTTGTGAAAAATACTCAAGCGAAGAAAAGGCTCTGTTGAATGGTTGGCCTAAATATCCACTTAACAAATACTATGCTAAACTTTTCAAATAAGAATGTAATTCTAAGCCATCTCTCCACTGACAGCTCGGAACATACCACTTTTTCGAGCAGCTCGTCTCCCTTCTAAGTCTTCCCAGCCCAAACGTTGCAACATTTTCGTAACGCTATTTTTTTTTCTTTTTCGGAAATCACCCAGAACAGAGGTGCTCAGCTGGGCACCCGTTGAGGCAAGCCCAGTGTGGCCGGGCAAGCGTGACGTAGATGCGAGCAGCTTATATGACAAGCATACGTCACAGTGAAGGACCATGGTCTGCCAAACGACCGCTGCTCGGCACGAAGGCCTGTCCTGTGGTGAGCACAACGAATCCTCTCGGCCGTTATTCTTGCCTTTATAGACCGGAGATGCCATCTCGACATCAGATAGTTCCTCGGTGGTAATCACGCACGTTGAGGTAACCTCAAACCAGCCTCAGATAAGGTAAAAATCACTGACCTGGCCGGGAATCGAACACGGGGTCTCCGTGTAAGAGGCAGACACGCTACCCCTACACCACTGGGCCGGCATCCCTTGAATAAGCTTAAATTTATTTTCAATTGTTTGTCTCCAGTTAATTTGTTCATGGAGAATGGTTGCCTGGTAGTTCACCTCTTAAAAAGATCACCGCCACCACCACCTTTTTTTCTGTGAACATGAGTCTTTGTAATATTTTCACTTCACACAAAATTCTTTATTATATAATTGGATATAAATAATAAAATGATAATCTAAATAATGAAAATCTACGTTACATGTAACAAGCTATAGCTTCATTTTAGATAAAAACCCGTATTGACTACAAGATCAAGTAGCGAATGTTAACTTAAATATTATATACTGGCAAATGTACCCGTGCTACGCTACGGTATTCTACATTGTATACGGATATCGAAGTAAATACTGTGCATGCAGTAAATGAGATTGTTTTAAAATTGCATGTCTCTTAGCCTTATCCGAGAAATAGCATGGGGAGGTCCCCATACGTTGTTTCCAATGTAAAGTGTGGGTTGCGGAGTTGTGATGATAACGGCAGGCTCACTTGCCTACTGCTATTCACAATCGAGTTGGCAAGTTTACATTACAATTGCAGGCCCCATTCCTTACTGCGCGGTCACAATCGATTTGGAGAGTTTTAGTTACAATGCAAGGCCCCTTTCCTAATTTCAGACAGATGACAGTTGAGGAGGTTTTATAATAATAGCAGGCAACTTCCCTACTACCAGTCAAAATTGAGTTGTGCAATTATCATTATAATGGCAGACCCTTTTTTCTGCTGCCAGGCAGCTTACTGCCAGTCACACAGAATTAGTGAGTTTCACTAAAATGGCAGGCCACTATGCCTAATGCTAGTCACATTGTAGATTGGAACATTTGTTTATAATGGCGGGCACCCTGGCCTAGAGCCTAACACAATAGGGTAGGGGAATTTTGAACAAAACTGCATGCTCCCTTGCCTTCTGCAAGACAAATCGAGAAGTGAATTATTCATTACAATAGTAGGCCCTCCTTACTAATGCCAGTTACACAGGAGTTGGAGAAGGACCCCATTCCTACTGCCAGTCAAAGTCGGTGTAGGGAGTACTGATTAAAATAGCAGAAACACCCTTTCTCGATCGCAACAAATCGACATCAATGAATATATGTAGATGGACATACGAAAGTATATGCATGTTTACAATATTGCAGACCTTCATTTACAGATTAACTGCTTCTGAACGGTACGTCATATCGACAAAGGATTGTACCTTAATGTGCGTAATTTAGCAATCTAAATGGCTGGTCCTATAATATTTACTCGTATCTCATCTATTCATGGGTTAGATTAAGTCAGAAACGTTGAATAGGTTGAAATCTGCGTAAGATTATCTTACACTGCATTACTTTTCGGATAATTATTTGACATAGCATTTGGCTCACGTATGGGTACTGGGTGGGCCAATGTTCGTGTAGAGTTTGATGATACTGTCTTTCCTGTAAGTGATTGAAAGTATGAATTATGCAGGTAAAAAGTCCAAATTTACTTAAAATCGAGAAATGGAGACGAATCTAACGTATAAGCGATAGAGATACGACGATACAGGTACGACAAAAGGTCATAAGACCAAGGTTGAAGGTCACTCCTAATTCAACGAAGATTGTGCCATCCGTTATGTGATAGGACTTTCCGTTTATCCCATGAAATACCTCGAAACGAAGGTCTGCACCATCATTAAATTTGCCTCCATATTTCGATATTCCTCGGGGATAAAAAATGATCTTGGAAGTTTTTCATCCGTTACAGGCTGAAACGCATAATTTTGCCAAATTTCAATTTTCTTGCACTTCTGGCAGATTATGCTGGAATCTGGAATTTGGGTGAGCGGGATAAAAATTGGGACTTTCAGGAAATTAAACCAAAAAGTATGCAGATGATCATTATTACCCCTCAAACTGGTAGCTGTACGAAAATTTCACCTTAATAGTCAATGTACAGGCACACACAGTCGTTACGATTTTATTTATATAGATAGATGAGGTATCTGCTCAACGTACAACACATTTTGGCTACGTCCGCTGGACTTAAACTGCAAAACCAACCGTTCATGATATCTCAGTTATTAATCCTCCTGTCGAAAAATTCACATGAGAAAAAAGTTCTAGAAATGGACTTCCGTTAAGGATTGTAGATTTCGATTAATTTCGGATGTGCATATTCTGAGGAAGTGCAAAATTACGGTTCCGGTTTCGGATAAACCCCCAGTAAATTTAGGTATTCAGAAATAATATTGACCCTGAAACTTACACAAGGACAGGTGGATTCTAAATATCAAGTTTGGTAAAAATATATTCAGTAGTTTTCAAGTTATAAAATCTCATACAATCAAACCGACAAACAGACACCAAAGCTAAGAAATATGCAGGTGGTCATTATTACAACTGATACGGACAACTGTACGGAAATTTCACCAAAATAGTCAGTGTACAGACAGACTGTCGTTACGATTATATTTATATATATGAAAGTTAAGCATGAGCACCTTTGTAAGTGCAAACCTTCATTTCGAGATTTACTGCTCCTAAAAGATACATCATACCAACAAACGGTTTGCACCCTCAGACGTCACTTTTATCGCTCTACATGTTTGGTGTTAAAACATGTTCTCGTATCTCACATATTTATGGGTTCGATTGAGTTACGATATTTGAATGGGGTGAAATTAGGGTACATTTTTATCATTTTACATTATTTTTCACATGCTTATGTGGAAGCTAGAATGATGAAATTTGGTTAGCATATAGCCATTGGCTGTGTCAATGTGCGTGCCAAATTCGATGTCTCTATCTTTCTTATGTGTGTTTGTGTCAATCTAAGTAACAAACGTGTAAAAAGCATAAAATTTACGAGTAATCGAAATATACAGCCAAATCTACCCTATAAGGGGGAGAGAGAGAGAGACGACAAAATATCACAGGACCAAAGTTGTAGATCGCTCGAAATTGAACGGAGATTGTGCCATCCGTTTTGTGATAGGACTTACCGTTTAGCCGTGAAATACCTTGAAAAGAAGGTCTGCGCCGTCATTAAACTGCCTATATTTCGATATTCTTCGGCATAAAAAGTGAAATATTTAAATATCTTGGCAGTTATCCGTAGGTTACCGGCTAAAACGTATAATTTTACTTAATTTCAATTTTTCAGCTCGTGTGTGCAGATTGTGAGGCAATCTTGGTTTTGGGCGAGGGGGGTAAAATTTAGGACTTCCAGGAAACTATAGCTAAAAAATATGCAGATTGTCATTATTACCCCTTAAACGGAAAACTGCACGAAAATTTCGCCAAAATAGTCAATGCACAGACACACGGTCGTTACGATATGATTTATGTAGATAGATAATTAATTTGCTCCACGTATAACACCTTTTAGGCTATGTCCACTAGACTTAGCCTGAGAAACCGACCTTTCATGTTGTCTCCCTTATAAATACTTCTGTTGAAAAATGCACATGAGAAAAAGAAATTAGAATTGGACTTCCAAAAAGTTTGATCCATTTCGAATCAGGTTGGTCTTGTAGTTTATATATTGTGGGAGAGTAAAATCACCATTTCGGTCCCCTATAAAATCCCAGTCCATTCCGGGAATTTGAAATGGTATTGACCTTAATACCTACCCTTGGACAAGTGGATGCTATATATAAGGTTTGGTTCACATATCTTCAATAGTTTTCCAGTTGTAAGAAATACGCTTTACACGCACCCGCACTTGCGTTAAGTTCGCTGGGACTTGTACCGAAAAACGGTCCGTTAATGATATCTCCCTTATTGATCCTGTTATCGAAATGATGCACATGAGAAAAAAAGGTTTAGAAATTAATTTTCATTAAGGCAGGTAGATTTCTATTAGGTTCGGTTGTGTGTACTTTGAGGGACTGCAAAATTGCGGTTTCAGTTTCATAGAAATCCCCACTCACTTCAGGGATTTAGAAACAATATTTGCGCTAAAACCTACCCAAGGACAGGTGGATTCTAAATATTAAGTTTGGTGGAAATATATCCAGTAGTTTTCAAATTATAGAAGGGCAGACAAACCGACAAACAGACACCAAAGCTAAAAATTATGCAGATGGTTATTATTACACCTGAAACGGATAACTGTACGGAAATTTCGCCAAAATAGTCAATGTACAGACACACGGTCGTTACGATTTTATTTATATAGATAAGTGGTCAGCCTAAATACTTATATAATTTATTACATCTAGTACATGTTTCGTCCCCTCAGGACGTCATCAGCTGGAATAAATTACAATAATACATCAGAATACAAAAATATTACTGGATTGGAAAGACACATTAAAAACACTTTCATAATTTATTTTAGTTTACTCTAGCTGATGATGTCCGTTAGGGGACGAAACATGTACTAGATGCAATAAATTATATATATATATTGAATAGGCTGACCACTTAAATATAATATTTAAGTTAATCTTAACTATTCGCTGTTTGGAAATCCACGCGGTAATTCAGATATGTAATTCTGTATTTCAGTCCATCAGCTGCTGAAGTTCCTCATAGAAGATAATATGACCATCGTCATTTGTTAAATAATTCATGTTTCCTGGTTCGTCAATAATTTGTCATGTAAACCTGCCATTCTTGTTCACAAATGCATATTCAAAAGTTTATAACACGAGAGAAAATATTTTTATGCAGCTCCTAGTAGCGAATATGAAAACCAAATAGGTACCATCCTATTAAGGATACATTTGTATATGCTACTATTAGTGTAGGAGAAAGATAATAACTGTTTCTAAATTAGCCTTCATCAAAGATGAAATTTCTTAATATTTACGGCGAGTTGGTGAAGAAATGAATAATCATTCGTCGGCACTGAAACAGTTAAATTGCCAGAATAAGGTTCCGAAAGTTTGAGCATAGCAGTCGAGTAAGCAGCCAGGTACTAACTTTAACTTCAGTTATATACCTAGGAACTTACTCGAATATAAAGTCCGGGAGAAAGGGGAGGCGTTAAAGAAGGTTGTTGTTTGCTTTCTCTTCGTCAGCAGCAGTTCACAAGGCGAATACACACGTCTTCAAAGAGTGAAGAGAAGGTGATGAAATTTCTCCAAGAGCTGGTGCATGATTTACACATCAATAAGCAGCTAATGAGCGCCCAGCCAGTCTCTGATTGCCAATAGCGAACTTCAATTATCTCTCCCCCTACGTCCTTTCTTATCCTACTCTCCCTTCTTCAACATTTCTCCCCCAGCTATTCCTTCTTCTCCTTTTGCAGAATTATTCACTTCTTTCCCTACATCCCTCTTCTACCTCGATTAATCTTCTGCTCCCTTTATTCACGTCAAGGATCCACCGTCGATCCCTTGTACTCTTAGTTGGATTCATTCCCTCCCCTTTCATTTCCGAATTTCGCTTGCTCTTTCATGTATTTAATGGTTATATTTCTTTCTCCTCTGATCCTTGAGTGTCTTACTTCCCACAAACCTGTTACCAGCAATGAAATACTACGGTGTTCGCGCGCGTAACCAATATTCTCCAAGCATTAGTCTATGTACAGTATATAAAATGAGACTTTTGTCTGTACATTACTCACAATTTAATAAGATTGGTATTTCTGTATCGGTCGTATCCATAGTAACAAGGAAATGCACTTTTTAATTTCCGTCATCTCTGTATGTAAGCATGAGCATCACGAGAAAATGGCTGGGAAGAATTGAATGAAAATCGGTACGTAAAGTAGGCTATAAATAATTTAATTCACGCTAAGTGAAATGGTAGTTTAAGGGGAGGGCCTAAAATTGTCAATGGTCCTACCGATAAATACTACATAACACTAAGTTATAAAGAATTACATTTTCGATCATTTATATCTTATACATTTTTACCGCGCAATCTATGAGAACAGAGATATTCATGAATTTCGATTTTTGTTGCTAAGTTCATATCAACGCCGAACCAGGAGAAAATGGATGATCAGAATTTAATGAAAATCGGTATGTAAAGTCAAGGAATAAGGCACTACAGTCTATGCTATAAATACTTTTATTCATGTAGGATAAAGTGGTAGTTTAGGGGAAGGGGCCTCAAATTTAATTTTTAAATAACATACGTTTTGTGTGCTTAGCTACCACCCCCGGAAGCCCGGGTTCGATTCCGGGCTCTGTCACGAAATTTGAAAAAGTGGTACGAGAGCTGAAATGGTGTCCACTCAGCCTCGGGAGGTCAAATAAGTAGAAGTGGGTTCGATTCCAACCTCAGCCATCCTGGAAGTCCTTTTCGGTGGTTTCCCACTTCTCCTCTAGGTACCTAACTTAAAACTACGGCCGCTTCCTTCACTCTTCCTTGTCTACCCCCTCCGATCTTCCCATCCCTCCACAGTGCTCCTGTGCAGCACAGCAGGTGAGGTCGCCTGGGCGAGTTAATGGTCCTCCTCCCCAGTTGTATCCCCGACCCAAAGTCTCACGCTCAAGGACACTGCCCTTTAGGTAGTGGAGGTAGGATCCCTTGCTTTGTGCGAGGTAAAAACCAACCCTGGAGGGTAAACATATTAAGAAAGAAAGAAATACCTGTCCGCCTCTGTGGTGTAGTGGTTAATGTGATTAGCTGCCAACCACGGAGGCCCGAGTTCGATTCCCGGCTCTGCCACGAAATTTGAAAAGTGGTACTAGGGCTGGACACGACCCTTGGTCTGGACTGGTTAGGGCCTGGACAAGATCATTGGTCTGGATGCTAAGTCCACATAAACGCCGAACCACGAGAAAATGGATGATCAGAATTTAATGAAAATCGGTATGTAAAGTCAAGGAATACGGCAATACAGTCTATGCTATAAATAATTTTATTCATGTAGGGTGAAGTGGTAGTTTAGGGGAAGTGGTCTCAAATTTAATTTTTAAATACCTACGTTTAATGTGCTTAGCTACCACCCCCGGAAGCCCGGGTTCGATTCCCGGCTCTGCCACGAAATTTGAAAAGTATTACGAGGGCTCTACATGACCCTTGGTCTGGACTGGTTAGGGCCTGGACAAGACCAGTGTTATGGAAAGAAGCAAACAGGGTCTGGGGGAGTAATGTTTTATTTTACCTGGCCTCCTCTTCCATCTAACCAGGCACTGAAATATACATATATTACATTGTATTACTTTACAATAATTAGATTTAATACAAATTAAATTAATCGTATTACAAGAATGATAAGATTAAATTAAGATGAAATAAATTATATACCATAAAAGTATAAATTCTTAAAACTAATATCCTACATGTAAAAAGAAGGTAGTACATAAAATTTAATAATATTTGAAAAACAAATCGGGTAAGAATTTTAGACTAATCTTCTAGCACGACGTCCATGACAATAGAATGGTTGTGAGTACCAGCACCAAATGTACAGATGATCCTTACTGGTGCATAAAATGTCTCCAAAGTGCTTTCTTGAAAGGGCGAATAGCACTTAACCTTCTGATACTTTCGGGGGGGGGGGGCAGGAGGTTCCACTTATGGTAGGCAATTACTGTGGATGATTTATCGTAGAAGGCAGTTCTATGAGTAGGTAAAGCAAGGATGGAATTATTAGTAGATCTTGTGTTAAGATTGTGAAAAGAAGACAGGTGTTTGAAATATGAAGTAAGGTCAAATGGCTGTGAAGAATGTATTTTATGGAGATGGCATAAGATAAGTACAGTGCGACGGATTTCTAGTCGGGGCCAAGATAGGTGGTTATATGGAGTTACATGGTCATAGTACCGTAGGTTACAGACGTATCTCGCTCCCAGGTTAGAGCCGCGAAACGGCGTTAGGCCTCTAGATTCCTGTGGAAACATCATTGGTCTGGACTGGTTAGGGTAGGCCCTAGACAAGACCATTGGTGTGGAGTGGTCCCGGTAGGGTTTGGATATGACCATTGGTCTGGATAGGTTAGAGTAGGAAGAAACATTTTTCCTCGGATATATTGCCGAATCCCTGTTCAGCAGCTCCTTCCCCTTAATTGCCAGTGTGTACGAGTTCCTTAAGGCGGCGGCTGTGCTGTACCCACCACTACATTAAGGTAAGTTTCATATAACATTATTGTTTTTCTGTATTCTACATTGTTTCATTCACTTGTGCTTTTATTCTTCCGGGGTTGGTGACGGAATTTCATTATCATGATTGACGGAAATGACGTCACATGCTACTATACCTTGACGAAAAGCAATACAAGAAGCTACTAGCAATGGAAAATGGTGTGTAGTGCTCTCCATTAGATTATAAAGTCCGGCTTCATGGCTAAATGGTTAGCGTGCTTGCATTTGGTCTAGAGGGTCCCATGTTTGATTCCCGGCTGGGTCGAGGATTTTAAAATTAATTGGTTAATTCCAATGGTTCGGGGGCTTGGTGTGTGGCATACTCAGCATTAGAAATTATCTTAGGTAGGGCCCTCACCTTCACAGACATGCAGGTCGCCTAATAGGCCGTCTACAAGAAAAAGACCCGCACCAGGCCTCTCCGGAGGCCATACGCCATTTATTTATTTGGTTATAAAAGTAAATGTATTTCTGGGGGTGGGATGGTGGGTTCCCGGACATCGTAATGAACACATCTCTCCTCTGACACTCATTCGAAGCAAGAATTCATTAAATTCTACTTCCTAATAATGTCAGAAACATGTGGATACAAGGTGTTAACTTTTCTCTACCGTTTCACACTCATTGATGTAGTACAATCTCATAAACCAACAACTGCTAAACATGTAGTTATGATTTTCCCTAATGATGAAGATAGGTGAAAGATTCAGAGCAGACTTTTCAGTGTATAAGTAAAACGAAGTTTCTCCAGGGTAGAATAAACAGAGTCAAGAAAACATGTATTAAAGTCATCGTTTAAGAATCATAGATTGAAGCAAGCAATCCACATCTGAAAGCCATCATTCCATACTCACTCGTGCAACCGAGGTTAGTTTTCCAGAGAATTAATCACTAGATTGTATTATAGATCTCTCTTGCTAGGTTAAATTCCATGTTGTATAATAAAGAAAAATCCACCACCTGTGAGCAATCATTTGATATTCCATACGATTCGCATGTCCAGTTAAGAGTTTTGGTATCAGAAATGGCGTCAACACACAAAACCTTCTACCCTTGATCAGGTCTTGTTCTATTTCGACCCCGACGGTATTAGGTTGCGAGGCGTAGGGAGTCTTTCATTTTCACGCCGTTCGAGGCCCCTATCTTCCTTTTCCCAATATCTTCATTTTTCGAAGTGTCGAATCCCTTTCATCTTTTCTCTCTGATTAGCAAGAATTCTGATGACTTAAAATGAGGACATAATTCCAGTAAAATGATCCAACCACTTTTTAAAAGTGACATAAATTTTAAATGAAATGTTTCAATAATTTACTAATCAAGTTGGTATAGCCTATATTTATGTTGTTGACATAATTTTAAAACTCAAACAAATGTGTCTTTCTATACGAACATAAATTTAATGCATACCTAATCTAAATTCATACTTAGATAATAATTGTACCGGGCGGTCAACCTCTACGCGACGCAAGTTCAAATCTTGCGCCAATTGAAACTTCTCTACTGGAGAATCCCGGAACTTTACCACTGAACTAACTCTACTAGTTATCAGAAGAGGTAACTGAGTGTTTTTGATTTGCTTTTGTTTTTCAGTGATCAAGAAGTGTGAACATTCTCTAACAGATGTCTCTACCAAAAAAACTATGATAATACACTCTGGCGCAATGGAATGAACTCTCTTGAAGACATTTTGTATTCTTAAGTTTTGTCTTTAATAAATTTTGTTCTTTTATTTTTTGGGTTGGCAATATTAATCTTTCTGTCCGCCAGTTTTGAACTCAGCCAATCCCGAATTTCTTTAACTAATTTTTGACCAATAGTGTCTTTCTTCTTCGATGTTGATGTATAACTTTTAGCGACCCAATAAAATTGAGGGGTGTGTCTACTCATTCATGAAAGGTCTCGAATTTTCCACGAGGGTATAAAAACTGCTTATTTTCTTGTCTCGGTGCCACTCCAGTAACATCTAACTTAGTGTGTGGATATGTAGCAGGGGGCGGGAAGCGCCTCTTTCTTCAAGCAGCAGTTCTTCTTTATTTCATTTCTTCATTTCTTTATTTCTTCATTTCTTTATTTCATCTTTATTTCTTGCTAGCTCAGCAGTCTAACTCTCGGGGAAGGTTCGAAACCTTTAATATGTAACCCATCTTTTTAAAATGTAAATTACTTTTCAGTCTACGTAAAAACTACAAATCTCTTTAACTGTAAAGCGGCGATAGAGAGTAATTTACCCTCTCGAGCTCCCCTTCATTTTGAAATTGAGGTGACTACGTTTTCATAACCGTTTCTTCTCTTCCTTAATGTATTAAAGTTTTCTCATACGAGTCACCTCTCTAGCTTGGGATTAGCCCCTGTATTATCGGCCTAGCGCCACATAGGTCTTAAAAAAAACTTTAGTGTAGGAGTGCAAGTAATCGCCTCCATTCAATTGTGTATTTTGGGCCATTCATTTAACTCGTTTTGTTTTCCTTCCTGAGAAGGCCCAGTAGATTGGGTACGAGGTACCCCTGTACCATTATATGTGTGCCTTGAGGGCAGTTAGTGTGAAGTCTACTTATGGTCTCCTGATAGGCTTGAACTTTGAGAGCGGGTCTGCTCTTTCCTAAATTTGATTTCTGTGTGCCTTTAGGAGGCTTAACATTGTAATTGGGAGCAAGTGCTCTTGGGCATGATGGGGTTTTCTGCCCCTTTGTTCAATTTTGTACCTTGGTAAAGTTGGGCTAATAGATCAAGGATTGTGATTGTGGAGCTCGAAGCCCAGACCTTGTAATAATCCCCTAACACTTGTAATTTCTTTGTATCTGATTTTGGCTTGTTGTTGATTTGTTAAGTTTTCATATTCTATGTCACCATTGTTAAGTTTTGAAAATATAACCTTTGTTGAAATTTTAATTCATCTTTCGAACTTGTAGTTAGACCCATTCCAGCCCGCATCTTCTTTCACCTCTGCTGTTCCACAGAAACCACGGAATAATAATAATAATAATAATAATAATAATAATAATAATAATAATAATAATAATAATAATAATAATAATAATAATAATAATAATTGTACCGGGAGGTACACCTCAACGCCACGCATTCAAAAATAGCGCCCAAATGAACTCTATTGGTATAATACATAATTTCGTGTGGCTATTTCTAACCGAGTGCAGCCCTTGTAAGGCAGACCCTCCGATGAGGGTGGGCGGCATCTGCCATGTGAAGGTAACTGCGTGTTATTGTGGTGAAGGATAGTGTTATGTGTGGTGTGTGAGTTGCAGGGATGTTGGGGACAGCACAAACACCCAGTCCCCGGGCCATTGGAATTAACCAATGAAGGTTAAAATTCCCGACCCGGCCGGGAATCGAACCCGGGACCCTCTGAACCGAAGGCCAGTACGCTGACCATTCAGCCAACGAGTCGGACAACTCTATTGGTGAAACAGTGAAACTGAAACTACACCAACTTGGAACTTTAATCAGAAGATGTCACCACCTAAATATTAAGAAATTATGTTGTTGTGCAGTTTCCTCACCTGAGTGAATTTCTATTTTGTAAAGATTCATCAAGAAGTTTGGACATTCTTCCACAGATGACACCACTAAAATCTATGATCATACACCCTGGTGCGAAGTGAAAGAATTTATAATTTAAAGAAGTTTTGTATTTCTAGGTTTTTGTAACTGAATGATGTTCTTTTATTTTTGGGTTGGCAATATTTCCTTTTGATTTCCGCCAGGTTTGAATCTAGCCAATCCCTAATTTCTGCAATTAATTTTCCACCTATCACAGGCTTCTTGTTCGATTTTGAGTGTTACCATTGAATTTCACCAATAAAATTAAGAGGGTGTGTTCTGATTCATCTTGAATGATCTCGAACCCTCCCTGAGGGTTTATAAACTGCGGCTTTTCACGTTTCTTGGCCAATTGATCGTCATCATACTGAGTGTGTGTGTCAAAGCAGAGGCGGGCGGCCTCTTTCATCGGCGCGCAGTACACCTACAAGGTAATGGCCACATAACATCTTTCTTTCTTGCTAACTCCGCAGTTTAATCCGAGGGAAAGGTCCGAATCTTTAACTATGTAACCTACCTTTCTAAAATGTAAATCTTCTTTCGACTAATGTAAAATTTCTTAAAATCTTTAACTGTAAATCGGGGATAGAGAGTGAAGTACCCTCTCGAGCTCCCCTTCATCTTGGTTTGAGGTGCCACGTTTTTGTAACCTTTCGTTTTTGCAATGTACTAAAGTGATTTCCATGCGTGCTACCTCAGTAGTTTGGAAATAGCCCCTGTTTTATCGGCCAAGCGCTCTATAGGTTTTTTTAATTTTTGGAGCTCAGTCTTTGCCTCCATTCAAACTGTACTCGACCGTTTATTTAACCTTTTCTTTTTCACTAAGGCTCTCTAGGTTGGGTACTAGATACCTCTGTGTAATAAGATTTCTATTTGTAAATAGTGCTTTGTAAGGCCAGAGATTACCAGATTTGCATGCAATTTTGCCTTGAGTAGGTTTGAGAAACTGAGAAGCATGTTAGCTCTTTTCTGCTTTTGATAATTGTAAAGATTGCCTCTTGAAGGCAAGATGTTGTGATTTAGAGAGCAAGTGCTCTTGAATTAGAGGATTTCTGCCCCCCCCCATTAAATAATACCTCTTCCTTTTGTAAAACTGTAAAATTAGGGGCTTAAAGCCCAAAGAGTTAAGGTTCTGAATCTTGGGTTTTCCCCAATCTTGTTTAATGATTGCTACTTGTACCTGTAATATTGCCCCCAAAAATTGTTAAGTTTGAAATTCTGAAAATATAACCTTCAGTTTAAGTTTTAAATTAATTTTGATTTTGTAGTTAGACCCATTCCAGCTCCCACCTTCTTTAACCTCTTTCTGCTTCACGGGTAACCCCGTAATAATAATAATAATGATAATAATAATAATATAGCCGTGTGGGCTCCGGAGGGGTTCTGGTCCAGGTTTTTTTGATTTGATGCCCGTATGCGACCTGCGCGTCGTGATGAGGATGAAAGGATGAAGACCCAGTCCTCGTGGGGAATTAACCAATTATGGTTAAAATTCCAGACCCTATCGGGAATCGAACCCGGGACTCCCGTTAACAAACGCCTGCACGCTAACCATTTAGCCATGGAGCCGGACCATGCTTAGGTGCACATAAATACTAGTTAACATTTAAGCCCATTGTTTAATACTGCAAATTCAGTTGTCCTTTCAAGAATGTCTCTTCTTTTACGTTGCCGGTAAGTTGGAAACTCTTAAAGTTACGATAATATCCAATACCGCACGCGTAAATGCTTCACAGTCCTCAAATATGTAATAAGATGACTCTTAAAGTATAAATTAGTCTAATAAATTCCATAAAATAGCCAAATAATGACCTATAATTTTAGAAAATGTTAAAAATACAAAATGTTGAAAAATTATTAAAATGACGTAATGAATTATCGTTTCTACAATGTGGGACTATGATCAGGATTTCTGTACAAGGTAGCAATGCCTGTTGTGAACCATTTAAAAGATGGCATGTTATCAGAATCCTGGCCCTGCTGATTAGTGTTATATAGCTAGAATGGTTGCCTAGGTGTACTGTACTTCTTCTTAAAACAATAATCACTTCCACCACTACCACCTTCATCACATATTATGACAAGTTCTATGAAATCTTTGATGATATAACTACATCTACGAGTCCGGCTCGTTGGCTGAATGGTCAGCGTACTGCCCTTCCGGTCAGAGGGTACCGGGTTCGATATCGGCCGGGTCGTGTATTTTAATCTGTTCTGACTAATTCCTCTGGTCGGGGACTGGGTGTTTTGATCCGTCCTAACACTCTCCTCATCATATTTAGACCACATACCACACTACCAACCACCACAGAAACAATCAATAGTGATTATATCCCCCATATAGTGTTGGCGTCAGGAAGGGCATCCGGTTGTAAAACAGGGCCAAAACCGCATGTGCAACGCATTTAGCACCCGCGACCCCACAGGTGTGGGAAAAGCGGTAGGAAATGAAGAAGAAGATAACTACCTCTACGAACCGTCCGATTCATTGTTGGGATTAAGGTTAATTTTGCAGAGAATAACTTGCTAGACTGTATCATTAGAGCAGAATGCAGGGAAGTACCAACGAAGAGTTTAGTCCTCTATCTCTATGAGATTTGAACCCCTGTGGGTGGGGGCGGTAGAATAACGCACACTGTATCATCTATCTGTGATAAGAGGCAACTAAAACGGGTCCCAAGGGCTGCCAGCTTGGGAGCATGGGTTGGTGACCACGGGGCCCTTAGCCAAGCCCTGGCATAGCTCCCACTTACTTGTGTCAAGCTCCTCACTTTGATCTATTCTATCTGACCTCCCTTGGACAACTCTTGTTCTTTTCCTACCCCAAAGCTGTTAGGTTCATAGGGCTAGGCAGTCTTTCATTTTCACTCATTTCTTGGCCCTTGCCTTTCTTTGGCGCGTACCTTCATTTTTCGATTTGACTGTTTCCTTCCATTTTTATTTCTTCTCATTAATGTTAATAGAGGATGGTACTTGTACTTTCTCTTAAACGAATAATCATCACCACTCACTTTCATCTATCCTATCCGACCACTGTTGGTCACCTTTGTTCTTTTCGACCCCGACGGTATTAGGATTGCGAGGCCTAGAGAATCTTTCATTTTCAAGTCATTCTTAGCCTTCGTCTTTCTTTGGCCGATACCTTTTTCTAAGTGTCGGACCCTTTCCAGGTTTCCTTCTGGTTAGTTTTAATAGGGGATGGCTACCCAAGTGTATTTCCTCTTAAAATTATAATCACCACCACCGCCACCACAGTCACTCATCAATTTATTTAATGTCCGGCTCCATGGCTAAATGGTTAGCGTGTTGGCCTTTGGTCACAGGGGTCCCGAGTTCGATTCCCGGCAGGGTCGGGAATTTTATCCTTAATTAGTTAATTTCGCTGGCATGGGGGCTGGGTGTATGTGTCGTCTTCATCATCATTTCATCCTCATCACGACGCGTAGGTCGCCTACGGGAGTCAAATCAAAGACCTGCATCTGGCGAGTCGAACATGTCCTCGGACACTCCCGGCATTAAAAGCCATACGCCATTAAATTTCACTTTATTTAATATGATTCTGTTTTCCCGGAACCTTTATTTTTACAAACAAAATAGTATGTATCTAAGGGGCATATGCCAAAGACTCACTTCTCTTCTTTTCACTGAAATGGATAATAAATACGTAGTGTGCGGTTAAAGTTTGGCTATATTTAATGGATTATGTGTAATGTTGTCTATTTTAAGAACAAGTTTCAATAATTTCAATTCCATGCCACATTTTTTTCACAGAGAGGCTTCCACAAATTCCTCTCTCCTGTAAACTTAGAGGTTTGAGGGGTCTATATTGAAACCTATTCTTACATTATCTCGTCACATATTTATCAAGATTTTTAACGTAACAACGAACAAATATAATTGATTTTTCCTTTGCGACTAAGTGGATCGAGATATATTCTCCTTTTAGTAATTAAGGAAACCATTTAACGTGTGAAATCTTCCATATGAGAGAGCATATACGCAAGCTCAATAGCTTATTGGGCACACTATGGCTCACTTTGTACTGTGTATTTCTCTTAGCTTTCTTACAGTCTGCAGGCTTTAGTCGTCAACCTCAGCGAATCAAGCGAGCGTTCTCTCCTCCCTTCCCCTTTCCAATGTGTGCCACCTGCAACCTTTTTATTAGCTCTGTTCTGGCGGACTTTCGCTTGGATTAACTCGTAGGCTTACGTGGATCAAACGGAAAATCGCAACCAGAAACGTAGTAACCAGAGTCTTTCCCTATAATGGAAATACTTTATTCGTGGGATCACAGCGTGGAATTTATAAGGGGACTAAGACGAGTGCAAGCACAAGGAAATGAGAGTCGGTTCAAGCAGGGTAGGTTGTAACGTCAGAATAACAACGAGACATTCAGAAATAGTTAAATGGAAGGGTAGGAATATAAATAATAATCACGAAACATATTCGTCAAAAATGCTGCTTTATTTTCACCACGATTCAACCGACTACTCTCAGTAAATGATATCTATGCGTCAACACAATATTCTATGCATTCCTTGAGATAATTAAATAGCATGACTGGACGACCTCGTCTCGACCTCGTCTCGACCTCGTCTCATCCTCTTACCCTCGCCGTCTAATTTCATTACTGTCTGAAATGAATGGTCCCCATGGTTACTAGATTATGTTAACAACATTTGGTGACAACAAGGCTCCACCTCCCTTTTGGGTAGGGGCGGTAGAATAACACCCACGGTATCCCCTTCCTGTCGTAAGAGACGACTAAAAGGGGCCCCAGGGGCTCTGAACTTGGTAGCATGGGTTGGCGACCACGGGGCAGTCAGCTGAGCCATGACATTGCTTCCACTTTGTGCAGGCTCCTTACTTTAATTTATCCTATCCGACCTCCCTTGGTCAACTCTTGTTCTTTTCTGAACCCGACTCTATTAGAAAGTTCGAGGCCTAGGGAGTCTTCCATTTTCATGCCCTTCGTCTTTCTATGACCGATACCTTCACTTTTCGAAGTGTCTGCCCCTTCAATTTTTCCCTCTGATTAATCTTGCCCAATTGTATATCCTCTTAAAACAATCATCAACACCACCATCACCTGTGCGTAGGGGTGGTAGAATAATATCCAGGATATCCCCTACTTGTAAAAAAAATACTTAAAGAGTTCCCAGGGACTCTAACTTGGGAGTATCGGTTGAGAACAACGAAACCCTTAACTGAGTCCTATATTGTTTCCACTTCTCGGTCAATCCTGGGTTGATTTTTCCATATGAAAAAGCACGTGGCGTCAGGAAGGGCATCCGGCCTTAAACACTCGGAAAAATCAAACGAGTCTAGATGGCTCCAGAGCACCCCACAAATAACTGGGATGTGCTAAATTCAAGATTCAAGCATTGACTAGAGCATACGGACATTGAAATACAATTTGGAAAATGAGGCATTCTTTGCTTGTTTTGCAACTAACCCATTCAAACCCGAGTCCATACCGCTTCCTGATCCCCCATTATGTTATAATATTATTATTAATAATAATAATAATAAAACCAAACCAAACCCCATGGCACTACAGCCCTTGAAGGACCTTGGCCTACCAAGCGACCGCTGCTCAGCCCGAAGGCCTGCAGATTACGAGGTGTCGTGTGGTCAACACGACGAATCCTCTCGGCCATTATTCTTCGCTTTCTAGACCGGGGCCGCCATCCCACCGTCAGATAGCTCCTCAATTTTAAACACGTAGGCTGAGTGGACCTCGAACCAGCCCTCAGGTCCAGGCAAAAATCCCTGACCTGGCCGGGAATCGAACCCGGGGCCTCCGGGTAAGAGGCAGGCACGCTACCCCTACACCACGTGGCCGGCAATAATAGTAATAATAATAATAATAATAATAATAATAATAATAATAATAATAATAATAATAACTGTTCAAGATCGACTGCAGTCCAAAACAGCAGACAACCATCATTATGCTGAGAAAATGAATACCAGGACCAATAAATCATGGGCTGAAGAACGGAGGAAAATTTTCAGTGTCCAGATGAATTGATTTAGAGAGAAGAATAAATCAACGTCAGCTAAATAAGTTCTATCGTGCTCCACAGACGGGGATAAAGCTGTAAAAGTATATTTTAAACAATGTTGCTGGTCTAAGCTGCTCGACCGGGCACTTCCATTTACCTCTGATTTTTATTAATATAATACAGTTGTGTTTTCTTTCAAGTATAGTCATCACCACCACTCATCTACTCACTGTGCGCTTTCTTCCTAAACTAAGAGCTTGGAGAAATCCCGTATCATAAGAACCACGTTCCCCTGCTCAGTCCAGAATTAAAATCCTTGAACTGACCTGAAAACAAACCGAAGGCCTTGGAATAAGACCCAGCCACGCTACATGTACAGTACACCACAGGGCTACCTAATAATAATAATAATAATAATAATAATAATAATAATAATAATAATAATAATAATAATAATAATAATAACGATAACCCCCTGCCGGACTGAGTGGCTCAGACGGTTGAGGCGCTTAGCTCAATTTGGCAGGTTCGATCCTGGCTCAGTCCGAGGGTATTTGAAGGTGCTCAAATACGTCAGCCTCGTGTCGGTAGATTTACTGGCATGTAAAAGAAATCTTGCGAGACAAAATTCCGACACCTCAGCGTCTCCGAAAAACGTAAAGGTAGTTAGTGGGACTTAAAGCCGATAACATTATTAATAATCTCCCTGTGGGTGTGGCGGTAGAATAACACCTAAGGTAAACCCCTGCCTGTCGTAAGAGGCGACTAAAGAGGGTCCCCAGGAGTTCTTAACTTGGGGGGGGGGGGGGTTAGAGTCCACGGGGCCCTTGGTTGAACCCCGGCATTACTTTGACTTCCTCGTGACAGGGTCCTCACTTTCATCTATCCTATCCGACTTCACTTGGTTAACTCTTGTTCTTTCCGGAACCCGACGCAATTAGGTTGCAAATGCTATGGAGTCTTTTATGTTCATGCTCTTCGTGGCGTTGTCTTCCTTTGGCCGTGAAGCGGCAGAGGAACCAATTATGACAGTCAACGCCTCTAAATATCTGGGACTGACATTACAAACCACAGCTAGATCATTCAGAATTCATACAAAATCTAGAGCAACAGCTGCCAGAAAAGCCATGCTTGACATTAAGACAATATCCAATATCTCATTAAATACCGCCATTACATTATTCGATGGGAAAATAGTTCCCATCGCTAAACTGGAATAGATATCGTATGGGGAAAGCTCAGTGTCAAGGATCTAAGGAGATCGCAAGCAGTCAAATCACGCTATTTGAAAGCTGCCTTAGGTATTTCAAAACCTACAAGATAGAGACTAACCGAAGTTAAGGTGAACATGGTGTGGTAATATCAGACATTATGCACAACTTGTGAGCATTTCAATAAATAATACAAATAACAACCTTCTTACACTCAGTCTTTTTTTTTTTTTTTGCTAAGGGCTTTACGTCGCACCGACACAGATAGGTCTTATGGCGACGATGGGATAGGAAAGGCCTAGGAGTTGGAAGGAAGCGGCCGTGGCCTTAATTAAGGTACAGCCCCAGCATTTGCCTGGTGTGAAAATGGGAAACCACGGAAAACCATTTTCAGGGCTGCCGATAGTGGGATTCGAACCTACTATCTCCCGGATGCAAGCTCACAGCCGCGCGCCTCTACGCGCACGGCCAACTCGCCCGGTACACTCAATCTTGGTGTTGATGGTGTTGATTATTGTTTTAAGGGAAAGTCGATTATGAAACATTCCCTAGGCCTCGCTCACCGAATACCATGTCCGGCTCCATGGCTAAATGGTTAGCGTGCTGGCCTTTGGCCCCAGGTGTTCCGGGTTCGATTCCCGGAAGGGCCTGGAATTTTAACTATAATTGGTTAATTTCGCAGGCACGGGGGCAGGGTGTATTTGTCGTCTTCATCATCATTTCATCCTCATCACGACGCGCAGGTCGTCTACGGGCGTCAAATCAAAAGACCTGCATCTGGCGAGCTGAACTTGTCCTCGGACACTCCCGGCACTAAAAGCCATACGCCATTTCATTTTACAGAATACCATCAGTGTTGAAGGGGGAGTTGATGAGCAATAGTTACTACAAAATAATAAAAGTATTTTTATTGCAGAACAAATCTCTTGATAAAAGATAACCGAAAGTAGGTCTAGAGTGTGTTTTATAATGATATCAGCGAATAATAGGACGTACTTCTTCCCAAACCTATTTTATCACCGTCTTGGATTAGCACAATGCTTTTGTTAGAAGTTACAATGCTATCGCTGGAGTGTTGAGCAAGAGATTTCACGCGAAAGCCTGGTATACAGACAATACGCTCGTCACTCCAGTCCTGAGAATTGCCTTCCGAATGCCACACAGGCGCTCTAAGAGAATCGTTCTCCTTTAAACTTGATTTCGATAGGGGATATCAGTTGAATTCCTTTCTAAGGTGCGAAGATTGTTTCTTCGCTTCCGGACTGACACAGTCTACATACAAATAAGACATATTCTATTATAGGTAAGGACAATAATATATTCACCGCTATAGCTCATATTGTAAGCGAGCTACAGCAGTTTCATGCTAAACCTGGTGTTGATAGCTGTTCCTCCAATTCAAGAACGGGTAAATCCCGAACCATCAGATGAGCAACCCGCAAATGTAGCAAGCATCATCTAGTTCCGAACGAACCAGGAAATTGACAAAGAGTGCAGTGGCGTGTACTGTATAAGTACAGTATAGTAGGTTCGAACCCCACGGTCGACAGACCTGAAGATGGTTTTCCATGGTTTCCTATTTTCACACCAGGCGAATGCTGGGGATGTACCTTAATTAAGACCACGGCTGCTTCTTTCCCACTCCTAGTCCTTTCCTGTCCCATCGTCGACGTAAGACTTATCTGTGTCGGTGCGACGTAAAGCAAATTGTACTTTAGAAACCCCTGTGGGTGGAGGCGGTAGAATAACACCCACAGTATCCTCTGCCTGTCGCAACAGGCGACTAAAAGGGGGCCCCAGGGTCTATGGACTTTGGAGCGTGGGTTGGTGACCACGGGGCCCTTAGCTGAGTCCTGGCTTTGCTTCCACTTACTTGTCCCAGGCTCCTCACTTTCATCTATCCTATCCGACCTCCGTTGGTCAACTCTTGTTCTTTTTCGACACCGAAGGAATTAAAGCACTCGAGGCCTAGGAAGTCTTTCATTTTCATGCCCTTCGTGCCTCTTGTTTTCTTTTGGTCGATACCTTCATTTTTCGAAGGGTCGGATCGCTTCCATGTTTTCTCTCTAGTGTAATATAGAGGATGGTTGCCTAGTTGTACTTCCCCTTAAAACAATAATCACCACCTGAGTCCTGGCACTGCTTCCACTTACTTGTGCCAGGCCCCTTACTTTCATCTATCTTATCCTACCTTCCTGCGTCAATTCTTGCTCTTTTCTGAACCCGACTCTGTTAGGTTCCTAGGGCTAGGGAGTCCTTCATTTTCACGCTCTTGATGGCCCTTGTCTTCCTTCGGCCGATACCTTTATTTTTCGAAGTGTCGGACACCTTTGTGCCCGGTGCATTTCCTAGACATTTACAAAAATGGCGCCGTAGGAAGGTATGGCCCACTCAAGATACACAATGAAGTCATGATATCGAGGTATAACAGAAGACCATGTATAACTGGGAACGGATGTATACCGAAGGCGGTGCAGAACAGCAGAAGGTCAAGTAGATTGTTTTAAAGAAAAAATAGAACAGAAGAGATTATTATTAAAAAAATACACTTGAAAAATTGAATTCGCAGAGTCAAGACGTGAATTGCGATCGCGCTACAAAAAGGACGAAATTTTACTAGATTTCCGCGGAAATTCATAAGGAAAAACTACATTCATTAAGAAGAAAACGGGATAATCAACCCAAAGAAATACCGTGAATAGCCAAAATACTTCAGATAAGTGAAGTTCGAACTAAATACGCTTATTGGAACCCGAGAATCAAGTCCAACGTTATCGCAGGGAAGAATTATATGGACTGCACAAGAAAAAAAAAGAACTGAGAAAAAGTTATTTTATTGGCGCAGAAGCTGAAAGGAAAATATTTCTGCAGATTATTTAAGCTGATTCTGAAGATTTTTCTCCGAAAAAGATAAAATATATTATACGCAATTTTAAGTTAGCCAAATATAACGCAGAAGAAGTATAAGAAGAGTAATTTAAGAAAAATATTATTCTAATTTGAAATTTTGAAACAACCCTGTTCTCTTCAGGAATGTTTAATGTTGTTGGCAGCCGTACGAAGAAGATGATGAACTGCTAGACGAATAAGATGGACCAACCTGGAGAGAGGTATCATCCAGTCAGATGACCAGCCCGAGATGAGAGATGGATATTGCCTACCAAGACCAGTTCTGAATGGGAGAAGAAGTCCAGGTCAACCCTAGATCCAGACCGCAAAACTAACCATGTGACGGTCAAAGGAGTACAACTGACATCGGAGTAACGACAAACGAGTTAAGACCTTACAATTAGTATCATAATTCTCAACTTATAATATATTTTGGCATATGCTGTGGAGTTGAATAGGTGTTAGAAACGATGATATTTAAGTGTGCAAGTGATAATATGCAGTGAAGTGTGTGATATTTAAGATATTAATGCTACATTAAGGCAGTGTAGAGTTATATATACACTGACTGACAGAGCAAATGCAACACCAAGAAGGAGTGGTCAGAACTTTATGCCAATTGCAGGGTAGACTGACGTCACTGAGGTATGCTCATGATGTGAAATGCGCCGCTGTGCTGCGCACGTAGCGAACGATAAATGGGACACGGCGTTGGCGAATGGCCCACTTCGTACCGTGATTTCTCAGCCGACAGTCATTGTAGAACGTGTTGTCGTGTGCCACAGGACACGTGTATAGCTAAGAATGCCAGGCCGCCGTCAACGGAGGCATTTCCAGCAGACAGACGACTTTACGAGGGGTATGGTGATCGGGCTGAGAAGGGCAGGTTGGTCGCTTAGTCAAGTCGTAGCCGATACCCATAGGGATGTGTCCACGGTGCAGCGCCTGTGGCGAAGATGGTTGGCGCAGGGATATGTGGCACGTGCGAGGGGTCCAGGCGCAGCCCGAGTGACGTCAGCACGCGAGGATCGGCGCATCCGCCGCCAAGCGGTGGCAGCCCCGCACGCCACGTCAACCGCCATTCTTCAGCATGTGCAAGACACCCTGGCTGTTCCAATATCGACCAGAACAATTTCCCGTCGATTGGTTGAAGGAGGCCTGCACTCCCGGCGTCCGCTCAGAAGACTACCATTGACTCCACAGCATAGACGTGCACGCCTGGCATGGTGCCGGGCTAGAGCGACTTGGATGAGGGAATGGCGGAACGTCGTGTTCTCCGATGAGTCACGCTTCTGTTCTGTCAGTGATAGTCACCGCAGACGAGTGTGGCGTCGGCGTGGAGAAAGGTCAAATCCGGCAGTAACTGTGGAGCGCCCTACCGCTAGACAACGCGGCATCATGGTTTGGGGCGCTATTGCGTATGATTCCACGTCACCTCTAGTGCGTATTCAAGGCACGTTAAATGCCCACCGCTACGTGCAGCATGTGCTGCGGCCGGTGGCACTCCCGTACCTTCAGGGGCTGCCCAATGCTCTGTTTCAGCAGGATAATGCCCGCCCACACACTGCTCGCATCTCCCAACAGGCTCTACGAGGTGTACAGATGCTTCCGTGGCCAGCGTACTCTCCGGATCTCTCACCAATCGAACACGTGTGGGATCTCATTGGACGCCGTTTGCAAACTCTGCCCCAGCCTCGTACGGACGACCAACTGTGGCAAATGGTTGACAGAGAATGGAGAACCATCCCTCAGGACACCATCCGCACTCTTATTGACTCTGTACCACGACGTGTTTCTGCGTGCATCGCCGCTCGCGGTGGTCCCACATCCTACTGAGTCGATGCCGTGCGCATTGTGTAACCTGCATATCGGTTTGAAATAAGCATCAATTATTCGTCCGTGCCGTCTCTGTTTTTTCCCCAACTTTCATCCCTTTCGAACCACTCCTTCTTGGTGTTGCATTTGCTCTGTCAGTCAGTGTATATCTCGCGAACGGATCACCGTGTTTGGGCAAGTAATTCAGTGAAGTAGTCGAGAATACGATTGGCAATGACTTGACATAACAGCTGATCGCTAAGAACTAACATATGTTGTAGGATATCGATAAATCTTGCGTAGAATATATTCATGGATTACGTCACAGATGGACCGCGCGTCAGAAGAGAATGATTGTAATTAAGTACTCCTTGTAGAGCGATACTATTATTTGTAGTAATAGAAACATATGTAAGGTTATGCATCGTGATTTTATTGAGAGGAGTTGAATATGGGAAACACATAGTGACATATTTAAGAAAACTATATATCAGTGATTGCAAGCTTTGTGTTGAAGGTTATGTTAAATAGGAGGTAATATTGAGTAGTTGAGATGATAATAATGGATCATCGGACGAGGTAATAAGATGGTATATGAAGTGATATGAAGAATTATATTATGTTTTATGGTAATTATAAGGTATATAGTATATTGGAGGAAGTTAAATGTCATATGTGGAAGGTATGGCTCTAATGAAACGATGCGAATAAATAAGAGGAAGTACACCGTGGGATTGACCAGAATTGAGGTATGAATATTGAATATTGATATTTAGCTGAGATTTAGTTGGTGATGTAATGTCAAGATAGCTGATATGATGGAAGTATGTGAGTTCCGTGACATATTCCCGAAACGTATAAAAATGCGAGATAAATGACATATTATACATATGTGGTTAAGTAATCGCAAAGCATAATATTGAGATAGTCACCTTCACACTGTAAAAACGAATTAAATAACTTGCACAGTAGGATTATGATTAGAATACGACGTATTTAAGCATATTGAGCCACAGATATATGAATTAAGAATTATGTGGATAGAATAGGAAGATTATTTATTTTAAAACAATGTGTAGTTGAATTTGAATTTTATGAAAGGTTAATATATAGGAAGATGATACATTTGGAGCCGGATTTAGCAGGCATTGGGGGTGTAAAGCTTTAGCACGTGAATCGTTACTGATTAATTTCCTAGAATGAATCCGAATTGATCGAGTTCAGATTTTGTTTGTTTAATGGCGATATAATTATGAGAAAAATCTTAGAAATGTTATTACAATACAATAATTGCAGTTGGAGAATGTATTCCAGTGAAACAATTCAAATAAGTTAATGCTATATCTTTGTTTTTTTCTGATAAGCCAGCGCTGACTTTAACTTACAATTCTTGAATTATTTATTCTAAATAGTGATAAATGTAGCCCATTCCCAAATTTAGTTCTCATTTCTTAGGGCAATTCTCTAGTTAAATAAATATGGATCTTTATTTGTTTATATAATTTTGTGAGTGTTAATTTTTAGTAATAGTTAATTCTTTATTTAGTTTGTAAGATGATTCATTAATTGATTGCGTAAATATGAATGCGTTCAATGGTGAAGTTTTAACGTTAGCGTTGGGTCTAGGCGATCATTCAAATACTACTGCGTTTCTGGGTGAACTTTTCTCTTCTTTATCTCACGTAAAGCGGAACCAAATGAAAAATTTTAAGATTTTTCTCATGGAACCAAATACCCTGGGATTACATCGAGCTGTTGGGAGTTACTTGCAATCCGTTATGACGAACGGGTGCACCTTCCAATTTTTCCCTCTGATGAATGTTAATAGACGATGGTTGTACTTCCTTTTAAAACAATAAACACTACCACCATCAACACCAAAAAGGTGTCATCTCATCACACTCTAAATCACTGATTATTTCATTCGTGATATTTTTATGAACCCTGAGTCAATTTCCCATTTCGATGCACTGAACTCTATACTTGCCTCTCGGAAACGATTTTTTACATGGAAATAAATTTATCCTTATCAATTTGAGTTTCATTTATTGAAAGATATACTTAGGATCATTTGAATTTCCAAAAGTTAAAACCTTTCTTTATCGCAATTCGTGGTTCATCACCTTATTTTTTTACCTCTTCCATTTTTTTTTGCCTGATTAGTGTTGCGGTAACATGGTTGTCCAGTTGTACTTCCTCCTGAAACAAAAACAACAACGACCAATGTACCTATTGAATTTTTAATTTAATTTAGTTTTATTACTTCTAAAATTATGGGCTCCCATTACGACAAAACCACCACACAAAAATAGCTTAATTGAACTACAGTATATAATCGAAAATCGGAATGTACAGTATATATAGTAAAATTTATTAAAAATAAATCATTCGTCCTCTAGTGAGTGTGACCATAAAGGTGCGGAATACATAATTTACGGTATGTAATTATAATAATGAAATAGTAATTTTTCTGTAAACTTCATCGTAAGGAGATTACTATTTCAGGTATAAATGCAAGTGTTTAATTTACAGAGAATCTCTTATGATCTGTAATAAGATATTCCCTATGTCGTAAAAAATATTTTTTAAATTTTGTGTTCTTCAGCAGGGTACCTCTGGATCCAAACAGAAGACCTCTGACAACCCATTGACCAAGATTTGATACATATGGCAGACATGGCGTACAAGTTGCTTGTTTTTCCCGATTAAAATTCTGAGCTTGTTGCAGGTCCTTCTCGAAGCGAATGGTAGGACCTATCACCGTCACTTTATTATCTCTCTTAGTGATGGCTACGATGTCCACTGTTCTCGTTGACTGATTGGTAGAGACGCTGTGAACTTCTTCGTGCGCCTCCCATCCATGCTGCCTCAGGCCTTGAGCAATTGATGTCCTTAGTCGATGGTAACGATTGTTACTCATTAATTCGGTGCTCCTGCAGAACCCCAGCACATGTCCAAGCGTTTCGGTCTCGTTTCAACCTTTTGGGGGCAACGGGTTGAGCTGAAAGTTCTGCCGGGAACCGATCTTACCGCGGTGAAGTTTCATGACATTTTTATATCATGAGAAATGATAAAGACTGGTGTGTGGACGAGAAGGTAAGGGAAAGTTTTATTATTCCAACCAGGCGTGGTTTGTTGCAGTATTAATTAGTCCGGAGAGAGCTCGCCCACATTTGCACGCGAATGTATGGTCACCGTATAATGCTATTCACTTGTATGCAAATGTATGCTAATAGCAGTCAGTAGGCCTACGTGGCGCTACAAGAAGCAGTCCTGCAATCAGACTCTCTCGAATATGTTAAATAATTATCTAACGTACATTTAATCATAATTTAAACACTGCTCTTCAAGAGCGTTCCCGCAGCGTCTGAACTCATACCCAATTTAACCCATTCACCAACCTTGTGATTGGATAAGGAAGAAAATAAACACAGGCTACCAGCAAGTAACATGCAGTAGAACTGAAGCTAAAATTGATTAGAAAACAATCTAGTTTATCTGGACCGTGTTAATAAGGATATCCAGTTTGTCCAGACAGATTATGTACTGGGAGAAAACCCAGTGGCAGTAATGTGACAAACCGTCCCGCATTTTAAGGAATTTTTTTTATGTCACGGTTTTCCATCTGAACGAATTTTTCGTGTTATTGTCATTTTCACTGATCCGACTTCAACTAAACATAGCCAGTGGTGTATACTGAGGGCCACTAAGGCTATCCGTGAAACCCAAATCTCAAATGAGAACGATGACATTCTAAAGCACAATATAATACAAGCATCTGACATATCGTTCAATTTACAAAACTTGAAATCAATGAGAAAAAACGTCGCACGTATTTCTGAGAGCAAGGCATCGCAGACAGACCTTGCAGCCCAGGTTCTGCGTCCCTCTTCCCTCGACTCACCTCGCGCGGCACGCTGCTGAATGGCCGATAGGTGCGGGGATCAGGAGATTAGGTGTGCTAGGCTTCGCTCCGCCAGATCGCCACTGCTAACGAACAACCATGCGTTCCTCAACGTATATACTTCCTCACCTCACATTCATAGAAACAGAGTGCTGGTATTTCACTCCAATTTACTTCTACATCCTTGTAGGAAGACACTGCAGGGCTGCTGTTATAGATAGATAGATAGATAGATAGATCTGCTAAAATGAAATGCGATCTTTCAAGTTTAGTGTTCTTTTTCGTTGGTTGGAATCGAACCCGTGATCATAGGTGGGACACCACCACTGATCACCCGAGGAAGCTAGTAAACCGGTAAACGATGGGTAAGACTGGTACTAATGCTGTAAAATTGAACATTTGTATTTAATAATAATAATAATAGTAATGGTGCATGGCATCTGTATAGGCTTGGTGGTGACCTAATGAGGATGAAACGAATGGCGAAGACGTCATAAACACAAAATTCCCAAGCCAGGGGATTTAACAGTGCGAGGGGATTGATTCTGAGAACTGAACAGGGGTCATCGGACCAAAGGTAAGCATTCTATCCATTTTCCACAAAGCCAGACTTTTGATAAGGACTTAAATTTGCTGAACCTTAGGCTACCATCTCCACTGATCAGGTATTGAGTATTTACAGTAGCAGAGGCCAGGTCAGTAGCTTGTGAAGCAGCCTTGACAACACAAGCAGGCTTCACCATTGGCTATTGGCTGCAGCTCAAAATGCTTAAGGTTTGACGTTCACTCAACCAACCATCGAAAAGGGGCAACCTAAGTCTAGTGGTAGCCCACATCTTGATCCCAGCATACGCCACTGAACATAGCATAACCGTTGCCAACAGTATGATCTTTGGAAGTACAAAGAAGTACGTTATAGTATCTTTGGTAATGCGTTCCTAATGTACTTTCCGACTTTCGAGTTACTGTTAGTCCGTGGCATGGCGTGTGTGGCCATTCTTAAGCACGAAGCGCTTTTTAAGTTTTGTGATTTTTTTTTTTTTGCTATTGGCTTTTCGTCGCACCGACACAGATATGTCTTACGGCGACGATGGGACAGGAAAGGGCTAGGACTGGGAAGGAAACGGCCGTGGCCTTAATTAAGGTACAGCCCCAGCATTTGCTTGGTGTGAAAATGGGAAAGCACGGAAAACCATCTTCAGGGCTGCCGACATTGGGGTTCGAACCTACTATCTCCCGAATACTAGATACTGGCGCACTTAAGCGACTGCAGCTATCGAGCTCGGTTTGTGATTTTTTAAAAATGATTTCGGTCTCTGATAGTGATGTCTGCAATTCTACTTCAGAACAAAAAGAAAGGCATCATTTAAACCCGAGAAAGCTATAGGGGGTAATAAGCACGGAATATGCGTATAATGCAAAGTGGGAAACCAATACGCCATACTTATCTCCTGATCGAAGTAATGTCCACAACGCGTTTTGTTAACTTTGCAAGAAGACGTTCAGTATATCTCATGAAAGAAGGGCCATTAACTCCCAGACTGGAAAAGGAATTGTACAATAGAAATGAGTAGAATGCATTTTTCTATGTTATGAGGAAATGTTACAATACAATGCTTTTGAAAATATGAAATTTTTTTTCGTTTTAAAATGACTGCTAAAAAAAGTAGCTGTCCCCCAAAATTATGGAATGGCGCACCTTTTGAGTGCCTTGTCCCCCTTTCCTTCCTTCGGCAGTTGGTCATCCTAAGTGGAAGCCCCGTTAAACGCGGTCCTATTCACCGCGCATTCGGATTGAACGTGATAGAAAGTGTGCCTCCGAAAAACATAATCAATAAAAGTACTGATTTTTTTAATGTAGTAACGAACTGCACAGAGGGATTCTTAATTACAATATAGGCCTAATTGTTCCCGTCTCCACGCTAAACAGATCTTCAAGGGGTGAATAGATTGGGTTTTAGAAACTGCCTGCCAGTCTATTTACAGAAACAACGGGACATTAACAATTAGCCAAGCTTTTCTGTAAATAGGGGAACGTTTAGGTTATCTTCCCCCATCCCCACCAACAACTTAAATTTGGTTGCCTGCATCCGCGCTTACAAACCCACTGACCGTGCTGGTTTTTAGCTTTTATTAGACAATCACCTAGTTAAGTCTTGAGTTCAGTGCAGGTGCAGTGATGTCACGCACAAAAAAAAGTGTACCCTGTGCACGATAAATTGAACAAAATCGATCGTGTGGAGAATGGAATGTTGAATGCGTGCATTTTGGGTACAGTGTCTTTCATAAAATTGTTTTCTCATGCAGCCAACTATTTTTTTCCAATCTGCCTGTAGGCCATTTACCGCGATTAACTTATAACGCATGTCCTCCGACAACCGCGTTAAATCGCACTTCCACTATATATATACAACTAGCTAAAAAATGGAACGGTGTGTGGCTTTTACTACCGGGAGGTATCCGGGTATTTCGGCTCGTCAGATGCAGGTGTTTTGATTTGACGTCCGTAGGCGACCTGCGCGTCGTGATGAGGATGATATGATGATGATGAAGACGACATACACAGGCGAATTAACTAATTATGGTTAAAATTGCCCACCCTGCCGGGAATCGAACCCGGGACCCTTGTGACCAAAGTCCAGCATGCTAACCATTTAGCCATGGAGCCGGACTATAAAACTAGCTGATGTACCCGTGCTTCGCTACGGAATTCTACATTGTATATAAAATTTTAGCTTAAGCGGTGTACACGTTGTAAGATAGGCACCTCCTTCCACTTCCTAAGCCTTTCCTGTCCCATCGTCGCCATAAGACCTAGCTGTGTCGGTGCGACGTAAAGCAAATAGCAAAAAAAATATAAGCACCTTCCCCTAAACTACCAATTCATCCAGGGTGAATACAATTGTTTATAGCCTAAATTGTACTTCCTTATTCTCCGACTTTACATAGTATATACTTTTCATTAAATTCGGTTTACCTATTTTCTAATGGCTCGGCGTTGACACGGACTTAGCAACAAAAATCCAAATTCATGAATATCTCTGTTACGATAAAAATGTATAAGACATAAGTGATCGTCAATTTAATTCTGTAGAACTTTAAGTATGTATTTTATAGCCTAGATTTTAGTGGCTCATTCCCGACTTTACATACCGATTTTCATTAAATTATGTTCGGCCATTTTCTCGTGATGCGCGTACATAGATACATACAGTACATACATACATACATACATACAGACAGACAGACAGACAGACAGACAGACAGACAGACAGACAGACAGACAGACAGACAGACAGACAGACAGACAGACAGAAATGACGGAAAATTAAAATAGTTCACTTCCTTGTTACTGTGGACACGACCGATATAAAAATACAATTATGTTAAAATTCTGAGAAATGTACAGAAAAAAACTCTTATTTTATGTATGTAAATTTTGTCAGAAAGTTTAAAGACACACTATAATTTGAACATGGGTAACCCTGTCGCTATATTATTAGGTTAAATGACAGTGTTTTGAACAGTTAAACTTTCTGAGAAAACTGTACATTAAATTCACCTTAAACTAGTTTTAAATATAAGATGAATGATCTTTGGGATTTTCTTTGGCCGATACCTTTATTATTCGGAGTGTCAGATCCCTTTCAATGTTTCTATCTGATTAGTGTTATATATAGAATGGCTGCCCAGTTGTACTTCCCCTTTAAACAATAATAACCAGCACCACCACATCCTCACTTTCGTCTGTCCTATCAGATTTCCCTTGGTCAACACTTGTTCTTTTCCGATCCCAAGAGTATTAGATGTAGAGACCTAGTGAATCGCTCATTTTCACATCCTTCGTGGTCCTTGTCTTCGTTTGGCCGATTCGAAGTGTCGGACCCCTTCAGTTTTTCTCCCCTAATTAGTGTTAACACAGGATGGTTGCCCAGTAGCACTTCGTCTTTTAAAAATGTTTTCGTCAGGGGTAAGGGGGTGTTATTGGTGTACGCAAGTACTCCTCTGACCCATTCCTTTAAACAATTGCAATGATGTACAATATGGTAATATAAGTAGGAATTTAAACTGTATTTGCATTTATTATTAACAGAACCTTACATTTTAATTCTTTCTCTCTTTTTTTTTTACATTACAAGGGCCGAAAGTGGCGTTTTACGTATGAGTTGCGATGTTTCAAATTGAATACACGAAAAAATTTGTGGGGGGTGTATTCTACATCCACGATGTCGCCTGGCTGTCGCCGGAGGCACCTAATAGGTATAACGCCACGAACTCTCCACCAGGGTGCTTGGTTGATGAGGACGGGTCTCTTTATTGAGTCTAGGATCGCTTCTACTTGCTTGTACCAGGCTCCTCATCTGACCCTTTATTTGTCAACTCTTGTTTTTTCTCCAATCCTCGGGCATTAAATTTGCGGGGCTTACTTACCCACTTTACTTTCATTTTCACGCATCATTGTCTCTTCTTTTCTTTTGCCCATTATTTATTTTTCGAAGGATCAGGCATCACCACCAAACCACCAACTCTTCTCTTCACATATCGACTGTACTAGGTTTGTGATGCCTAAGGAGGCATTCATTTTTCACCTATTTCTTATGTTTTGTTGGGTAACTTTATTCTTCAAAGGGGCCGATGACCTAGATGTTAGGCCCCTTTAAACAACAAGCATCATCATCATCATTATTCTTTAAATGTTCGGACCTCTTCGATTTTCTCTTGTGATAAGTGTTAAGAGAGATGTTATCTCGTATTTCAGTTTCAAATAAGGATGATAATGTTGTTAATAATAATAATAATAATAATAATTTTTTCTACGTCTTCTACAGCTTTTAGCACACCTGTGGGATCACGGGAGCGAAATGCATAGCCCATATTGATTTTCTCCAGTTTTACAGCCAGATGCCCTTCCGCACGCCAACCTTGTATGCAGGGATGTAATTACTATTGCGTGTTTCTGTGGTGGTTGGTAGTGTGGTGTGTCTATCTGAATATGAAGAGGAGAGTGTTGGGACAAACACAAACACTCAGTCTCCGAGTCAGAAGAATTAAAATCCCCGACGCGGCCTGGAATCGAATCCACGATCCTCTGAAACGAAGGGCAGGACGCTGAACATTCAGCAAATAATTTGTAGAATAATAATAATAATACATCTTTATACCCAGGGGTGTTCATTTTGAATTAGAAGTTAACTTTATGACAGAAGGAGACTGTTTGAGTAGTAAAACCCATATTACGTGCTAATAAATTGTCAATTTTCAAATGAAGCAAGCGCCACATGTTCCGCTCGTATCAACATTGTATTTCATTAAATACTATGTTCTCATTACAAACATGTGTACGACAAAACACATACATGTACTTTATGTAAATTATCATTTACAATGTCACAAACAACTTTCATACATGTGCCGACAGTGGTACAACGATCGATTTGCTCAAGAGATGGCAGCGAAGGGAACTGATGTAAATATTATTATTGTTATTATTATTATTATTATTATTATTATTATTATTATTATTATTATTATTATTTATTCGGCCGCCAATTTTTTCAGTATTGCAACTAGAATTTAAATCCTTCCAGGTCTTCAAATTAGTGTTGCCAGGAATACAAACAGAAAAATTCGTGGATGGTAGGTAAAAATTTCGTGAGTTTTAATGAAAATTTCGGTAGTTTTTCGAGCACTGAAATTTTATAACATTAACTACATTAAAGAATGCGATAGTCATGTGAAGTAATTATGAAAAAAAATTACTCACTCGTACTCTCTGGCCACTCTATGCTTCTTCTTCTTCTTCTTCTTCTTCATACTCTTCCTGTAGATGTAGTTATTGATCAGGCGTAGAAATTGTGTACCAATTTTGAAGTCGTAGCAGGATGCAGATCTTGTATTCTGTGTGCGGGTCGGGAATTTCCCTTCGACTGATGCAGTCAAGTGTGAGTTTTGAGTTCAATAAGAGGGGAGAGATTACGTCATTCGAGCCTAAAATGAATGCGGGGAAGTACCTAACGAGTGATGCCATCGATAAAACGTCACACCGTGAGACAGGGAAAGAGTTTTCGCCACAAGTATAGTATGTACTATTAATCATTATTATTTTTTCCCTTAGATTTGGATTAGAAGAAATTTCGGAAGATGTTTTTTTGCGTGTTTTCTGGTGTGTTATGAAAAATCGAGAGATTTACTTAAATTTCGGGAGACCTAGCAACACTGCTTCGGATCTTGTTCTACTAAGTTTAAAAACATGTGACCCGTGGTGAGGGAAGAGTCCTAAAGTCAGATTCTTCATTTTTGACATTTTTGTGCTTTTAAAATTGGCATAAGAGACTGAGCTGTTTAAAAAAAGTGTCAGTGATTCTAGGTGCAATACTTCAGAAGATATTAATTATTGATTGTTGCTGTTAAGAAAACTGTATTTTGAGAAAAACATAACTACAGCTTTCACTCATTTCCTTACCAATTGTACAAAGTTTTCATGACGTCGAATGGCAAATACTCGAACTGCGGAGTAACTTAATTTGTTAAGAAGACCCACAGGTAGCACAAGAAGTCAAAACATATAAATGCATATTTTACACCACATACTGTACACTGTTGTTCAGGTCTGCTGTAAAATTGTCATAGTTGACCTTCGGTCCCTTTCCGGCGCAACGGGTCACATATATTAATTAAGCGGTAAAGGAGTACTTGGTTCATTCAAAAATTCATGGGTTATTTACATCGTCGGAAAGATGAAAAATTAAGGAACACGGCTACTATATGCGAAGAGACGTATGACGCCAGGATTCATTCATTCTTATAAATGCTAGGTGAATTCCTGGCGAGACTGGTGGCCGAATATCTTATATAATAATAATAATAATAATAATAATAATAATAATAATAATAATAATAATAATAATAATAATAATAATTGTACCGGGCGGTACACCTCCACGCCGCTAATTTAAAAATTGCGCCAGTGGAAACTCCTCTGCTGGAGGAAGTCTGAACTTTATCTCCGCTATTAATTCTTTACCTTCTCAGAAGATGTCACCACGTGGAAAATTTTGAGTTTTTGAACTGTGTCATTTTTTATGTGTTTTTGTTTCGCTTGAAGTAAGAAGTGTGAACTTTCTCTTCTAGAGGACACTACTGAAGATCAACAATAGTGCACCCTAGTGCGGAGTCAAAGAACTATTTTGTTGGAGAAATTTTTATTTCAAATGTTTGTTTCTTGTTAAATTTCTTTCTGTTATGGTTTAAGTTGGCTGTATACCCCTCTTTTTCCCCTTGTTTTAGATTTATCCAATCCCGAATTTCTTTTAGTAATTTCCGACCAATCCGATGTATCTTCCCCCAACTTGGATATGTTTCTGTACCCTAGCCAATAAAGTAATTGTGGGCGGGTGTTTTCATTCCCCTAACGCCTAGAACCTTCCGCGAGAGGATATAAACTGCTGATTTTTGGGTCTCTGCGCCACTTCTGTTCCATCTTTCAGTGTGTAAAGTACATAGCAGGGGGCGGGAAGCGCCTCTTTCCTCGGCAGCGGTCAACAACAAGGTAATGGCCGATTAATAACTTATTTCTTTGCTAGCTCAGCAGTTTAACTCTCGGGGCGGGTTCGAAGCGTTCCACCATGTAACCTTTTCCTAAAATGTAACTACTCTTTTCATCTATTCTCTTTTAAAGCTTCATACTGGGATAGAGAGTGCTAACCCTCTCGAGCTCCCACTCATATTGTTGTGAGGTGAACTTAGTTTTATCAACCTATTCTTCGTTAACGTAAAACAAATTGTTCTATTCTTAAGTCACCTCTTTAGTATGGGATTAGCCCTTGTATTAACGGCCTAGTGCCAAGTAGGTCTTAATCAAAGTGTATTAGGAGTGCAAGTTTGCCTCCTCTCAAATTGTTATTTTAGAGGTCATTTAATTAACCTTCTTTTCGTTTAATAGACCTCAGTAGATTGGGTATTTTACCCCTGTGTTTACGTCCGTTGAGGACAACTTGAAGGTGGAGTTTGGTGTGGCCTGGGAGAGGCTTAAATTTGAGAGCGAGTGGCTCTTTTGAAAACTGAGTGTTGTATGCCTCGAGGAGGCTTTACTGTGCAATTTGGAGCAAGTGCTCCAGGGTTTGATTGGGGTCTTCTGCCCCGTTGTTGAAATTTGTATATCGTAAAGTTGGGCTAGTTGCTCAAGAATTGTGTTTTCAGGGCTCGAAGCCCAAATCCTGTAAATATTGTAACTACCCTTTGGACTTGCTACTTTGTACCTGCCATACTTGTAATTTCCTTGTTTTTGAAAAGAAAATATAACCTTGTTAAATTTTAAATTAATTTTACCTTAGTAGCTTGAGACCTGTTCACCACCCCGCACCTTCTTTCACGCATAACTACCACAAAAACTCGGTAACAATAATAATAATAAGAATAAGAATAATTTTATAGTAACTAATGTCCGTCTGCGGAGTGTAACGGTTAACACCGTTAACTGACGTCATCGGAAGCCCCTCCCCCTATGAAGGTAAGGTAAGGGTGTATTCTGCCTGAAGGCAGGTCCGAACCTCCGCAGAGATGTGCCTGAGCCGGAGTTTACATGCGGTAGGGTAGCGAGTTCCTTTGCGCTCCTCCATTCCCTAAAAGGGTTCCAGGGGAGCGTGGTTTGTCGACTATCAGGCCCTTCGTGACCCTTGTCTTTCTTTGGCCGATACTTTCAGTTTTCGAATGTGCCAGATTCCTTCTATCTTTCTTTCTGACTAGTGTTAATAGAAGATGGTTGCCCAGTTGTACTTTCTCTTAAAACAATAATTACCACAATCACCGCCTGTTTTATAGGAGAATCACGATAGCGTTAACATTATAATGGTCAGCTATAGCGATGTTATTGTATCCTCTGGTGCCCATTTATCATTTTCTTCGGAACATTTATTTATTATTAATGGGCATCGAAATGTAAGGTGACAGTTATCCCTCACTGGATCATGCCTCATTCGATCGCATTTGTCACTCATTGAGATCATCTTAGTTTACTCATTTCCGCTCGTTCACCATGTCCAATTAGTACGCCTAGCTACAATCTTTCTAATACTGTAGATGTGCAGCTTATTTCCGGTATCTTTCGGAAAATATTATTTTCCATCGGTTTATTATTAGGTCGAATTCAACGTATTGCTATGTTCCCAAGAAATGATAAGTCCAGCTCTAAATATGGACTTATGGCGATTCCTCAAGATGTCTACACAGTCACCGAAAGGTGACCACTACAGGGCCACACGTTTTTCTCAATACAGCGTAATAGACCGGCAACAAGAATTTATTGGCTTGGCTGGCTCTTCCTAACACAATCTCCTGGGACAGTGAGTGAATCTTCTCTTCCAATCAGTAATTTAATAGTTTTTGAATAAATACTAAACATAATACACAATCATTGTATTCACTCACTGTCCCAGGACATGTGGGCAAGGATATGTATACATGGTTGGAAAGCTAAATAAACGAGGTCCGATGAGATCGTAACGTTGTTAAAATTGAGCATATTTCTGTGCTCAAACTTTTGTTCTCTGTATAGGTAATGAATACCTATGTGTATTTCATTTGTTTTAACTTAAATTTCTACAATTTGATCATTATTATTTATTTTTGTAATTATTCTCTAAACAGTCAAAATAAATAAAACTCGAGTTCCACGTCCCTCTAAATAAAAACTGGAGACTTCGTTATATTACTACAAAAGGTCTGTGTGCGTGACTTATGACATCAGAGCCCTCATTAGTTGGAAACGTTTCTCTACATATTAATTAGAAGAATTTTAACAGATTTCAGTAGATTTTAAGTTTTTACTACCTAACTCCTTGGCTGAATGGTCAGCGTTGAGGCCTTCCATTGAAAAGATCCAGGGTTCGATTCCCACCCGTGTTGGGGATTTTAATCGCGTGTGATTAATTCTTCTGGATTGGAGTCTGGTTGTTTGTGTGCTTGTTATACGACTCTCCTCTTGATGTTCAGACAACACACCAACTACCACAGAAACACGCCATAGCTATTACATCCCTCCACATTGGGTTGGCGTGAGGAAAGGCATCCGACCGTAAAACATGGCCAAATCCACATGTGTGACACAGTTCGCAACCACGACCCTACAAGATTTGGTCAAGTGGTAGAATAAGAAAAAGACAATTTTAACCACTTCCTGAAACTCCAGAGGTGGTGGTGGTGGTGATTATAGTTTTAAGAGAAAGTACAACTGGACAACCATACTCTGTTAACACAATCAGGGAGAAAGATGGAAGGAATCTGACACATTCGAAAACTGAATGTATCGTCCAAGAAAAGACAAAAAGGGCCACGAAGGGCGTGAAAATGAACAATTTCCTAGGACTCGCAAGTCTAATACCGTCGGGGTCAGGAAAGAACAGGATCTTATCAAGAGAGGTCAAACAGGATAGGTAAAAGTGATGAGCCTGGCACAAGTGGAACCAATGCCAGGACTCAGTTAAAGACCCCGTGGACACCAAGTTCAGAAACCCTGATCCTCCTTTTAGTCGCCTTTTACGACGGGCAGGGGATAACGTGGGTGTTATTATACCGTCCCAGGGGCTCTTAACTTGGTAACGTGGGTTGGTGACCACTGGGCCCTTAGCTGAGTCCTAGCATTCCACTTACTTGTCCCAGGCTCCTCACTTTCATGTATCCTATCCGACCTCCCTTGGTCAACTCTTGTTCTTTTCCGACAACAACGGTGTTAGAGCACTCGTGGTCTACGGAATCTTTCATTTAGGCAATAATGTATCCCAGAACAGGGTTCATAGCCCCTGCAAGAGCACGAATTTTAGATTAATTAACCCATAATTAACCCATAGATCAAATTTTGGGAATACGTTCTCACAGTGTAAAGATATTTCAAAAGCATTTTTCAGGGATTTTTGCCATTAACTACCCTGAATAATATTGTATAATTAATATTATTCAGGGTAGGCTCTTAATATGAGCATTCCTTCTGTCCTCTGACCAGGGAAGTCGTTTCGCTAGTTTGACCTCGTCTTCAGGTACCCTCTCATCCTGAAGTTTTTGTTTAAAGATGTGTTTATCTTGGATATCTTGTTCAGTTATCCCGCTCAGCCTCAATTCATCAGCCACTCCTTGGTGCCGTCCAGGTTTGCTTTTGAGATTATAAACTTGTGTTAGGATCTCTTTCATCAGTCTGCTGTCAGACATACGGAACACGTGACCGAAGAAAGTCAACCTTCTTGTCCTGACGACGTCTGTTACTTTGCCAATCTTGTTATACACATCTTCATTTTCTCTGATCTCCCATGTTCCTTTTTAATGGGTGCTAAAATCTTTCTCCCTATCCTACGCTCTAGTTCTCCAGTTCTCGTTTTGAGGTTTTATTTCTGAAGCTCAGTGTTTCTGACGCATACAACTGTCTGGTAGTGTCCGATCTTAGCTCTCCATGATAGTGCTCTCTTACTGTATATCTCAAGAGTCTTCATGTAGGCTGACTTCGATTTAATAAATATCGCACCGAACGAGTTGACCGTACGGTGAGCTGTGAGCTTTCATTCGGGAGAATAGTGGGTTCGAACCCCAAAGTCGGCATCCCTGAAGATGGTTTCCCGTGCTTTCCCATTTTCACACCAGGCAAATGTTGGGGCTGTACCTTAATTCAGGCTACGGCCGCTACCTTCCCACTCTTAGCCCTTTCCTATCCCATCGTCGCCAATAGAGCTATTTGTGTCGGTGCGACGTAAAGCAGACTTTAAAAGAAATATCTCTCCTCCACACCGTATTTTTCATGATTCCTCAAATCTAGCCATTCTCCTACATATTTGAAGGTTTCGACCTTTTGAAAATCGCCCTGCGTTGTTTTTATTTTAAATGGTCTGGCCATACATTTTGCTCCTTCAGCTGCCTGCCTGATGTAAAAGTTCCTCAGTCTGATCCTCGCTGTTTCAACTGATGGTGCCAGGATTGCAAGATCTTATACAAAAGTCAGGCAATCTAAATGAAGTCTAATTGTATATCCCCTAAAACTGAGGTGATTAAAAATAGCTGCAGGAGCGCTTAACTTGGGAGTGAAGGTTGTGACCACGGGACCCTTTGCTGAATCCAGGCTTTGCTTACACTTAATTGTGCCCGGCTCCTCACTTTCATCGATCCTATCCGACATCTCTTGATCAACTCTTGTTCTTTTCTGACACCAACGGAATTAGAGGAGTCGAGGCCTAGGGAATCTTTCATTTTCACGCCCTTCGTTGCCCTTGTCTTTCTTTGGCCGAGACCTTCATGTTTCGAAGTATCGGACCCGTTCAATTGTTTTATTTATTACAACTTATTTCATGCCGTCATCTGTGACGAAGTTAAGGCTCACAGTCCTCTCTTACACTCAACCACATAATGTCTAAAGTAAACTTCTAAAGTAAAAAATTTCATTGTTCCGTATTGAAGAATATTACAGTTAAAATTGAAATAATCGATAAAGAGATTCAACCTATTCAATACAAAAGAATAAGAAATGTAGTGAATTACATTCTTATTTAATAAGTAGAAGTGGTACCGGTTTCGACCCTAGACCAGGTCATCATCAGCCGATTAAAACATGAAAAACAATGCGTAGGAAAAGGAGATAAAAGATCAAGTACACTCCGGATCAGTAAAAGAGGCGATAAAATGTATGTCACTTAAAAGAAAACAGTGCGTAATTTTCTGAGCGGCAGTATGGCACACGCAGTGTTAGGCAGAGTCTTGTAATGTTTATGAATAGCGGAGAACGGTTAAATGAGCTAGTTTTTAAACACTGTCAGGCACAAAGTCATATCATAATCGAACACATACGAAGATCCATAATCGTGCAGAAGTTGAAGATGAGTAGATCTATTTAAGTGACTTGCAAGCTCCCGGTGATCAGCGCGATATATTTAACATCAGGCACTGTGGTTTCAAACGCCAAAGTAAAATGGAGAATAGCTTGATTATCCAGTAATTTTCTTCGGTTGCGGGAAAGTAAGTATATAGATAAATATAATATAATTCAATGTAATTGAATAAGTAATTCTGCTCCTATAGAATTCTTAGAACAGTTGACGTGAAAAAAACAATTGTGAAGAGAAAAAAATATAGTAAAAAGCGCAATACCGGAAACAAATGAAAACGTAAATGCACAGTGCGCAATTTCTTAAAACGTAAAAATTCAGGTCATGATTGAAATTTCAAATTTCAAAACCCCAATTCTATTTTTCATGCCTTACAAAGTTCCTACCCACATTTTCTACCTCCAATAACCCACCCTCCTAACCCACCCTAAACTACCCCTCCTTCATCTTCCTATCTTATCCTTCCTCAACACCATTTAACTTCAATTCTTTTATTTTTCTCTTATTCCACTATTCCTCTTCCTCTATTAATTTATTCTATCTTTTCTAAAACAAAAATTATTCCACCTTCATTTCGGTTCTTCTCATTCATGCTCAACTCCTGCCTTGCGCCGATTTCGACTACTTCATTATATTATATTTATCTATATACTTACTTTCCCGCAACCGAAGAAAATTACTGGATCATCAAGCTATCCTCCATTTTACTTTGGCGTTTGAAACCACAGTGACTGATGTTAAATATATCGCGCTGATCACCGGGAGCTTGCAAGTCACTTAAATAGATCTACTCATCTTCAACTTCTGCACGATTATGGATCTTCGTATGTGTTCGATTATGATATGACTTTGTGCCTGACAGTGTTTAAAAACTAGCTCATTTAACCGTTCTCCGCTATTCATAAACATTATAAGACTTTGCCTAACACTGCGTGTGCCATACTGCCGCTCAGAAAATTACGCACTGTTTTCTTTACATTTTATCGCCTCTTCTACTGATCCGGAGTGTACTTGATCTTTTATCTCCTTTTCCTACGCATTGTTTTTCATGGTTAATCGGCTGATGATGACCTGGACTAGGGTCGAAACCGGTACCACTTCTACTTATTATTAAATAAGAATGTAATTCACTACATTTCTTATTCTTTTGTATTGAATAGGCTGAATCTCTTTATCAATTATTTCAATTTTAAATGTAAAGTAAACTTCAGAAAACAGAATAATGAAATAATAATATAAAATAAAAATCCTAAGTTCATTCATTCTTCCATTCATACAATACTGGCGTTCATACAAGCTGGTTATACATTTAATAGGCAATCTCGGCAAGACCGCCTGATAAGTGTTAATAGACGAAGGTTGCCCAGTTATACTTACTCTTAAAACAAAAATCACCCATTACCATCACTCCTCTGAAGCCTTAAATCCATTTTTATTTAGACTAAAACTATTTTTAGATTTTCTAGAAGGTTCGTAGCACGGAAAATATATTTAAAATTCCATGTTCATAGTTTAAGGATCAAAGAAATTTCGTTTATCATTTTGCAAATATCAAGAATACAGGTTTCATTCATAATAGATACGTTACTATTCATAAAACTCATATAAACAAGAGTTATTTCTCTTTTATTCTATCCAGAGTTCCCCCCTACCTAATCCTGCAAGAAATCAGTTTTTGAACGATGATGAAAATATGCTACACCATGGAATTAAGGATTACAGCAATCATTACCTTTATATTTATCTTCCCCTTGTGAAGCTTGTAGCACCTATGCCCAACAAGACAGTAAACTTGTTTAGTGATATTTACGCTATGTGGAGACTCATTAGCTGTTTGTTCCCCTCAGACTTAAGGATTTGAGCTTCTAACCACATGCATGTTTAAAACTAAACCTGATACAGGATGTGGCCCAGTTGTGGTCAGCCGACACCAGGTCGTCTTGGTCTATGCAACTCAGCCGATATTGTGCCGCATGGAAGGCCAGCGCAAACCACACAGAGACCTGCATCTTCCTCGATTAGCACGGTGAGAATGTGAATCGCGGAACGTGGGTAGGCAACCACACGGACGCTAGCTTAGGCCATGGCTTCCATTTCCTAGTGCCAGCCTCCTTCTTTTCATCCGACGTTCCTTGTTAAACTCTTGTTCTCTTCCGACCCGGACGGTATTAGGTTTGCAAGGCATAAAGAGTCTTCCATTTTCACACCCTTTGCTTTTCTTTGCCACTACATTCACTACTTACAAAGGAGCCATTCTTCGTAGAGGAACAGTAAATTTAAAAAGGCAACTACCAACAAGTAACGCATCGGAAAAACATCTAAATGAAAGAAGAGAGAAACAAGGGAGCATCTCGGAAGATTTCTATTGCACTGATGCAATGATGAACAACGAATGGACGAAAACTAACCACACTCTCAGGTACATGGTGACGCGCGTGCCAGCGTAACACCCACGGTATCCCCTGCCTGTCGTAAGAGGCGACTAAACGTGGCCCCATAGGCTCTTAACTTGGGAGCGTGGGTTGGCTACCATGGGGCCCTGAACTGAGTAATGACATTTCTTCCACTAATTTGTGCAAGGCTCCTCACTTTCATCTATCCTAACCGACCTCCTCTGGTCAATTCTTGTTTTTTCCGACCCCGACGGTATTAGAGCACTCGAGGCCTAGGGAGACTTTCATTTTCACTCCCTTCGTGTCTCTTGTCTTTCTTTGGCCGATACCTTCATTTTTCTAAGTGTCGGCTCCCTTCCACTTTTTCTCTCTGATTAGTGTTATATAGAGGATGGTTGCCTAGTTGTACTTCCTCTTAAAACAATAATCACCACCACCACCTGATGCGGTTCGCAGTTCATGGGTTCCCTCTCCGAATAAGCAAAACTAACACATTTCACTTACCAGATAACAAGTTCGTCTGTGGACGCTGTGACAGTGAGTGTGGCAGATATCATCTGGTCTACTGCTCGAAAAGAACTAGATCTCTCGTGAACTATAGTGAAGAAAATTAAATTGTCTCTTTGATTTTAAATTGGACATTGACTGCAATAAATCTATTAGGGCTATACACATTCATTCTTTGAAGGTTCGACCTCTTGCCCCTTCCATTTTTCCTCTGATAAGGGTTAATAGAGGATGGTTGTCCAGTTGTACTTCTTAAAGTATTAATCATCGTCGCGGCCATTGCCACTACCACTTTTCCTGTGGGTTGGAGTGTTTGACTACATCCATCCGTCCACTCAGTACAGCATCAGGGTCTTTTAACTTGGACCTTCTGTAGCTGGGGGCAGTATAATAACACCCACGGTATCCTCTGCCTGTCGTAAGAAGCGAGTAAAAGGTGTATCAGAGGCTTGGGAGCGTGGGTTGGCGATCATGGTGTCCTTAGCTGACTCCTGGCATTGTTTCCAATTAAATTGTGCCAGACTCCTCACTTTCATCTATACTATCCTACCTCCCTTGATTAACTCTTGTTCTTTTCCGACTCCGACGGTATTAGAGCATTCGAGACCTAAGGAGTCTTTCATTTTCACGCCCGTTGTGACCCTTGTCTTTCTTTGCCCGATACCTTAATTCTACGAAGTGTCGGATCACTTCCTTCTTTCTCTCTGATTAGTGTTAACCTCTTAACACTCAAGGTCACATTTAAACATTTTAAAAACATTTTTGTGTTTAATGGGCTCTTAGATAACAAAATATGACAAATCTGCAAAAATAATATTTTAGGTGTTAGGGGATTCTGTGGGGGGAGTTTTAAATACTAACTTCACTTTTTTTCTGTCCAGTTTAATATTAAGGTTCAAAATACGGTATACCTGTAAAATCAGTATTTTAAAAAATATTTTGGAGAGGGGTTCTAGGGTTATTTTTGGTTGTACCAAATATGATACGTCCGGGACTATACCAGGTTTTGATTGTGCCAGGCTCCTTACTTTCGTCTATCCTATCCGACCTTTCTTCGTCAAATGTTCTTTTCCGACCCCGACGCTATTAGAAAATTCGTGGCCTAAGGGAGTCTCATTTTCACGCCCTTTGTGGCCTTTGCCTTTCTTTGGCCGATATCTTCATTTTTCGAAGTGTCGTATTCCTTCCGTTTCTTCTCTCTGCTTAGTGTTAATAGAGGATGATTGCCTGGTTGTATTAAAACAATAATCATCACTACCTCCACCACCATTAAGTTTGCCAAGCCTAGGCTGTCTTTCATTTTCACACCTCTCGCTGCCCTGCCGTTTCTTTAGCAGATTCCTCATTCCCGGAAGTATAGACACTCCTCCTTTTTGATTCTGATTAGTGTTAAGAGAACTTTGTTATCCAGTTGTATTTTCTACTAAACAACAATTGTCACCGAGCTCGATAGCTGCAGTCGCTTAAGTGCGGCCAGTATCCAGTATTCGGGAGATAGTAGGTTCGAACCCCACTGTCGGCAGCCCTGAAAATGGTTTTCCGTGGTTTCCCACTTTCACACCAGGCAAATGCTGGGGCTGTACCTTAATTAAGGCCACGGCCGCTTCCTTCCCACTCCCAGCCCTTCCCTGTCCCATCGTCGCCGTAAGACCTACCTGTGTCGGTGCGACGTAAAGCAACTAGCAAAAAAAAAAAAAACAACAATTGTCACCACTATTCCCTAACACGTTGAGTGCCGTGAACTAATAACATCAAGTTCCCTGGTGCCTAAACGTTCACAGTCTTAACCAAGCTAGTGATAGCTGAAATGAAGTTATACTTATGATATATTAGGTTAACTTATTATGTATATTAGGTCAATTATTGCGACCCCGTATGGGGTCGTATTGGTCATTACGAATTGTACACGTACACGCGCCCCTGTATGGGGTCGCACTTACACAGCAGTTAATATCCCGACGCCCGACCATATTTACCTTTTCCTTTCCAGGGACGCGTTAGCTTGATCATTCACCGTACAAAAGTACGATCCCCACTTTTAGGTTAGAAAATATTTGTAAATGACGATCTCCCGATTTTAGATCTGGAAATTTGTTATAATATTTTCTTATATACATGGGTTGATTTTTAATACTGGTAACTTTTTTATTTAGGCACATAGTATAATTACAACGTTAGGCGTTTTACAGGCTTTCGATATAAACACCACCGTTGTGTAGCACTCGTTTCCAGCGATGTGGAAGGCGTTGAGAGCGCCTGACCTCTGGAGGTAGCGGATGGAGCGGTCGGCGGCCTAGAGAATGTCATCCACTGTGCAAAAGCGGACCTCTCGAAGTGGTGCTTTCATTTTAGGGATGAGATCTTAGTCGCAGGGGCTGAGATCTGGAGAATAAGAGAACTGATAAAGCACTTCCCAACCCCAGGTATTAAACAACTCAATCAAAGCTCCTGCTGCATGCGGCCTTGCATTGTCATGCAGAATGATGGGTGGGTTATTCAGGAAGTGTCCTCATTTATTTCTTAGAGCTGCTACCAGGTTCGTTTGCAAAAATGCGCAGTAATACTCCGCATTAACAGTACGTCCTTGGGGAACGGTATGCTTTATGATATCACCATCCCAGTCGTAGGCAATGATCAGCATGGCCTTCACACTGGTCGACCGAACCTTTACTTTTCGCGATGACCCGTGATGACGCCACTCGTTTGATTGGCGTTTCAGTTGCGGTTCATAAGCTATGGCCTGGATCTTGTCCATAGTGATTATCCGCATAAGAAGGCCTCACTTTCGCGTTCATAGCCCTCCAAGTGCGTATGAGCTGCATCATATCGCATTCATTTTTGATGTTCGGTCAAAACAAAAACATTTGTGGGTGAATTTCCGCATTCCCAACCACTTCTTCAGAATTTGCAACACAGTCGAAGGCGCCAGCCCTGTATCGTTGGCCAATTCACGAACTGTGGTGTTCCTATCCGCCAGCACTAACGGGTTCACATTCTGCACATCGTCATCATTTACTGCAGAATGACCAGCTCGCGGCATGTGCGTCCCATTTTGTCGCCCGTCTTTGAAGGCCTTGACCCACTGTGCTACAGTACGGTAAGCCCCTTGCAATCCTTCGTAACACCGCCTTAAAGTACGACCTGTAGCTCATTAAACTTACAACTAGCTCCTCTGATCTTGCTTCGAAATCATTACAGCTGTACTCCACGAGCGCGCGCGTGAGAAACTGCGTTCTTCTTGTCGATGCACACGTACATAGCGTGTGGAGGGCGAGTTAATAAATGAGGTAGGGTGGGTATCTAAACTACCTCAGGTATATATTATATTGCCTGGCTACGTTTCATGGCATTGTTACAGCATAAAAAAATGAAATGTCGTATGGCTTTTAGTGCCGGGATATCCCAGGACGGGTTCGGCTCGCCAGGTGCAGGTCTTTCTATTTGACGCCCGTAGGCGACCTGCGCGTCGTGATGAGGATGAAATGATGATGAAGACAACACATACACCCAGCCCCCGTGCCATTGGAATTAACCAATTAAGGTTAAAATCCCCGACCCGGCCGGGAATCGAACCCGGGCCCCTCTGAACCGAAGGCCAGTACGCTGACCGTTCAGCCAACGAGTCGGACGTTACAGCATAGTTTTCACTATTAAAAAATAAATTAGGATCTAAGAGCATTATAGTATAAGAAGAATTTGTAGTTAGGGAAGATTGAATATGTATATAGTTTATTCATATAACTTTTAATTTGCGTAGGAGTCTGTACACATGGCCTAGCAGTGATAATTGTGCAACATGAGAAATAGTGACTATATCGCTGAAGACGGTTGATGTCGGTTAAAATTCTTGCAACAGGCGGCTTGGAAACTCGGAGTACAGTCGATAAGTGTATGCTGAAGAATGCAATTCAGCAATGTGGATGAACGTGTGAGAACGCTATTTGTTCTGTACTGGGTTCAAAATCACTATAACTATATTCTTCGTCTACATCACCATTGTCCGACTTGTTCAATAAATCGTCCAGACTATCTGCACTAAGTACATATATATATATAAATTGCTAGTTGTTTTACGTCGCACCGACACAGATAGGTCTTACGGCAACGATGGGACAGGAAAGGGCTAGGAGTGGGAAGGAAGCGGCCGTGGCCTTAATTAAGGGACAGCCCCAGCATTTGCCTGGTGTGAAAATGGGAAACCACAAAAAACCATTTTCAGGGCTGCCGATAGTGGGGTTCGAACCTACTATCTCCGGAATACTGGATACTGACCGCACTTAAGCGACTGCAGCTATCGAACTCGGTACACTAAGTATATTACTGCTCGATTTTCTCATAGTGACTTAAAGATAGTAATGAACAAACTCGACTAACTCAGACAAAAGGAAACTCACAGTACTGCAGACTAATTACACAAACAATCCGTGCGCGAGATGGACAATAAACCAGTCACCCTGCAAGTACCATTAGCTGCCACAAATAGTCTGGGCATCTCCGATGAGGCGTATTAGCATGTTGAGTTCCAAGCGACCCCATTCGGGTTTGTTCAAGTTTTTAACTTCACGTCTAGATATGGGATCGTACGCTCGTTCGAAATCGTGAACTGTACGAACCCATATGGGTGCGCAGTAAGTGAGGGTTTCGAAGTTGTATAAATCCTCTTCCTGCCATCTGTTGGCCATATATTTAAGTACATGCATAGTCCACCTTTCTTTCGTCCCCTGAAGGTGGGAGGCGGGCTTCTTGGACGGTAACGCCGTCTCTCAGGCCGGGAGATTTGTTACGATGAAGGAGACGCACGGAGAAGGTGAGGAGGTTGGCGGCTATGGCCTATACTAGGATGCAATAGTGCTGGAGAATTGAAAACCACGGAAAGCCATTCTCAACACTGCCGATGGTTGGGGTCAGCCGTGAAGTCCACCCCTGTAGAGCCGTGGCCACCCCTCCTCTGTGGCCACTTGGCTAACAGATGAAGGAAGATAATTTATACAGCTTTGAAACACACACTTACTGCGTACCCAGACGGGTTTGCACATTTTCTCGATTTCGAACGAATGTACGACATACGACGTGAAGTCCAAAAATTTGAACATGCGCGAATGGGGTCGCTTAGCACTCAAAATGGTAATAGACCTCTTCCGAGATGCCTAGACTATTTGTGGCAGCTGATGGTAGGGATGTTGAGAATCCTTCCGTCCGTCCGTCCGTCCGCCCGTCCGTCCATCCATATAGTACAAACAAATAACTTTTTATTTAGAGAAACTGTTGCGATATTTTACATTATTTTTCACATTGTACAAACCTTCCAGGGAATCACAACCTTACTTTCAAACATTACTCTTTAAAATATAATGCTCCCGATTATCCGAGTGCGGATTATCCGATTTACGTGTTATCTGTGCACCCCCGAGGTTTATTCCTTTATTTTTGTCGTGACAGTTTGAATACGTGTAAACCGTACGCATTAAATTCGAACGCGCTCTCGACTCGCGAGTGTACTGGCGGTATGCTTGGTTCGAGACCTAAACACTAAACAATGTGCTGTATACGAGTTCATTGTTGGTGTTCTATGATAGCAGTCATCGCTACGAAGCGAAAGGAAGTGCTTCTAGCTTTAAAACAAAAGCTTGACTTCATTAAAAAATTCGAGAAAGAAGCATCAGTAAAGAAATTAGCGAATGATTATAGGATTGCTGCACGTGTGTACAAACAATGCTTCAGCATTGGAAAGTGTCGAAACTCTTATATTATGTTTAACAGGGAGATTTTCATTATAGTGATGTTGTTGCAGCAGAACATTCGTACTTGTGTACGAAAGAACTTAAAAGAATTTCAAAAGCAAAATAACATTGCTGATTATTTTGTTGGGGTTGTAGTAAGGATGTAAAGGAGAGGGCATATAAGTCTCTGGTAAGACCCCAACTAGAGTATGGTTCCAGTGTATGGGACCCTCACCAGGATTGCCTGATTCAAGAACTGGAAAAAATCCAAAGAAAAGCAGCTCGATTTGTTCTGGATGATTTCCGACAAAAGAGTAGCGTTACAAAAATGTTGCAAAGTTTGGGTTGGGAGGAATTGAGAGAAAGGAGACGAGCTGCTCGACTAAGTGGTATGTTCCTAGCTGTCGGCGGAGAGATGGCATGGAATGACATTAGTAGACGAATAAGTTTGAGTGGCGTTTATAAAAGTAGGAAAGATCACAATATGAAGATAAAGTTTGATTTCAAGAGGACAAATTGGGGCAAATATTCATTTATAGGAAGGGGAGTGAGGGATTGGAATAACTTACCAAGGGAGACGTTCAATAAATTTCCAATTTCTTTCAAATCATTTAGGGAAAGGCTAGGAAAACAACAGATAGGGAATCTGCCACCTGGGCGACTGCCCTAAATGCAGATCAGTATTGATTGATTGATTGATTGATTGATTGATTGATTGATTGATTGATTGATTGATTGATTGATTGATTGATTGATTGATTGATTGATTGATTGATTGATTGATTGATTGATTGATTGATTGATTGATTGATTGAAACGACAAACTCTGACGTTTTGTATACATTTGTACCGTACCTCAAGTACGATATTTTACCAACAATAGATTTTGTAAGTAATTTTTATATTAGCCTACTTTACCGATTATGTATTATTCATAAGTTAGAAGTTAACAGCCAAGATAGTAGCGAGAAGATTGCTGGTACAAACAGGTGGGAACAATGGCAGGAAGGTATTCGGAATGAGGCTAAGTTTGTAATGAACTCAATGGATGAAGCTGTACGCATAAACCGGCGTCGGTGGTGGGGTCATGTGAGGCGAATGGAGGAAGATAGGTTACCTAGGAGAAGAATGGACTCTGTTATGGAGGGTAAGAGAAGTAGACGGAGATCAAGACGACGATGGTTAAACTCAGTTTCTAACGATTTAAAGATAAGATGTTTAAAAACTAAATGAGACCACAGCACTAGTTGCAAATAGGGTATTGTAGCGACTTTCAGTAAATTCACAGAGGCTTGCAGACTGAACACTGAAAAGCATAACAGTCTATAATGGTTAGTCTATAGTGGTTATTCTATTGAATGTGTTAACTGTTTGTCATTATTGCATTTTCAAACAGTATTGTTTATTCTCTATTGTTAAAAGTTTCGTTGTGCATTGAAATACACAAAATCATTTTATAAGTGTTTTCAGTTATCCGTGCAAACGTATCCGGTGATTAGCCCCGATAATTGAGGGTTTGCTGTATGTAGCCAACAGTGCCTTTCGGATACTTCTCGCAGTAACTTTTCGTGTCATATTTCGGAATCCTGATGATCGCGGCCTGGAGCGAGTGGGACTAGAAATCATAACCGTAATCCCAAATTACATACCAAGAGAGACACTTTACTCTGAGCCTGAGCTGATAGACATCCTCTCCAAGCCGCTTTACGATCCCCCGCTAAACCACAACACTCAGCGACGTTCTCACACGTAATGTGTTCTCACAGGGAAGTTAGCCTTATAAAAGAGAAGTTCGTAAACCTCCAAGTGCACAATTCACTCACCAGAACAACAGAATGCATTCAGGGAGATGAGCTTCAAACCCACCTGGTCCTTGATGTACTCATTTGAGATGGAAGTACTTTTGAATTACTTGTTGCTTACTTTCTTGTTTGTGTGTTCATTCGTAGGCTTGTTTATGTGCTAATTTCTACGTTTATAGGCTTGTTTCCAAGGTTCACTTCAGTTAATTGCCTGAATGGTGGACGCTGCAGCCTTCGGATTATATCCCCCTGTGGATGGGAGTGGTAGAATAACATCCACGGTACCCCCTGCCTGTCGTAAGAGGCGACTAAAAAGTTCCCCAGTGGCTCTGAACTTTGAAGCATGGGTTGGCGACCACAGGGCCATTAGCTGAGTCCTGGCATTGCTTCCACTTCGTTGTGCCAGGTTCCTCACTTTCATCCATCATATCCCACCTCGCTTGGTCAGCACTTGTTCTTTTCCGACCCCGACGGTATTAGAGCACTCGAGACATAGGAAAAATTTCATTTTCACGCCCTTCGTTGCCCTTGTCTTTCCTTGGCCGATACCTTAATTTTTGGAAGAGTCGGACCCCTTCCATTGTTTTCTCCCTGATTAATGTTATATAGAAGATATTGCCTAATTGTACTTTCTCTTAAAACAATAATCACCACCATCATCACCACATTCGGTTTATAGAGTTCAGGGTTCGAGCGTTTGTCTCAATCCACTTCTCTTCACAGACACACACGCACACACCACTACCGAACACAACTTATGGTGAATACACCTCTCGGCGTACGTCTGGCATCAGGAAGGGCATCTGGCTGTTAAACAGAGCCAAGTTGATGTGTGCGTGACACTTCGCACTCACGATCTCAACATGGTGTGCGGAAAAGGGCGGAAGATTAAGCAAAAATAGGCCTTTTCTTTGTTCTCTATTACTTCGTTTATTTCTATATTACCGAGCTCGATAGCTGCAGTCGCTTAAGTGCGGCCAGTATCCAGTATTCGAGAGATAGTGGGTTTGAACTCCATTGTCGGTAACCCTGAAGATGGCTGGTTTTCCGTGGTTTCCCCATTTTCACACCAGGCAAATGCTGGGACTGTACCTTAATTAAGGCCACGGCCGCTTCCTTCCCACTCCTAGGCCTTTCCTATCCCATCTTCGCCATAAGACATATCTCTGTCGGTGCGACGTAAAGCACAGTATAATATATATTTCTATGTTAACCACGTTCATATATTTATGGCGGCCCCGAGGTAGAGGGGTAGCGAGCCTACCTCGATTCTCGCCCGGTTCACGGATTTTTACCTGGATCTGAGGGCTGGTTCCACGCCCACTCAGCCTATGTGGAAACGATTAAGGAGCTGTGTGACTGTGAGGTAGCGGTCGCAGTCTAGAAAGCCAACAATAATACCAGAAGGGATTCGTCGTCCTGACCACGCGTTACATCATAATCCGCAGGCATTTTTGGCTGAGTAGTGGTCACTTGGAAACCAAGGACCGTCAAGGCATTGTGGCTGAGTAGTGGTCACTATGAAACCAAGGACCGTCAAGACATTGTGGCTGAGTAGTGGTCACTTGGAAACCAAGGACCGTCAAGGCATTGTGGCTGAGTAGTGGTCACTTGGAAACCAAGGACCGTCAAGGCATTGTGGCTGAGTAGTGGTCACTATGAAACCAAGGACCGTCAAGACATTGTGGCTGAGTAGTGGTCACTTGGAAACCAAGGACCGTCAAGGCATTGTGGCTGAGTAGTGGTCACTATGAAACCAAGGACCGTCAAGGCATTGTGGCTGAGTAGTGGTCACTATGAAACCAAGGACCGTCAAGGCATTGTGGCTGAGTAGTGGTCACTTGGAAACCAAGGACCGTCAAGGTATTTTGGCTGAGTAGTGGTCACTTGGAAACCAAGGACCGTCAAGGCATTGTGGCTGAGTAGTGGTCACTTGGAAACCAAGGACGGTCAAGGTATTTGTTTTTGCTTTCGTTTTAGACATATTTATTTATATATTTATTTTTAACTAAGCTTCTGATTCCTATATTTACAAGTTTATTTCCATAGTTCTCTATTCTTTCGCCATTCGTTTTCTTATTTGTTTCTTTCTCTGAATGTTTATTATTTCCTATTCGTGTAACATTACATGCATTTTTTTCTTAATTTTCCGGTTCGTTGGTTTTTCTTTATATTTTTCTTCATTTATAAATTGATAAGTTAATTTCTATTTACTATGTTTTGTCCCCTTGTTTATTCCTTTATTTTTAACTTTTCTCTTTCTTTGTATATTTTAATGACAATATTCATCAGTTTATTACCTTGATTCTACATGCTTACGTTTACCTCTGTTTTTCAGTTTGTTTGTTTGTTTGTTTGTTCATTTATTTTTCTTTCTTTCTTTCTTCCATTCATTTCTCTGTAGTACGTTATTTTATAGATTTATCAATGATCTTATTTTGCAATTCTTTTAATATACCATTTGCTTATTGCCTTGTTTCTTTCTGTAATGCTTTCTTTCTTCCTTTCTTTCTATATGTACTTTATTTATTTCCATGTTTACAAATTTGCTTCCTTGTTTCTATATTTTACGTGTGTTTGTTTTTTGACCTCCTTACTTATTTATTCATCTGTTTCTTATTGACATATTTCTTCCATTCTTTCGTATTTTGTTTTACATGAGGGCTACTGTGCTTTATCCAGACTTCTACTGCTTTCTTCTGCCTCCATGCTTCTACTGAGGCAGTGTTTGAGGGGACATGAGAGATCACGGAAATGACATTGATTACAACAAGCCAGTTATTATTATTATTATTATTATTATTATTATTATTATTATTATTATTATTATTATGAGATTATCGTGGAAATCTAGAACGAATTATCATGTATTATATCTTCTCCCCACAAATGGCTATTAAAGTTCAAAACGTCATGACCTTCATTACACTAGTACTTCCATTCCTATGTACCATCAGAATTTACGTGATCTATAAGGTATGTATGAGTTGTTGGACATTCTTTATACCCACTGCGATTTTGCCCATAAAATATAGCAAATATCCTTTGGAAAGTTCCTATTTCATACTTATTCGGATGGTTCTGGAGTAAGCGATTAATCCGCCACAAATTTTAAACTAGCCTAATATTGATCTTCCAAACTATACCCGCTGCGATTTTGCCATTGTAATATAGCAAATGCCCATTGGAAAGATCCTACTTCATACTTGTTCGGATGGTTCTGAAGTAAGCTAATATTCTGCTACAAATTTTAAACTAGGCTAATATTGATCTTCCAAACTTTTCCCAATATTGTGTTAAAGGAAATTAAATAAATTTAACATCATTAAACTATTGCACTATTGTACGTAGAAAGTTTAACTTAAACGTAATATGACTGCATTTTAAGCCATAATAATATGAAATCTAATCGGAAGCTACATGTGGTTTTTAAAGGGACAGCAGTCTCCCAAAACTTCTTTCCAAAATATCTGGGTGTCACACTGGATCGATCCTTGTCGTTCAAACAGCATTGCCTGAATCTGCCAAAGAAGCTGAGTACAAGAGTAAATCTGCTGTATAAACTAGCGGGCATCAACTGGGGTGCAGATGCAAACACTCTTCGCACTGCTTCACTTTCTCTAGCATGCTCGGCTGGTGAGTACTGCGCTCCTGTGTGGGAAAACAGCGTACATTCGAGCAAGATTGACGTACAGCTCAATGAAACCATGAGAGTTGTTACTGATACAGTGAGGTCGACTCCTACTCAGTGGCTGCCTGTTTTAGCAAACATTGCTCCTCCAGATCTGAGGAGAAAAGCACCGAAAGTACAATTGCTCAAGAAGACCTGAGTCCACAGGAACTCACTTTTGTTCAATGCCTTACGAGATCCACCTGTGATGAGGTTAAAATCCAGGAATCCACTCTGGACTGATCTACACTCTTATGAAAAATCCAACGTAACAGCACAATGGAAACAGCGATGGGAACAATGTCCACCCAGCAACGCCTTTCTGATTAAGACCCAACGAAGAAAGTGCCAGGTTTCGATCTTCCTCGACATGAGTGGTCAAAACTCAACCGTTTCAGAACAGGCCACGGCAGGTGCCGATATATGATGAAAAAGTGGGGATATTATGAATGTGCTGCGTGTGAGTGTGGTGCTGAGAAGCAGACATTGCTTCATGTTGTTGAGAGCTGTCCACTGTCAGCATTTAAGGACGGTTTACGGACTCTGCATGAATTGACACCAAGTGCAGTGGACTGGTTGTCGAAGCTGGACATTCTAGTTTAATTATTTCTCTATTTTAACTTATATATTAATTGTATATTTTATGCTTGTAAATTCCATACAATAATAATAATAATAATAATAATAATAATAATAATAATAATAATAATAATAATAATAATAATAATAATAATAATAATAATAATGTATGAAAACAAACTTTATTTGGTGGTGTAATTCGAGCAAGCCTTAAATACAGGTTTAAACTATAAATCGTTACTGTTTTTTGGTGCTCACGAACCACACATTTCGCCTAGGTGGTAGATTCCCCATTAATTCCTTACCTAGTCCCTTTTGCTGTAAAATGATTGCAAAACTAAACCAAACCAAACCCCATGGCAAAACAACCCCTAAGGACCATGGCCTACTAAGCGACCGCTGTTCAGCTCGAAGGCCTGCAGATCACGAGGTGTCGTGTGGTCAGCATGACGAATCCTCTCGGCCGGTTTTCTTGGCTTTCTAGAACGTTGCCGCTATCTCACCGTAAGCTAGCTCCTAAACTGTAAGAACGTAGGCTGAGTGGACCTCGAGCCACCCCTCAGATGGAGGTAAAAATCCCTGACCTGGCCTGGCCTGGCCTGGCCTGGAATCGAACCCGTGTCTCCGGGTAAGACGCAGGCACGCTACCACTACACCGCGGAGCCGGCTCAATGATCACAGAGAAGTTGTAAATTAGGTATTCTATCGTAAAAGGCGAATGAAATTGGACCCAGGGAATTTCATCCTTGGAAGGCCCTCACCTGCGTCCTGAGTCCTACTATTACTTCCACTTACTTGTACCAGGGTCCTCACTTTCATTTATCCTGTCAGATCTCCCTTGGTCAACTCTTGTTCTTTTCCGACCCGGACAGTATTAGTGCGTTCCTTTTTTACACCCTTTGTAGCCCTTATCCGATAACCTCATTTTACAAATTGTCGGATCCCTTCGGTACACATTTCGGCCCAAGTCGAGAAGTCGAAAAATGATTTTTGTCCAGCTAGATCGGGAAAATTGTATACTGTGGGTTAAAACGATTGCCACCACCTCCACATAAATGTTCATTTGTCCTTCCTTTCTTTTGATTTGGGGAAGCAACAGGGTGGGCAGACTCACAACATATCCACCTAGAGAAAGGTCAAGCTGGTATAAAAGTAAGAAGGGAGAAACACTAAATGTGCCTAAAGACACGGAGGGCAGGGGAATGAAACCTGAGTAAAAGAAAACAGGTTGTTCTGCGCAGCCTTAATCCATTCATTGGCTTCCACCGTGGTCTCATGGTTCGACCAGCTAAGATCGAAAACTCACTCTCACCAGGAGTTATTTTCTAGTCTGCGCCTAAATAGTCGAACCTCGATATCTCTAATCTCGATTATTCGAAATTTCAATATCTCGAAGTAACTTAAATTTCCCGGCCTTCTGTCCTATTCTTCACGTGTATTTATTTCTCTTTTACTCGAAATTCGGATACACGAATTTCTCGATTTCTCGAAACGAACATTTCTTCCCTTGAAGCAAAAGATACGCTTTAACTCGAATTTTGTGCAACATTAAATGTGCAGTGTGACATTTGCGGTTCGTGAGGAGCAGTTAACAAGTAAAGAAAGGGTTACAGTGATGTTGGGAGCTAGTATGACGGGAACCGAAAAACGAAAACATTTAATGATCGGAAAATCGGCGAAGCCTCGCTGTTCGTCGGATTGTGAATTAATTACCGGTCTGTACGAAAGCATCCCCCGAAGTCGCGGATATGACAAGCTCCATTTACGAATACCAGATTTACAGAAATTCTGTTAAGCCATTATTCAGTAATGTCGTAACAGACAGACAGACAAAACTTGAACAGAATCGTCATTCGAATTTTTCATACGTAATCCGAGATTAAAAGTTAAGTCTTTCTTTCTTTCTTTCTTTCTTTCTTTCTTTCTTTCTTAATGTTTTTACCCTCCAGGGTTGGTTTTTACCTCGGACTCAGCGAGGGATCCCACCTCTGCCACCTCAAGGGCAGTGTCCTGGAGCGTGAGACTTTGGGTCGGGGAGATAAAACTGGGGAGGAGGACCAGTACCTCGCCCAACCGGCCTCACCTGCTATGCTAAACAGGGGCCTTGTGGGGGGATGGGAAGATTGGAAAGGATAGACAAGGAAGAGGGAAGGAAGCGTTCGTGCCTTAAATTAGGTACCATCCCGGCATTTGCCTAGAGGGGAAGTGGGAAACCACGGAAAACCATTTCAGAGATGGCTGAGGACGGAATCGAACCCCCTTCTGCTCAACTGACCTCCCGAGGCTGAGTGGACGCCGTTCCGGCTCTCGTACCAATTTTCAAATTTCGTTGCAGAGCCGGAATCAAACCAGGGCCTCCAGGGGTAGCAGCTAATCACACTAACCACTACACCACAGAGGTGGACCTAAAAGTGAAGCCTGAAGTAAAAATTTGAAGTGTACAGAGAAAGTTTCATTTTTGAAATTTAATTTTTACAATTTGTTGATGTCGTCCCAATACACATAGGTCTCACGGTGACGATGGGATGGGAAGGGCTGGGAGTGTGAAAAAAGCGACAATAGCATTAATAAAAGCGCCCACTCATGGGTTAAAACAATATCCGCCGCCGCTGCCGCCGCCACCACCGCCGCCACCACCACCACCACTACCACCACCACTCGGTGCAAAAATGGGAAACTATGGAGAACCATCTTCAGGGCTTCTGACAGTGGGGTTCGAGCCCACTACCTCCCGAATGTATGACAGCTATGTGACACAAACACATAGCCACTTGCTCAGTAAGTATAATTGTACTTATTTATTTATATATTATTATTATTATTATTATTATTATTATTATTATTATTATTATTATTATTATTATTATTACCGAGCTCGATAGCTGCAGTCGCTTAAGTGCGGCCAGTATGCAGTAATCGGGAGATCGTGGGTTCGAGTCCCACTGTCGGCAGCCTTGAAGATGGTTTTCCGTGGTTTCCCATATTCACACCAGGTAAATGCCGGGGCTGTACCATAATTAAGGCCATGGCCGCTTCCTTCCAACTCCTAGGCCTTTCGTATCCCATCGTCGCCATAAGACCTATCTGTGTCAGTGCGACGTAAAGCAAATAGCAAAAAAATTATTATTATTATTATTATTATTATTATTATTATTATTATTATTATTATTATTATTATTATTATTGTTACCGAGGTTTTAGCGGTAGCTAGAGGTGAAAGAAGGTGCGGGTGTGAACGGGTCCCAAGCTACAAAAGTAAAATTAATTTAAAATTTAACAAGGTTATATTTTCTTTTCAAGATAAGTAATAACACATAGAACAGGTACTTGGTAGCCGAAACACAATTTGAAATGTACAATTACAGAGATTACAGGATTTGGGCTCCGAGAGCCAAACACACTATTCTTGAGCTAGGAGCCCAACCTTACGATATACAAAATTCAACAAAGGGGCAGAAGGCCCCAATCATGCCCTGGAGCACTAGCTCCTCTTTACACAGAAAAGCCTCCTCGAGGCATACAAAAGTCAAATTCCAAAAGAGCAATCTGCTCTCAAAGTTTAGGCCAATTACGGGCCACACCAAACTCCACCTTCAAGCTGTCCTCTAAGGACATATACACAGGGGTAAAATACCCAACCTACTGAGGTCTATTAAATGAAAAGAAGGTTGATTACATGACCTCTAAAATAACAATTTGAGAGGAGGCGAACTTGCACTCCTGATACACTTTGTTTAATACCTACTTGGCACTAGGCCGTTAATACAAGGGCTAATCCCATACTAAAGAGGTGACTTAACAAGAAACAACTTACATTACGTCAAGGAAGAATAGGTTGTGAAAACTAAGTTCACCTCAAAACAATGTGAGTGGGAGCTCGAGAGGGTTAGCACTCTCTATCCCAATATGTAGTTTTAAAAGAGAATAGATGAAAAGAGTAGTTACCTTTTAGGAAAAGGTTACATGGTGGAAACGCTTCGAACCCGCCCCGAGAGTTAAACTGCCGACCTAGCAAGAAAAAAATTATTAAGAGGCCATTACCTGGTGTTGAACAGCTGGAGAAGAAAGAGGCGCTTCCCTCCCCCTGCTATGTACTTTACACACGAAAGGATGGAACAGAAGTGGCCCGGAGACCCAAAAATCAGCAGTTTATATCCTCTCGCGGAAGGTTCGAGGCGTTAGGGGAATGAAAACACCCTCCCACAAGCACTTTATTGGGCAGGATACAGCAACATATTCAAGTTGGGGGAAGATAGATCCGATTGGGCAGAAATTAATTAAAGAAATTCGGGATTGGCTAAATACAAAACAAGGGGAAAGAGAGGGGTATACAGCCAACTTAAACAATAGCAGAAAGAAATTTAACAAGAAACAAACTTTTGAAATAAAAATTTCTCCAAAAAAAAGTTCTTTCACTCCGCACTAGGGTGCACTATTGTTGATCTTCAGTAGTGTCCTCTAGAAGAGAAAGTTCACACTTCTTGCTACAAGCAAAACAAAAATACGTCGAAAATGACACAGTTCAAAAACTCCAAAATTTCCAGGTAGTGACATCTTCTGAAAAACTTGAAAATTAATACCGTCAATAAAGTTCAGACTTCCTCCAGCAGAGGAGTTTCAACTGGCGCACATTTTAAATTAGCGGCGTGGAGGTGTACCGCCCGGTACAATTATTATTATTATTATTATTATTATTATTATTATTATTATTATTATTATTATTATCATTATTATTATCTGTGCCTCCGTGGCTCAGGTGGCAGTGCGCCGGCCTCTGACCGCTTGGTTCCGTGGTTCAAGTCCCGGTCACTTCATGTGAGATTTGTGCTGGACAAAGCGGAGGTGGAACAGGTTTTTCTCCGGATTTCTGTGTCATCTTTCATTCCAGCGACGCTCTTCAGTATTGTTTCATTTCATCTGCCAGTCATTAATCATTGCCCCAGAGGAGTGCGATAGGCTTCGGCAGCCGGCACAACTCCTATCCTCGCTGCTAGATGAGGGTTTCATTCATTCCATTCCTGGCCTGGTCGAATGACTAGAAACAGCCTAAGGATTTTCATTTTTATTATTATTGTAATGGTGGTCCACAGAAGGATGGTGAAAGTAGTGGCAGAGGCATAGGTCTGGACGAATAAATGACCGTATAAAGGAAAAACATTAATATATGTTTATGTTAATCCTTTTTCTTCACTTTTTTACTATTTTCTTTTGACAAGAAACAAACGGTTAACCATGGTGTTCTATCACACTTAATAACAATGGATAACAATAATAGTGATTTTACAACAATGTGGCAGCTCTCAGAGGTACATCTGCAAGAAGAGAGAATTTGAGCTCCAAATGTTCACATACCAGAATAAACTGTTGAACACCTGGTGTCTTTTATTTGTCAGAGAAACAAAAATAAGAAAGTGTGTGAACGGGATATGTCAGCAATTAAATAGGAGCAAATCTTATAGGCCGAAAACAAGTTAAATTCCAAAAGATCAGAAAATTTTGGAAAACAGACCAACAAACAAAAAGAGAGGGGATGCTAAAAAGGACCTAGCGATCGCATAACAAAACATTATAATAAATTCTTACGGGGCGCGAGGCCAGGTGAAGCAGAGGATAACCCCATACTAACTTGTGACTAGAATCAAGGAAGATTAACGATCGAAAAGTGACAGATACAATTAAATTTAGAAAATCTTCGTCACAAGAAACAAAATTGAGATCAGGGGAACGAGAGGTCCACACTCGTGCTTCCTTTTAAGATATTAAACCCCGCGGGGCGGTTATATTCGGAGCTAGAAAAACGTAGAGAAACCTACATGATACATATATAAATTAAGTACTAAAATCCCTACATTAAAACTGAAGTTGTAACGGCACGACCCTAATCGTTACCATTCTAGAATGCTGAGAAACGTATCTTCGTTAGCCACTTGATGTTTTATAGAGTCACATGGTCTAGGACGATGTTGTTGCCCCAGCACGCCAGCTGAATTAAGTGACAGCCTCGTCCGTTAATCCCTCAGTCATCTTTAGCAGGCAACTGGCCCTTCATTTTATAGTGGCAGACTAGGTTATGATTAGTTGAATCAAGTTCAGGAGGAGCAACCCTAAGAAATGACCAAAGAGAAAGGGTTGCCAACACTTAGCTATTACGTTTCTTAATAAATGAACCTTGAATAGGAAAGTGCTGCCTATAGGTAGGTTTCACAACTTCATATTGACGAGTTCAGCGGATCTCCACTTTTGAACTTCATATTAACGAGTTATGCGGATCTCCATAGGTTGTCACAATAGGTAGATGTTTAAAGTGATGCCTAACTCTAAAGAGACCCCCGCCATTTGAGAACACGTTAAGCTATGGAAGCCTTCTTTGCAGCCTAAAAATCTTTGCAGTCTGTCTATGGTAATCTGTCTTCTTTTCTCCGTCCATCCCCTATTCAGTTTCTGTTCGTCATGGAAGCCTTTGAAGCTGTCGATAACTTAGCTATACCTGGTTCGGTTCAGGATGTCTTCCCAATTTAATCCAGATTGCTCAAGATCCTTTCTTACCTCCCGGAAGCATTTGTGGGAAACTTTAGGTCTGCGGTCGAGTGTTTAAAAAAATCTGTATTGTCAGCTTCTTCTCATTCATTCTAAACGTATCAGATGTCCGTAATATACGAGTCTTCTGTTTCTCATTAATTCAATTAATCTTTCGCTTTCCTGGTATAATTCTCCCCTTCCTCGTAACCTACAGTATACTGGGCATCAACAATTTTTGAACCCATCTTCTTGCGGAGGATCTTTCTCTCGAATTTCTAGGCTTCTCTTAGTTCCGACATTCTTGTCATGCGGGGCTTTCACTAGCATACAGACACTCTGATTTAATTACTGTTATTATTATGATAACGATTATTATTATTATTATTATTATTATTATTATTATTATTATTATTATTATTATTATTATTATTATTATTTCAGATACAGATTACTTCAAACAACACTATTGCAATGAGTAAATAAAGTAATCGTTTATGCAACATTACTACTTCGCTTATTTATAGGGAGGAATGAGGTATGGAGGAACAAACTTCAAGCTAAACCGCTGACGAAGTTCGCTCCTTGATGGTAGTTACTAGTCCACTACTGTGTAAGGAATGGTGAGGGCAGTTCACAGGACGAACCCTGCCAACAGCTGGCTCACGCGCATATTTAAATGTCCATTCACGCGGCTGGAGGGAGACCAGTGGGCTATGTTGATTATATGAACATTTACTGCAACCCACCAGTAGAAGACCAAAGATGCGTCCCACTAATTGGAATAGAATCGAGTCAAACACAACAGCCATGATTTCCTCTGCACTGTTCCTATCTAGTGGATTAAAACAAAATTCCACATAGTAATGTTTTTTTCGACGTTTTCTTAATGTGTTAGTCCTCTTATTTCCTGAATTGCAAGAAATTAAAACTGTAGTGGAAGAATGTCTTAGGTCATTTTTCACAACATGCCATTTTTATTTTAACCTTCAGATACCTTGTTATCCATTCGTATTTTATCGCGAAGTAATTAATTAATAAATAATAATTTTACTTCTTTACGTCACAGTAACTACATTTTTACGGTTTTCGGAGACGCCAAGGTGCCGGAATTTAGTCCCGCAAGAGTTATTTTACGTGCCAGTAGATAAATCTACCGATACGAAGCTGACGTATTTGAACACCTTCAAATACCACCGGAATGAACCAGAATCGAACGTTCCAAGTTCGGGTCAATCTGAGCCACTCGGCCCGGCGCGAATTAATTATTTTGTTATTCATTTTTGTATTTGTCTTTGTCTTTAGTAGTGACAAAGTCAGGACTCATGACTCTCTCTTACTCTGAACCACATCACTGTACAGAAAAATGTTGGTGTATATTAAATACATTAAAAGAAACTTTTTGTATATAAATTCAAAATAAATGCAACATAATAATAATATCAATATGTACATAACTTTTCTCAAACTAATAAATTAAATATAATGAAAAATAAGTTCAAATTAATTTAAAGAATATTAATTAAATTATACATACTCACATACACACACACACACACTATCATTCACTCATTAAGATTCACACCGTTGTTTTATGCATCTAACAGTACTTTCTGTAGGAAGACTAGAAAGGTCCCGTAGCAATAAATGAGCGGTTATAGGCACCTGACCTGCAAAAGGGAATGACAAGTGTAGTAACAGAGCGTGTATTACGCTGGTGAAAAGAGGAAAGGTATGTAAAGTTTGATGACAAGTACTGGGGAGTTCTCTCAGTCAGCAGTCTGAATACCAACACAGCTACGTGAAAATTTCTGAGATCTCCAGATTTCAGAAGGGAAAGCTGCTTGTAATAAGGTGGGACATGAGTGTCATAGCGTAACGAAAATATAAATCTGATGCAGGAATTCAACAGCATATATCTTATGAATATTATTTTAGGTAACCTATTTTCATATGTAGCCTATAGAGTCGAATTTTGGGTTAAGATTCCTAATATATCAATAATAACAATTGTACCAGGGGTAGACCTTCCCCGGCTACTGCGCGCCTTTTCTATGGCCATCTATGTCAGTGAACACGAACATTTAAAAACTTTCAAAAACTTTCTTCTGCGACGGTTAGATGGCTCTGACATCTATTTTCTACCGACCTCTTATGGCTGAACACAGACTAATTGTTTGTTGTAGTAGTTGGTAAACCTTTTTTTCTAATGATTGTTTTTTTATGTACGTAAGTTGTCAACACTTCACCTGGTTCTTCCTCTAATGTAATCTGCCTATCATATGCCTGTAACTCTAACCAATCAAATCCGGGTGTGTGTATTGAAATTTAGCCTATCAGCGCTTTGTATTTTAATTTAATTTGAAACTTCCCCCCTATGGAGGTATTTTAAGGGGAGCACTTTAGGGCGGTCTTGTCTAATTTACTCCGGATATCGAGAGTGCGGCTTGACGGAGGGCAGGAGGCAGGGAGCGGCTGGCTTTAAGTAGATCTGGTGCTATAAGAGAATGGCAGAATTTACCTAAACATGTGATTGTGCCTGCAGGTAGTTTGAGGGGAAGGTTCCAGCAGTTTTCTTAATATCTAACATGTACTCTTTCCTTTTTGGTATGGAATATAGGACCTTATGCGCAAACTTCGGACTATATTTTATTCACTACTGGGAAAACATTTAATGTAATGGAGCACGAGTGGTGACCCTCGGCTCTCTCGCCTTCAACTTTTGATCTGGGTAACTGACATTTTCAACCTCTAAATTTTGGAAATCTTGTCTCGGCTTTTAAATTGTCTCCCCTTTAGTCACCCGTTTTACTATGGGATTAGTGTCTGCATCATTGGGCCTTAAACCCAGGTAGGTTCTCGTCTCTTCCAGAATGTTCGCTAAGCAGTGCTGGTGTTTCGCCTCCTTACCTTTTGTTAATGGCCTGTTGTGTGTAACCTTTCCTTTTTATACTTAAGGCATTGTAGCATGGGTAATTATGCCCCTGTATATTCTTTATAGTTCTTAGGGTAACCGTGTCTACTTTTTGGTTCCCTTTAGGAACAGTACTTAAACCAATCGTGGAAACCGTGGGGCACCCAGGGTATGGACCCTTTGAAGTTGGATCACCCTAGGAGTTACTGAGTATAACGGAGATTGTAAACAGCAATTGATTGCTTGACTAAGGTTTGCCTATACTGGTTTGTCTATACTATATCCTGAAGCTGAGACTCCCATAATATTGTACCTATTCGGAGCAACTATGCTCTTTCATATGTAAGTTAACGACTGGGACTTTGTACCTGATTTAGGACTTCCAAGTTCAATGCATTGTTGGAGATGACAAGCTCGTTGTTAATATTTCAACTTTTCCTTGTTATGTCATTGAATTACTTCTTCTTCTTTAGAAAGGGAAGAAAGAAAAATTTCAATTTTTTTAAAGCAAAGTAATTGCCTGTCCAGACATTCAATTCACGCGCTTCCTATTCCTCTGTAAGCCACGGAATCGAGGTAATAATAATAATAATAATAATAATAATAATAATAATAATAATAATAATAATAATAATAATAATAATAATCGTTTGACCTTAGGTAACGTGTGGAGGTATTTTAATTTGACGCCATATGGCTGTCTGCTCGTCAGTTTCGTTGTTCCGTTTCACTCTAGGCCGACTAGATGGCTGAGTGAACCCAATCTCTCCTGGATGTTTAAAGCTGAGTTTTAATGCGTTTTGTCACATAAACACCAAGTGTGTCACCAGAGATATTTTACATGCCGACATCGTACGGCATTGAATGTCGAATGGGCCATTTTTTAAATTTGTTTATGCCTTCAATAAATCCGACTAACTCTACCACTGATCCATACAGGCAGCTTTTGCTAGTGGTTTAACGTCACACTAACACATGGAAGACCGAGCGAGTTGGCCGTGCGGTTAGGAGCGCGCTGCTGTGAGCTTGCATCCGGGAGATAGTAGGTTCGAACCCCACTGTCGGCACCCCTGAAGATGGTTTTCCGTGGTTTCCTATTTTTGCACCAGGCAAATGCTGGAGCTGTACCTTAATTACGGCTACGGCCGCTTCGTTCCCACTCCTAGACCTTTGCTATCCCATTGTCGCCATAAGACCTATCTGTGTCGGTGCGACGTAAAGCCAGTTGTAAAAAAGAAAAAACACATGGAAGGTTTTCGGCAACTCAAGGATAAGAAAGGGCTAGGATTGGGAAGGATATAGCCATGGCCTTAATTAAGGTACAGCCCCAGGATTAGCCTGGAGAGAAAATAGGATACTACGGAAAGCCCTCTTCAGAGCTACCGGGTTCGAACCCCTATCTTCCGAATGCAAGCTGACAGCTATGTGACTCAAACTCACGTTGTTTAACTTAATTTAGATTAATTCTTGGTTGTCAGACTCGCTGGCTGAACGGTCAGCGTACTGGCCTTCGGTTCAAGAGGTCCCGGGTTCGATTCCCGGCCGGGTCGGGGATTTTAACCTTAATTGGTTGATTCCTACGGTATGGGGGCTGGGTGTATGTGTTGTCTTCATCCTCATTTCATTCTCATCACGATGCGCAGGTCACCTACGGAAGTCAAATAGAAAGACCTGCACCTGGCGAGCCGAACCCGTCCTGGGATATCCCGGCACTAAAAGCCATACGACATTTCATTTTTCAATTCTTGGTTTAGTTTACTTTTGTCTGATTTAATCCAATTCTTGCTTTTAATTTAGTTTTTATTCTTTGGAGTAGTTTAAATTTAGTTCTAGTTTTAATTTAATTTTGTTTATTTGTTGAATTTGGTTTAGTATAGTTTTGAACATCTTTGTTTAGTTTAGTTTAGTTTAGTTTAGTTTAATTTACTCTCGATTTAGGTTTAGTTTAGCCCTTCCTTCCTGTTTCGAAAGCCAAGAATAACGGCCGAGAGGATTCGTCGTGCTGACCACATGACACCTCACAATCTGCAGGCCTTTGGGCTGAGCAGCGGTCGCTTGGTAGGCCAAGGCCCTTCAAGGGCTGTAGTGCTATGGGGTTTGGTTTGGTTTTAGCCTTCCTTACGCGTAGTTATTAAATAAAGGAATATAATTTTAAGTTAATTTATTCTTTTTTTATTTCGTAATAAATGTAATCTAATTCAGTTCCTGGTTTTACATTTTGACCTTTTTTAGTTAATTATTTGCAGGTTTAAGTTAAATTTGGTTGATACGTTTTCTTGGCTCAGTTTACTTCCTTCTTTGAGTTTAATTTTCGTTTGGATCTTTATTTGTGTTTAGTTTAAACTTCAGTTTTCGTTTTGTTTAAATTTCGGTTTAGTCTAATATTATTCTTGGTTTCAGTTTACCTTAAACATAGTGCTTGGTTTTGTCGGTTATTTTTTGGTTTAAGTTTCCTTCTCTTCATTTTTGGTTTAGATTAGTTCAATTTTGCTTTTTTTTTTTCTCGTAATGTTTTGTTTTTAAGCGCCGTACTAGAATACACTGTTTTATAAACGTAATTGAATTCCGTTTTGAACATCCGTAACAAGAACACACCGTGCTTATTACATCACCGGCCTGGAATGATCAGAGAAGGGAACAAACGCATAGGCAATTACAGCGCACGTCGCCTCTCCCCTCCTGGTTCTACAATGAGCAAGTTAGCGTCATCTGGAGCTCGCCTTAGTCCTTGTTTTCGTTTCACAGCAGACTTCAGAAAGAGAATAAAGTACAGATTTCTCGGGAGACAAAAACTAGTTCATCCTCCTGCCACAAATAGCATCTGGTCCTGCAGGTTCCTCTGTTGTGCATAAACATCGACTGTACTGAGGGACGGACGGAGATTTTGGAACATTGATAAATAATGTTCCTATATGATAAAATACATCAAGAAAATAGTAAGAATTTTAAAATATTTCCATTTCACTTGTTTTACTATTCAAATAAATACCTGTTCCAAGTCCTCCGAATCTATGCCAAACTTGCCCTTGGAGCATAGCTCAGTATGATCGTCCAATAGATAGAAATATTAGTTAAAATTTAGGGCTCCTGACCCTCTTAAACAACCACACACACATTTATTTATTTATTTATTTATTTATTTATTTATTTATTTATTTATTTATTTATTTATTTATTTATTTATTTATTTATTTATTTATTTATTTATTTATTTATTTATTTATTGGGGAACTCAAGGATTTTCCAGACATTCTTGGTTAACGCAAGAACAAAGTTTAACTACATAAAAATGAACATTAATATCAACTGATAAATAAGTATAAAAATCAAAGATTAATAACACAATATATAGTCCACAGCATTAAACATTTGAAAATACAAAAGTAATTAAAGAACAATACATTAGTTGTTAGGACATTAACGGGAATATAAAGGGTGCCGGCACTGTGAATACAGATGTGATTTTAAAATAGACAAAGACCCCCGTAAAGTGGCATTTACCAAAAGATTGGTTCTAGACTTTTGTAAGCCGAATCTATTTTAAAAGTTTATTTAACTTAGAATGCCACGTGCCCCTACCATTAAACCCAATACTTTTAGCTCTTCTAAATGGTACTTTCCCCTGCAAAATTCGATTATAGATGTGTAGATGTTCCTCTTTTTAACGTTAACCTCCACAGGATGGCCCGTGTGATGCTCCATTCTGACTATAGTGTCGATCATATAACCTCTCTTGCTGTCATGTTTAAAGCCTATCATGCCGATTCTTCTGGTTCTCCACTTTGTTGCCACGCCATGAAACTCTTCATGAACAGTATAACTCTTTCCACGAACAGTAATATTTAAAATAAAAGTAATACTATATTATATACTGTATATACCAAAGTAGGAATTTTATGCAGATTTGGAAAATATTAACATAATTACAATAGCTCAAGGAAATGTAAAAGAAGTGAAAATATGAAATAATTTTAACTGAATTTTGCAATACTAGATAAACATTGACTAGGCCTACCCTAATTTGTACTAACTGTGTTTACTTCTATTTGATGTATGTATGTTTAGACCTCAGCCCGAAGGCTGGTTGGATCCTCAACAGCTTCGCCATCAGCTGTCATAGATGGCCTAGGCATCACGGAAGAGGCGTACTAGGGAAATGAAGAGTGAGGTAGTTTCTCGTTGCTTTCCTCACAGAGCCAGAAATTGCTATTGCAAATCAGTCTGTCAAGCCCACTGAAATGCATGCACCAACCGACCCTATGAACAATATTTTCACACAATTCGTAGCAGGGACTGGCTGCAGAAGGAATGGCATTACTAGCATCACTCATACCTCAGTTACTTTCATTTTGTCAAAGCCAAGGATAAGACAGAGACAGATCAATGAAAGTAACAAGATTGCTCTAGCCTATACCAGAAGACATAGTGCACTATAAACAATAGGTCCCGCCAGCAAAGGCATTTCTATTTTATAGATACTGATAATTTTAATTGAACGCGTACCGGGTGGTACACCTCCACGCCGCTAATTCAAATATTGCGCCAATTGAAACTTCTCTATTGGAGAAACTTGGAACTTTAACTACTGAACTAATTCCACTGTTATTCAGAAGATGTCACTGAGTGTTTTTTATTTGCCTTTTGTTTTTCAACCATTAAGAGGTGTGAACAATCTCTAACAGATGTCTCTACCCAAAACTATGGTAACACACTCTGGTGCAATGGAATGAACTTTCTTGAAGAAATATTGTATTCCTAAGTTTTGTTTTTACTTAAAAAAAATCTGTGGTTTGTGGGTTGGCAATATAAATCCTTACTTTCCGCCCGTTTTGAATGTAACCAATCAGGAATTTACGTAAATAATTTTCCACCAATAAGGGGTTTCTTCCTCGTCTTGTGTATTAGTTGTTGCTGTTATCCAATAAAATCGAAAGGGTGTGTCTACTCATTCATGAAAGGTCTCGAATGTTCCACGAGGGTATATAAACTGCTGATTTTCTTGTCTCGGGGCCACTTCAGTAACCTCTCTCTTAGTGTGTGAATATGTAGCAGGGGGCGGGAAGCGCCTCTTTCTTCAAGCCGCAGTTCATCTACAAGGTAATGGCCTGTTAACATCTTTATTTCTTGCTAGCTCAGCAGTTTAACTCTCGGGGAGGGTTCGAAACCTTTAGTATGTAACCTACCTTTTAAAAATGTAAATTCCTTTCTGTCTATGTAAAATCTATAAATTATAAATCTATGAATTACTGTAAAGCGGGGATAGAGAGTGCTTCACCCTCTCGAACTCCCCTTCATTTTTGAATACGAGGTGACTGCGTTTTCATAACCGTTCTTTTTAATGTAGTAAAGTTTTCTCATACGTGTCACCTCCCTAGTTTGGGATTAGCCCCTGTATGATCGGCCTAGCGCCACGTAGGTTTTAGACAAAAACTTGGTGTAGGAGTGCAAGTTATCGCCTCCATTCAATTTTGTATTTTGGGCCATTTACTTAACCCGTTTTGTTTTCCTTCCTGCGAAGGCCCAGTAGATTGGGTATTAATTACCCCTGTTTCCTTGTGCGCCTTAAGGGCAGATAGAAATGAAGTTTGTTGTAGCCTTTGATAGGCTTGTAAAATTGAGAGCGGGTCTGCTCTTTTTCTTAACATTGTAATTAGGGGCAAGTGCTCCTCGTACTTAGGGGTTTTCTGCCCTTTAGCAATTGTGGTGGTGAGCTGAGAGCTCAGAAATTAATCTTGGGGCTCGAAGCCCAAATCTTGTACCGAATTGTAATTTCTTAACATGTTTTCCTGCTACTCGGTGCCTGTTACTCTGTTGTTATTTGTTGATTTTGAAAAGAAAATATAACCTTTGATAAAGTTTTAAATTAACTTTAATTTTGTAGTTGAGACCTATTCCAGCCCGCGCCTTCTTTCACCTCTAACTACCACGGATAACTCCGTAACAGGTGGTAGCAGAGCGTGGTTGAATGGGTCTCAATTTAGCCCCTTTTGTCGGCTAAATATGCTTTTTGTTTGAACTCTAACAATTTTCTCAGTCGCTGGTTTTTTTATTTTATTTTTCTAAATTTGTAAAGTTCTGAAAGTCATGCCCGGCCCTCGCGACGTCCTCCATCCCGGCTATTTGCGCAAGGAGGAATTAATCTATGAATTAACGCTTAGGAATGTTCAATCTGGAGGCACGGTTGCGATAGATACTAACAAGCTTAAAGAGTCCCTTGATTTGCCTATTTCCATCCCCACTTTGGGTGAGAAAGAGATTGACGACACTCTTTCCACGATCACTGACAATACTACTGAGCTGGCATCCGTAGTCAGTTTTTTTTAAGAAAATGATCCTTCTCCTAATCAACTTAAACGGGTGCAAGCCAGGTTATTTCATTTTTCTAATAGAGTTAACGATCTGTTGTCTCTAAAGTTGAATGACATTCAAAGGAAGGAAGCTAGTGTTGTTCTCGATAATCTTTCTGATTTATCCAGTAAGGTTAGCCTTCTGTTAACCGGGTCAGCCCCTCCCATAACTGACCAACCTGCTACGGTAAACGTAGTTAGCGAGGAAGACTCTTCTAAAGGAGAAGAAAATAGAAAATCAGTAGGAGCGCAACAAACCTCTTCCCCATTAGACAATGAGTCTGAACGCCGTACCTCTTTGAATAATGCACGTTCTGAATTACCTTCTTCGCCACTTAGGCCTCTATCTACTATGTCACCAGGGTTCAGCAGTTTGCCCCATCCATCAGCAATGTTGCTCAGGGGTATTTTTAAGTTTTCTGTTAACTCTACAAGTGATGTTATTTCATTCTTAAGGTGTTTAGTTGAGTTTCAGGATCATGCCCTTGTTTTTTCTCTTTCTCCGTGTCAAATTTTGCAGATCATTTATCCCTATGCAATTGGGGTTCTATCAGACAAAATAGTTAGAGCAATTGTTGAACAGTCATCCATAGAAGACTTCCATGCCCATCTGTTGGCAAATTTTATCCCCGCTCGAGCTAGGTCATCGCTCATTCACAAGTACTACTACCGAGTACAACGGTTGGATGAAAACTTGGCAGACTTCATCCAAGATATTAAATTCTATACCAGGGTGTTTGCCCTTCACTTCCCTGAAGATCAGATTGTACAGGCCATTGTGGAAGGCATTTCTCCATCATACAGGTCATACTTGTGCTTTGCGTCGCGTCCGCAACCTTTTGCCGAGTTAGAGGCTATGGCTATCTCAGCGGAACGAGATACGCCGATACCTTGCGTGTCGCGAAAGAACCCCCTCCATCCTCTAGTAATTTTTGGCCTCCACCTCGCCGAACCTTCACTGCCCGTAAATGTTATGCTTGTGGGTCGCCTGACCATCTTCGGAACAAGTGTTCATTAATTAAATCTAGTGGGATAAGGAATGGAGCAGGGTCATCCCAAGGCTATTTTAAATGCTGCGCGTTTTCACATATTGCCAAGAACTGCCCTAATGCTAACAGCACTCCCTCCTGCTCAACTTCGTGTGCAATTTCCACCAACAATCAAAAGTGACTAGTGGCTTCGACTGAGTCGGTAGATTCATCCTTTCAAGGCTCAGCACAAGTTAAATCTGACGAAAATGCAGGAAAAAGTCAGAACTATTCTACATTCCCATTTGAATGTCCCAGAGAATGTCTTGGGATTGCGGCGGATTCACCCGCACCTGTTCCCTTCCTCAAAATTGAATTAAATAATGAACCCGTAACAGCTCTATTAGATTCATGCAGTGTTTGTTCCATTATTACGGCTGAATGGTATTCCAAATTAAAATCTATTTGTACACTTCCTGATTTTTGTTCGACTTCGGTTCAATATGTTTCGGCAAATTCCTCCCCATTAGAAATTTTAGGGTTTCTGTATGCCAAACTTCGTATATCTAAATTTACTTGGAAATTTAAACTGTTTGTGGCCAAGCACTTGTCTTGCCCCATTATATTGGGAGCTGATTTCATGTCTCACACCGGTCTAGTGCACGACTTTCAGAGCAAGTCGTGCACTTTCAAATTTGATAGTAATTCTAAAATCCCGTTGCTAAAATGTAGTTCTCTGCCATGTTCATCTATTTCGCCTACCCAGGATGAGATGTTAGATCTTAGACATCTACCTGAGGAGCAGGCTGATAGTATTCGTAAGTTGTGTCAGTCGTTTACAGAGGTGTTCTCTGATACTCTTGGTGTTACTGACCTTATTGAATACAAGATTGAGGTTACGGATTCGATTCCAGTCCGGTTTCCGCCTTATACGCTGTCTCCACCTAAAATGAAAGCTTTGAAGGAGATCATTGATCAGATGTGGAAGGATGGTATAATTCGGCCCTCTAATTCGGCGTATTCTTCGCCTATTTTTCTAGTCCCGAAACCCCAAGGTGGCTTCAGGCCTGTGATTGATTATAGGGCTCTCAATCGGAAGGTGGTGTTACAATCCGTGCCCCTTCCAGAACTTCATTCTTGTTCTTCATGGTTTCGTAAAGCTAAGTTCTTCACCATCTTAGATCTTAATCAGTTGTATAATCAGATACCGCTAGCTGAGGAATCTAAACACCTGACAGCGTTTGCCACGGATTGGAACTTGTATGAGTACAACCGCGTGCCTTTCGTGCTCCCCACGGGGGCAGCTGTGCTTACGAGACTGCTAGACAGGGTCATCTCCGACATCAAATTTGAGTACTTGTATCATTACCTGGATGATGTCGTCGTATTTTCTGAGACCTTTGAAGAACATCTAGATCATCTGAAAGAGGTCCTGAGTCGCCTTCGTAAGGCAGGATTAACGGTGTAGTTGTCCAAGGTTGCTTTCGCTAAACCGTCCATGTCATTCCTAGGGCATATTGTGTCGCCCGATGGGGTCGCAGTCGATCATTCTAGAACACAGGCCATCCGTGATTTCAAACCCCCCAAGAACATCAAAGGTATTGCCAGGTTCATTGGTATGGTGAATTTCTTCAGGAAATTTATTCCAAATTTCGCCAATAGAGCGGCGCCCTTGAACTTACTACGTAGGAAAGGCGTCAAATTTGAGTGGGGACCTTCTCAACAAGCCGATTTTGAAGATCTCAAATTAGCTCTGTGTAATGCCCCTGTTCTTGCCATGCCCGATTTCTCTAAGAAATTCATCGTCCAAATCGACGCGTCGTCGTCGGCGGTAGCTGCAGTCCTTCTTCAAGAAACTGAACTAGGGAGGCGACCCATTGCCTAGGCCTCTAGGACATTATCGGCCCAAGAATCCAAGTATTCCATCTACGAACTTGAAGGTTTAGCAGTTTCGTTTGCTTTAGAAAAGTTCCGCCTCTATCTGGAACATGTCAAGTTGGACTTGGAGACTGATAACCAAGCCTTAAGTTGGGTCTTAGGTAGGCCGCGTCGTACTGGTTGCATAGCCCGCTGGGCCATAAGAATTTAGGCCTTCCAATTTGATGTTAGGCATGTAAGAGGTACTGAAAATGTTGTGGCAGACGGACTAAGCCGTATGTTTTCTAATGAGGTAGAGATCCCTGAACAGGTTGATAGTTCTTCACCTCCCGAGTCCATACTACCTGAGGTTAATGCCATTCTAACAGATGCTCCCATGCTCTTTAGGGATATTGAAAATTATCAACGTGAAGATCCGACACTGGCTCCGATAATGGAAGCCCTTTCTTCTGGGGAACACGTCGTCCCTTATGTACTGAGGAATGGTGTTTTATGTTGCCCTTCGAGGCATGATAAGACGATGAAAGTTGTAGTTCCAGCTGTTCTTGTACCAATGATCTTCAAGTACTACCATGAGACCCCATTGGGGGGGGCATTTAGGCACCTTCAAAACTCGAGAAAAGATTCGTGAAATGTTCATCTGGAAGGGTATGGACGGAGAAATCCGTGAATTGGTAAAATCTTGTAAATCTTGTTGGCTTATAAACCCACCCTGTCCTCTTTTGTCTTTTTGGCTTTTGTCTTCTCATCAAGCGTCGCGCCCCATGGAACGACTCTATATCGACTACGTCGGACCCTTTCCCCAGTCAAAGGGGAATGCCAATAAATTCATCCTTGTGTGTGTAGATGGCTTCACTAGATTTTCTTGGTTATTTACGAATAAGCTGGCTACCTCTCAGTCCACTATTTCTTGTTTAAATTCTATTTTTGCTTCTTTTGGTCCGCGTCAATATATTGTTTCAGATAATGCTAAAGCGTTCACATCCAATCTCTTTCGTAAATTCTGTTTTGATCTGTCCATATCTCATGTGACTACTTCTGCTTACTATCCTCAACCATCTCTAGCTGAACGGGTCAATCGTAATCTGAGGTCGGCTCTTATTGCCTATCATCATGAAGATCATTCTAGGTGGGACACGTCCCTGCATTGGTTAGCTTTTGCTTTGAATTCGGCGGTTCATGAATCTCATAAGTTTACTCCAGCTTCTTTGATGTTCAAGTTCGTTCCCAACACGCCGCTCGCTAACCTTTGGTCTCTTAGTGATATTCTACCAGAGGCAATAGATCCAGATAACATTAGAGATCTTTGGAAGAAGGCTAAGGCCAACCTTAAAGTTTCTCATGAAAAGGTGAGGGAGAGATATGATCGTGGACGGAGACCCACCAATCTGAAGGTAGGCGACCAGGTTATGGTAAAGAATTTTGTTCCCGCGGGCAAGCTTGCCCCCAGATTTCATGGGCTGTGCATCATTTTAGATTTCCTTACCCCGGTGACGTTGTTACTAAGCAATCCGGCCACCGAGAGGATATTCAGAGTTCACCTGGCCCAGGTGAAACCTGTGTAAATTACTTGCTCATTGGATCTTTAAAATATTGTAAGAACACCAAAAGGTTATATTTTTCTCTAAATCCTAGGCCTTCTGCCCCTTATAGTTTTACATTTGGTTGAATCTGTTTTGTATAAATTTTGTGAAACCTTCCCCCAAGTTACTCTGCTGTCCCCTCCATATGGCTATTACCACGCTCCCGTCTCCTCCTAAACCACACCTGTGGCAAAATAATAAAAGTTTCCATGCCGCTGGCCCCTCAGTCTCAACTCCAACACTGTACCCTAAAAACATTTCTGTCCAACAAAAATTCTGCCGCCGAAATCTTAATGTTTCAGTGCCCCCGCAGCCGTGCGGCGCCGTACCGCCACTGAGGTGGGGTACGGGCCCACTCCACTCCACTCCAGCGAGGTCAACCTGTGTACGGCGCGCCGAAGCCCTCCTTCCGGCCAAGGCTGATGTGCGGCGCACCACCCGCAAGCCACTTGGGGACTGTAAACAAACGTCGCATCTGCGGCGTGCAGCACGACTACCCCTCTCATAGTGCGAGAGAGCGGTATCTCAGGGTACATAAGGGGTCCAAGCGGCCTCCTCTGGACACAGGCAGCGGCGGCAGGTCTTGTCGTCAAAATTAAGCGACAGATAATGTTCTTCTTCAGCTACATGGACTCTCTATTCGGCAATTTAATACTCATTTGGTGGACTTAGAAATTTTTTTTCTTTCAAGAATTAATTTTTTTTTCTGAATTCAACTACTACAAACATAGAGACCTTTCATCAAAAGCTACTACAAAGAAATTCTAAAACCGGATCACACCTATATCAAACAACTTCTGAGACCTCCAACTACTGAAAAGTTATATGTTTCTCTTCTACATTTTTCAACTCTTAAAAAAAAAACCTTGGACTTTGTTTTAAAACAAAATTTTGTTTTCTTCGGTGTCACCCCTTGGAAGGACTTTTTTTTGGGGGGGGGGAGGTCTGTACCGGGCGGTACACCTCCACGCCGCTAATTCAAATATTACGCCAATTGAAACTTCTCAATTGGAGAAATTTGGAACTTTAACTACTGAACTAATTCCACTGTTATTCAGAAGATGTCACTGAGTGATTTTTATTTGCCTTTTGTTTTTCAACGATTAAGAGGTGTGAACAATCTCTAACAGATGTCTCTACCCAAAACTATGGTAACACACTCTGGTGCAATGGAATGAACTTTCTTGAAGAAATATTGTATTCCTAAGTTTTGTTTTTACTTAAAAAAAATCTGTGGTTTGTGGGTTGGCAATATAAATCCTTACTTTCCGCCCGTTTTGAATGTAACCAATCAGGAATTTACGTAAATAATTTTCCACCAATAAGGGGTTTCTTCCTCGTCTTGTGTATTAGTTGTTGCTGTTATCCAATAAAATCGAAAGGGTGTGTCTACTCATTCATGAAAGGTCTCGAATGTTCCACGAGGGTATATAAACTGCTGATTTTCTTGTCTCGGGGCCACTTCAGTAACCTCTCTCTTAGTGTGTGAATATGTAGCAGGGGGCGGGAAGCGCCTCTTTCTTCAAGCCGCAGTTCATCTACAAGGTAATGGCCTGTTAACATCTTTATTTCTTGCTAGCTCAGCAGTTTAACTCTCGGGGAGGGTTCGAAACCTTTAGTATGTAACCTACCTTTTAAAAATGTAAATTCCTTTCTGTCTATGTAAAATCTATAAATTAAAAATCTATGAATTACTGTAAAGCGGGGATAGAGAGTGCTTCACCCTCTCGAACTCCCCTTCATTTTTGAATACGAGGTGACTGCGTTTTCATAACCGTTCTTTTTAATGTAGTAAAGTTTTCTCATACGTGTCACCTCCCTAGTTTGGGATTAGCCCCTGTATGATCGGCCTAGCGCCACGTAGGTTTTAGACAAAAACTTGGTGTAGGAGTGCAAGTTATCGCCTCCATTCAATTTTGTATTTTGGACCATTTACTTAACCCGTTTTGTTTTCCTTCCTGCGAAGGCCCAGTAGATTGGGTATTAATTACCCCTGTTTCCTTGTGCGCCTTAAGGGCAGATAGAAATGAAGTTTGTTTGTATTCTTTGATAGGCTTGTAAAATTGAGAGCGGGTCTGCTCTTTTTCTTGACATTGTAATTAGGAGCAAGTGCTCCTCGTACTTAGGCGTTTTCTGCCCTTTAGCAATTGTGGTGGAGAGCTGAGAGCTTAGAAATTAATCTTGGGGCTCGAAGCCCAAATCTTGTACCGAATTGTAATTTCTTAACATATTTTCCTGCTATTTGGTACCTGCTACTCTGTTGTTGTTATGTGTTGATTTTGAAAAGAAAATATAACCTTTGTTAAAGTTTTAAATTAACTTTAATTTTGTAGTTGAGACCTATTCCAGCCCGCACTTTCTTTCACCTCTAACTACCACGGATAAGTCCGTAACAGAATGAATTGTTGATATTGGATACATTGTTAAATAAAGTAAGAACTTAATCAATCAAGGTATAGAGCGAAAGTTGGGGATTTCAAATACAGTAATTTAATTATATCCAAGAACTAAACTTAATTTGAGGTACCATATTCACTTTATATATTCCCTAACTGTACATTAATCTCACATCATATCACACACAATCACTCGTTCCACTCATACAGATACCTTGCTGGAGCCACTTGTGAGAACTGCTGTTAAGAAGTTTTAAATCTACTTTTTGGTGCAGCATTCTTGATGTCTTTGTGGAGAGCATTCCACTATCCTGAGGCGATGGCAGTAAATGATCGATCATATGCGGTTGTTCGGTGGACAGGTATTTCTAGGAGCGACACTGAGCGAGTATTATGGAGATACACAGTACCAAGGTGTCGACAACTGCTGGACAGGTAAGTAGAAATGTCTTCTGAAAGCACCTGGTACGCAAGAACAATACATTCGATAATAGGACAATAACGGGAATGTAAAGGAAACCGTCTAATCTTACCCAAGTTATCTGCAGTAGGGAGAAACTCTAGCGTGATACCGTAAATCCATAGCATATCTAAGGCAAGCATTTTGAATGTGTAGTAGTTTAAAACTTAATTGATTTGTTATATACGTATCGCAGTAATCGAAGGTGGGAAATAGTAATGACTGAACAAGCTGAATTATTTTAAGTGATCGAGGGAGTATATTTCTAAACCGTTTGAAAGGGTGCAAGTCATGATACACCTTTCGTTTTTACAGATATTTGAAATTTGCTCTGACCCTTTTAGAGTTTACGTTATAATACTTACAAAGTTAGTAACTGCATGCATTGTGGGTCTAACATACTTTGAAACCTGTGTGTCATTCACATGTACGTCCTAGCTTGAGTGATTCTGGCAAGAGATCCACATCCACATGGCCACACAGGAACAGCAGGAAACGATTTGGGAGATCAAGCTGAAAAAAGAACCGTCTTAATAGAACCTAGACCCATGGATGTATCTACCAAAGATATAATTCCCAGCTACACTGAACCAACCTAGCGTCGTAGGAGTCAGAGTGGCTAGCTATCTGAATGCTCAAGAAGCTGAGGGTAGTTAAGAACACAACTGTGTTGTGGCAGTCGGCCTCGAAGGAGAGAGATCATAGTTTCATACAAGTTGAGAATGGCTCCTAAATAGGGAAGACCCCTTCTCCCTTACCACCCACTGTGTTCATGTAGTAATACATAACCGTGGGCTACCTTGTTAATCACTGAGGGGACCTCTCTGACTTAAGAGAAGATGTTGGCTGAAAACTGATAATTTTTTTGAAATTGTCATAATAATGTTTATATTTCAAGCAGACCAGCGAAATGCTGCATATTTTTATTTACACTGTAAACATCTAGCCATTTTCCAATCTTTACATTTATCACATCACTCAACTTCAGACAGACAGATATCAGATAGAAAAGTTTTGTGCGTGATTTATGAAATCAGAATTTTCATTAGCTTTTTCTTGCTAGTTGCTCTACGTCGCACCGACACAGATAGGTCTTATGGCGACGATGGGACAGGAAAGGGCTAGGAGTTGGAAGGAAGCGGCCGTGGCCTTAATTAAAGTACAACCCCAGCATTTGCCTGGTGTGAAAATGGGAAACCAAGGAAAATCATTTTCAGGGCTGCCGACAGTGGGATTCGAACCTACTATCTCCCGAATACTGGATACTGGCCACACTGAAGCGACTGCAGCTATCGAGCTCGGTATTTTCATTTGCTGGAGAAGTTCCTTTGTGTTTTAATTGGATAACTTTTGACAGACTTTAAAAATGTTGTTCAGTTTTGTCACTTCCTGTGACTGCGGTCACGAACACAACAGACATATCCAGTGAAGTTTACATTAATGCAGAAAGAGGGTGCCCAGATTCATTAAGATCCCGTAACAATTTCACGGAGAAACTTGCCTATGCTACGAAAATAGTAAAGGAAGGTTATAACAACAAGAAAGAGGAAGAAGAGGAACAACAAGGGAAGTGCAGAGAATCATCGAGAAGGAAATAATATATTTATGAGGAAATTCAACATTCTTTTCCCACAAACGTTGTAAAGGCAAACTGACAAATGCTTCTCCCGGCAACGACAAATCTATCATTCTCAAATCTATAGGTTTCTTTATACCTTCTTGAACACTCTACCAAACCTTGCAATCCTTAACTACCTAACTCAGTAATATGAATATTACGTCACTATCTTCACAAGAAAGGATTACTGAACATCCAAAATTAGTGAACACTAGGTACAAACAAACGCCTATAATAAGTAAGGATTACAGCAGATTAACCTCCTGAAAACACTCGATCTCGTGGAATCCCATTACAACTGATTTCGTCATTCTTGTTATGGGCGGAATTGGACTGATTTAGTTCAACTCTTTAGATGAATGGTCATCTCTTGTTCTTTTCCGGCCCAAACGCTATTAGCTTCCGAGGATTATGGGGTCATTCATTTTCACTCCCTTCGGAGACCTTGTCTGTCTTAGGCCGATATCTTCATTTTTCGAAGTGCTGCCACCTTCCATCTTTTTCTCTATAATTAGTGTTGTACACAGGATGGTTGCCCAGTTGTACTTCCTCAAAAAATGATAATCACCACCAATCACCACCGGGGACCAGGTGAGTATGGATTGGTGACCACGGTCTCCTTTTCTTCTCTTCACAATTTTGTTTACGTCACACCGACACAGATAGGTCTTATGGCGACGATGGGATAGGAAAGGGCTAGGAGTAGGAAGGAAGCGACCGTGGCCATAATTAAGGTACAGCCCCAGCATTTGTCTGGTGTGAAAGTGGGGAAACGAAGGAAAACAGGGCTGCCGACAGTGGGTTGGAGCCCACTATCATCCGGATGCTAGCTCACAGCTGCCTGCCCCTAACCGCACGGTCAACTCGCCCGGTACCGTTCCCTTAGCTGAATTCGGCATTCATTCTACTCTCTTGTGCCAAGCTATTCACTTTCACAATTCCTATCAAACCACCCTTGATTAACTCTTGTTCTTTTCTCACCTCGACTGTATTAAGTTTACGAGACCTCGCAAGTCTTTCATTTTCACGCCCTTCGTCACCCTTTGCTTACTTTTGCCGATACCTTCATTTGTAGGCCCTCTTCCATTTTCCCTCTGATTAGTGTTAATAATGGATGGTTACCCAGTAGAACTTCTTCTTAAAACAGTAATCACCACCACCACCTCTGCCTGATTTACCCCCGAGTCTTCAGGATTATCGGTGTTCTCGTTCTTTTTGGTTCGAATGGGCCTACTCTGGACCACGCTTGTGCTTTGATCTTTGCCCAGTATTCTCGCATTTTCTGCCGGTGTAACTCCTCTCTTTCATCTTTTTTCCGGGGATTATCTAAAATCCATGGACTTCTTTCAGGGTATAATCGAGCAGACTGTCTATCTTGAAGATCTGACATTCCCTGTTCTTCAATGTCTTTCTCAGTTTCTTTCAGCCAAGTGGTCCGAATCCTTTTGTTCTGCCAGAAGATGAATAGACGATGGATCAGTCTTTCGGGAGGAAGTCTTACTATATGGCCATAGAAAAATACTCTCCGTTTCCTAGCGCAATGAGAGAGCCTCTCTATATGTTCGTAGAGCTCGGAATTGTGCCGTCTACGGAATTCCTCGTCTTCCTTTACCAGACCTAACATCTCCCTGAGAATCCTCCTTTCTCTGACTTCCAGTTTCTCCATCGGTCCTTTTCGGTTCAACGAAAGGCACTCCACGGCATACAGAGCTTCTGGTCGTGTGGCAGACTTGTAGAGCTTCACTTTCAGGTTGTGTGACAGGCAATTTTGTTATAAGTGTTCTTTGTCAGTCGATAAGCCAGTTCCAACTTCTTGACTCTCTGTGTTCTATTATATAAAAAATATATTGTATAAATCTGACGTCAATCCAATCTAAATCTTGCGAACTTCTATTCGGTCCATTTTGGACACAAGAGTGCGGAATAAAAAATCGCGCGTGCCAGTGTCTAGTGGACAGTGTTGTACCTGCTAGTGTCGGCATGTGAGCCTCCCCTCCCCCTGTAAAGTATGCAGCCGGTGCGGGGGTGGTTCAGATCAATACGGCGCCAGTTGAGGGTGAAGAGCGCTCGGAGGTGTCGGAGCAGACCTAGCTCAACCACAAGCCGCTTGCCGCGCCGCTACGACTTGACAGTGCACAACGCGAGGGGAAGTGTGTCCTTCACAACTTAAAATGTACATATAGCCAGAGAGTCTTCAAGGAAAAGCTCCACATCCTTCCTTAAGGGTATTTACCATGGTACTTGGTCCGAGAGCTGAGTTAATTCCTGCAGTGAAATTGGCGGAGAAAGAACGCCTGGATCAGGAGGCTGTGTCTTCTAATGAGTTCCTACTATCAACGAAATTTATTTATAGAATGATCCTGAAATTATTTAATATATGCTCATAGGGTGGACAAAAGAGGAGCTTGCCCATGTACCTCGTATCCCCATAGTACTCATAGACCCGAGCAAGCTGGCCGTGCCGTTAGGGGCGCGCTTTTCCTTGTGGGTGGCGGCAGTTGAAAAACACCCACCGTATCCCTGCCTGTCGTAAGAGGTGGAAAAAAAGGCGCTCCAGGGGCTCTTAACTTAACCACGGGTCCCTGAGCTGAGTCCTTGCATTGTTTCCACTTGCTTGTGCCAGGCTCCGCACTTTCATCTATCCTACTCGACCTCTCTTGGTCAACTCTTGTTCTTTTCCGACTCCGACGGTATTCCGTTGCGAGGCGCAGGGAGTCTTTCATTTTCACGCCCTTCGTGGCCCTTATCTTCCTATGGCCGATATCTTCATTTTTCGAAGTATCGGATCTCTTCCATTTTTCTCTATGATTAGTGTTATATAGAGCATGGTTGCCTAGTTGTGCTTCCTCTTTAAGCAACAATCACCACCAGCACCTAAGTTACTTGTTGTTGTTGTTGCTAGTTGCTTTACGTCGCACCGACACAGAAAGGTCTTATGGCGACGATGGGGCAGGAAAGGGCTAGGAGTGGGAAGGAATCGGCCGTGGCCTTAATTAAGGCACAGCCCCAGCATTTGACTGGTGTGAAAATGGGAAACCACGGAAAACCATTTTCAGGGCTGCCGACAGTGGGGTTCGAACCTACTATCTCCCGAATACTGGATACTGGCCGCACTTAAGTGACTGCTGCTATCGAGCTCGGTAAAGTTACTTGTTGCAGAGGGATCGGTGGAGAAAGAATTATAGGATTAGGAGGCTGTTTCTTTTGACGAATTCCTTCTGCCAATGACATTTATGTATAGAATGGTGTTTTCTTTAAATTAATTCTTATATACTCATACGGTGAGCAAAACTGTTTCTAGCCTATATACCTCGCATCTCCATAATACCCGTAGAATCGAGAAAGTTGACTGTGCGGAGCTGAGAGCTTGCATTCGGAAGATAGTGTGTTCGAACACCACTGTCGTCTCCCTGTGGGTGGGGGCGGTAGAATAACACCCACGGTATCCAGTCGTAAGAGGCGTATAAAACGGGCCCCACGGCCTCTCAACTTGGGAGCGTGAGTTTACGACCACGGGACCCTGAGATGAATCCTGACATTGCTGCCACTTACTTGTACCAGGCCTCTCAATTTCATCTATTCTATTCGACCTCCCGTGGACAACTCTTTTTCTTTTCCGACCCCGAGAGGCCTAGGAAGTATTTCCGTTTCACACCCTTCGTGGCCATGGTCTTCCTTTGGTTGATACCTTCATTTTTCGAAGTGTCGGATCACTTACAATTTTTCCCTCTCATCTGTGTTAATAAAGGATGGTCGCCTAGTTGTACTTCCTCTTAAAACAACAATCACCACCACAGTCATAAAGGTGGTTTTCCGTGGTTTCCCATTTCCACACCAGACAAATTTTGGGGCTGTGTCTTAATTAAGGCCGCGGCCGGTTCCTTCCCACTCCTAACCCTTTTGTATCCCAGCGTCGTCATTAGACCTGTCTGTGTCGGTGCAACCTAAAGCAAGTTGTTAAAATAAAAGTACTCATAGACTTGATGTTTCAATGTAAATGTCATCAATTTTTTTATAAAATTATATTTCACCATCACAATCGTTGGGTCAAAACAGGTTTGCGTTTCATATGTTTTTCATGTGGACAACTGTACGTGGAATGTACAAGACAGGAAACGTACAAAATCAATTCCTTTTGATTCCAATAGAAACAGCCTAAAACAAGAAATGTAATTTGAACAAAGAACTACAGTATCTATGTCCACCTCTGTGGTGCAGTGGTTAGCGTGATTATCTGCCACACCCGGAAGCCCGGGTTCCATTCCCGGCTCTGCACGGAATTTGAAAAGTGGTACGAGGGCTGGAACGGAGTCCACTCAGCCTCGGAAGGTCAGCTGAGTAGAGAGGGGTTCGATTCCCACCTCAGCCATCATCGAAGTGGTTTTGCGTGGTTTCCCACTTTCCTCCAGGCAAATGCCAGGATGGTACCTAACTTAAGGCCACGGCCGGTCTTTTCCCTTCCTTGTCTATCCCTTCCAATCTTCTCATCCTTCACACCAGGCCACTGTTCAGCACAGCAGGTGAGGCCGCCTGGGCGAGGTACTGGTCTTCCTCCCCATGTGTATCCCCCGACCCAATGTCTCACGCTCCAGGAAACTTCCCTTGAGGCGGAAGAGGTGACATCCCTCGCTGAGTGCGAGGGAGAACCCAACCCTGGTGGACAAACAGATTAAGAAAGAAAGAAAGAAAGAAAGAAAGAAAGAAAGAAAGAAAGAAAGTACTATCTAATAAGTAAATTACAACGCATTTCGCACGAGCATGGCTGGTATATACAGGCTGCTCGAAAAAAACGTGAACTGGATGTATGAGCGTTAGAGGCTTAGTTATACTGATAAATAATTTCAGAGAAATAATTCGATATCTCGCATCATTGTCATTTAATCAGCTGTTGAACTTAGCCAATCAGATCGTTTCGCGGGCGAGTTCGAGGCATTGCGCGGCGCTGTTGTTAAATCTGCACTTGACTTACGAGGGGCTTGAGTGCCATGCCGAGGAATCAGCGTGAAACACAAACGCACCGTTTGCTTTCAGACAGAGTCACTGTAGCTAACTGCTATGGCGCGATCCTGTTATCACGGAGGTCTGTATTCGAACCCCTCCCCTGGCGAAGTTTCATTCTCCGACTGGTGTTCTCATGCCGGTCTTAAGCCATGTACAGATTAAGCAACACCACCTTGCATAGCCCATCTGTATTCGCCCGCGGAGTGATCTGATTGGCTAACTAAAACAGCTGATTAAATGACAACGAACAGAGATATCCGATCATTTCTTTCGAATTCCTTATCAGCATGATATTTCCGTTTCAAGTTGTTTCCGACCACCTTGTATATATACCAGTTGGCCCGCCAGCACTCTTCTTTCTACGTAGCTTACAAGTGACTCACACGCACTAGTGATGAAAGGGATGTCGACTAACATGTCTACAGGGGTATTATTGCCTGATGGCAGGTTATCGAGGGAAATGTTCAATAAATTTCCTATTTCTTTGAAATCATTTAAGAAAGGGCTAGGAAAACAACAGATAGAGAATCTGTCACCTGGGTGACTCCCCTAAATGCAGGTCAGTATAGATTAGATTTGATTTGATTTGATTTGATTTGATTTGATTTGATTTGATTTGATTTGATTTGATTTGATTTGATTTGATTTGATTTGATTTGATTTGATTTGATTTGATTTGATTTGATTTCATTTCATTTCATTTCATTTCATTTCATTTCATTTCATTTCATTTCATTTCATTTGATTTGATTTGATTTGATTTGATTTGATTTGATTTGATTTGATTTGATTTGATTTGATTTGATTTGATTTGATTTGCAGATACGAAGATAAAAACAGGACGGCCGCTGGCTGCATGTTCCTCAGCGTTACCCGTCTAATGCGCCCCCTTGCGTTACTAAGGCCCATTCTACACGAGCTGTTAAAACGCAGCTGTTTTGCTGCCTGAAACCGCGCGTTCGAACATCTCCTGGCTAACAAGGTGCAAAATTACCATTGCGTTCTCACGGCGGGCTTGGTTGGAGTTTATGGAGCTACAGGCGGTGACAACGCTTTCGGAGGTGTTGCAGCTGCTGGCGGTAGGAACGCGAACCGATCTACCAGAGGAAGTAACAGGCCGTTGAACAGAGTCCGCACTGTATCTATCGATACTGGAGTAATACTCTTCCTCTGACGGTACCACATTTTGGAATATGATCATTATCACCTAGAAAATGACGTCTGATAGGCGACCTGCGCGACTGTGAGAATGGGGCCCTACCTATGATGAATTAAAATGACGAAGAGGGTGCGCACACACACACACCCAGCGTCCGAACCATCGGAATTAACCAATGAAGGTTAAAATCTCCCACCCGTCCGGGAACCAAACCCGGGGCACCTGGGACCATAGGCCAGCATGCAGATCATTTACCAATGGAGTCGGACATTTTGTAGAACAGAAAGAACTTGTCTTGATACATTTTATATTTACCGAACATGGCATGGAATTGTCCTGTTGAAAGGCCATTAGATGACGTGGAGTGAGTCCAACAACGTCTCTTTTCACGAAATTTATCTTTACGAATCTCTTTCAACCAGAAATAATGCCGCAATACACCAGATCTACACAGAATCTGTTTTGAAAGTGACCTGCAGAATAGAGTTTTAACTGTTCGTGTAGAATACGCGAGCGTTTTGACGGTCACGTGTAGTTTGCAAATTCTAGAGGTGGTTGCAGGCGGCCAAAGAGCGACGTTTCAACAGCTCGTGTAGAATAGGTCTAAACCTTTCTTTCGAACGCATAGTAGTAGGATGGAATGTGGTACAGTAGCAATACAGTTACTGTCAACACATCAACAGTGGCAACGATGAATATACAGACATAAATTTAATCCAATATAAATCTGGTCGGAACGTAACCTAAGTTCGCGGATGAAATACGCAGGAGTTTACAAATCGCCACCTGCCTTCTATACACGTATTTTGTCGAATAGAGCTTCAGTTAGTTAAAGTTTTATTTTTGAAAACTCCCATCAAAAACCAAAGTATTCCTCTCATTTCCTTTTTTGTTAACATTTGTGTCCTTGCTGTCATATATTCCCTTTTTTTTTTAATTCTTGCTGTGGCATTTTGTCATTATTTGTCTTTCTATATATTTCGTTCCTTGGACTACCTACTTACACAATATCTCCCGTCATTCTTTGATATATTGCTTTCCCAGTAAGATTCCATTCCTACGTTTTCTATAATCTTCTGTCCAACTCGTTGGCTGAATGGTCAGCGTACTGGCCTTCGATTCAGAGGGTCCCGGGTTCGATTCCCGGCCGGGTCGGGGATTTTAACCTTCATTGGTTAATTCCAATGGCTCGGGGGCTGGGTATTTGTGCCGTCCCCAACATCCCTGCAACTCACACACTACACACAACACTATCCTCCACCACAATAGCACGCAGTTACTACACATGGCAGATGCCGCCCACCCTCAACGGAGGGTCTGCCTTACAAGGGCTGCACTCGGCTAGAAATAGCCACACGAAATTATTATTGTTATTATAATCTTCTTCACCTCACCCATCCCGTAGCTTTCGTTTAGATGTTTCATTTAGTGCTGAAATGCTATGGCTAAACATTCACCACCTTCCACCGTTTTTAATCTCAACCAGGGCTTGACTATTCGTTTCGCAATATTAGCATATACTCACCTCTTCACTCATCATGCTTACTTCACTATTTACAGTACAGATTGGCGATCTCTTTATTATTTTGGAAAATTTACTATCGACTACCTCCAATTTAGTTAGTGAATAGTATTCGTTCTCACGAAGCTTGCGTTCTTATAGCTTCGTATGGATGAAACTACTGACCTAGTTTACATAGATAATGGGCAGTGGTTGCCCATGGTTACAATGGTATCGGGAAAATGATGATAATATTTCCAGCTCAAAAATACGTAGTACAGTCATTATATTTGTAGATTGACCACCTGGTGTTCCTGTGCTGCACTACAGCGGATTGTTTCCACCACAGGATAGTGGCGTGACAGCTCTTCGCTAGTCCCACTAGGAGATAGTTGCCTACATACAGTGTAAGCGGAACTGTGGTCTCCGTTATGAAGGGCAGTTCAGTGTTAGAGGCAGAATGTACTAGTCTGAGCAATGGGAACATTTCAAATTCTGCCGAAAATTAGGCAAATCGGCTAGCGAAACCGGCCGTATCACCACCATGGGACAGAGTCGCGAAAAATCACGTGCATGAACTGTAGACGCCAGTCTAAGAACCGATCGACAGTAGTATGCAATTATACGTTGTGTTGCCTGCACTGTAGGCGCTAGTCCACTAACTTATTGACTGCAGTACGTAAGTGCACACTGTGTTGCCTGCATTACAGGCGTCAGTCCACGAGTTTATTGACTGCAGTAGCATTTCCACGTTGAAATTAAATGGCGTATGGCTTTTAGTGCCGGGAGTGTCCGAGGACAGGTTCGGCTCGCCAGATGCAGGTCTTTCGATTTGATTCCCGTAGGCGACCTGCGCGTCGTGATGAGGATGAAATGATGAAGACGACACAGACACTCAGCCCCGTGCCAGAGGAATTAACCAATTATGGCTAAAATTGCTGACCCTGCTGGGAATCGAACCCAGCACCCCTGTGACCAAAGGCCAGGACGCTAACCATTTAGCCATGTTGCGGACATTTCAACATTAATACCCAGGTAAGGCAATAGTGAGCTGTTTTCCTATTTCCTTGTAAACTTACCTCTACAGTTGTAGATTGGTAGGTCTACAGTCGGAGAATCAATCTTCTATCTCTTGTAGAGGTATGTATAATAGTGGGATAGCCATGGAATAGCAGTGGAGTAGCTATATGGCTTCCAACCCCTCTTCTCTTGGTGAAGTTCATACTTCCCTTCCTCTCTTTAATACCCGTTATCTTTCTTGCTCAATGTCCAAATGTTGTTTTGCCAAGTCTCTCCACTGAAGAGACCTGCATCTGGCTCGTCGTTGTGCTGGGCCCAGCACATAAATTACGGCTAATTAAATCCCCCCTCCCTCCCCGCCAAACTAACAACAACCACTGAACCATACCCGCGTGGAGCGCACTACACACACAGACTGCCAGCGATATTATAAAATATAAGGACAATTTTAAAATATTCGCTCTTGGACTTGGTGACGCCACACTCGGAAAATGTCAATGATGGACTCATAAATTATATATATTACAAATCACGACTGCTTTTTATGGTGAGTGAATTATCGCATCGTGTTCAAGGGCTGTTTGGCTTTCTCTGAATATAGAATTTCAGAAGCGTAATTATATGGTGGTGATCGATGTTCTAAGTAGACATACAACGAAATTATTATTATTACTATTATTATTATTATTATTATTATTGTTGTTATTATTATTATTATTATTATTAATTGGTTTTACGTCGTACTAACTACTTGTACGGCTTCAGAGAAAACGGGGCGGGGGGGGGGGGGGGGGCGGGACTGTTAGAATGATTACATCATGCCTCTCGTAAGAGACTACTTAAAGGGAAAGCCCACGAGGAGCTGTCCACATTCGAACGTCCATTGGTGACTATGGGACCACTAATTCAATCTGGCCTTGCTTTCACTTACCTGTGCCAGACTTCTGCTTTTCTATCCGACCACTGTTGGTCAAGTCTCCTTATCTTCCAATCCTATCCCCTTGTGGATGTGGCAGGTCGCATACATGCACAGTTTCCCCTGCTTGTCTTAAGAGGCGACTAAAAGGCGGCCCAGGGGCGTCTAAATTGGGAGTGTGGGTTGCTGACCCTGGGGACCTTAGCTGAGTCCTGGCATTGTGTCCACTTACTAGTGCCAGGCTCCTCACTTTCATCTACATTAACCGACCTCGCTTGGTAAAATCTTGTTATTTTCCTACCCGATGGTATTACGTATCGAAGCTTAGGGACAGTTAAATTCCCATGCCCTTCGTGGCCTTTGTATTTCATGGCCCCTTCCATTTTTTTTCCCTCCGATTAGTGTTAATAGGGGATGGTTGCGTAGTTGTACATCGTCTTAAAACAATAATCACCAGCACCATCACTCTTAAGATGTGTCCTATGGTTCTATCTCTTCTTACGGTTAAATACTGCCAAATTGTTCTCCTTAATTCGATTCAGTATCTCTTCATTCGTGATTCGATCTATCCATCTCACCTTCAGCATTCTTCTGTAATACGCCATTTCAAGGTTTTTTATTCTGTCATTGCCCATGTTTCACTTCCACACAATGCCACGCTCCAGACGAAAGTCTTCAAACACGTCTTTCTAATTCATGTATCAATTTTCGAAATGAGTAAATTAATTTTCTTGCACTGGTCTGCGTTTTATGGTCTCCTTACTTCTGCCATTGATAGTTATTCTACTACCGAAGTAACAATGTTCATCTACTTCTTTTAAGATTCTATTTACCGGGAGAGTTGGCCGTGCGGTTAGGGCCACGCAGCTGTGAGCTTGCATCCGGCAGATAGTGTGTTCGAACCCCACTGTCAGCAGCCCTGAAGATGGTTTCCAGTGGTGTCCCATTTCCACACCAGGCAAATGCTGGGGCTGTACTTGAATTAAGGCCACGGCTGTTTCCTGCCCACTCCCAGCTCCTTCCTATCCCATCGTCGCCATAATACTTATCTGTGTCGATGCTACGTAAAGGAAATTTTAAAAAAAGAAAAAATATGTAAGACTCCATTTCCTAATCTAAAATTTATTGCATACCTGACTTCGTTCAATTACACTCCATCAATTTTGTTTTGCATTTATTTACTATCGTCTTATACTTCTTCTCCAAGACTGTGTCCGTACCATTCAGCAATTCTCCAGATCTTCAGCAATCATTTTCAGTATTATATAATTAATTAATAGTAAGATGTCCTATCAGTTTTTCAGGAGTGTGCGTGAATTAACTTTACGTTAATTTGGTTGGCGTTTCTGGAATGCACATTTTTATATCCAATTTTATGTTTAATCATTTGCTTTTATTTTCTATGTTGCAAAACTCTGTAAGATTTTTGTTGATGTTTGTCAAATAGGGGCTGCCTGGCCAAGGTGGTAAAGGCGTACTCGGTTTCTCCCGGAGGGACGTCGGTTCGAATCCCCGTCAGGAAGTCGTAAAATTTAAGAAACGAGATTTCCACTTCCGGAGGTGCACATGGCCCTGAGGTTCACTCAGCCTACACCAAAAATGAGTACCAGGTTAATTCCTGGGACAAAGGCGGCCGGGCATAGAGCTAACCACTCTACCCCATCAAGTGCCGAGGTTACGGCGGATAGTGGAAGCCTTTACCTTCCACCCCTCCAAGGGCCTTCATGCCTGTTGGAGATGACTTTGCTTTTTTGCTTTTTTGTCTGTCAAATGGTGGAAACTCTCGTATACGTGTTCTCTGAAGGCTGGGTGCCGATATTATCTAAGTGCATTTTTAAGTTCTTTGTACTTGGTGTGGAAATTACGATTTCTTTGGCAATGAAATTTGCTTCTTGACATTTGAGGTAATAAACTCCAGATTTGTAGAGTTTTGTTTTGTTCAGGTTGCATTTTCTAATGTTACCGGCTAATTGGCTGAATGGTGAGGGTAGTCACTTTCGGTTCAGAGGTTCTCGAGTTCGATTCGATTCCCGGCTGGGTCGGGAAGTTAAATCTGAAGTGGTTTATTCCCCTGGCTCGGGGAATGAGTGTTTGTACTATACAAAACATTTCTGCACCTCACCCACAACACTACCCTTCACTATAAAAAGACGCAGTTCCCATACACGGCAGATGCCTCTCACCCTCGTTGGAGGGTCTGTCTTACAAGGACTGCACCAGGTTAGAAACAGCCTCGTGGAAATATTTTATATTTGCTAACGTGTCTTTATAGTGTGATTTTCGTTTTGAACGCTATTTTTAGACCTTGATTTTTTCGCGGTTAGCTATCTTTTACTATTCTTGTTCACGAAATTATGGATTGTGTATTTGTTGCTTTAAGAAAGAGCCTCTCAAACGCCCAAACTACTACTACTGCTACTGCTACTACTACTGCAAACTGAGGCGGAAAGGCTCCGTGTACTGTGCATCGGTCCTACCCGGCTCAACTCGGCTTGACTCGGATGGTTGTAGTGTGTTGAGAGTGACAAAGCGTTCGGTGATAGACGGCTTGTTTATCAGTGAAACAGGTAAGTGCAAGAAAACAACATAATAATGGAGCAATCTGTTTCGAAGAAAGCAATGAATTTCGAAAATCCATTTCAATCGAATTGGGAACTTGTGTATTTGTTTCACAGTCGTGACGATAAATCAAATCATTAATCTGTGGGATAATAATTACGTGATCATCAAAAAGATCTATTTTTCAATACAAAGGCTTTGCTCGAATTCTACGGAAATTTGATGAAGGAAGATTTTTCCTAAGTTGCATCGAGAATAAGCTAAGATTACCTGTATGTTTGGACCCACATGCATATGTGAATGCTTTATTTCTGTTTTCACTTCTACGAAAACTAGATTGCGTGCGAGTATTTCGGATTGCAATTTGAGGAACGCTCTCGGAATTGCTGTCGGCCGATCCCTTGGTCCAGACATTACTGGTATAATTGCAAAGAAAAAAGAAAAACCAAAGAAGATAAATTGTGTGCTCTAACCAAACTGATAGAAGAGATTTATAACACCGGTAACATTGTCCCGTACAACAGAGGAATTCACCTCTTAATTGTTACAGGGACGGATAAAGCTTCACCTACTCTAATTCTCTGAGTTATATTTTCTAGAAACATAGCCACCCATTCAGTCACTCCTTTGTCAAGTCCAGTTGCACTCATTTTTGCCAGCAGTCTCCCATGATCTACCCCATAAAATGCCTTAGATAAGTCAATCGCGATACAGTCCATTTGACCTCCAGAATCCAGGCTATCTGTTATATCTTGCTGGAATCCTACAAGTTGAGCTTCAGTGGAATAACCTTTTCTAAACCCAACTTCCCTTCTATCAAACCAGTTATTAATTTCGCCAATATATCTAATATAATCAGCAAGAATGCAGAAGAAGGCAGTATTATTGGACCTTTATGTTTTCTTATATATATATTAATGATACAGTATGTGTAATTAAGTGGGATCAGAAGACTTTTTTGCAGAGTAATAAATGTTACAAGATTGTGAGCAAACTACCTCGATAATGTTGTGATATGGATAGTAGGCAATGGTATGATGATAAACGGGGTTAAAAGTCAGGTTGTGAGTTTCAAAAATAAGAAAGATCTTCTCAGTTTTAATTACTGCGTTGATGGGGTGGATGCTCCTTTTGGGAATCATTGTAAGTGGTTCATGCGTTCATGAACGTACGATTTGTAGGCAATTTTCACTATTTTCGGTACCTCTCCTACTTGCCTGAATTTAAGTTTGATATTGCTCTTACCTTAATTGTTTTAGGTTTGGTTTTCTTCGTTGATTTATTACAAGTTCCCTTTGACGTGCAATCATGTCGCAGGTTATACGAGCACTGCTTGCCTATTTTCTTCCTCTCGCTTCGCGAACTTACGTCATTTTTGTCGCCTGTTGATTGGTTACATTACCTTGACATGACTGTTTGCGTCATCGGTAACTTGTTTCCAGTTGGTACCGAGAATGTATTCTTCCGCGTCTTTCTACTTTTTCATCTTTTTTATATTATTAATTAATTGGAAATTATTAATATTCTTTCTGGACTTCTTTTTTCTCGTTATTTTGTATTTTTATAAGGTTTTTCATGTACGTTTTAGTAATTACTACTGTTAGTCTTGCAGCGCTACTCTTTGTCGGATCTGAAACCTTCTGCAGTGCTTCTTAAGGACTGCCACTCATCATGTTCTCCAGGATTCGGTTCCTCACTCTCAACGAGCAGCTTAGCTACGCGGTAACGTCTATGCTCACTTCTCGTCCAGGCTGATAGTTTCGCCGCGCATTTGGAGGCGGCATTTTGACGACATGCATTCATTTCGCCCTGCTTGGGGCTGTTGACCTGGGCTTGCTCTCCTGTTTGAACGAAAGCATGTCAAGCCGAGCACTCTCTTCATTATTGCAGCTGGCCTGTTCGGCACTTCTATTTTACTGAATTCCATTAATGCCAGCCGGGACTTAGCATTCTGAACAAATTCGTGCCTTACTCTTATGAATATTTTAATCTACGTTTTTGTCAGCATGTCTGGAAGATGACATTTTTTACTCAAATGTTTGCCTTCGAAGATTTGTCTATAGCACTGCAGTGTTGGACTATTTATTTGACAGTTTTAATGTTTGGCAACCATTTCTTTCAATTGTTATCTCCCTGGTCGAGAAGTTAATGCTGCAATTCTGGCTTCAAGTTCGTCATTAAATTTCGAGTCTTTGTTAATCTATTGTTTAAGCAAACCACTTTTATATTTAACTATGTCATTTTTGATGTCTTTAATATCTATTTACGCTGTTAAATTTCAATATTGGTCTGGCTTGGACCAGCTTTCCAAGTTCATATAATTTTCAGATATTCTGAATTTTGTCAGCTTCAATCTATATTCACATTTATGTGCACAGCCGGTGGTCGGTTTGGCTCAAGGACATGTGTACGCTACCTGATTTTCAAGTTTAATCATTGTTTAAATCATTCAAATTATTTATTGTTGTTTTCTTAAAGATTATAATAAATGTTGTGACTGCTGATCCCTTATCTATATCATTTCCCGTAAAACTTGGAATTCCTCTCTGGCTTTTCCTTGTTTTCCAGTAAGTACCTAGGTCTTAAGGAAATATCTTCATTGGGGTAATCACATAAATATGATTGTAAATAAAGGGTACAGATCTCTGCACATGGTTATGAGGGTATTTAGGGGTTGTAGTAGGGGTGTAAAGGAGAGGGCATATAACTCTCTGGTAAGACCCCAACTAGAGTATGGTTCCAGTGTATGGGACCTTCAAAAGTTACGTGATTCAAGAACTGAAAAAAAAATCCAAAGAAAAGCACCTCGATTTGTTCTGGGTGATTTCCGACAAAAGAGTAGCGCTACAAAAATGTTGCAAAGTTTGGGCTGGGAGACTTGAGAGAAAGGAGACGAGCTGCTCGTGTGAGTGGTATGTGTCGATCTGTCATTGGAGAGATTGCGTGGAATGACACCAGTAGACGAATACGTTTGTGTGGTGTTTTAAAAGTAGGAAAGATCACAATATGAGGATAAAGTTGGAATTGAAGAGAACAAATTGGGGAAAATATTCGTTTATAGGAAGGGGAATTAGGGATTTGAATATCTTACCAAGGGAGATGTTCAATATATTTCCCATTTCTTTGCAATCATTTAAGGAAAGGCTATTAAAACAACAGGCAGAGAATCAGGGAATCTGCCACCTGGGGTACTACCCTAAATGCAGATCAGGATTGATTGATTGATTGATTGATTGATTGATTGATTGATTGAATGATTGATTGATTGATTGATTGATTGATTGATTGATTGATTGATTGATTGATTGATTGATTGATTGATTGATTGATTGATTGATTGATTGATTGATTGATTGATTGATTGATTGATTGATTGATTGATTGATTGATTGATTGATTGATTGATTGATTGATTGATTGATTGATTGATTGATTGATTGATTGATTGATTGATTGATTGATTGATTGATTGATTGATTGATTGATTGATTGATTGATTGATTGATTGATTGATTGATTGATTGATTGATTGATTGATTGATTGATTGATTGATTGATTGATTGATTGATTGATTGATTGATTGATTGATTGATTGATTGATTGATTGATTGATTGTCTCCGCTCACCGCACATAAACATTTTGCAGTGAGGGGCGAATCAGCGGGAAAGGTGAAGAAGGCGCAGACAGCCCGAACGGATGAGACACATATAGGGAAAGAGGAATGGGGGTTTGCACTCTGGTCAACCTAGTGAAGTCGTCTCCTGCACCTTGCGCCGTGCAGTGCACTGGCACATGCACCTTGAGAGGCCCAGCTTTAAAGTGTTGTTTTTCTTTCGTTCCTTCCATGTTTTCTTAATCATTTCAGCCGGGACAGAATTCACGGAACGAAAGTTTTCTTGAACATTCTGCTTTGATGAGTGGAGATGGACATCAAGGATCGTGTTAATGGCCCTCAGGGTGCTCTACCTGAAGGGGAGAGGTAGCTGAGATCTATTCTGACGTAATGCGGCTTACCATTTGCAGTATTTAATGAAGGGAGGAAGGGTTGGACATATATACATACCTTCAGGCACAGCAGCTAGTCCAATAGCCCTCCATTTAATTTCAAGACTGGTTTTTATATGCCATTTGGCATGGTACGAACACAATTGAATTTCGCCTCCGTTTAAGTACTTACAGTTCAGCAGTTATTCGTGTATAAGAAGAAGAGAAGGGGTAACAAAAACTGACATTGTGCTACCCCTAACTCAGTGTTTCTGCCATCTGGACTTATCATCTCCCATGGATACACATTTTAATAATAATGTTATTCATTTTTACGTCACGTAACTATACGATTTTCGGGGACACTAAGGTGCCGGAATTTAGTCCCTAAGTATTTCTTCTACGTGCCAGTAAACCTACCGACATAAGACTGGCGTAATTGAGCACCTTCAAATGCCACCGGACTGAGCCAGGATCGAGCCTGACAAGGTGGGGTGAGAAAGCCAGCGCTTCAAACGTTCAGTTTCCTGAAGAAGAACAGCAGCCATGGCCGACGATGAGGCGTCGGTTTGGACAATAAATTTCTTCGAAAAAGCAGGCATAGCAAGGACAGGGGCGTTGCAAAGAGCTAATTTTAGATCTTCAAAAGCGGCTTGTTGAGATGGTCCCCACTCAAATTTGACGCCTTTCCTACGAAGTAAGTTCAAGGGCGCCGCTCTGTTAGCGAAGTAAGGAATACATTTCCAGAAGAAATTCCCCATGCCTGGCAATACCTTTGATGTCCTCGGGAGGTTTGAAATCACGGATGGCCTGTGTTCTGGAATGATTGACAGAAACACCATCGGGCAACACGATATGCCCTAGGAATAACATGGAAGGTTTAGCAAACGCTACCTTGGATAACTTGACACTCAACCCGGCCTTACAAAGGCGATTGAGAACCTCCTTTAGATGATCAAGGTGTTCGTCAAAGGTCTCAGAAAATACGACGACATCATCAAGATAGTGATACAAGTATTCAAATTTGATGTCGGAGAAGACCCTATCTAGCAACGTAGTGAGAACAGCTGCCCCCGTGGAGAGCACGAAAGGCACGCGGTTGTACTCATACAAGTTCCAATCCCTGGCAAAAGCTGTTAGATATTTCGATTCTTCAGCTAGAGGGATCTGGTTGTACGCCTGATTAAGGTCTAGGATGGTAAAGAACTTGGCTTTTCGAAACCATGAAAAACAAGAATGAAGGTCAGGAAGAGGCACAGATTGTAACACTTCCTTCCGATTTAAAGCCCTATAATCAATCACAGGCCTGAAGCCACCTTGTGGTTTAGGCACCAGAAAAGTGGGCGATGAATAAGCCGACTTGGAGGGTCGAATAATACCGTCCTTTAACATCTGATCGATGATCTCTTTAAGAGTCTTCATTTTAGGTGGAGACAGCCTGTAAGATGGAAATCTAACTGGGATCGAATCCGTAACCTCAATCTTGTATTCAATAATGTTAGTAACACCAAGAGTATCGGAAAATACATCCAGAAACGACTGATATAATTTACGAATACTTTCAGCCTGCTCCTCAGGTAGATGTCTAAGGTCTAACAACATCTCATCCTGGGTAGGCGAAACAGATGAACATGACACAGAATTACATTTTAGCAAAGGAATTTTACAATTAGTAGCAAATTTGAAGGTGCACAACTTGCTCTGAAGGTCGAGCACCAGACCAGTAAAAGATATGAAATCCGCTCCCAGCATTACGGGGCATGACAAGTGCTTAGCCACAAACAATTTTATTTTCCAAGTGAATTTGGAAATTCGGATTTTGACAAAAATGAAACCTAAAATTTCCAATGGAAAGCCTAGGAAAGATGAACGTGCCGACTCAGCCGATGACACTAGTCACGTTCGATTTTTAGAGTTCGCGGAGGTTGCACCGTAAGTTGAGCAGGAGGGGGTGCTATTGGCATTAGGGCAATTCTTGGCTAGATTAGAAAAAGAGCCGCATTTGAAACATCCTTGTGATGACCCTGCTCCATTCTTTGTCCCACTCGATTTTATCACGCAGATGATCCGTAGACCCACAAAGATAGCATTTGCGGGTGGTGAAAGTTCGGCGAGGTTGAGGCCGAAAATTACTAGAAGACGGAAGGTGCTCCTTAGCGACTCTTAAGGTGTCGGCATACCACACTCCTTCGGCTGAGACAGCTATCGCTTCTAATTCTGCCAAGGTTTGTGGACGGGACTCAAAACATAAATAAGGTGTATAAGGTGGTGAGATACCTTCAACAATCGTTTGCACTATTTGGTCTTCCGAAAAATGCAGAGCGAACACTCGGGTATAAAATTTGATATCTTGGATGTAATCCGCAAGATTTTCGTCCAGTCGCTGCACTCTGAAATTGTACTTCTGTATTACAGAGGACATTGCGCTAGCTGGAATCAAACTTGCCAGCAGGTGAGCATGGAAGTCTTCCATGTATGATTTTTCAGCTATAGCTTTAACTACCTTGTCCGATAGGACACCTACAGAATACGGGTACATGATTTGAAGAATTTGGGAGTGAGAGAGGGAAAACACTAGTTCGTGATCCTGAAATTCAACTAAAAACCTGAGAAATGAAATGGCATTGTTCCGGGGTTCTGTGGAACGCAGAGGTGAAAGAAGGTGCCGGGGTGAATGCGTCTAACTAAAATGTCAAGAATTGAATTTAAAACTTAAACTGAAGGTTATATTTTCAAAAACTTCAAACTTAACAATTTTTACAGGTACAAGTAGCAATCATTAAACAAGATGGGGAAAAAATCCAAGATACAGAATCTTTACACTTTGGGCTTTAAGCCCCTAGCTTTACATCTGCTGAGCTACTAGCTCCAATTTTCCAAAGAGCGCAAATTTGTACCAGGGCAGAAATCCCCTAATTCAAAGAGTACTTGCTCCTAAAATTCCAACATCTAGCCTTCATGGGGCATAGAGTAATCTTACATTGAAAAAGAGCTAACAGGCTCTCAGTTTTCAAAGCCTACTCAAGGCAACATTACATAAAAATCTTATAATCTCTGGCCTTACAAGGCACTATTTACAAATAGAAATCTCATTACACAGAGGTATCTAGTACCCAACCTACAGGGCCTTAGTGAAAAAAACAGGTTAAATAAACGGCCTCAAACAAGATAGGACTCCCTCAAACAATGTACAGGTTACAGTAGGTGTACAAGAGGGAGGGGAAGGAAAGGGAGGGGTTGTAGAAGACAGGTGGTCTAATGTTCTAAGGGGAAGGAGATTGCAGGCCAAGGGCTCTATTCAGGATCAGAATTCAGGACAGGTGTCTGTGCGAAATTGGTACGAGTCACTCCAGGTAGAACAACAGAGGGAAGATGAGGGACAGGGAACTGTTGCTGAGATGCATTGAAGTAGGAGGAAGGGAAAAGGTAGGAAAGGGAAATGTAGAGTAGAGGATAGGAAAAGACAGGTGGAACAGGGTCATGGGAAGGAGAAAAGGGAGGAGGAAGTAGCTTCTGCAGCTATCAGGAAAGATAGGGCTGATCAGGAGGGGAGGGGATCAAATGAGGTGGGTAGGGTTGAGGCTCTGGTCATGGGGGATTCCATCGTTAGACACGTGGGGAAAGTGTGTGGAGGAAAGGGAACCAGGGTAGAATGTTATCCAGGAATTAGGTTGAGGCAGATGTTGAGGAAAGTAGAAGAGAGGGAGGAGGGGAAGGAGAAGGTGGTAGTGTTTCACGTTGGTACCAACAACGTAAGGCAAGCTGATATAAGTACCAACGTAGTTGGAGATGTGTGGGATCTGGTAAATGCAGCACGGGTGAAGTTTAAGAAAGCGGAGATTGTTATTAGTGGAATACTGTATAGGAGGGATACTGACTGGAGGGTGATTGGGGATTTAAATGAGACTATGGAGTGGGTATGTGGGAAACTGGGAGTGAAATTTCTAGATCCTAATGGTTGGGTAGGAGATAGGGATCTGCGCTCGGATGGCCTTCATTTAAACCGCAGTGGTACGTATAAGTTAGGAAATTTGTTTGGAAGGGTAATAGGGAGGTACATTCAGGGAAACGGGATGGCCTAGGGAGCGGTGATAAGGGAACAGGGAACTGGAAATCAAGTAGGGATGACATAAAATTGTTAGTGCTGAACTGTAGAAGTATTGTAAAGAAAGGAATAGAATTAAGTAATTTAATAGATATATATTTACCAGATATTGTAATAGGAGTTGAAACATGGCTGAGAAATGATATAATGGATGCAGAAATTTTCTCACGGCACTGGAGTGTGTATCGTAGAGATAGGATAGGAAAGGTGGGAGGGGGAGTTTTTATTCTGGTGAAAGAAGAATTTGTAAGCTACGAAAAAGTTGAGACACATGAAATTCTAGGTGTAAGGCTCATTTCTAAAGATAATAGGAACTTGATATATTTGGAGTGTACAGACCAGGAAAGGGTAGCACTGACGCGAATTCGGAATTATTTGATAGGATAGTCAGCTATGTGGGAAACGACATGGAAAGAAATGTGATTTTAGTGGGAGATTTGAATTTACCAGATGTCAATTGGGAAGGAAATGCGATCGACAGGTAGCATGACCAACAAATAGCAAATAAGTTAATATGGGAAGGACAGCTGATTCAGAAAGTGATGGAACCAACCAGAGGGAAAAATATCCTGGATGTGGTGCTGATAAAACCAGATGAGCTCTATAGGGAAACTGAAGTAATAGATGGTTTTAGTGATCGTGAAGCTGTTTTTGTGGTAGTTAAAACTAAATGTGATAGAAAGAAAGGTATTAAAAGTAGGACTATTAGGCAGTACCATATGGCTGATAAAGCAGGCATGAGGCAGTTTCTAAAAAGTAACTATGATCGGTGGAAAACGGTAAATAAAAATGTAAACGGACTCTGGGATGGGTTTAAAGAAATTGTTGAGGAATGCGAAAACAGGTTTGTACCTTTAAGGGTGGTAAGGAATGGTAAAGACCCACCTTATTATAATGTGGAAATAAAGAGACAAAGAAGGAGATGCAGACTGGAAAGAAATAGAGTTAGAAATGGCTGTGGAAGTAAGGAGAAATTGAAGGTACTTACTAGAAAATTGAATCTAGCAAAGAAGGCAGCTAAGGATAACATGATGGCAAGCATAATTGGCAGTCACACAAATTGTAGTGAAAAATGGAAGGGTATGCATAGGTATTTTAAGGCAGAAACAGGTTCCAAGAAGGACATTCCAGGAATAATTAATGAACAAGGGGAGTGTGTATGTGAGGATCTTCAAAAGGCAGAAGTATTCAGTCAGCAGTATGTAAAGATTGTTGGTTACAAGGATAATGTCGAGATAGAGGAAGAGACTAAGGCCAAAGAAGTAATAAAATTTACATATGATAACAATGAAATTTACAATAAGATACAAAAGTTGAAAACTAGAAAAGCGGCTGGAATTGATCAGATTTCTGGGGATATACTAAAGACAATGGGTTGGAATGTAGTACCATATCTGAAGTACTTATTTGATTATTGTTTGGTCGAAGGAGCTATACCAGATGAATGGAGAGTTGCTATAGTAGCCCCTGTGTATAAAGGAAAGGGTGATAGACATAAAGCTGAAAATTACAGGCCAGTAAGTTTGACATGCATTGTATGTAAGCTTTGGGAAAGCATTCTTTCTGATTATATTAGACATGTTTGTGAAATTAATAACTGGTTCGATAGAAGGCAATTCGGTTTTAGGAAAGGTTATTCCACTGAAGCTCAATTTGTGGGATTCCAGCAAGATATAGCAGATATCTTGCATTCTGGAGGTCAAATGGACTGTATCGCGATTGACATGTCTAAAGCATTTGATAGGGTGGATCATGGGAGACTACTGGCAAAAATGAGTGCAATTGGACTAGACAAAAGAGTGACTGAATGGGTTGCTATATTTCTAGAAAATAGATCTCAGAGAGTTAGAGTAGGTGAAGCTTTGTCTGACCCTGTAATAGTTGAGAGGGAGTTCCTCAGGGCAGTGTTATCGGACCTTTATGTTTTCTTATATATATAAATGATATGAGTAAAGGAGTGGAATCGTAGGTAAGGCTTTTTGCGGATGATGTTATTCTCTATAGAGTGATAAATAAGTTACAAGATTGTGAGCAACTGCAACGTGACCTCGAAAATGTTGTGAGATGGACAGCAGGCAATGGTATGTTGATAAACGGGGCTAAAAGTCAGGTTGTGAGTTTCACAAATAGGAAAGGTCCTCTCAGTTTTAATTACTGCGTTGATGGGGTGAAAGTTCCTTTTGGGGATCATTGTAAGTATCTAGGTGTTAATATAAGGAAAGATCTTCACTGGGGTAATCACATAAATGGGATTGTAAATAAAGGGTACCGATCTCTACACATGGTTATGAGGGTGTATAGGGGTTGTAGTAAGGATGTAAAGGAGAGTGCATATAAGTCTCTGGTAAGACCCCAACTAGAGTATGGTTCCAGTGTATGGGACCCTCACCAGGATTACCTGATTCAAGAACTGGAAAAAATCCAAAGAAAAGCAGCTCGATTTGTTCTGGGTGATTTCCGACAAAAGAGTAGCGTTACAAAAATGTTGCAATGTTTGGGTTGGGAAGAATTGAGAGAAAGAAGAAGAGCTGCTCGACTAAGTGGTATGTTCCGAGCTGTCAGCGGAGAGATGGCGTGGAATGACATTAGTAGACGAATAGGTTTGAATGGCGTTTATAAAAATAGGAAAGATCACGATATGATAAAGTTGGAATTCAAGAGGACAAACTGGGGCAAATATTCATTTATAGGAAGGGGAGTTAGGGACTGGAATAACTTACCAAGGGAGATGTTCAATAAATTTCCAATTTCTTTGAATTCATTTCGGAAAAGGCTAGGAAAGCAACAGATAGGGAATCTGCCACCTGGACGACTGCCCTAAATGCAGATCAGTATTGATTGATTGATTGATTGATTGATTGATTGATTGATTGATTGATTGATTGATTGATTGATTGATTGATTGATTGATTGATTGATTGATTGATTGATTGATTGATTGATTGATTGATTGATTGATTGATTGATTGATTGATTGATTGATTGATTGATTGATTGATTGATTGATTGATTGATTGATTGATTGATTGATTGATTGATTGATTGATTGATTGATTGATTGATTGATTGATTGATTGATTGATTGATTGATTGATTGATTGATTGATTGATTGATTGATTGATTGATTGATTGATTGATTGATTGATTGATTGATTGATTGATTGATTGATTGATTGATTGATTGATTGATTGATTGATTGATTGATTGATTGATTGATTGATTGATTGATTGAGTACAATTTGAATGGAGTCGAAGACTGAGCTCCAAAAAACTTTAAAACCTATAAGGCGCTTGGCAGACGAAACAGGGGCTTTTCCCAAACTACTGAGGTTGCTCGCATGGAAATAACTTTAATACATTGCAGAAACGAAAGATTACAAAAAAGTGGCACCTCAGACCAAAACGAAGGGGATCCCGAGAAGGTACTTCACTCTCTATCCCCGATTTACAGTTAAAGGTTTTATGAAGTTTTTACATTAGCCGGCAGATTGTTTCATTTTTAGAAAAGTAGGTTACATAGTTAATGATTCGGACCTTTCCCTCGGGTTAAACTGCGGAGCTAGCAAAAAATAAAGACGTTATGTGGCCATTACCTTGTAGAAGTTCTAGCAGCTGAAGAAGAGGCCGCCCGCCTCCTGCTTTGACAACACACACTTAGTAAGATGACGATCAATTGGCCAAGAAACCAGAAAATCCGCAGTTTATAAACCCTCACGGAAAGTTCGAGATCATTCAAGATTAAACTAGCCACACCCTCTCATGTTCATTGGCCACTTTAAAAGTTGCACTCAAAATCGAAGAAGAAGAAGAAGAAGAAGAAGAAGAATAAGAAGACAGTGATTGGTAGGGAATTAGTTACAGAAGTTAGGGATTGGTTAGATTCAAAACTGCCGGAATTAAAAAGGAAATATTGCCAACCCAAAAATAAATGAACATCATTCAGTAAAAACTTATCAATACAAAACTTCTTTGAATAATAAGTTCATATACTTCGCACCAGGGTGCATGATCATAGTTTTAAGTAGTGATATCTGTGGAAGAATGTCCAAACTTCTTGATGGATAGCAAACAAAACTAGTAGAAATACAGTCAGTTCAGGAAACTTCACAATAACAAAATTACATCATGTTTTAGTGGTGACATCTTCTGAGTAAATTTTAAGTTGGTGTAGTTTCAGTTTCACTGTTTCACCAATAGAGGAGTTCATTTAGGCGCTAGTTTTAAATGCGCGGCACTGAGGTGTACCTCCCGGTACAGACATCATTAGTGGAATTCACTGAAAATTTTCAAATTCCCCTAAGCAACATAGCCAGTAGATGGGGCAGACTACTAAAACAAGGTGACGTAATTGGTGACAGCCTACATGGTTGAGAGGCTTTAGACACAGCATTGTTAAAAAAGAACGGTGGATTGGTGTACGACGTTCAGACTCGTTTTCTAATGGGTCAGAAATTTGTTGAGTTGCCACAGATTTTCTACTTTCTACACCCCTGGAAGAATGCTCCTCACTTACAATGTTTATCGCAGGGGCTTGGTCGGTTTTGGGAGCAGCTTCCCCAGTTAACAATTGACTAACTGTATTTGACATTTTAGAAAGGTGTTCAACAAGATTACTAGCCTCCTTAGCATGATCTTCTTTTAATTTTAGAGACAATAGTTCGCTAATCCTGTTATAAAAATGGAACAGTCTAGCCTGTACTCTCTTAAGCTGAATAGGAGATGGATAAAACTTCCTACCGATGCTAGTTAAGTGGTATTGTCAGTGATAGTGGAGAGAGCCTCATCAATTTCCTTCTCCCCCAAAGTTGGGATACAAATAGGTAATTTGGTGGTATCTGCCGCAACCGTGCCTCCAGATTGAAAATTCCTAATAAGCAACTCATAAATTAATTCTTCCTTGTGCAAGTACCCGGGATGGTAGACTTCACGAAGGCCAGACATGATGATAGAAAATTTACAAATTTAGAAAAAAAAAATCCAGCGACCGAGAAATATTCTTAGAGTTCGGATCGAATCCTATGTTCAGCCGTCAAAAGGGGCTTAAATGAGACCCATTTAACCACGCTCTACTACCACTTGTCACGCGATTACCCGTGGAGCAGAAAGAGGTTAAATAATGTGCCGGGGTAAATGGTACTATCTACAGTATCAAAGTTGAGTTAAAACTTTGAAATGTTATATTTCTTTTCCAAAAACAAACTTAACTATAATTGTCACTGAGTGAACACAACAATATATCAGGTACAAAAGCAATCTTGAAACAAGACTAGGAAAATCCAAGATTCACAACCTTAACAATTTTGGGCTTCAAGCTATTATTTTACAATGTCAAAGATACAAGATCCAGTTTAACAAAACTTTAATTCAAACTAAGGAATCATTTATCCAAGGGCAGAAATCCCCTTAATTCAAGAGCACTTGCCCCCTCAATTACAATGTCAAGCCTTCCAGAGGCAACCTTCACAATTTTGAAAAAGAGCTAACAGGCTCTCAGTTTCTTACGGCCCACTCAAGGCAATCATCAAAATTTTACACTCTCTGGCCTTCCATGGCCCAACTATAATTTGAAACAGGGGTATCTAGTACCCAACTATAGGGCCTTTGTGAAAAAGAACAGGTTAAGTAAACGGCCCGAAACACAAACTGAATGGAGGCGAACGCTGCGTTCCAGATAATGAAATATTAAAACCAATGGGGCTCTCGGCCGATGAATCAGGGGCTATTCCCAAACTACTGAGGTGGCTCGCATGGAAATTACTTTAATACATTACAGGAAGAAAACCGTTACAAAACGAAGTCACCTCAAACCAAGATGAAGTGGAGCTCGAGAGGGTGATTCATTCTCTATCCCCGATTTACAATTAAAGATTTGTGAAGTTTTACATTAGTCAGAAGAAAATTTACATTTTAGAAAAGTCGGTTACGTCGTTAAAGATTCGGACCTTTCCCCTCGGGTTAAGCTGCTGAGGTAGCTACGACAAGAAAGATGTAATTTATGTGCCCATTACCTTATAGATATTCTGCTGCCTACGAAAGAGGCCGCCCGCCTCCTGCTTAAGCATACACACTCAGATAGACGACGACCAATTGGCCAAGAAACGTGAAAAGCCGCAGTTTATAAATCCTCAGGGAAGGTTCGAGATCATATAGGACTAAACCAGCCGCACCCTCTCAATTTAACTTGTTAATCTCAAAGTTATACTCAGAATCGAACAAGAAGCCTGTGATAGGTTGAAAATTAATTACAGAAATTTTTGATTGGCCAGATTCAAAACTGGCGGAAAGAAAAGGAAGTATTGCCATTCCAAAAATAAATGAACTTTGATGAGTTGTGGCAAATCGAGGAATATGAAACTTCTTTAAATTATAAGTTCTTTCACCTTGCACCAGGTTGCATGATCATAGTTTTTAGTAGTGTCATCTGTAGAAGAATGTCGAAACTTCTTGATGAATGGCAAATGAAACAAGGAGAAATTCACTCAGTTTAGGGAACTGCACAATAACAAAATTACATAATATTTCGGTGGTGACATCTTCTGATTAATGTTGTAAGTTCCTGTTGTAGTAGTTTCCAATTTGGTTTGATAGAGGACTTCATTTAGGCGCTAATTTTGAATGCGCGGCGTTGAGGTGTACCTCCTGGTACATGCACGATGTATAGAGTGCCGCTCATTTTATCACAATCCATGAGTCTTACCATTCTCTTGCTGTTAAACTAATTTTTCCTTCGATTTATCTGAATCTTTACCTTCCCTGGACGTAGGAGAAATGTTGCTTTATCTGTGCCCACTGCATGTCGCAAGAGGCTACTAAGAGAGGAACAACCGGAGAATCTGTACTGATCAAATTCCTAACAAATGCTGTGCATTTCATGGTTTCCAACGTACACATTTTATTTTTTTTTTTTTTGCTAGTTGCTTTACGTCGCACCGACACGGATAGGTCTTATGGCGACGATGGGACAGGGAAGGGCTAGGAGTGGGAAGGAAGCGGCCTTAGCCTTAATTAAGGTACAGCCCCAGCATTTGCCTGGTGTGAAAATGGGAAACCACGGAAAACCATTTTCAGGGCTGCCGACAGTGGGGTTCGAACCTACTCTCTCCCGAATACTGGATACTGGCCGCACTTAAGCGACTGCAGCTATCGAGCTCGGTCCAACGTACACTGTAAATGTAACAGTCAGTACAGTGGAACCTCGATATCTCGAATCACCTCGGAACTACATTTTATTTCCAGTTATCGAAATTTCGAGATATGGAGAATACCGTTTTTGAGCATGTATAGCACATAATAGAATCGTTTGCATCTATGGCTTATACTGAATACATTATTTTTAACAGTATTTTAAAAAAATACAAACAAACTCTATTTTACGGCATCACTTTAATTATAACTTTTTTAGAAGACAGGATACAATACATACAGTAGTGAAACAAGAAACATACCAATATCCGTTAGTCTCTTCTGTTTGTTACTCTTAACCTTTCCTCCCTTCACGTTGAAACTTCTCATCAATAAGCCTACAACGCAGCGGAGATTCGTAAATGGAGCTTGTCATCCGCGACTTCGCGGGTTGCTTTCACACATGACCGGTAATTAATTCACACCCGAGAAACAGCGAGGCTTCGCCGATTTTACGATCACTAGTAGTTTTAGTTATTCAGTCAGTCAATCAATCAATCAATACTGATCTGCACTTAGGGCAGTCGCCCAGGTGGCAGATTCCCTATCTGTTGTTTTCCTAGCCTTTTCGTAAATGATTGCAAAGAAAATGGAAATTATTGAACATCTCCCTTGGTAAGGTATTCCAATCCCTAACTCCCCTTCCTATAAACGAATATTGGCCCCAATTTGTCCTCTTGAACTCCAACTTTATCTTCATATTGTGATCTTTCCTACTTTTAAAGACACCATCCAAACTTATTCGTCTACTGATGTCCTCCCACGCCATCTCTCCACTGACAGCTCGGAACATACCACTTAGTCAATTCCCGTCAAGTTAGCTCCCAGCATCACTGTAAACCTTTCCTTACTTCTTAACTGTTCCTCACAAACCACAAATGCCGTATTGCACAGTTAATGTTGCACAAAATTTGAGTTAATATTTTTTTGCTTAAAGGAAGGAAATATTTGCTTCGAGAAATTGAGAAATTCGAGTAACCGAATTTCCAGTAATAGAGAAATAAATACACGTGAGAAATAGGACAAACGGCCGGGAAACTTAAATTACTTCGAGATACTGAAAATTCGCGTAATGGAGGTTCGACTGTATTTAGGTTGTTTATAAACTGTGGGTTTCATAAATATAAACTGGTGGACCACTGTGTAAAGAGGCTTGCTTTATGCACTCCGAAGTCATACATAAACAATGGTTTACGATAACTATGACCGCGGTAAAATACACGCATGCCGTAAACTGCTGTTAGTAACACTGTCCACGCATCACTTTTAACCAAGTAGATGTTCTGTTAAAATTATTCTGCGTTATAAGCAAATCTTTTAGATAAATATGTCCTATGGATAAAGGACATCAGAAAATGTGTATAACGTGACACGACTAAATGTTTTAAGTGTAACCATAGCAACCGATCAGGCAGTAATGTAAGGTATGGATGATCAGACAGTGTTACCTAGCAACCGTGCAGGGTGTCTCATGTCCGGTCATCTGATATTAGCGGCCATTGATTAATGGCAATGACCGGGAGACATATTTATGATCATTTGATTTTTGTAAAGGGAAAAGTGATGTTTTTTAAAAAATATGTATAGAGTTTAGGTCATTTCTCTACAAATACAAAGCTAACCACAACTATGCCTGTTGTAAAATAAAAACAAATTATGAAAAGTCAGTCAGTCCGGCCATTCTATCCGGTCGATTTCCTTCATTTTTTAACTGAAGGGTATTCATGCACAGATTTGTCACCATGTACTATAAATCACTTAACTTCCGCATTCCTTAAACTATTTGACTTGTTTTAAATTTTTGTCTATTTGAAGGGGTCGGGGCAAAAGAGTGTCAAGCAACATTTTTGACAAAACTGAGCTGTCGGTGCCATTTTTTGAGGATTATGATAAGCTATCAGTAAACACTGGAAACTTGCATAGAAACACATTCAAGTGGCACTGCATGTGACTTTCATCTTGTTGCCCCCAACAGTTCTTAGAAACACTCGGAGCAAAACAGTGTCAAGCAAGAAGAAGACCCAGATTACCATGGATTGTAGGAGGAAGCTTGTGTTTTCGAGTGATTCTGAAGAATATCTCAGTGATCCTGATGTAGACGCTGACTATCTTCCTCACATAGCATGTGAAATTTCCTCTCAAAGTGGAAGTGAGTTAAGTGTTGCTTGGCATTATTTTGACCATAACTAAAGTTTCCGCCATTGTTGCTGGGGTTATGTAACTTATTTAGTCATTAGGTTATGTTTTAGGAACCGTTATAACACACTCTTGGATCTATAGCAAGTGGATTTTTCAGTTTAAAGTTTACTCAAGTTGGTTTAAGGCCTTTGTTGACCAATATTCGCAAAATATGCATTGTGTGGCTTGGCACTATATTGCTCCAATTTTAAGTCTGTTGCTGTCAGTCATCATTTGTCTCAAGAAAGGTTACATTGTCACTTGAGACCAGAGGTTTATACGAGTTAACAGAAAAACTAGTGCATAATTTTGCAGCACTCTTGTTAAAGTATCGTTATTAGTTACATAACAGAGGATACAACACGGGTATTTCTCGTACTAAGACTTGGTGTTTTGCACTGTTTAGGATATCCTGGATCATTCAAGGATACCGTAACATTCGCCTGAGAAAGGCCCGAATTCTAGGAAGAGAATATGTAGCGCGTAAGACCGGAAAAGTTGTTCCAGGAGCAAAAGTTGGAGAGCTATGTCGCTGTCCCCTGAGATGTTTTGAATTTGAAGAACAACAGATATTGTCAATATTTAATGGGTTTTGGGATCTCACTGATTTTGATAAGCAAAATGCTTATTTATTTAGATGTATTGGAGCTATTCCTATAAAACGGAGATACAGGACACCTGAAGGAGAGCCAAGCTACAGAAATTGTGGACATACAATGTAGGCATTCATGACTGTGGTAAAGACTTAGTGTGCATGTTTTTGTGGGATAAGAGTATTGTAGGAGAGGCAGTGACGAAATAGGTAGTGCAGTTTTGAAGTATCTGAAAACAAACGCCGTCGATGCTAAAAAGCTTGTGATTTTTTCGGATAACTGTGGGGGTCAGAATAAAAACTGGAATATAATGGCACTCTGGCCTTATTTAATTCACACTAAACGATTTAATGAGATCGAACACTGGTTTTTAACATCTGGCCACACATTCTTGCCATCAGATAGAGACTTTGTTAAAATTGAGAAGTACCAACGAAATCAACCGCCTGTGTACGACGCTGCCCACTAGAAATGTATCATTCATGAATGTGAGAGAAAGAAGAAGTTCAGTGTAACAGACATGAAACAAGATGACTTTCATGACCTGGCAGCATTATAAGTTGGACTCCTGAACACCAGTAAAAAAACATGTGTAAGTGGCATGGAATTTAAATTCACAGACGTAATTTGATCAAATTTGAAGCAAGTAGCCTAATCCATGGTTTATCAAACTAAAAACAAGAGTGAATATGGATTTTGAAGACTGTAGCGTGCGAAAAAGAGGCAACACCACAACGTTGAGCTTGAAACGGAAGTACACTACTGTGCGAAAAATAAAAAATAAAAACTGCAAGATGTGTTGAAACTCCTGGACTATGTCCAACCTGTCCATCACCAGTTTTATCTCAGCTTGATTCCTGATTCTGAAGACACTAATGAAGTTGAAGAAGTGTAGGAAAGAAGCAGCTGATCTTTTAGTTTTAATGTTATGCATGTGCAGTTATAAGTCCCTAATTTCTATATTTTGAAGAGAACAGCATAGTTAAAAGATACAAACAGACCTTTTCCCGTGATGGGTTTCTGTTGATTTATTTAAATTTCTTTTCAGTTGCCAGTTCTACCCCGACTTCCACTGCTACCAATTTAAATATTATTGGTGGAAATGTTATTTTAATTGAAGAGTGGTGTTAGTTTTCATTTCTGATTAAAATAGTTGAAATATCAGACATTGTTTCATTATCATAAAATAATATTCCTAAGATAAGTGTCACTCCCATTGGGGCAATAAAGTGCCAAGCCACAGTATTCTGTGACGTGGTATTAAAAGTATTGACTTTTACTCTACAAATAGCAGCCCAAAAGAAATTATGCCTGCAAATCACATACAATGAATATTACTGAACCTTTCAAAGCTATTATTACATCATTACCGTGAATGGTACGATTTCACGATTTGAACAAACTTTCTAACTGCTCTCCCTTAAGAAAATGTTGCTTGGCACTCTTTTGCCCCGACCCCTTCATTTGTTCTAATTGAGGTACGGAGTTCGTTTTGGCCTAAGAACACTCAGTTGATCAAGCTCTTTCATTTCAGCTGTTAACTATTTAAATTGATTGATTCCGAGGAAAATTATGAGTCCACATTCAATTTGACGTCTCATTTCTTCAACATTTTTTCTCATTAAAGCAATCATATCTTTCGTTCTAATTGAGGTACGCAGTTCGTTTTGGTCTAAAAACACTCACTGGATCAAGCACTTTCTTTTGGAGTAATAACTACTTAAATTAGTAGATTCTGAGCAAAGTCATGAGTACATTTGTCTCCACGACGAAGATCTTTGAAGGACTTTTTAACAGTTCGACGCGTAGTGTTGTTCCAAGGAAAGTTTAATTCAATTTCTTTGTGTGATGTATTTTCAAGTGTTTTGTTGACATAATATTACATTCTATTAACACAACACATCATGTGCTTTATTTCATTAACTCGAAACTTTGCAAATACATTCATGAGGATAGTAACGAACAACACCATACTTTGTACATTGCGGGTGGAGCCAGCGAGAAACCACTAGTATTCTATTAACTGTGAAAGTGGAAGGTGCTGGTCGCTGCACCTGTTGAGTTGGCCGACGGCCTGAGATGGAATATTCAGGCGGTGTACTCCTCTCCCTCTACCTGGAGGGTAATTGACACAGATGAGGTTGGAGTGTCTGCTCTGGGACAGCTAGCATCACTCTGAGCACACGTGCCCATTACACATATCGCAGTCTAGGGAGCAAGTCACGTCGAATAACAAACATCACACTTTATACAGAACAAACTAGTCCTCTGAGGCTCTTGTGCTAGACGTCTGCTGTATGGCGCCACTTCATATCTTCGTCCGTAGACAGACTCCGTCTATTATCTATACCGATATCATAAAGAGAGAAAGTTGGCAACTTAGTTTGTATATGGAGGGTAATCTGGGGAACCACTCAATTAATTCCAGTAGTTCTTTCACCATTAAAATGTCAGCTTTCATACGGGAGACAGTGGGTTCGAATCTCATTGACGGCAGCCCTGAAGATGGTTTTGCGTGGTTTTCCATTTTTACAGCAAGCAAATGCTGGATCTGTACCTTAAATAATATGACGGTCAATTTCTTCCCACTCCTAGCTCTTTCCTGTCCCATCATCGCCATCTATCTGTGTCGGTGCGACGTAAAGAAAATTGTTAAAAGCCAATCAATCATTCAATACTGATCTGCATTTAGGGCAGTCGCCCAGGTGGCAGATACCCTATCTGTTGCTTTCCTAGCCTTTTCCTAAATGATTTCAAAGAAATTGGAAATTTATTGAACGTCTCCCTTGGTAAGTTATTCCAATCCCTAACTCCCCTTCCTATAAATGAATATTTGCCCCAGTTTGTCCTCTTGAATTCCAACTTTATCTTCATATTGTGATCTTTCCTACTTTTATAAACGCCATTCAAACTTATTCGTCTACTAATGTCATTCCACGCCAACTCTCCGCTGACAGCTCGGAACATACCACTTAGTCGAGCAGCTCTTCTTCTTTCTCTCAGTTCTTCCCAACCCAAACATTGCAACATTTTTGTAACGCTACTCTTTTGTCGGAAATCACCCAGAACAAATCGAGCTGCTTTTCTTTGGATTTTTTCCAGTTCTTGAATCAGGTAATCCTGGTGAGGGTCCCATACACTGGAACCATACTCTAGTTGGGGTCTTACCAGAGACTTATATGCCCTCTCCTTAACATCCTTACTACAACCCCTAAACACTCTCATAACCATGTGCAGAGATCTGTACCCTTTATTTACAATCCCATTTATGTGATTACCCCAATGAAGATCTTTCCTTATATTAACACCTAGATACTTACAATGATCCCCAAAAGGAACTTTCACCCCATCAACGCAGTAATTAAAACTGAGAGGACTTTTCTTATTTGTGAAACTCACAACCTGACTTTTAACCCCGTTTATCATCATACCTTTGCCTGCTGTCCATCTCACAATATTTTCGAGGTCACGCTGCAGTTGCTCACAATCTTGTAACTTATTTATCACTCTATAGAGAATAACATCATCCGCAAAAAGCCTTACCTCCGATTCCACTCCTTTACTCATATCATTTATATATATAAGAAAACATAAAGGTCCGATAATACTGCCTTGAGGAATTCCCCTCTTAATTATTACAGGGTCAGATAAAGCTTCACCTACCCTAATTCTCTGAGATCTATTTTCTAGAAATATAGCAACCCATTCAGTCACTCTTTTGTCTAGTCCAATTGCACTCATTTTTACCAGTAGTCTCCCATGATCCACCCTATCAAATGCTTTAGACAGGTCAATCGCGATACAGTCCATTTGACCTCCAGAATCCAAGATATCTGCTATATCTTGATGGAATCCTACAAGTTGAGCTTCAGTGGAATAATCTTTCCTAAAACCGAATTGCCTTCTATCGAACCAGTTATTAATTTCGCAAACATGTCTAATATAATCAGAAAGAATGCCTTCCCAAAGCTTACATACAATGCGTGTCAAACTTACTGGCCTGTAATTTTCAGCTTTATGTCTATCACCCTTTCCTTTATACACAGGGGCTACTATAGCAACTCTCCATTCATCTGGTATAGCTCCTCCGACCAAACAATAATCAAATAAGTACTTCAGATATGGTACTATATCCCAACCCATTGTCTTTAGTATATCCCCAGAAATCTGATCAATTCCAGCCGCTTTTCTAGTTTTCAACTTTTGTATCTTATTGTAAATGTCATTGTTATCATATGTAAATTTTATTACTCCTTTGGCTTTAGTCTCCTCCTCTATCTCGACATTTTCCTTGTAACCAACAATCTTTACATACTGCTGACTGAATACTTCTGCCTTTTGAAGATCCTCACATACACACTCCCCTTGTTCATTAATTATTCCTGGAATGTCCTTGGAACCTGTTTCTGCCTTAAAATACCTATACATACCCTTCCATTTTTCACTAAAATTCGTATGACTGCCAATTATGCTTGTCATCATGTTATCCTTAGCTGCCTTCTTTGCTAGATTCAATTTTCTAGTAAGTTCCTTCAATTTCTCCTTACTTCCACAGCCATTTCTAACTCTATTTCTTTCCAGTCTGCACCTCCTTCTTAGTCTCTTTATTTCTCTATTATAATAAGGTGGGTCTTTACCATTCCTTACCATCCTTAATGGTACAAACCTGTTTTCGCATTCCTCAACAATTTCTTTAAACCCATCCCAGAGTCTGTTTACATTTTTATTTACCGTTTTCCACCGATCATAATTACTTTTTAGAAACTGCCTCATGCCTGCTTTATCAGCCATATGGTACTGCCTAACAGTCCTACTTTTAAGACCTTCCTTTCTATCACATTTATTTTTAACTACCACAATTAAACATCTCATTTCTTCAAGATTATCAGTCTATAAGGTACAGTGCGAGGCAAAACTGTCTCCGCAGCAGCACATCCAGTTACCCGAAGTTTGTAAAGGATCCTGCTAAACTCTTCCACATATGCCGTATATTCTGGTGAACAATTGAAGGCCTCTGTGCAAAAACCAGTCAAGTCCAATCTTTCTGAAAAATTATGTTTCATGTGTACTGGATAGAGAAATAGATGCCACACATTTGATAAAAGAATCAGACCCGTTCACCTTTAAGTAACGTCTCCGCCGTAGAAAAGGGCTTGCCTACATCACGAATATATATATATATATATATATATATTTTTTTTTTTTTTTTTACGGCCAAGTCCGGACTTGGCTGAATCTTGCTCTGAAACCCTTTTGTTAGATGGCACTTTCATTGTTTATGGGTCAGCTGTGATGAAAAGAGCCCGTATTGTATGTAATTAAATATTCTGTTCCCATTTATGTAGCTACATGAAATGATAAAATATCGACGAATCACACTTAAAGGACCATTATTCTAGGAGTTTAAAGTGGCATATTGTTTTACATATTTCGATGCATAATAAAGATTTTGATAAGTATTACATATTTTAAATAATTTGAAGGATATTGCACATCTGAAAGAAAACACATTTGTTTTTTCACCAATTTTACATCGATTTAAGGTTTTTAATTAATCACTTGAAATAATTTAAAACACCTGCACCTCTCTAACATCTGAAAATAATTTAAAGTGAAATAATCGCATCCCTTAGCTATGTTGATGGTTTGTACATCCCAAAAGAAGTAACGGTACAGTGTGAAGGGTGTGTCAATGATATGTCGCTGCTACTACTGAGAAAGACAGAACGTATTTAGTGCAACTCCCTGAGAATGAGAACGTATCTTTCAGTATCATTCCTTATCTCAAATATGCGCCAGTGACTTCGATGACAGCAGAAAATTTGGAGAAAAATTATTAACTGTGCCCCCAAATGAGAAGTATGGGTTGAATAACATATGCACTTTTAACTTTTTCGGGTTTCTTTCCTTTTCTGTGTACAAGAATACATCAAATATAGCTTGGATATTATGTTTCATATCTTTTATTTATTACATACTAGCAAGATACCCGTGCTTCGCTACTATATTATACTGAAATTTACAATTGAATGCTTAACGTTTTATACATAATTCGCCAAAATTCACGATCTGACTCGTTTTCTGAGAGAATCCGCCAAAATTCGCGATCTGACTCGTTTTCTGAGAGATTACGCCATAGTTTCTCCCAGTTTTCAATCTTTCTTTCCATCAATCTATTTCGTACTTCCCGGGCTAGATCCAGGTATTCCACCCGGTCAGTTGGGTCCCTAAATCTTTGCCATCGTTTCCTATAAGCCTTTTTAATATGGATCAAATCCTTGAGGAGATCGTCTTGGGTGCCTTGGTGGTACTGAACCCACGGCCGGACTGCATTCGTAGTCATTACCCGTCCAGGACACGTTTTCAGCAAAGCCCGCACATTCTGACGACGGTCCAAGATATTATTATTATTATTATTATTATTATTATTATTATTATTATTATTATTATTATTATTATTATTATTATTATTATTATTATTATTATTTTCTGGACCCCACAGCAAGATTCAAGACCGCTACTTGATGGTACATTACATCGCCTGCCATTGTCATTGCTGACAATGTGACCAGCACCATTGTCGCGCGTAGGCAAGTGTGCGGGATTTCTGGCCATACGAATGACATACGTGCATTATTGACCTTATTATAGAGGTGAAAAATTGCACTGTCAATCTCATTCTTATCGTTTATTTCAAATGCGTTTACATTTTTATTTATATGCCAGGAGAATCTACTGTAACCTAAGAACGTTCTCCAAAGGAAAAGATGGCTCTTGAAAACGAACCCAGGAAAGATAAAAAATGATCGGTTTATGATCAGAATAAGTTCATTGAAAATCCACAGCCTGTTTCCATTTATTCGACCGGGTCAGGAATGGAATGAATAAAGCCCCCATCTAGCGGCGAGGATAGAAATTATGCCGGCTGACGAAGCCTGTCGCACTCTTCTGGGGCAATGATTAATGAATGACAAATGAAATGAAATGATATTGGAGAGTGTTGCCGGAATGAATGATGACAGGAAAAACCAGAGTACCCGAAGAAAAACCAGTCCCGCCTCCGCTTTGTCCATCACAATTCTCACATGGAGTCACCGGGATTTGAAGCAGGGAACCCAGCGGTGAGGGGCCGGCGTACTGCCGCCTGAGCCACGGAGGCTCCTTATAAGTATATTATGAACAGTAAAATCAATTGGCCTCACCTCTTTTTTCACCCCACCACCGTTAAGTTGATTTACCCCTCCACCCCACTTCCCCCCCCCCCAAAAAAATGAAGGCGTGTTTCCTTAGTTTAAAAGAGATTCCAAATACTGATGTTCACGTCTTTTACCTTCAGTTTTGAGATATAAGTATCCCCATAAACATAATTCACTTTTATTCAGTTCCTTTCACACTCCCCCCATGGGGAATTTTCCGGCAAAAAATACTTGTTTCTTTAATAGTAAAGGGTCTTCTAAATACCAATTATGATGACCCTGTCATCTTCAGTATTTGAGATGTGTGTCCTCATGACAAGAATTCAACTACTCTTCACTCCCGCACCCCAAGATGATTCCCCTCCTCCAAGACGTGTTTTTCTTTGTCTTTAAAGGAGATCCAAACACCAATTTTCACGTCTGTAACAACATTAAATTTTTAGGTATCCTCATACAATTAATACAATAAAATTTTCAATAATCCCCCCCCCTTTCATTGGATTTTCCGAAAACACGTGTTTCTTTTTTAAAGCAAATTCCAAATACTAAATTTCACGCCTGTAACATCTTCAGTTGAGATATCAGTAACCTAATTAAAAGACTTCAACCCCATTTTCAGTCACTCTTACCCCCTCCCGCCCCAGTGGTTTTCCCGAAAACTAAAAATACACGTTTCTTTATTTTTAATAGAGATAAAAAGTACCATTTCTCACTTCTGTAACATTTTCAGTTTTTGAGATATACCTACGGAAGAAATTCTCATTTTAAAATTTAACCCACTTTTTAGTTCCCCTTAAGTGGAGTTTCCAAAAACAAATGACCTATGTTTCTTTACTTTTACAGGAGATTCCAAATACCAATTTTTACGTCTGTAACATTTTACGTTTCTGAGATATACTGTAGATATAATCTTTCTAAAAAGTACCCGCAATTTATCACTCCTGTTTAACCCCCTTTAATTGGATTTTCCAAAAACAAAAAATAGGTATTTCTTTATTTTTAAATGTGATCCTATATACCAATTTTCAGGGCTGTAATATCTTAAGTTTCTGAGATATAAGTATCCTCATTAAAGGCATTCAACCCACTATTCACCCTTTTTCACCCTTGCTATTGGGATTTTTAGAAAACAAAAAATACGTGTTTCTTTATTTTTAAAGGATATTCTAAATATCAATTTTTTACATCTGTAAACTTTTAAACTTTTGAGATACAAATACACTCATTTTAAAAATTCACCACCCTTTTCACCCCCCACTATTTGGATTTTCAATAAACAAAAAAATACATGTTTCTTTATTTTTAAAGGTGATCCCAAATACCAATTTTCAGGCCTTAGTATCTTCATTTTCTCAGATATAAGTATCCTCATTAAAGGCATTCAAACAATTTTTCACCCCTTTTCAGCCCTCCTATTGGGATTTTCCGAAAACAAAAAATACGTGTTTTTTTTATTTTTAAAGGAGATTCTAAATACCAATTTTTTAATCTGTAAATTGTTTAGGTTTTGAGATATAGATACACTCGTTTTTAAAGTTCAGCCCCATTTTCACCCGCCATTATTTGGATTTTCCAAAAACAAAAAAAAATCTTGTTTCTTGATTTTTAAAGTAGATCCCAAATACCAAATTTCAGGTCTGTAAGATCTTCAATTTCTGAAACATAATTAACCTCATTAAAGGCATTCAACCCATTTTTCGCCCTTTTTCATCCCTCTTATTGGGATTTTCCGCAAACAAAAAAATACTTGTTTCCTTAGTTTTAAAGGAGATTCTAAATGCCAATGTTTACATCTGTAAACTTTTAAAGTTTTGAGATATAGATACACTCATTTTAAAAATTCACCCCCCTTTTAACCCCCTTAGCGAAGGAATATCCAAATTCCTCCCTTAGCGAGCACCTACGTGTTAATATGAATGTAATAATAATGTTATTTGCTTTACGTCCCACTAACTACTTTTACGGTCTTCGGAGACGCCGAGGTGCCGGAATTTAGTCCCGCAGGAGTTCTTTTACGTGCCAGTAAATCTACTGACACGAGGCTGTCGTATTTGAGCACCTGCAAATACCACCGGACTGAGCCAGGATCGAACCTGCCAAGTTGGGGTCAGAAGGCCAGCGCCTTAACCGTCTGAGCCACCCAGCTCGGCTTAATATGAATGTATACCCAAAATTTCATTTCATTTTGTCCAGTAGTTTTGGCTCGGCGATGATCAGTCAGTCAGTCAGTCAGTCAGTCAGTCAGTCAGTCAGTCAGTCAGTCAGTCAGTCAGTCAGTCAGTCAGTCAGTCAGTCAGTCAGTCAGTCAGTCAGTCAGTCAGTCAGTCAGTCAGTCAGTCAGTCAGTCAGTCAGTCAGTCAGTCAGTCAGGACATGTTCCTTTATATATTTAGATTTAACTACATATTTCGTCAATTTTAGCTACACATTTCTTATTTTTTATATTACATATAATCCGGGCTCTAGTGATGAAGGATAGTACGAATACAACTCCCTGTTTCACGCGTGAAATTGTACATGTTCTGTATTGACATGTGAACTGCTACCATAGTCCAATGCCAATCAAGATAACTGAATTTAAAGTGGAAAAGGTTTCATAACAGTATGATTCAAAGTATTAACTGGAAATAACATAAACAATAGCCCTAAGCCATGAGGCACTATAGAACAAGAACATAAATAGTTTTTAAGTAAATCAGACGAAATGCCATAACACTGCAAGACGCATGTTAGTTTTGTCATTTCATTTTTGTGACGTTTAAATCAGTCTTTTGTCTGCATTATCTGTAACGTGGAAATAGCAATTAAGTGTGTGTATACATAAATACACGTATGCAAATGTGTATAATATTTCTCCATTTGCAATGATTAACAATCCAGTTGTCGTATTTGGAAAGTAAAATGTTAGGAAAATGGATTTTATGGTTTTGTTTTCAAGTAATTAACAAAATAAATGCTATTTTAGCATGATTAATACGGCACTGAATCTTTTCGGGTCAGTAATCATTTATGTCCACCATTCTTAAAAATGTCTATGTACAAAATGTAAAGCACAAAAACGTACGTAATCACACAACATTCCCAATAATTACCTTGCATTTTGCTGATGCACATTTGGAAGTTTTTGAATGATTTTATTGTCTCCTGTAAAATTTTACTTTTTGGACTTGACCAGCTTTTTCACCAGGGTATTCAATTGAATGAGCTGTTGTTTTGACAAAATGCCGCTGTGGTCGGCCCGGTGAAGCACGTAACTGTGATATGGTCAGACCTTGTACTGGCCGTGTGTGCGTGACGGTTGACCACGGGATGGGCAAGACAGATCTCTGAACATTTGATTGCGGCCAGATTATCGGTGCCAGATGCCTGAGTCATTCCAGCTGTGCACGGGCCAGCGTGTCAAGAGTATTGTGTGTGCATGTGGATTCTGGGAATACCACCATCAGGGTGAACTGCCGTGGAGTACAATGTATTTATGACGAAGGTCACAATCGGGATTAGGTCCTACTACCGAATTCACTGCTGGACAACAACCAAGTGTGAGTATTTATGCCATTCATAACCATCTCCTCGCTATAGCGTAAAGGAGCCACCACTCCACAGGTATACCTCTGCTCACCGCACATCAAAAGACACAATGACTGACATAGGTACAGGAACACCGCCTTTGGACTTCGAAGTATGGAAAAACATCGCCTGGTTAGATTATTCCAGGTACCAGCTGGTACATACCTTAAAACACACATCACCACCGTCTGGAATCACCACTACTTGTAATAATGTCTGTCTTATTTTTAAGTGGTGTAACAAACAAATAAGCAAACAGATAGACAAACAGGCGAAAAATTAACTCAGAATGGACATGTAAGTCCACAATCGGTGAGAAATACTGTCGTACAACTGGAGCCTCGAGGTGGTGCACCACAGAAGCTTAAGTTCCTCAACAACATGTGTGGCATTGGAGTTAAAGTAGGTACGGATGTGAGGAAGGTCAATGATCTCAGTGACGCAATCCGCCTGTGGGTGGGGGCGGTAACAACTGTCTGCCGTAAGAGGTGACTAAAATAGGACCCAGGGGCTCTTAACTTTGGAGCGTGCGTTTGCAACCACGGGGCCCTTAGCTGAGTCCTGGCATTGCTTCCACTTACTTGTACCAGGCTCCTCACGTTCATCGATCCTATCCACCCTTTCTTGGTCAAAACTGTATTAGGTTACCGATGCCTAGGGAGTCTTTCATTTCCTCGCCATTCGTGGCCCTTGTCTTTCTTTGGCCGATACCTTCATTTATCGAAGTGTCGACCCCTTCCATTTTTTTCTCTGATTAATATTACTAGAGGATGACTGCCGAGTTGTTCTTCCTCTTAAAACAATCACCACCACCTCCATGAAGCAATGAACAAAGGAGGCAAAATCTCACAGTCAACGAACATCTGAAGAATGTTTGGTTCGAAAGTCTTTGCCTTGTACACAGTGAGCCGAAAGCAAGAAATCAAATACAATATTTATTGTTGGCTAGAAACCCACAGTAGACGGACGTGGTAGAATTGGCCCACGAGGGAAGTGGCTGAAGTGTTCATTCACTTCTCTGTCTGAGAGGCGGTATTCTGGGAGTAAAAATGTTATTTCACACATCCTAATTAAGGAATTGAGAAAAACCAAGTATAAGTAAATTCTTGATGTCTCTAATATTTTGAAAGTTGCATGCATTTATCCGATTTAAAAGGAATGACAGGCAGACAAAAGTTCAGATATGCATATTGTGTCAGTTTTTTAAAAATATACAGATAGACATTACACGGCTTCCATGTAAGTTATTTTCCAAGTGTCTACAATAACTTTACATACAGTCAAGCACATTTTGTACATTCCAGCAGGCAGTCCTAGATATCACTTTGTATCTATCACAATGGTTGTCGCGCAGCTTCACATCACCTGATGTTATCTCCATAGCACGAACTGGGTCACTCTCTGTGTCTCAGTCGGTAGTTCTCTGGCATACATTGTATCTGTAACACAGCCAGAGCCAAAAACCTTTACTGACAATGGTATCCTTTTTTTATAGAAGACGAGCTCTTTATTTCGTTCACTGATGTCTTCATTTAAGACTTCCTCTTCCCAGGCTCTCAACTTGGCAGCATGGAGTGGTAATAATAATAATAATAATTATTATTATTATTATTCTTTGATGGTGAAAGGACGTGTTTGTATACAGTGCCGTGAGAGTTTCATTTTTCAAGTGGAAAGTGACATTATTGAGGTACAGTTCAGTTACATTACTTAATACTAAGTGAAGTTCTTTGAATTGACATAATTAACATTTCACTCGAAACCTGTACAATAGTAAAAACTGTGTTTGCTTGATTGTTGAGTTCGTTAAAATTTAAGTCGCCATTTAGTTAACGTATGACATCAGAGACTCTAGTGGCGGAGTAAGGAACGAGAAACAAAACACGGTAGTACTGCCAACTGCTGCATAAGTCATGGAATACTGCAAAGCGTGCGAGTGCGAACTGCCTAATGACGGGGGCTATGTGGAGTGCAAGGGGTGCGGAAATGCATGGCACTATGATTGCTCCGCCCTGAAAGAAAATTCGTACCGTGCGATGAGCAAGGACAAGAAAACAAAATGGCGATGTGCTGAATGCAGAAAGAAAGTGGACACTAGCAGTAACGCTCAAAAAAGCGATGACTTGACGGACATCAACAAAAAATTAACAATAGTTGTGGACTTGAAAGATGCAGTGAATGAAATGAAGGAAGAACTGAGGGAAAGTGTTAAAAGTCAGAAGTTCATTTGTGAACAGTATGAGGACATTAGGACAGGAATGCAGAGCATGATTAAACAGATAAAGGAGTTGGAAAAGAAAGTGGAGTGTTTAACAGATGCATGCAAAGAAAAGGATGATATAATTCATGAACAGGAAATTAGAATACAAGAACTTGAGCAATATTCCAGAAATAGAAACCTTTTGCTACATGGTATTCCAGAGAAAGATGAGGAAGATGTTGAAGAAATAGCATGCAGAATTGCAGCAGAGCTGGATGTTCCATTGTGTAAAACTGAAATAGATGCAGCACACAGAGTTCCAACCAGGAAAGAAGGAGTACCCAAACCCATCATAATTCAGCTACCAAGGAAGAAGAGAGACTTAATGCTCGCAAGAAGAAAAAGCAAGACCATCCTTAACTCCAAAGTTATTGGACCAACTGAAGGAGGGAAGGTACTTGTCACGGAGCAACTGTCCCCTTACATGGCTAATCTTCGCTGGGAGGCATGGAGACAGGCGGACATCAAAGGATGGAAGTACGTATGGGTGAAGCAGGGAAAGCTGTTCGCTAGAAAGGAAGAGAAAACTACTCCGGTAAGAATTCTTTCAAAAAAAGACATTGAAAAAATCCAGTAACTGGCTGAAAATATCAATATTTAATTTTACTCTAGTGTATCTTAAATTTAGTTATGGATGTTAGTTACATTGATAGTTGTAGTTTATTATTAGACTCAAAGGTATACAATAATTGTGATGAATGGCTACAGATGACAAAGAAACAAGAAAGTGAAATGTCTCTACTTCATATGAATATAAGATCAATTAGAAAATATTGGGATCAGATGGTTATAATATTAAGACACAGCAGGCCATTGGTAGATGTGCTAATATTTAGTGAAATAAATGTAAATAATGAAATGGAAATTGAGCAGTATGAGTTAGAAGGACATAGTATGCATTATTCAATAAGAAATGTTTCTAGGGGTGGAGGAATAGTCATTTTTGTCAAGGAAGGGTTCATATTTAAAGAAAAGAAATGTATAACAAATCAATTTGAAAATTTATCAGGGGAAGTTTGGATTAATGGAACACTATATGGGATCATTATGGCAGTATACAGACCACCTGACTATAATCCAAAGGATTTTGTGGAGGAGTTAGATCTTCATTTACATAGTATGAATGCCAGAAACTTAATAATTATTGAGGACATGAACATAGATATTCTGAAAGACAGCAGAGTCACATCCTTGTACAATAATGTGCTAGCAGATCATCAGTTAGTTCATTGCATTAACAAGTTCACAAGGGAAGAATACGTAAATGGAAAACTAACACAATCCTGCATCGACCATGCATTGATTAGGAGTGGGAAAAATATAAGAGATTCTTCTGTAATTCAGACTAAAGTTTCTGATCATTATATAATAACTGTACAGATATCACATGATACTAGGTGTAATAAATATGTTCCAAGTGAAAAAGTTATAGATAACATACAGGAAAGGGTGAGTAAATCCATGTTAAGAACAGAAATAGAAATTATTGCAAAAGAAATAAATGAGAACATGAGTTCAGATGATATATACATGAAGATTTGCAATGCAGTTAACAAGGCAACTATTGAAACGAAGGATACAAAAAAACAGAAGAGAAGGAAAGACTCTCAACTGTGGCTGACGGGTGCTATAATAGAAAAAATCAAAGAAAGGGACAGACTTTTCAAAAGATGGAAAAATGCATCAAATTTAAATCCAGAAAATAAGGAAAATTTAAGGAGGTTATATAAAAGAATGAGGAATGATATAATAGCTGATATTCAAAAAGCAAAAAGAAAGTATTACAGATTGCAGTTTGAAAGTTGTAGAGGGGACATGAAGAAAACTTGGGAAGTATTAAATGATGTGCTAAAGACTAAAAAGAAATGGACAATAGAAGAAACGGTAAGACATTATTTAGGAAGGCAAGACTCACTAGAAAATATAGTTGATAACTTTTCAAAAACATTTTCAGAACAGCTAGACAAGGTAGTACATGAATGTAGAGTACAACGAAGACCATTACCTAATACAGAGAGACTTTCATCATTTTATCTACCACTAGCAAGTACAGCAGATATAGCACACATAATTGAAGGAATGGACATAAATAAATCACCAGGCATGGATAAATTAACAGTTAAACATCTGAAAGATAACATAGACATAATAACACCAGTAATACAGAAGCTAATCAATAAAATAATAGAGACAGGTATTTTCCCAAAGGATCTGAAGACTGCCATAGTGAGACCTATTTACAAGCAAGGTTCACATTTACAGTATGAAAACTATAGACAGATATCTATTCTTCAAACTATAGGTAAAGCAGTTGAAAGATACATTGCTGATCACCTAATCTCATATTTAGAAAAATTTAAAATTATTGATGAACATCAATTTGCTTATCAAAAACACAAGGGTACAAGTAATCTTCTTGAGGAATTCTCCAATTTGATCAATGGGAAGCTAAATCAAGGTATGCACATTTTAGCTATGTTTATTGATTTCTCAAAGACATTTGATTCAATTTCCCATGAAAAAATTATTGCAGCCTTAAGCAAAATTGGGGTAAGAGGAACACCACTAAAAGTTTTTGAAAGTTATCTGACTGACCGAACGTATAGGGTAAAAATTGATAATATATATGGAGAAATAACTTCTATTAAAAGAGGTGTTCCACAAGGAAGTATCCTAGGACCCATTTTGTATATTATTTTTGTCAATGATATAAGCTCATGTTTTAAAAAATGTAAATATTTCATGTATGCAGACGATAAACTAATTGTATCAGTACATAAAAACCCAAAAGTAGCAGAGAAGCATTTACAAATGGAGTACAACTACTTTCAAGAATGGTGCCATGATAAGGGTCTAATAATTAACACTTCAAAAACAAAAGTCTTGTACATTACTACCCCAAAAATGCAAAGAGAAAACATTAAGATAACAGGCCATTCAGTTCAGTGTATTCACGATGGTGAACAAAAATCATGCAATTGTGACTATGTAATAGAGGAAGTTGATAACATGAAATATTTAGGTATAATAATAGATAGATATTTTTCATGGAAGCAACATATTAATAAGTTGTGTGAAAGACTGAGGCTAAGCTTGTTCAAAATGCAAATGGTTAAGTATATAATACCTCATGATAGCTTAAAATTGGTTTATCATTCACTTGTTGAGTCACTTATATCATATGGTGTAAGTGTATGGGGATCAGCTTCTGTTACAGACATAAACATGGTACAAATGTTACAAAATCGCATTGTCAAAGCATTCTTTTGGTATGAAAACAGAGGAATATTTAGCTTAAGTGAGGATATGTTAACAGGGATGTACCAGAAAGAAAGGTTCTCGAGAGTTAAACAACTTTATATGTACAACATAATTAAAGAAAATTACTGGAAGCCACAATATAGAATTGTTAATGAACATACACATGGAACAAGACTGAGGCATATAAGTTATTTTCAGGTCATGAGGTACTACAACAAATATGGATCCAGAACACTGCAAGTTGTAGTTCCTAAATTTTTGAACAAGTTGCCCTCAGAATTGACACACTTGAAAACCAAATATCAACTAAAAAACATGTGAAACTATGGATCATAGATAATAAAATTACAGTTTAAATATTTGTTCATGAATGAAAAATGTACCAAAGACTTATCTACTTTGAGTGATACTTTCAGGGATTACGAAAAACTCACACCATAGGACAAAATTACAATGATAATGTAAATATACATACCTTATTAATGTTGTAAACAGTAAGTATTGCAACAATGTATACAAATGTGAAACAACTACACCGGCAGATAAGCACATCAAGTGCTTTGCAGGTGTAAATAATTGCAAAGATAATGTATAATATCCTACTGCATATTTGCAAATGTATTTTAGATAAGTTATAAATAAATAAATAAAATAATAATAATAATAATAATAATAATAATAACGAAATGAATTATGGCTTTGAGTGCCGGGAGTGTCCGAGGACATGTTCGGCTCGCCAGGTGCAGGTCCTTCGATTTGACGCCCGTATGCGACCTGCCCGTCATGATGAGGATGAAATGACGATGAAGACAACGCATACACCCAGCCCCCGTGCCAGCGAAATTAAACAATGATGGTTAAAATTCACGACCCTGCCAGGAATCGAACCCGGGACACCTTTGACCAAAGGCCAGCACGCTAACCATTTAGCCATGGAGCCGGCCAATAATAATAATAATAATAATAATAATAATAATAATAATAATAATAATAATAATAATAATAATAATAATAATAATAATAATAGGTTTTACATTCCACTAACTACTTTTACGGTTTTAGAAGACGCCGACATGCAGAAATTGGTCCCGCAGGAGTTCTTTTACATGAAAGTAAATGCACCGACACGAGGCTGACGTATTTGATCACCTTCAGATACCACGGGATCGAGCCGAGATCGAACCCGCCAACTCGAGTTCAGAAGGGTCTGAGGTACTCGGTCCGGCACTACACTACCTGATCATAAGTATTCGGGCTCCTACCTCAAACTTGAAACAGAATTTTGCTGGTAACATACTCTCTAAAAGTCGAACCCCTTTGGGTGGGGGCGGTAGAATAACACCCACGCTATCCCCTTCCTACAGTAAAGGCGACTAACTTGGTAGCGTGGGCTGGCGACCACGGGGCCCTCAGATGCCTCCTGCCAATGCTTCCACTTACTTGTACCAGGATCCTCGCTATCACCTATCCTATACGACCTCCCTTGGTCAACTCTTGTTCTTTTCCAACACCGACGGTACTAGAGTGCTCGAAGCCTAGGGAGTCTAATTTTCACACCCTTAGTGGCCATTGCATTTCTTTGGCCGATATCTACATTTTTGGAAGAATAGGATCTTTTCTATTTTCTCTCTCTGATTGGTATTATCTGGAAGATGGTTGCCTAGTTGAACTTCCTCTTAAAACAATAATCGCCACCACCAAGCAATGCCGCTAGTACTCAATGAAGATGGAGAATTCTCTGAGTAATTTTAACAGAATGGAATGTCTGCCCGTTATGCGCATCAGTTGAATGGCCGCCATGCTCTTCGGACCTCGCGCCTATTGATTTCTATCTGTTATGACATTTGAAGTCCGTTGTCTACTAGGTGAAAGTCAATTATATACCTCACCTAAAAACGTTCGCATCACTGAAGCCTGCAAAACTGGCGCAAACGTGTTGATCTTTGTCTGCAATCTAATGGCAAAGAGAATGTTCATTAAAGTTGTATTATTTGGTATTACCATTTAATATGAAAACTGAAATATACTGAAATTGAGAAACCTTTTCCCTACGTACGGAAAATTTTGGGACACCTTGTAGTAACATCTGTTGAGAGAATGGAATAGGTGAGCTGTGTAACTTTTATCACCGGAGTCTAGGCTTCGGTGAATATCATACACTAATGCTTTTAGAATTAAAAGCAGAATTTACTGTAATCATTTTTGTTAGACCACTTGCGCTCTCAATGTTCCAATTAAAGATGATAGCTTTCTTCGTAGTTCTACTACTTTAGTTTACCTCTTTCAGAATCGAAATTATCTGCCTGCTAATCAGTTTAAACGAACAATATTTAATTATTTTTATCCGTTGTTCAGATGCAAGCGGGGTTTGTGTTATGACTTGAAATTCAAATTGTCAACCATCAGGGGCACTTTATCTTCTTAATTTTATTGGAAAGAGAGTAAAAATATTATCTGACTATCTCCAATGAATTTTCGGCACAGACTCCGCTGTGGTCTGGACGATAATATCCGAGATGTGTTTTATTCTTAGGAAATCCAGTGTCTCTTTAGGGATTGTCCCTCTAGCGCCAATTACAGAAGCGGGCGGAAAGGGGGAGTGGTGAGAGGCGTAGTAAGTTATTGGGAACTTTGACGAAAATAAAATAAAGAGAACCTGACAATAAACTAAATAAACATTCAGAGGCATAATTGTAGAACCAACAAATCTGTAATTCACTTGTGTCAGCGCTCTTGTTATGATAAGTCATGCATGTACCTTAATTGTGTTCTACGATCATTTTGTAACTATACTCCCCCCCCCCCCACCCAACCAACGGCCGATCCTGGCTACGCTACTGGCCAATCATATCCCAGTGACTTCTCATTTTTTAATTCCATACTTCTTTTCGAAATACTCAGTGCATGGACATTTTCTCCTGACACACTAATCGAGGCTTCTGATCATATTCTTTGAATATTATAGTGGGTTCAATCACCATACCTTTATTTTATGACCCTTATGGGGATCACTGTAAGTATCCAAGTGGTAATATCCGGAAAGAGCTTGATTTGGGTAATCACATAAACGAGATTTTAAATAAGATGTACAGATCTTTATACATGGTTATGAGAGTATTTAGAGGTTGGAGTAAGGATGTAAAGGAGAGGGTACACAAGTCTCTTTTAAGAGCCAAACTAGAGCTTGGTTCCAGCGTATGGAACCGTCACCAGGATTACTTGATTCGATAACTGGAAAAAATCCGAAGAAAAGCAGCTCGATTTGTTATGGATTTCCGACAAAGGAGGAGCTTTACGAAAATATTGCAAAGTTTAGGCTAGAAAGACTTGGGAGAAAGGAAACGATCTGCTCGACTAAGTGGTATGTTCCGAGCTGTCAATGGAGCGATGGCGTGGAATGACATTAGAAGAAGAATGTTTCAGTGGTGTTTTTAAAAGCAGGAAAGATCACAATCAAAGTTGGAATTCAAGAGGACAAATTGGGGCAAATATGCATCTATAGGGAGGGGAATTACGCAGTGGAACAATTAACCAAGTGAGTTGTTAAATAAATTTCTAAATTCTTAGCAATTATTTAAGAAAAGACAGGTAAACAACAGATGGGGAATGTGCCACCTGGGCGACTGTCCTATATGTAAATCAGTGGCGATTGATTGATTGATTGATTGATTGATTGATTGATTGATTGATTGATTGATTGATTGATTGATTGATTGATTGATTGATTGATTGATTGATTGATTGATTGATTGATTGATTGATTGATTGATTGATTGATTGATTGATTGATTGATTGATTGATTGATTGATTGATTGATTGATTGATTGATTGATTGATTGATTGATTGATTGATTGATTGATTGATTGATTGATTGATTGATTGATTGATTGATTGATTGATTGATTGACCTCTTGTCTGGTCAATGACAACCATATGTGCTCGCTTTGTGGATCCATTTGTGGAAAGACATTCAACTTCTTCAAAGACCTCGATGTGTTCTTGTTTACGGAAGTTTCCAGCAATCAATGTGAGAAGTGCATTGTGCCGATTGACTGTCATTAGCTTTACATTAAGACAGAACTCTAATACCTACATCAGGTGTGGTTTCGAATTCATCGCATCTTCTGCAACGGGATGTATTAAGGCACCTTTCAATAATTATCGTTTCAAGTTTTGGTAACACTTCATTCAACGTGCTCATGGAATACATTATCAAACGCTTTATAGACCTCTAGAAATACGATACATCTATCCCACCTTTTAAGTTCTGAGTCTCTCACACAGCCGTCTACAGTTGACGATTTAATGAAATTTTCCGGAAAAGATATAAAAGATATAAAACCATTTTGATTAGGGCCGAGTTCTACACATTTCCTAAGCATTTTAACTATCAACCTTTCAACACAACTCCGTAATATGGAGTAGATTGTTATAATAATACTTTTATTCAGCCAAATAGTCATACAAAGGGTATAACATCTGATAATTTTTTTAACCTATGGAGACGCGCGCGAAGGTGCTTAAAATAAAGGTATACTACTGTTATTTACTATATTCATTCAAAGACTTTGTACGACTTTGGCACTTGTCAATATGATATCTTCCGCATTTTCTTTGACATTTTGCGCACACAGTTTCAATTCGTTTAGTGGAAATAGGGATTTGCACAGAACTTATGGTGAAACCTGTGGACAGCTCGTCGTATGAATGCGCTTCGTAATTCCTGGTTGGAACAAATCCAACTTCTATTTATCATGGCATCCGATGCGTAGAACTCTTCAGAAACCTCGATTACTTTTTTCTCCTTCTGCTGAATGTGATCTGTCGTTTGCGGTGTAAATGGTGGAAGCATTTTATCTTTAATGTCTTTAATGAAGAGGACACCTTAAAATACCAGAACTCAAAGCAATAGACTCAATCAAAATTAGATATCTAAAACTAACCTTGGGCATATCAAAAACAGCACCATCACGATTTGTCTACGAGCTAACAAAGACCCTTCTTTCTTCAGTAGATTGTTATAGTCGCCACTCTTGGACATCATCCGTAACCTCACCTTTATGAATTGTTATTTTTCTACCACGGCTGAAACATGATGGGACATATCCCCAATGGAGCAATGGAAGAAATGGTTTGGTATGTACTGAGGTCTTTAATTCCTTTTAACCTTGCTCCATCATTCCAAGAAACGGTGTATATTCAGATCCCCCAATTTGCATTAAAAATATCTTCTCTAGTTATGACAACCCGTCCAGGTTCGAGCCTGTTGGTCTCGCACACCTCATCGTATTTATCATGCAAGTGTACACAGCTAGAACCAGACAGACTGCTATCATACTCCGACACAGTCGAAAATCTCAGGATGGGATGGGACCATTTCCTCAGTTACAATGGTACTGAAACTGCGTGAGCTCGTCTTCACAATTTCTTCTTTGTCGTTCGGTATTCCTTTTATTAGCCTATCTGGGATTTTAAAACCTTTGGTAAGTTAGCTCATCATGAGAAAAGTTCCTGGCCTGACTTCCTTTTATACTATTTTACTGATGGATGCTGTGGCCCTTTAAAACTATTCACAGCTTCCTTGAAAAATGCGCAGTAGTCATTCACTCTCTTATCAAACTCTTGATCTTCAGGTGAATCCAAAGGCACAAACCCTTCAAAGCTACTTTCCCATTCCTTACATTCATTGTTAACGCCATTTGAGATATATGAGCCATTCTGACATGCACGGTTCGAAGATGAAGCTACAAAATCAGTATTACTGGGATTCGTGAAGATGGCATTTCACGGAGTTGGTTGATGTTGTTCCAGTGAGCTTCAGTTTAAGATCGAACCGGGTGACGATTGATACTCCTGAAAATTCCTTTGCATAATTGGTAACTTATTTTTCAATGATTGAGGTCAATTGTGAGGATGGATGCCCAGTTCCTCTTAAAATGGCAATCACCACCTTATTGTGCAGGTATGTAGCCTTTTATATTGGATTTGGTGATAGATTTTGTGCCACCGGGAGAATTCTGTGTGTCACTTGGGCCTTCGTTGTGACAACGACTAATGTGAATATGTATACCTCTAGTGGTAAAATTCTTGTGACATAATTTGCATTCGGGCCGATGACCTTCATTGTTAGGCCCCTTTAAACAACAAGCATCATCATCAAGCAAGCATCATAATTTGCATTCTAATGGTTTTCAAGAATTTCCAGTTGAGCTTGAAGGTTCGTTTCACATTCTCAGGCGTTAGATTAAAATGTATAATGACATCGCAAGGGCCAGGGTCTTTTAATGTTAATGTAACGAAATCAAGAAAATTACGTTGCTCATCCCGGGGAAAAAGACAGATATGACATTTTAATTGTTTTAATGTTTGCAGTTACCTGCTAAGGCCAATGCTCTCCTTCTTTGACACTAACAAGATAAGTTATTTCGTCACAATACTGAAGAAATAACTCCTTCATATAACCACCCATCTTGGCCCCGACTATAAATCCGTCGCACTGTGCATGCTCTATCACATATCATTAAAATCCTTCATTTTTCACAGCCATTTTACCTTACTTCATATTTCAATGCTAAAATTCTTGTGACATAATTTGCATTCAGGCCGATCACCTTCGATGTTAGGCCTCTTTAAACAACAAACATCATCAAGCAAGCATCTTATCACAATCTTAACACCAGATCTACTAATAATTCCATCCCTACTTTACCTACCCATAGAACTGCCTTCTACAAAAAATCATTCACAGTAATTGCCTGCCGTGAGAGGAACCTCCTTCCCGAAATTATCAGAGGGTTAAGCGCTATTCGCACTTTCAAGGAAGCACTTTGGAGACATTTTATGCACCAGTAAGGATCGTTTGTAAACTTGATGCTGCTACTCGCAACCATTCTATTGTCATGGATGTCCTTGTAGAAGATTATTCTAAATTTCTAACCCGATTTGTTTTTCAAAATTTATTAATTTTGATGAACTACCTCCTTTTTACATGTAGGATATTAGTTTTAAGAATTTATCCTTTTATTATATCTGATTTACTTCATCTTAATTTAATCTCATCACTCATCATACTTATATTATTATTAATTGAATCTGTGTCAAATCGAATTATTGTAAATTTATACAGTTAATAAAGTGCCTGGTTAGATGGAAGAGATGGCCTGAAGGCTTTAATATTGCCAGGTAAAATGAAACATTACTAATAATAATAATAATAATAATAATAATAATAATAATAATAATAATAATAATAATAATAATAATGTTATTTGTTTTACGTCCCACTAACTACTTTTTAAGGTCTTCGGAGACGCCGAAACATTACTAAACTAAGAAGTAGCCAAATTTACTTCCAGGTTATCAGAAAATACAAGCAGTCGCCGGTAAGAATCAGATAAGTTGAGTTAACTTGCTTTCATTCTGAATATTGTTAACAAAAGTTACTTAAACAAGTCAGTTTGTCTTATGCGTAATACATTTTCTGTTGTTATTGTGAACGTGGAAATTATTATCTTGTAAATGAATAATTGGTAGTGAATTTACACGGCTGCTTCTGTTAAAGATAACTACTAGTTAACAACACACAAATGTGACCTACACCACTTTGGTTTTGGCTGGTTCACATCAGAACGTAATTGCGTGGTCAATATAGGACTAGTCAGTTTCATTCACGATCCAAAGCAGGTACTTCATTACTCTTTTGAATAAAACAAAATCAAACCAAAAACATTATTTAAAAAGCTCTTTAATACAACACAGAATGATTTGACGACGTGAATTGGCGATTTCTTATTGTTTAAAAACCAAGAAAGTGTTCCTCTGAGAACTTTAATTTTTTGACTTATCTTGTTGTTTGCTGGGATTGATATTCTACAGGTGTAATTAACGAACCAAAACAATAAATTATTAGAAAAGCAATATAAAGACTCTGTGGTACTAAGGCAAATCTCGATATGTCAAACAAGGGGGAATTTTCTATGTTAATGCCAATACATTTTGCTACAAAGAGTATGGTGTCAAAGCCCGGTATGATTTTGGTACCCATAGAATATGCTGTTCCTAAAATAAAAATTCCGATATATTCAGTATATACAGAGTGTTCTTGAAAAGTTCCCAATATTTACAGGCGATGCAGCACGTAACAAAGGAAGGAGAAAAGGTCCTATAAACATTGGTCGCAAACCCAATATCTTCGGAGTTATGGTATGTTGCCATTACCATGTTACAATAATTTTTGGAGGGTTGTATGCGACAAAAGACGAAAATAACTTCCTACCTAAACATTGTAGTAAACCTACTAGCGTGTTGTGTTATGGTCTTATCATCATGGGCCAGCGGCCCATTTTAATCCTAGGTTAGGCAACACCTAACACGTGTCTTCCATGGGCGATTGATTGGTCGAGGAGGGCGAATACGTTGGCCTGCCCGCTTGCCTGACCTTAACCATGGTATGTACAATCCCCATAAATGATGTGGATACACTACGAGAACGCGTTTTCAATGCCTATGATGCAATCTGGCAGCAGTCATGGTGTTCCAACGAATGCGCGAATCCATGTGACGTAGGGTGGAAGGCTGCATTGCAATGAATGGCGTCACATGGAGCACATGTTGTTAAGACTAGATCAAAAACATGGTGATCACTGATGCTAATGATAGCGGACCTCAACTGTGAAGATATTAGATTTGCGGGCAATGTTTATGGGGCCATTTCTTCTTCGTTTGTTGCATACTCCCTCCTCTGAAAATATTGGAACCTTTTTCAAGGACACCCCGTGTATTGAGGCATCACAGTGATTTGTTCTCTGAACTTGCTGAATAAATACGAATAAAAGTTGTTCCTTCTTTTTATTACATTCACAAATGAATACGGTTTGAATTTAGAGGTCATCGAAATACAATATGAATTTCAGTGAGTTCGAAAACTTTTAAAAGTGCCTCTTGAAAAATCAAGTTCTTTGACATATCGGGTTCTGCCTTTGTACCTAAGAACTAATCTATATAAATAAAGTTGTAGCCGGTCCGCTGCCTGCAATTTCGTATGTTTTGCCAATTTTTCAGATATTTATCCGATTTAGGTCAACTGAAGACCGTATAAGCGGTTTTTGGCTTTCATATGTCTTTGCTCGTCTGTCTGTTTGTCCGTTTGTTGCACCATCGCGGCGAAACGGCTTGATAGATCTCCACCAAACTTCATATTTGGAGTATACTCACCCAGAGTAAGGTTTAGATATGCATATGATTTAAAAATCACTGAATAGAAGTGGGATTTATTGGAAAACCACAAGAGTTTTCTTCCATTTCCTTTTTGCTATTGATTTTTTTTTAAATCCGTGGACCGTATATGAAATGTCCCTTCATGTAAAATAACTTTTGTTATGTACATAATTTCGTTTGGTCACTGGAGACTCTTTCCTTTGAGGGAAAATTCCAAGCTGATCAAATGTATAACTTTCTTGCCCCGGAAAATATCGTAATATGGAGGTAATTTCTATAACGGTGCAGAACTTCGTTTCGGCGTAACTGCGTTCTAACGGTACCATTTCACAAAGAAGATGACACAATCGCCGCTCTATTTGGGGGAGAACTTCAACTTCGGTCCCATGACTTATTGAGTTATTGTCGTATCTCGAATCTTTGTACGTTAGATAGTGCTGCTTTTCTCGATTTAATCAAATCTCTTCAACTCGATTGAGATGCCTCTCATTATAATGAAAACTCCTCATCTCCAATGTGAATGGCAGTTGTCACGTGAGTCTGTCGTTATAGTAGAAACTACCGAATTCGATTGTGAATGGCAGTAGGAAATATGAAGTGCCATTATCATCAAAACTTCCCCAACGCGTGCGTATCTTACATTGGAAATAATGTATGGGTTCTTCCCCGTTTTTTCTCTGATAGTGCTAAGAGACCTGCAATTTAATATAATCTTACTCACTTCGAGTAAAGTAGTTTACGTAGTAATCCGTATACAAGGTAGAATACCGTAGCGAAGCACGGGTACATTTGCTAGTCTTAAGTAAAATGGTTATGACGTCTACCCGGGTCGGGTCTTCTAGACTGCGCGAGATTCCTAATATCTCCAGAAATCTCCTTGCTTAGTTAGTGGGGACTCTTCTGGCCTTGTAATCGCTTAGTTCGGAAATTAAAAATAACAGCCAATCGAGAGGAAACAATCGCCAAGTTTTTCGCAAGATATAACTTGTCATAGCGCTGTATACATCTCACAGACCGGACCCGGGTGTAAGTGTGATACAGAGGGAGGGCTACGGGTATGTCGGAAACTGTTACGTTTGGTGACAATAATTTTGATAAAATAGTACAAGAGTGGGTTAATGACGTTTAAGGTAGTGAAGCATCTGGAGAAGAGGACGTATTTTTGACCTCAGATCATGGCAGTAGTTTGGAACAAGAAGCCAGATGTGTAGGAGGAGAAAATTCTGAAGATAACAGTGATGATTCATGCAATTCATCATATGGTACTGGTGATTCAGCACACCTCCCAAAGTGTTTATGGTAAAAAAAAACAAGTTCAAATTGAGTTCCTCTCCTTGCATTATCAACTTCAGAACGAGGAAACACAACATCGTGGTGGAACTTCCAGGACTTATAGGACAAACACGCGAAAACATGTGAATGTAAAACGCTCGCAATTTTCAAGAAAGCATTGTGTATTTCAAACAGTCTTGTGTTTTATTAATGTACTAGCAAGATACCCGTGCTTCGCTACGGTATTATACTGAAATTTATAATTGAATGCTTATTGTTTTAGATATATAATCCGCCGAAATTCGCGATCTGACTCGTTTTCGGCGAGAATCCACCAAAATTCCCTATCTGACTCGTTTTCTATTAGATTTCGGCATGTTTCCTCCCATTTTTCAATCTTCCTTTCCAGCAATGTATTTCGTACTTCCCGGGCTAGGCTCAGGTATTCCTCCCGGTCAGTTGGGTCCCTAAATCTTTGCCATATTTTCCTATAATCATTTTTAATGTGGATAAAATCCTTCAGGAGAACCGGCGTGGTGTCATATTGGGTGCCTTGGTGGCTCTGAACCCGCGGCCAGGCTGCATTCTTAGTCATTACCAGTCCAGGATCCGTTTCCAGCGCAGTCCGCACAACTGACGACGGTCCGGAACATTATTATTATTATTATTATTATTATTATTATTATTATTATTATTATTATTATTATTATTATTATGTGTTGCTGTAATGGCTGATGACAGGGAAAACCGGAGTATCAGGAGAAAAACCTGTCCCGCCTCCGTTTTGTCCAGCACGAATGACACATGTAGTGACCGGGATTTGAACCACGGAACCCAGCTGTGAGAGGCCGGCGCGCTGCCGCCTGAGCAACGGAGGATCCTTATAAGTACATTAAGAACAGTAAAATCAATAGGTTTCACCTCCTTCTACACCCCACCACCGTTAAGTTTATTTACCGCCACCCACTCCCCTCCCAAAAAAAAAATTAAAAGAAGGCTTGTTTCTTTATGTTTAAAGGAGATTCCAAACACCAATGTTCACGTCTATTACCTTCAGTTTTGAGATATAAGTATCCCCATAAAAATAATTTATTTTTTCACTTCATTTCACACTACTCCCCCACCCCCACTAAGTGAATATTCCCGCAAAAAATACGTGTTTCTTTAATAGTAAAAGATCTTCTAAATACCAATTATCACGACTCTAACTTCTTCAGTTTTTGATTTATGTGTCCTCATGAAAGGAATTCAACTCCTTTACACTCCCGCCCTCCAAGATGGTTTCCTCCCAAAAACGCGTTTTTCTTTGTTTTTAAAGGAGATCAAAATACGAATTTTCACGTCTGTAACAGCTTCTGTTTGTATTAGATGTATGTATTCTCATACAATAATAAGTCAATTAAATTTTCAATTATTTCACACACACACACACACACACACACACACGCACACACCCTCATTGGATTTTCCGAGAATACGTGTTTCTTTACTTTTAAAGCAGATTGCAAATATCAAATTTCACGTCTGTAATTCCTTCATTTCTGAGATATCAGTAGCGTAATTAAAAGAATTCAACACCATTTTCAGTCACATTTACCCCCCCCCCCCCGCCACCCAAGTGGAATTTCCGAAAACTAAAAATACACGTTTCTTTATGTTTAATAGAGATAAAAATACCATTTTTCTCTTCTGTAACATGTTAAGTTTTTTTAGATATACTGTAAAAATTCTCATTTTAAAATTTCTCACCTTTTGAGTTCCCCTTAAGTGGAGTTTCCAAAAACAAATCACCTATGTTTCTTTACATTTACAGGAGATTCCAAACACCCACTTTTTACGTCTGTAACATTTTACGTTTCCAAGATATTCTGTAGATATAGTCTTTCAAAAAATTCACCCCAATTTGTCACTCCTGTTTAACCGCCATTAATTGGATTTTCCAAAAACTAAAAAAATATGTGTTTCTTTATTTATAAAGGAGATCCCATATACAAATTTTCAGTTCTGTAATATCTTTCGTTTCTGAGATATATGTATCCTCATTAAAGTCATTAAACCCATTTTTCACCCTTTTACACCCCACCTATTGCGATTTACAGCAAACAAAAAAATACGTGTTCCTTTATTTTTAGAGGAGATTCTAACTACCAATTTTTACATCTGTAAATTTTAAAGTTCTAAGATGTAGACACACTCATTTTAAAAAATTCACCCCCCCCCCTTTTCATCCACCAATGTTTGGAATTTTCAAAAACGAAAAAATATGTGTTTCTTTACTTTTAAAGTAGATCCCAAATACCAATTTTCAGGTCTGTAATATCTTCAGGTTCTGAAATATAAGTAGCCTCATTTAAGACATTCAACCCATTATTCACCCTTTTACACCCTTCCTATTGGGATTTTCCGAAAACAAAGGAATACGTGTTTCTTTATTTTTGAAAGAGATTCTAAATACCAATTTTTACATCTATAAACTTTAACAGTTTTGAGATATAGATACACTCATTTTAAAAAATCACCCCCCTTTTCACCCCCCCCCCCATTAATTGGATTTTCCAAAAACAAAAAATACGTGTTTCTTTATTTTAAAGGAGATCCCAAACACCAATTTTCAGATCTGTAATATATTCAGGTTCTGAAATATAAGTAGACTCATGAAAGGCGTTGGACAAATTTTTCAGATTTTTCCACCCTTCCCATTAGCATTTTCCGAAAACAAAATATACATGTTTCTTTATTTTTAAAGGAGATTCTAAATACTAATTTTCACATCTATAACCTTTAAAAGTTTTGAGATATAGATACACTCATTTTAAAATATTACCCCCTTTTCACCCTCTCTTAATTGGATTTTCCAGAAACAAATAATACGTGTTTCTCTATTTTTAAAGGAGATCCCAAACACCAATTTTCCGGTCTGTAATATCTTCAGTTTCTGAGATATAAGTAGCCTCATTAAAGGCATTTAACCCTTTTTTCACCCCTTTTCACTCCTCCTATTGCGATTTTCCGAAAACGAAAAAATAAGTGTTTCTTTATTTTTAATGAAGATTCTAAATGCCAATTTTTACATCTGCAAACTTTAAAAGTTTGGAGATATAGATACTCACTTTAAAAATTCACCCCCTTTTCACCCTCCCATTAATTGGATTTTCCAAAAACAAAAAAATACGTGTTTCTTTATTTTTAAAAGAGATCAAAAGTACCAATTTTCAGGTCTGTAATATCTTCAGTTTCTGAGATATAAGTACCGGTATCCTGATTAAAGGCATTCAACCCATTTTCCCCATTTTCACCCTTTTCACCCCTCCTATTGGAATTTTCTGAAAACAAAAAAATACGTGTTTCCTTATTTTTAAAGAAGTTTCTAAATACCAATTTTTACATCTGTAAACCTTTAAAGTTTTGAGATATAGATACACTCATTTTAAAATTTCACCCCCCTTTTCACCCCCTTAGAGAAGGAATATCCAAAAATCCTCTCTTAGCGAGCACCTACATCTTAATATGAATATATCCCCAAAATTTCATTTCTTTATGTCCAGTAGTTTTGGCTCGGCGATGATGAATCAGTCAGTCAGTCAGGACAAGTTATTTTATATATATATACTAGCAAGATACCCGTGCTTCGCTACGGTATTATACTGAAATTTATAATTGAATGCTTATTGGTTTAGATATATAATCCTCCGAAATTCGCGATCTGACTCGTTTTCTGCGAGAATCCACCAAAATTCCCGATCTGACTCGTTTTCTATTATTTTACGGCACGTTTCCTCCCATTTTTCAATCTTCCTTTTCAGCAATCGATTTCGTACTTCCCGGGTTAGGCTCAGGTATTCCTCCCGGTCAGTTGGGTCCGTAAATCTGTGCCATCTTTTCCTATAATCATTTTTAATATGGATAAAATCCTTCAGGAGATCCAGCGTGGTGTCATATTGGGTGCCTTGGTGGCTCTGAACCCGCGGCCAGGCTGCATTCTTAGTCATTACCCGTCCAGGAGCCGTTTCCAGCGCGGTCCGCGCATTTGACGACGGTCCGGAACATTATTATTATTATTATTATTATTATTATTATTATTATTATTATTATTATTATTATGTGTTGCTGGAATGGCTGATGACAGGGAAAACCGGAGTATCCGGGGAAAAACCTGTCCCGCCCCAGTTTTGTCCAGCACGAATGACACATGGAGCGAACGGGATTTGAACCACGGAACCCAGCTGTGAGAGGCCGGCACGCTTGCGTCTGAGCAACGGAGGATCCTTATAAGTACATTAATAACAGTAAAATCAATTGGTCTCACCTCCTTCTACACCCCACCGCCGTTAGGTTTATTTACCGCCACCTCCCCCCCCCCATGAAAAATTAAAAGAAGGCTTGTTTCTTTATGTTTAAGGGAGATTACAAACACCAATGTTCACGTCTATTACCTTCAGCTTTGAGATATAAGTATCCCCATAAAAATAATTTACTTTTTGCACTTCATTTCACACTACTCCCCCCCCTCCCCAAGTGAATTTTCCCGCAAAAAGTACTTGTTTCTTTAATAGTAAAGGATCTTCTAAATACCAATTATCACGACTCAAAATTCTTCAGTTTTTGATTTATGTGTCCTCATTAAAGAAATTCAACTCCTTTACACTCCCGCCCTCCAAGATGGTTCCCCCCCCAAACGCGTTTTTCTTTGTTTTTAAAGGAGATCCAAATACGAATTATCACGTCTGTAACAACTTTAGTTTTTATTAGATGTATTCTCATACAATTAAGTCAATTAAGTTTTCAATTCTTTCACCCCCCCCCCCCCTTCATTGGATTTTCCGAGAATACGTGTTTCTTTACTTTTAAAGCAGATTCCAAATATCAAATTTCACGTCTGTAACATCTTCATATTTGAGATATCAGTAGCCTAATTAAAAGAATTCAACACCATTTTCAGTCACTTTTACCCCCCCCCCCCCCCGCTACACCCTAGTGGTATTTCCGAAAACTAAAAATACACGTTTCTTTATGTTTGATAGAGATAAAAAAATACCATTTTTCACTTCTGTAACATTTTAAGTTTTTTGAGATATACTGTAAAAATTCTCATTTTAAAATTTCACCCCTTTTGAGTTCCCCTTAAGTGGAGTTTCCCAAAACAAATCACCTATGTTTCTTTACATTTACAGGAGATTCCAAACACCCACTTTTTACGTCTGTAACATTTTACGTTTCCAAGATATTCTGTAGATATAGTCTTTCAAAAAATTCACCCCATTTTGTCACTCCTGTTTAACCGCCATTAATTGGCTTTTCCAAAAACTAAAAAATACGTGTTTCTTTTTAAAGGAGATCCCATATACAAATTTTCAGTTCTGTAATATCTTTCGTTTCTGAGATATATGTATCCTTATTAAAGGCATTCAACCCATTTTTCACCCTTTTAAACCCCTCCTATTGGGATTTAAGGAAACAAAAAAAGACGTGTTCCTTTATGTTTAGAGGAGAATCTAAGTACCAATTTTACATCTGTAAATTTTAAAGTTTTAAGATGTAGACACACTCATTTTAAAAATTCACCCCCCTTTTCACCCCCCAATATTTGGATTTTCCTAAAACGAAAAAATACGTGTTTCTTTACTTTTAAAGTAGATCCCAAATACAAATTTTCAGGTCTGTAATATCTTCAGGTTCTGAAATATAAGTAGCCTCATTAAAGGCATTCAACCCATTACTCACCCTTTTACACCCTTCCTATTGGGATTTTCCGAAAACAAAAGAATACGTGTTTCTTTATTTTTAAAGGAGATTCTAAATACCAATTTTTACGTCTATAAACTATAAAGTTTTGAGATATAGATGGTCTCATTTTAAAAATTCACCCCCCTTTTCACCCTCGCATTAATTGGATTTTCCAAAAACAAAAAAATATGTATTTCTTTATTTTTGAAAGAGATCAAAAGTACCAATTTTGAGGTCTGTAATATCTTCAGTTTCTGAGATATAGGTACCGGTATCCTGATTAAAGGCATTCAACCCCTTTTTCACCCTTTTTCACCCCTCCTATTGGGATTTTCTGAAAACAAAAAATACGTGTTTCCTTATTTTTAAAGAAGATTCTAAATACCAATTTTCACATCTGTAAACTTTTAAAGTTTTGAGATATAGACACACTCATTTTAAAATTTCACCCCCCTTTTTCACCCCCTTAGCGACGGAATATCCAAAAACCCTCTCTTAGCGAGCACCTACATCTTAATATGAATATATCCCCAAAATTTCATTTCTTTATGTCCAGTAGTTTTGGCTCGGCGATGATGAATCAGTCAGTCAGTCAGTCAGTCAGTCAGTCAGGACAAGCTACTTTATATATATAGATATAGATTAGCTTTTCAGATATGTTTAGATTTCGATTCTACCGTATTGTAAATATAGGAGCAAATATACAGTATGCAAGTAAGTGTTCCCATTTTTCTAGATATTGTACCTTTGCTGGCGAGATGTAGTGTTTACAGTGCACTAGGTCTTTTGGTATGAGCTAGAATAAATTTGTTACTTTCACTGACCTGTCTCAGTCTCATCCTTGGCTTTGACAATATGAAAGTGACTGAGGTATGAGCGATGCTAGTAATACCATTCCTTATGCAGCCAGTCCCTGTTATGGATGGTATGAAAATATCACTCATAGGGTCGACTGGTGCGTGCATTTCAATGGGCTTGGCAGACTGATATGTGAGCAACTTCTGGCTCGGTGAGGAAAGCAACGGGAAACTACCTCACTCCTCATTTCCCTAGTACGCCTCTTTAGTGATGCCTAGGCCATCTATGACAGCTGTTAGCATAGTTGTGGAGGATCAAACCAGCCTTCGTGCTGAATGCCCAACATACACATACATATAAAAAAAATACTGCTCATCTGTTGTTGCAATATTTCGCTTTTTTACTGTAGTAGCACCTTGTAATATGTCCTTCTCGATAATAAAATATAGAAATAACAAAGGAAAGGTGGGCTACTTTTAATATTAAAGGTAAATTCAGACAGAGGTTCGTCAGACCGCATCCGGGTATGTATGTCCTTATTGTGGCACCCGGCTAGTTAGGGGTTAAATATCACACACATAAACCTGTATAAAAGCGAGACATCAAACAGGTAACAAGAAACAAAAGTGGCTGCCAAGTTCTCTCACGAGGTGTATCTTACCGTCCGAATACGAAGCCTTCTGGCTGTGGTTTCTTCTTAGAAAGCTGTACATTCACATAATATAGTCATGTTTTTCCTCATAAAAGCTCCCCTGTAAGGCTTCTTTACTACTGTAAGTTTCCTTACCGTCCTGAAACAGCAGGCAATCTCAAGAACTTCCGCTCCATAAAGCTTTATATTTCCCGGCTCATCAAAAAGTGCTTTGTCTGTCTTGTTTGAATTTTAGAATTATTTTGCGGTAAGCCTTGAGGATAGAGTGACGTCCCGTGTTATGTCCTGCAGAGAGGACTGAACGCTCTGAGGGGAAGCATTTTTCAGTCACATTTAATGGGTAATTTTCCGCTTGTATTCACATATCACATGAAATTGCTGTGTATCTCTTGAGGGAATACACACAGAGTCTCGCACACAGCAGGCTATTCCCGTAGAGCTGGTAGCAGCAACACGATGCTTCCTCCCACACTGAGTATTATATTTTACTACGTCACAATTCAGGAAAAAATCACAAATTATTAAAAAAATAATCACCACCTCCATCACCACCACTCTGACACTGTGTTTATCCGGTTCAAGTCCCATTGGTGAAAAAATCACCATTTTAATATTGTTCGGCAGGGAAGGAAAGGTGGTGGTAAACATTTCGTAATCACTGGATTGCTTACCGAAAGCCTGGGCTCAGTTCCATATGGAGGGAGGGTATATGATTAGTAACAAAAATCATGTCAAATTTTCGTACAAATTAGGAGTAGAATCACTATAAACAGTGAGAGAAAAAAGAAGTATTGTAGATTCTCTCAGAGGACAGGAAGGAAGGTATGCCTCCCTCAAACAATGTACAGGATGCGATAGGTATAAAACAGTGATGGCACGGAAGTGCGGAGGAATTGTAGAAGATAGATGGTCTAATTCTTAAGGGGAAGGACATTGCAGGCTAAGCGTTCTACTCAGGAGCAGAATTCACGACAGGTGTCTAGTGAGAAATCGGTATGAGACACTCCTCATGGAACAACAGAGGGAAGACAAAGAACAGAGAACGGTAGTCGAAACGTGTAGAAGTAGGAAGAAATAAAAAAGGTAGGAAAGGGAAATGTAGAGTAGAAGATAGGAAAATAAAGTTTGAACAGGCGCACGGGAGGAAGAAGCAGCTTCTGCAGCCGTCAGGAAACCCCTAAATACCCTCATAATCATGTGCAGTGATCTGTACCCTTTATTTATTGTACAATCCAATTTATTTGATTACCCCAATGGAGTTCCTTCCTTATATTATCACCTAGGTACTTACAGCGATCCCCATAAGGAACATTCAGCCCATCAACGCAGTAATTAAAAGTGAGAGGACTTTTCCTATTAGTGAAACTCACAACCTGAGTTTTAACCCCGGGGCGATGTCGTTAGATGTTAGGCCCCTTTAAACAATCATCATCATCATCATCATCATCATCATCATCATCATCATCATCATCAACACTTTTAACACCGTTTATCATCATATCATTGCCTGCTGTCCATCTCACAACATTGCCATTCTTCGATTATGTGCTTCACTGTCTGTTGTGTGCGCCACAGTGACACTCAGGCGTGGGATTCTGTTCCACTTGTAGTGGAAGGCTGCACAGTTCCCGTGGTTTGTTCGGATCCTGTTCCACTTGTAGTGGAAGGCTGCACAGTTCCCGTGGTTTGTTCGGATCCTGTTCCACTTGTAGTGGAAGGCTGCACAATTCCCGTGGTTTGTTCGGATCCTGTTCCACTTGTAGTGGAAGGCTGCACAGTTCCCGTGGTTTGTTCGGATCCTGTTCCACTTGTAGTGGAAGGCTGCACAGTTCCCGTGGTTTGTTCGGATCCTGTTCCACTTGTAGTGGAAGGCTGCACAGTTCCCGTGGTTTGTTCGGATCCTGTTCCACTTGTAGTGGAAGGCTGCACAGTTCCCGTGGTTTGTTCGGATCCTGTTCCACTTGTAGTGGAAGGCTGCACAGTTCCCGTGGTTTGTTCGGATCCTGTTCCACTTGTAGTGGAAGGCTGCACAGTTCCCGTGGTTTGTTCGGATCCTGTTCCACTTGTAGTGGAAGGCTGCACAGTTCCCGTGGTTTGTTCGGATCCTGTTCCACTTGTAGTGGAAGGCTGCACAGTTCCCGTGGTTTGTTCGGATCCTGTTCCACTTGTAGTGGAAGGCTACACAGTTCCCGTGGTTTGTTCGGATCCTGTTCAGTGCGGACCATAGTCTACGCGGGAGGTTGAAACCAGGTGGTGGCGTCTTCTTCACAGAAGTCATTGTCGGGCAGTATTTGTCGTTGAGTCTCTTCTGCCATTGAGCGGAAGTTTGGTAGTTGCCGTTCCACAAGTTCATGGCATGTCTAGTTGGTGGTTTTCTCGAACGCAGACTATTAATATTCGCATCGCCGATGTCATTATGTTGAAAGTTAGAAACTTCATTTTATTCTGTATTGAACTGGGATTACAGTAAAATGAAAATGTACAAAATTTTCATTTTACTGATGTCATTATGTATCGGGAGTTCTGGGTTATTCACTATTTTACTGAATTCTCTTAGGAGAGCATCTTTATGTCTGAGATCTGGAGGAGGGATATGACTTAACAGTGCGTGGGAGTAGATTTGATTGTGCCAGTGATGAGACGCATTGTAGTGTTCAGCTGGGTATCTATAATGTTTGTGTGGGAACTATTCAGCCAAACAGCAGTGCAGTATTCAGCAGTCGAGTACACCAACCCTATAGCTGAACATCTCAGTTGCAGCTGTAGATCCCCAAGTTGATCCACACAGCTTATGAATTATATTGTTGTGAGTTCTTATTTTGGCAGAGACGTTCAGGAGATAATGTTTATAAGACAGTGTTCTATCTAGTGTGACTCCTAGATATTTAGGGTACCTGTTATGACTCAATTTCTGGTTGTCCATGTACACATTTAACTCCCTGTTATCCATTTTATTGTTTAGGTGGAAGTTTTGCTGATGTTTGGTTGGAGTCCCCATATTTTAAAGTAGTGTCCAGTGTCTTGAGGTCTTCAGTCAGGATCTCTTCTCTTTCCTCAACCGTTTTGTCCCTGATAGCAAGTGCCCAGTCATCGGCGTAAACGAATGTCCTTGGAAGTGTCTTCGGCATGTCTGCAATATATAAACTAAACAGAAAAGGAGCAAGAAATGACCCCTGTGGCAGACCATTGTTCAGCGATCTTTGGCTGCTTACAGCTGTCCCATTGTACACACGAAATTGTCTTTGACTCAACATGTTGTTCAGGAGTCGTGCAGTTATCCTACATGGGACAACTTTCAGAAACTTGTAGAGTAATCCATCTTTCCAGACTGTGTCATAGGCTGCTATCAAGTCTGTGAATACCACTGAGGTCTTGAGTTTTCTTTGGAAGCCTGCTTCTGTGTAGGTTGTAAGAGACATAACTTGATCTGTCGTACTTCTCTGTGGTCTAAAGCCCACCTGTTCCACTGGAATTTTCTTGAGTATCTCGGGACTAATTCTCTTGAGCAGAAGTCTTTCTAGTAGTTTATATGCAACGCTGAGCAAGGCAATAGGGCGGTAGCTCTCCGGTTTTTCACTTGGTTTACCTTTCTTAAGCAAGGCAGTAATCTTTGTCTGTCTGAATAGTTTTGGTGTCTTGCCTTTTTCAAGGATATCAGTGTAGAATTTAGCCAGCCAGGCACTCGCCTTTTCTCCACAGTGGGCGAAGAACTCTGGGTGCATACCATCCTCACCAGGGGCTTTACCTGCTTTAGTGTCACTGATAGCTATGTTTATTTCTTCCACGCTAAATGGTTTGGAGTGTGCCACCGGGGAACTACTTTTCAGGAGTTTCAGTTCTTTCTTTAAGTTCTTGGTAAGTTTCTTGTTTCTTTTGCTTTTGGAAGTTATGACCGGATGAGAGGCGATCTTGTTTGGATGGATTTCTGACATCACCCGTCCAGTTGCTTTTCCGTCTCCAAGCTTCTTTAGGAGAGACCATGCTTGTCGACTCGATTTAGTGAAGTCTAGAGAGCTAACTTTATCTTCCCATTTTTGCCTCCTGGCTGCATCTAGGCTGTGTAGAAGTTGGTCTGCAATTTCATGGTCACTGCTCTCAATAAATTGTTGGTAAAGGTTTTCGCTTTCCTCGTTCCGTCCAGGGATGTATTTCCTGCAAATCCCTCTAGGGATGTGTTTCTTTGCTGCTGACACCACAGATCCTACGAATCTTCCATAAGCGCCATGTGTAGGTGGTATCCGACCTACGCATTTATCAAGCTGTTCTGCGAAGCCAGGCCAATCGGCCTTATTGAAATTCCAGCGTGGTCGAGGGCTAGATGTGATCAGAAGGGTTTGGATGCCAATTTCGTATAGTAGAGGCTTGTACTGGCTATGAGGGAAGTCGTGGAGCACTTTTCGAGTAGTTGGTAGAGGTTCGTTTCCTTTGTCTCTGGACACAAAGCACAGATCAGGACAATACCCCCGTTTCCAGACTGCTGATTTGAATGTGTCCCGGTCTTTGGCATCAAAGACGTGAAAGAGGTTGTTTCTATCCACCCATTCCAGTACTGCTTCCCCATTATCGTCATTATTTCTGTATTTCCAGTCCTGGTGGTGACTGTTGAAATCACTAATGTAGACTGCTGGATGTGGTCAAATATCTACAACATGGTTGGGCCACTTAGAATTCGGAGGTTTGTACATGTTTGAGACCTCCGTGTCACCTATTCAGATGACAACGGAGTGGATGTCCTCCTCGGTGCTAGTAGATAGAAGATAGGCATTATCTACAGTGTTTCGCACGTATGTAGCATTACCGTAGGCATGATGATAGGTTGCTCCCAGAAGATCGTAAACCGAAAATTTGCCTCTAGCTTGCAGCTGCTGCTCATCAGTGCAATGTGTTTCCTGTATGACTGTCAGGTCTACTTCACGAGAAAGTAGCAGTTTGGACAAGGCTTCACTTTTAGCACGACTAATGCCTTCAATGTTTAGTTAACATACACGAAGGACAGGTCCCAGGTTCCTAGTGGTTGTTTGGCCCTTAGAAGGGCCATTCGAAAATTCATTCCTGTTCATCGCAATACTGTACTGTATCTAGACCAAGAGATAAAACTTTACGTCTGGTCGCCTGTTCGCCGTTGCTCCCTTAGCACCACCCAGGGGTCATGTGTAGGGTACTTTCAGGTTAAACCTACAGATGCGAGCAACGTTGGACCCCCATTCTGTGAAATCGTTTAAGAAAAGGCTAGGAAAACAACAGCTATGGAATCTCCCAGCTGGGCGACTCTCCTAAATGCAGGTCAACGTTTACTGATTTTGATCCCCCACATAAACGAGATCATTAGCGAAATTCGCCGAAATCTTGGATTTATAATGATAAATGTAAGTCTGCCACGAAAGTTAACACATGTAGGCCTATTCATTTATACAATGCTATTATAGACCAAAAGTCGAATATGCGAGCTTTATTTGGAATCCGGGCTCCAAACTTCATATTACAAGCATTAAAAAATGTTCAGGAACGCTTTATCAGTTTCCACCCTCACAAATCAACAGGCACTTCCCTTTTTATGGCATCTTACGAGGACTTAATATACTACTAAATGTTAATATGAAAAAATTGATCGAAGGCAGATGGATGATATGAAATTTTTAATACAAATGTATAAATGCAACAATCCGGTGTAACTGTCGCTCATCAATTTCAAGTTCCCCCGTATTGTATCAAGGTGAATCACTCTAGTAGGATCTGCTTCACTCAACAATTCACCTGTATGTAGGGTTTACAGTGTTGTACAACAAAGCAGTTCATAAAAACCAAAGACTAGATGACAGTAACCTCTCCACCAATGTATCCCCTATGTGGGTCGGCGTACAGTAATAGAATAACTCCCATGATATCCTCTGCTAGTCGTAAGAGGCAATTATAATGGCCCCACGGGAGCGTGGCTTGACAACCACAGGGCCTTTAGCTCAGTCCTGGCATTGCTTCCCTTCACTTGCGTCAGGCTCCTCAATTTCTTCTATACTATCCGACCTCCCTTGGTCAACTCTTGTTCTTTTCCAATCCTTACAGTCTTACGTAAGGAGGCATAGAGAGTCTTTCATTTTCACGCCCTTCGTGGAACTTGTCTTTCTTTGGCCGATACTTTCATTTTTCGACTTTTTCTCTCTGATTAGTGTTAATAAAGAATCGCCCCTGCGAAATTTAAACGGAAGTGTTCTCACTACACATGTTTCACCAAACACTATAAAAACGACTTAATAGGCCAATGAAAGGAAAAATTAACATGTCTCAGTGGAATGGTGTGAAACGGAAGAAATTAAGGGACTCCGGTATGCCATACAAAGGCCGAGGATATAAAGAGGTGGCTGGAAAGACGCCACCATATAAGGTGAGTCGAACAACGCTTTATGTGTACTGCAGCGACCGCCATTTCGTTTGCTATACAGCATCATTCTACTGAAGTGCTTCAGATATTTGACATACTGCCACTTAGAAATGGATATTTGACCTTCCTGTGACTTATCCATGTGTTAAGCATGCCATGTTTCGATGTTCCATTAAAAACTCATTTTCACCGAAAATGTGCCATACAGTGTTGTTCGGAAGCGTACTCCAATTGTTGCATAATTCTTCTTCCTCTTAAAACAATAATCACCACCACCTCCACCACTTTATGTTCAGTTTCAGTATTGCCATAAGCACTCCATAGATTACAGAAATGTTGTCTATCTCCAGCATTGAAAAATGTATATACTGTATGTCTGTATTAGATATTTAATCCATTTACCCTGCAGGGTTATTTTCTGCCCCGGACTCAGCGAGGGATCCGAAGTTTCATCAAAAGGAAATGTTAGAAGAAGCGGTAAGTCTACTAAGGCGTTGTTAGCAATTTTTAATAAAGGGCGAGATACTCGTAGACGTTTAGCCATTAGAATTTTTGTCGTAAAAGTCCTTGGAAAATGTTTGCGATTTTATTTCTACCGCCCCAAGGGCAGTGTCCTGGAGCGTGACACATTTGGTCGGCGATATAACTGGGGATGAGGACCAGTACCTCGCCCAAGTGGCCACATCTACGATGCTGAACACGAGGTTTGTACGTGATGGGAAGATTGGAAGGGATAGATAGATAGATATGATTTATTTTAACTGGCAAAGTTAGGGACACGTATCCCTGTCTTACACTTAACCAGTGAAATACATAATTAACATAAAAATATATAACATACTGTAAAAATGAAAAAAAGAGACTGAAACAAATTACTACGGTACTATGCTATCCTGCTGTACATAAAAATAACTATTATAATACACAATATAAATTAACATTTTGCTTCGTACGAAGAAATTAACATACAACAAAGAACGAATTACAATTTCAATAATAATAATAATAATAATAATAATAATAATAATAATAATAATAATAATAATAATAATAATTATAATTATATTATATTATATTATATTAATTATATTATATTATATATTATATATATATATATATTATATATTATATTATATTAATTATATTATAATATTATAATATAATAATAATAATAATTATTATTATTATTATTATTATTATTATTATTATTATTATTATTATTATTATTATTATTATTATTATTATTATTATTATAGTATAGATAAACCTACTGATATTTACAATTAATTTGTCCAATTCCAGAAGTATATCACATTGACGAATGTTCAGTTTACACGTGTTTACTGTGGGTGAAAAACATTGCCAAATGGGGATAGGGATAAGAATAACTCTGCAGGAAACCACAGCTTAGTACTTTCTAACACTATTGATGAATAATAATAATAATAATAATAATAATAATAATAATAATAATAATAATAATAGTCTAATAATGATAATAAGAAGAGGAAGAAGAAGGACCATGGAGAGAAGAATGACCATGAGAAGAAGAAGAAGAAGAAGAAGAAGAAGAATGACCATGAGAAGAAGAAGAAGAAGAAGAAGAAGAAGGAAAAGAAGAAGACTGTCGCACTACGAGCTCGTTTCATAGAGATATTTTGAACACATACTTTTAAATCTTCCGTGGTTTGATATCCCTCTGACCTCCTGCGGAAGGAAGTTCCATTCACGGCTGGCCACAACAGTGAAGGAATTGTTGTAGGTTGAGGATTTATGCTTAGGAATAGCGAGCAATGTCCAGTTCAGCGCTCTGGTGTTTTTATCATGGTGTTCAGAAAGGCTATATGAAATCGTTCATACAGGTAAGATGGGGATTGTAAGGTAAGGATTCGGTGCAATGAAGTCAGAGTATGCAGCTTGCGTCTGTCTTCAAGGCGTAGCCATCCGAGATCGACGTAAGACTGGGTAACATGATCTGAAAATTTCAGATTACATCTAAATCTTACACAGGCATTCTGTGCACGTTGTAGTTTATCTCGAAGCTCGGTTTTCACATCTTTGTAAACTACGTCACAATAATCGAATATTGGAAGAACGAGGGTTTCAACTAGTTTCTTCTTTAAACTGAACGGAAAAGTAAATTTGAAATTGTTTAATGTGTGCAACGTAGCAAAAACTCGTCTACTCACAGATATTATCTGATCCGTCCACGAGAGGTGCTGGTCAATGGTTACTCCGAGATTTTTTACGCTCTTGCAAAAGGGCAACACTTGATTTTGAAGTTGTACGTCGGGGATGGACATGCGGAAATTGTCGGAAATAAGTCTTGGGTGGGCAATTACTATAGTTTGGGACTTTTTCAGGTTCAAAATAAGTCCATGCTGGTAAGACCATTTACTTATGGCCTCTAGATCCATGTTAATTTTCTCGATTGCTGTCAAAACGTCTGTTGGTTTTGCATGGATGTAAAATTGTACGTCGTCAGCATAGATGTGACGTTTACAATGTGTCAGCTGTTTAGCTAGGTCGTTGATATAGACAGAAAATAGCAAAGGAGCAAGGGTTGACCCTTGTGGGACACCTCTTTTTACATATTGCCACGAAGAAAATGCACCTTGATTGATGACACGTTGTTGACGTTCGTGTAAATAAGCTCCCAGCCATCTCAGAGTACAGTAGGAGAACCCTAGGTGATAAAGTTTGGATAGGAGCAACTCATGGTCTACAGAGTCAAATGCTTTGCTGAAGTCCAATAATACTAGGATAGTCAGTTTTTGCTCATCAATAGCCTGTCTTATATCGTCAGTCACGCTTAGTAAGGCTGTACATGGCAAGGAAGAGGGAAGGTTTGTTTTTTGTTTTTGTTTTTTTTTGCTAGTGGCTTTACGTCGCACCGACACAGATAGGTCTTATGGCGACGATAGGATAGGAAAGACCTAGGAGTTGGAAGGAAGCGGCCGTGGCCTTAGTTAAGGCCAGCATTTGTCTGGTGTGAAAATGTGAAACCATGGAAAACCATCTTCAGAGCTGCCGACAGCGGGATTCGAACCCCCTATCTACTGGATGCAAGCTCACAGCCGCGCGCCCCTGACCGCACGACCAACTCGCCCGGTAGGGAAGGAAGTGGCTGTGGCCTTAAGGTAGGTACCATCCAAGGCCCTACACCGCTGGCTGCGCAGTAGCGTGTGACTGGGAAAGAGATGTCCACACGCGTATCGCCATGTTGCGGGCACTCTACAGCTCGCTGAGGAGATCTTAGTATGGAATTCCTGCATTAACTTCAATTACGCACGAATGAAAACACCTGTCGACTGGTTATTTTTATTCCTGCGATAAGGATAACACGGTAAGAAAAGATGTTCTTTAGATACATCCAAAATAATATGTTTAAAAGGTGCCGCTTTAGAAAGCAGAAGATCCTTACGGAAATGTTGCATTCCAAGCATCAGGGAAACTTAGTTTTCCCAGGTCCTAATTCATTAATAATATATGGCACAGCCTACACCAACTAATGTGAATACACACAATAAATATACAAGAATCAAGATGGTAATAACACGAAAATGATTCTTATGCATACAAACTGAACACATTTGCATTGTTATTGAACAAATCTCCACAAATCATTTCGATAGCTAGCTTATAAGTAACAAACTTAATAAAACAACATTTAGAAAACTGAATAAGAACACTTCAAAATACACTACTAATGATAGTAAATATATACCTACGTAGATAAACACATGACTTAAATTTAGTGAACACTCTCCAGAAACAGAAAAATATTGTATACCAGTACATTAAATTAATAACCTTCAAGAAAGAATATGTAGCTCACGTTGGGCCTACTAAAATGATCATGTTCGGAACTGATTTGTTTGCATATTTGGAATAGACACATGCAATTAAATCCTAGACTCGGCAGTTAAGCTTTCATGAAAATACCAAGACATTTTCCAGTCACAGCAATTTACAACTTCAGTATGATTTCCAGATCATGAGGAGAAAAAACAATCTTTTTCGTGTAACTTAGGAGACTGGAGAACATCAATAATCCATCAATTCTTTCAATATTTACAGTATTTACAAACAGATGTATCAAAAGCAATAGTCTGTAATATTGGCAAAAAGAAAACCTGTGAAGTAGAATATTTTCTATGAAAGTTACATGGCAGATATTTTCTTTATGATGAGTAATCACAGCAGATATTATTCAGTAGTATGAAAAGATTGTTGAAAAGGTACATGACTGCAGAAATATGTAAACGAATATAAATAAAGCTATGTCCCGTGTTCATCACAAGTAACTTTACTTGCTTTACTATTTCCCATCTGAATTAAATTTTTCTTTTAGATTATTTCCAGGTTATGAAATAGTATACCAGGATGAGTACACCTTCAGTTATGGTTTCTATATGGTTTGAAAAATAGCTGTCTAGGATCTACTGAGATTTTTGTATGTTTTGCGGCGCTTTCTGCACTAAAATAACTGTGCTCAGATGAAATGCACCGTGTAACAGTACTGACTGAATTGCTACATGGACTGGGATCTATGGTGTTAATCTGTTGATTTCTCCCTCCAAAATCTAACTTCCTTTTTAAAATCCTATGGGGAGCCTTTTCAGTCTGAAAAAAATAAAGATACATAGGGCTATTTGGTCTAACATATGCAAAACCTTATCATTTATTAAAAAATAAAAATAAAATGAAGTAATACAATATCTAATCCAAATTACTTGACCTACAAGTACCTTTCTTAGATGATCTGGAAAGTCAAACAGTGTTGGCACTGCATCATCTTTCAGAATTTTGTTCCATTCAGATTGCCAAAAACTTGCTTCTTTGAAGTGAATTGAACATAGTCTATGGCAGGGATGGCGAACCTTTTCCAACTAGTGTGCCATTTTAAGTCTGGTTTATTACTATCATCTGTTGACTGTACCACTTGTTATTTTCCATTAGGGGATGTCTACACCCTCCCCCCCCACCGGAACTTCCTTTATAAATTCCCGATTATGTTTCATAATATGTCATTTATTTATTCATTTACAGATTCATTTATTTATTTATTTATTATACATATATCTGGTAAATACATTTGATTGCATGTTCCATGGGGCTGTGTCTCAATTATGGCCACGGCGGTTTCCTTCCCACTTTTACGCCAATCCCATTTTCGCCACAAGACCTATCTATGTCGGTGCGACGTAAAACAAATTGTAAAAAAATAGTTATTAGATACAAAATTCAAAAGTACTAATATTTCGAATGGACTTAACTTCCTCCATTAGCTTCATTATCATTCCATGTTGTAATTTGTATGCTCAACAACTAAACTAATTTCTCCCTCATCACATTTCCATAATGAAATGGAAAATTAAAAAAACAGGTATCCTTTTTTTTGTAAGGTCACATTCTACTTTCATCAAAACATACTGCATACATGTGGGAGTAATCCAAATTAGCTTTCAACTGCTCCGAAACTTCTTCACTCATTTTTAATATTCTATCCTTGACAGCAGTTTAGCTGGCTGGCATTCCTTTAATTCTGTTAATTATTAGTTGTTTGTTAGGGAAGTTTTCAAATTGTGTCGGACGTCAATAAGAAACTTTGTTTCAACAACTCACCGTCAGAAATCGGTTTCCCATGCATGCTGTACTATGCAGTGAGACAGATGGAAACAGCCGCACTGATATTATTCCTTGGCCGAAAAGATGATACAAAAGAATTACTTTGTTTTGTGCAATGTTCGATATTTTGTTAAACGAACTCTCTACTTTCTTCATTTGAAATGGAACAAATATTCGAATGATCAGTCTCGAAGTTGCGCTTTACATTAAATGTGGGGGATACAATTGTTTTCGAACACAGGCAACACATCTTTTTATCAGTCCGAATTCCCTTGGCCAGAGTTCTTGAAAAATACGGTCACCACCTTTGTTAAGTTTCTGCTCTTTTCGGCACCGAAAACATGTTTGCGATGTCCGTATACAAAACCACCAGAAAACGACACTATCTCACTTGACTTTCGGACCTATCTGTGTAGCAGTGTTGCCATATTGCACGTACGAATGGAACTAGTATTTATATTTTTGATATTTATTTCTTACACGTGAAACACTATAAGATATGTATTGTCTGTAGTGCAAGACGTATATATAAAATATTATTATGTTCATCTGGCGTGCCACCGAAATTGTGTTCGCATGCCCCCCGACATAGATCATCTGAAGGAAGTACTCAATCGCCTTCGTAAGGCCGGGTTGACTGTGAAGTTATCTAAGGTAGCTTTTGCTGAACCTTCCATGTCATTCCTAGGGCATATTGTGTCGCCCGATGGTGTTTCTATCGATAATTCCAGAACACAGGCCATCCGTGAAACTTTATATGTATTGTCTGCAGTGCAAGACGTATATATAAAATATTATTATGTTCATGTGGTGTGCCACCGAAATCGTGTTCGCGTGTCATATGTTCGCCATCCCTGGTCTATGGGAATAAGCTGGAACAAACTTGTCCCTTTTAACAGCAACAAGCCACTTCGACAGAAGTTTAGGCTGATTCAATGGAAACCTGTAAGCAATATGTCTAGAAATAATAGCCATGCATTCTAAATCAAAGAAATGTATATATTTCTAACTTATTTGTTTTTCAACCATTCCTGGAACAGTGACAGAACATTCTAACATTCATTTATCACAAAATATTCTTCTGTTTCATAAATAGAACCTCATGTGATATATTTCAGAACAGACTGGTGGAGTCAGCAATCATTCACATTTCACTACATTATATTACATTTTTAAATTCTTCCCGAAAAACTCATTACACTAGAGCTACTCTACCTCATAATTCTAAACGTAGCTAACAATGAAAATAATACATAGCTTAGATTAAGTTTCCCTGAATTAAATATATTTTTACCAGTTGGTTAAATTTAAGAGAAGAAAAATATATCATTTAGGATGCGAAATTCCCTCTCATACTATTCTCGTCTTAAATACCAATATTAGGCCTATTGATTTTATAAACTAGAACTGAAAGGAGATTTCCTGAGCACAAATTAAAATTGAAAATGTGTTCTAACTTTTCTATTATAGGAACATTATGATTCACATAAGGAAGAAGATAAAGGAGCTTGAATATTAAGCATATATGAAAATAACAGTTAAACAGGTACCGGTAATTTGATTAGTGTTTTCTAGTGCAAAGTAGTAAAACTTCTCTGGAACAGCATATTTAATAATTCTTTTACTATAAAGGAGATGTGAAAACATGGATAACGGTATCAATAAATCATTTCCCTGATAATTGTTAATAATCTGAAGCCATAATTTGACTTAAAAATACATGGGTTTACCAAGCTTTATCAGTGATATTTTTCAGATTCTAGGTCCGTGTTTATCGAAATTTTAATAAGGGTACACAGTCTGTAAGAACAAAATGTGCGCTTTTTCAGAATAGCTGTTTAGTTATTAAGAATTGTCCCTAATGAAATGAAAAATGCCAAGAAGAAGAAGCCTAAACATTGAGAATGCCACGTGCATACATCCCTGAATCCACCACTCTGTAGCCCATTCTCGATTATGGTAATTTTTTTACATTTCAATTTCTACCAACTTGTGAAAAGAAATACTAGATCCTTTCTGATAACGATTTGTGCAATTGAAAGCTGCACAAGAGGTCACCATCGTAAATAGTTCTCCACTCCGCACATAAGGCTTCACTTAGGCCTACTCTCTATATCACTAATTAATGTAAGCTCGCACTTATCACTAAAAAGAGTTGCCAATACTATAAATTACCACTTTATCACATACCACAACTACATATCTCCTAACCGATAGGAATGACCATGAAAAACACACAGGAAACTGTAAACATCACCACGTGTTAACCATGCATTCAAAACTGAAGTGCCCGCAACATGGCGATGCGCGAAGATATTCAATTTTTCGCATAGCACCAGCGCGCTCTGTGAGTCTAGATAAGTAATATTAAAGTATTTGGGCAGAGCAACTGGAAGCCAAAGAGAGGAAGATTTTAAGAAAGATCTCGGACTCGGTCAAAGAACAAGGAGAGTAGAGAAGACGACAGAACGTATGAACTGTACCTACACGTGGAGAAGATAACGGACACCATACGCAGAAGGCCGCTTGACAAGAATAAGCTCCAATCGAATCTGTGCCTACTTTGCGGGAAAGAAAACCAAAGGGATCTGCTCTATAGAGGTGGAAAAAAGACCTACAAGAACTGGGGATCTCACATGAGGACATCTTGGAACGTGACTCTTTGAAGAAGAAACTTGGGGAAGTACAGAGTTTTCAGCCAAAACCCAAAATGAAAACCGACAAGAAATTGACTGGAGAACGGAGGGATGCTCACCGAAGAAGAATGCGGGAACTCTGGGCAAATGTGAAAGATAGTAGGAGAAAGAACTTGAAATAGTGTGGTCCATAGAAGACCGATACGATAATAATAATAATAATAATAATAATAATAATAATAATAATAATAATAATAATAATGCCAACAAAGGACTCCTTGAAGAAATGGAGAAAAGAGAACGCAAAATTGTGAGAGGAATCTTCGGATCAAAGTGCAGAAATGGAATCCATCAAAAGAGATCTAACAAGGAAGTCTACAGCAAAATAGATCAAATTACCGACACAATCAGAAAAAGACGGGCACGATTTTACGGTCATCTAAAAAGAATGGACGGAAGAAAGTTAACTAAAGAAATCTTTCACTTTTTTGATTCAAACCCCAAAACCAGAATTCCCTGGTTTAGAAATACCAAAGAAGACCTGCAAATGCTACACATCTCAGCTGAAGACGCCCTTAACAGAGATCTCTTCCGCAAGAAAATATTGACGAACGGGCTAAACCGAGACGAGCAACCGAAGAGAAGACACGGTGCCCCTTGGACAGAGGAGCGTAAGCAGGCCCACTCACAAAGAATGAGGGAAATTTGGGCTCTAAAGAAGGCCAAGCTCAGTGTCAAATGCAACAAGACTTAACGTGGTCCTTGATGGCCCCAGCGAATTATATAATAATAATAATAATAATAATAATAATAATAATAATAATAATAATAATAATAATAATAATAATACAGGTAGCAGGTAGGGACTCTCTTCGGAGGCACCCCTGCCCAGGGAGTGGCTCCCCTGCCTATGTGAGTCCCGGAGGACAGTGTCCCGGTGTGTATCATTTGGTAAGAGTCCCAGCTCAGGGTTACGAGTGAAGACCTCAACGGCAGTGAAGGCGAAGATGATGATCATCGGTATGACGGAACTGGCGGAACTGGCGGAAGAGGCATCCTTGCTTTTTTAGTAATAAAAAAAATGTTTAAAATCCATGTGCATTTGAGTGGTATCCACCAGCTTCCTGGTCCGCGTCTGACACCTTGTGGGTGCGGCGGCAATACCAAGCTCCAGGAACAAACAATTCCTGGTTCTAAGCACCCAGCACTGCGGGATCTCCTATTACAAGCCAAACATGATTCGTGAGCGTGGTAACAACATTACTCCAGATGGTACCCAATCCACCTGTCGCATTGAGACGACAACCAGGCTTTCAGATTCTGAGGAGCCTGCACGACCACGAAAACATGGGAAAGAGTCGGAGCTCTCTGGTAAACTGTCCCACAAAACCCCCACACACATTGGTACATTCAATATCAACACTTTGATTCAACCACGAAAATTACTAAATTTAGTCACAGAACTTGATCGGCAAAAAATTCTTATCCTTGCCTTGCAGGAAACTCGATTTACTGATGATGCCACCTTGGATTATGCTAATTATTGTATATTCAAGAGTAAAACAGACCAAAAGATTCTAAATAGGACCCTTTTATTTGGTATGAGCTTCATAATACATAAAAGTATACTGAATCCAAGAAGTTAATTCCATCAATAATCAGCTAATGACCATGAGTATTCAGTGTGCCAATAAAAAAATGGCATTAATAAATGCACACGCCCCTACAAATATAGACAACAAGAATAACCCCAAAACATGGACGAATTTCGGGACAAACTTGAAAAGGTAATGTCAAAAATTCCAAAGGAAGACGTCAAAATTCTCTTAGGAGATTTCAATGCACAAATCGGCCGAGAAAAGGAACATAGGAAAAGCGTCGGACTTTACCCATCGAAAAAATTTACCAACAAAATCAGTTCAAAACTAATTGAACTATGCCAACAGTACAACCTTAAAATCATGTCCACATCCCTCAGGAAGCATCACAGGAAACAAAAACCCTGGAGGTCCCCCACTGAATCCGTTGGCGAATTTCAGATTGATCATCTCACATCCGCTACAGAAAGAGGTACACGATGTACAAGTGAGAAGAGGAGCAAACGTCGAATCTGATCAGTATCTGACAAGAGTTAAAGTAAAATTTACTCCAAGAAAGTATCACCCCAAGGAAATCCAGCAACAGAAATTTGACATAAAAATGATTCCTGTTACTGATCTAAAAGAAGCATGGGAAAATCAACCAGCGAAAACATGGGAAGAATTCCACACCAAAATCATACAGAAGGCACTAGAAATGGTACCCTTAAAAAGGAATACAAAACACCCCTGGTGGAACTCAACATGCGACCAAGCCCTAGAAATAAGAATGTCTCGATTTTATAAATACACTGACTGACAGAGCAAATGCAACACCAAGAAGGAGTGATCAGAACTTTATGCCAATTGCAGGGTAGACTGACGTCACTGAGGTATGCTCATGATGTGAAATGCGCCGCTGTGCTGCGCACGTAGCGAACGATAAATGGGACACGGCGTTGGCGAATGGCCCACTTCGTACCGTGATTTCTCAGCCGACAGTCATTGTAGAACGTGTTGTCGTGTGCCACAGGACACGTATATAGCTCAGAATGCCAGGCCGCCGTCAACGGAGGCATTTCCAGCAGACAGACGACTTTACGAGGGGTATGGTGATCGGGCTGAGAAGGGCAGGTTGGTCGCTTCGTCAATTCGCAGCCGATACCCATAGGGATGTGTCCACGGTGCAGCGCCTGTGGCGAAGATGGTTGGCGCAGGGACATGTGCCACGTGCGAGGGTTCCAGGCGCAGCCCGAGTGACGTCAGCACGCGAGGATCGGCGCATCCGCCGCCAAGCGGTGGCAGCCCCGCACGCCACGTCAACCGCCATTCTTCAGCATGTGCAAGACACCCTGGCTGTTCCAATATCGACCAGAACAATTTCCCGTCGATTGGTTGAAGGAGGCCTGCACTCCCGGCGTCCGCTCAGAAGACTACCATTGACTCCACAGCATAGACGTGCACGCCTGGCATGGTGCCGGGCTAGAGCGACTTGGATGAGGGAATGGCGGAACGTCGTGTTCTCCGATGAGTCACGCTTCTGTTCTGTCAGTGATAGTCACCGCAGACGAGTGTGCGATCGGCGTGGAGATAGGTCAAATCCGGCAGTAACTGTGGAGCGCCCTACCGCTAGACAACGCGGCATCATGGTTTGGGGCGCTATTGCGTATGATTCCACGTCACCTCTAGTGCGTATTCAAGGCACGTTAAATGCCCACCGCTACGTGCAGCATGTGCTGCGGCCGGTGGCACTCCCGTACTTCAGGGGCTGCCCAATGCTCTGTTTCAGCAGGATAATGCCCGCCCACACACTGCTCGCATCTCCCAACAGGCTCTACGAGGTGTACAGATGCTTCCGTGGCCAGCGTACTCTCCGGATCTCTCACCAATCGAACACGTGTGGGATCTCATTGGACGCCGTTTGCAAACTCTGCCCCAGCCTCGTACGGACGACCAACTGTGGCAAATGGTTGACAGAGAATGGAGAACCATCCCTCAGGACACCATCCGCACTCTTATTGACTCTGTACCTCGACGTTTTTCTGCGTGCATCGCCGCTCACGGTGGTCCTACATCCTACTGCGTCGATGCCGTGCGCATTGTGTAACCTGCATATCGGTTTGAAATAAACATCAATTATTCACCCGTGCCGTCTCTGTTTTTTTCCCCAACTTTCATCCCTTTCGAACCACTCCTCCTTGGTGTTGCATTGTCACTGTCAGTCAGTGTACAACAGTAGAAAATCCGAGAAAACTCAACAAGAATTTTATGAGACCGGGAAACAAGTATCCAAAACTATCCGGTAAGAAAAAATGCACCTGAAAAAACAACTGGACTCAATTGAAAGAAAATTTAGAAACCACAACACAAAGGATTTCTACAGAACGTTCAAAGAAAATATCCGAGGATACATTCTACAGAACTTATGTTTCAGGAAACAAGACGGAAAATTGGCGCTTACTAATCAAGAAAACTGCCAACAACTTACACTATACTTCTTAGAACGTCTTAACTGCCCCGAACCCACTGAAAGATTTCTTGAAGAAGCATCCAGTTTTACTCACCCAAAATCACCTCCACCAAACCAGGAAGAAATTCAGAGCCACGGGATTGTTGCAGAATTCCTTAAGAATCTTGGTCCAAATTCACTCAAAGAACTTACTGAAATCATACCGAAAATCTGGGAAAACGAAAAACTCCCCGAAGACTGGAAATGTGCCTTGATTTAACCACTTCACAAAAAGACAAAACTGATGTCAACAACTATAGGGGAATCTCCCTCGGCTGCAAAATATTCTCTGCATGCCTGTGGAAAATAATACAGCAACAACTCGAGCATAAGATTGGTGAATATCAAGTTGCGTTCCGCCCTTACAGATCGTGCACTGAAGAGATCTTCAGCCTCAAAACCGCTCTAAAATTCAGGGCCCTCAGAGACCAGAGACCCAATCATCTGTACCTTCATAAATTTCAAGAATGCTTATGATTCAACTGATCGTCAATGTCTGTTCAGCATCCTGAAAGAACAAGGACTAGACTCTAAAACGCTAAACTTGACCAAAGAGACCCTCACTGACACAAAGTCAAGAGTGAAATTCATGGGAGAAATCTCAGACCAATTCCTGATAAAAACTGGTGTCCGGGGAGGAGATGGATTGTCACCCCTCTTCTTCAACCTCGTCCTAGATAAGGTGATGAGGGAATGGGAAAATGAACTGAAAGAGCAAAACGGCTGAAACCCATTAAACATTGGGACACAAAATGCCAAGCTTGGAATTCCATGCTTAGCCTTTGCAGATGACCTGGCCATTTTGTAAAGCGATGAAGTCACAGCGATAAAGCAAGTCGAAATTTTCCTAGAATTTTCCAAAAGAGTCGGACTTCATATCTCCTTTCAGAAAATTGACTTTTTTCTGTTCTAAACAGACATCCATAGTTTCAATACAAAATACGGACAAATCAACAGAGCCCCTCACTTCAAATACCTGGGAGAAATCCTCAAACCAACTGGACAAGAAAGAAAGCCTAAACAACCGTGTCCAAAAACTCAGAAGAGCATATGGGAGAACAAGAGAAATCTACAAGAAAAAAATATGTCTCTTCACGTTAAGATATGGCTTTGCTGGCAGGACCTAGTGTTTACAGTGCACTATGTCTTCTGGTATAGGCTAGAGCAATTTTGTTACTTTCATTGACCTGTCTCAGTCGTATCCTTGGCTTTGACAATATGAAAGTGACTGAGGTATGAGCGATGGTATTAATTTTATTTCTTACGCACCCAGTCCCTGCTATGAATGGTGTGAAAATGTTGCTCATAGGGTCGGTTCGTGCATGCATTTCAGTGGGCTTGGCAGACTGATATGTAACAGCAACTTTTGGCTCGGCGAGGAAAGCAACGGGAAACTACATCACTCCCCAATTCTCTAGTACGCCTCTTTAGTGATGCCTAGGCCATCTATGACAGCTGATGGCGGAGCTGTTGAGGATCCAACCAGCCTTAGGGCTGAGGACTCAACCTACATACGTTAAGATTAAACAATACAACACTGTAATCGAACCTGAGACTTTGTATGCAGGGGAAACTCTAACGATTCATAAAAAGGGCGAGCTCGAAAATATCCTAAAAGAAGATCGAAAAATCATGAGGAAAATTTTTAGGACGAAGACTTATAGGAAGAATGGTACCGCCTCTAATCCCGGAAATCCACAGAAAAATGATCTAATATTGTAGCAGACCTCAGGAAAAGAAGATTAAAATTGTATGGACATGTTGAGAGGCTTCCAAAAACCAGACTAAGCCACCAAATTCTTGAAAGAATTGATAAACTGAAGAATTTCCCTTGGACACAACAAACAAAAGCGGACATGAAGAGCGCACAAATTTAACCTGAAGAAATGTTGAATCGAAATATATATAGAAAGAAAATTGATAAATGGGATTTTACTCCAGAGAATGAAGTACCAAAAAGAGCAGGTACCAAGTGGACGGAAGAAAGGAAGAGGATCTTTAGTGAACAGATGAAAGCATCCTGGATCCTCCGCAAACGAAATCATAAATTAAGTTTCATGTGCTCCGAAAAGGACCATTCACGCATAATAATAATAATAATAATAATAATAATAATAATAATAATAATAATAATAATAATAATAATATTGATTTAAGCCCACTAAGGAGCGCTGATGACTAGCTCTTCTTCGTTCCCAATATCTCTTGAGCCCTGCTGATAATTTCTCCTTTCTCTCCTATGAAAGGGGCTTCCGACTTCTAGGGACTCTAGGTGGTGGGGTCCAAGACTGTACCATAGCACAAAATTTGGAACGATCTTCTATATCAATATCTGAAATCCCGGCCGAATCCAAGTCCAGTCTTGTAGCTTTTAACCAAAGAGAAGATCTTCTTGGTAAGCCTGTTGCTGTCCATTCCTTGTAGGTGTCCGTAGAACTTAAGCCTCCTACGTCGCATGCTGGTATTGGCTGATTCTAACTGTCGATACAGCTCAGAGTTTTATATAATACTACTACTACTACTACTACTACTACTACTACTAATAATAATAATAATAATAATAATAATAATAATAATAATAATAATAATAATAATAATAAGGGGAGCACGAAGAAACCTACCTGAAAGTACGGTTCAGCATGTCATAGACCTAGCCAGGGTGGAAGGCATGGCGTGGCGTAAGGTTAACGGACTGACTAGCCAGATGGACTTAAGCCAACGACAGAACATCGGTATTAAAACAGCTTATATTTCATGCCAGAGTTTAGAGAAATGAGGACTTCATTAAAATAAGTTCCAATTTCCAATTTTTTAAGGATTTATAAAGAATTTAAACATAATGTTTATACGTTTCTAAATATTTTTTGAGTATGATTCGATAAAATTCCGCCTCTGTGGTGTAGCGATTAGTGTGATTAGCTACCACCCCCGGAGGCCCGAGTTCAATTCCCGGCTCTACCACGAAATGTAAAAAGTGGTACGAGGGCTATAACGGGGTCCACTCAGCCTCGGGAGGTCAACTGAGAAGAAGTGGGTTCGATTCCCACCTCATCCAACCTCGAAGTGGTTTTCCGTAGTGCACCGTTTGGTTTATTAATGTTCCCGCGGTGACTTCCTCTTTTGCGCCGCGTTGGAGCATTAATTAAATATTCACCTGTTAAAACATTGCTCCGGCTACGAAATTCACAACATAGGGTCAGGAATCATACCTAGACTCTGTATTATATCATTCATGGATAATTTACATGAAAATAGGGATATCATGTATGAACAAGAGCAATAACGATAAGGTGCATATTCGTTTCTCAGGGTAAATTACTTCCATTATATTCCCATATACTCTAGATGAGTCGTAGGTTCCGTTGAAGAGTAGCTATATGTTCAATCAGTCATTTAGTTCTCATACATTTAAGTAATTGCCTGATCAACGCTTAATATTCGGCATAAACAAATTCAATTGATCCATATATTATCTTATTACTACTTACAATAAGTTACTTTCAGAATAGAAACGCAATAGTAATACTATATCTAGTTTATTAGCATGCTAATATATTATAAAGTGGAATCTCAATGCATCTATCGGCAATAAAGAAAAGAAAGTCGTACGAAATTACAAAGATCATTCTTAAATTCTTGACTTCTGAGATAAACATAGTTGAAAATCTTTAAATTACCATTATATTTGTTTACATTTACGTTAACCTTCAATAATATATCATATTTTCAGTATTTAAGCTGATTTATGGGAAAAGGTAGGGACCAGAACTTTATTCACCAAGGGGGAGTGGAATATCTTCCTGTTATTACTGTTTGGGACTGTCTTTGGGGCATCATTTGGGTTTTCATCTTTCCTTTTGGTCTATTTGTCTGAATTTATTTGGATACTTGTTTGGATTCTCACTTCTGACTCATCACGTCACGAGATAAGTATTACGTTGTTTAAATCTGGGTTCAAAAAAAAAACACCAATACAGTTATTAACATTCCTATCATAGCTAAAATTGAGTAAATTAAAACTGTATACCATCATATGTACATAATAAACCAAATGTCCTTTCTACAGAGTACTATAGATATAATAGTATATCAGTCTAACCTGCGAAAATCGTGCCACGTGAGTTCCTAATCATATGCCAACGTATTTACTTATATTCTCAAATATCTTTTCGCTGTGCCAAGATTTTGTCAAAGAAAACCGTTCTTCATATTAGCGTTGACGCGCTGAACTTCTCAAATATATATACATGCGAGACTCCATTTTATTCTTGTATATTTACATTATGTAACGTATAATAAACAAGTAACCTATCAATACCTTCAACTTGAAAGTCACTACGAAACATATTATGTTTGGCTCAAGTCATACACTCAACTTAACATGGCCTGAATCCTTCACTTGCAGTGCTAATTCTAATATAAATATTACATGTAACACAGGAACTCGCAATTCAATCAGCTATCCCTTACTCATGCGACGAACAGAAAACGTATCTCCTCATAATAACAACATCTTGCCATACTATTATTCCATTTCCGTTATATACCTCCATATTTAAAAACATATTCATTTAACTCCATTTAAATAACCTCTGTGTTACGGTAGAAACACTTAATAGCCTGAATATTCTTTCACAAACTGCAACTCCGTAATATTTCAACATTTCCTTACAATACAATTATCGTACTGGCCATGTCTGCAACTCATATTGACCTCTAATATTAGGTTACGTCTCGTATCACGCATGCATTTTCTATAACCACAACTGGTTTAACGTTTCACGGTCTGCTCGTATAGATTGGCACTAAACATGCACAAATGCTCATTCTGATCTTGTTTCCATTAACCAAAAATTATCTCATAAGCACTACATTTATACTGCAGAAAATGGCACATATCATCGGTTAATAATTGGCATTTACATTCTTGTATCCGTTCATTAACACTAAATTTCTTACTGATAGCACTCCTGCACTCATACGAAATATTTTTCAACTAATTTCAAATTCAATACGATGCAACTCATAATACTTATCTCGTAACGGGATTCTGCTGCTGGATTTCTCCTGGCCTAGGACATCTTGGAACAGGCAGCCATCGCAGTCCAAAGGTTACGTCATCTGCGGCTCCGGCTGGGAATCTTGGCTTGAGCTATTTTCATCTTGAGCAATCAATCCATCTGTTTAGGCTGACTCCATCTTTTCACCAGTTCTCATGAAATGACAAAACAACAAATACATGGTAGAATGCATATTTCACTGGTGAACAGCAGGTTATTCAATACGTATTAATTGTCTTGTGGTTCTCGTATTGGTCGTAAATATCTTTCTTAATTTGATAATTTCTTTAACTCGGCCTATTTTTCGTCAATTCTTTAGCCTAAACAGATATTGTTTCCCACTTGGCAACAATAAATTATGCCTTCCTTAGCATAAATTGGCCGTTATAATATTGATTTCGGCAATGTTCGACTCAGCTGTAGTCTCTTTTTGCTTCTGAATTTGGCTGTTGCGATAATAAATATTCTTCTTCAAATCTTCGTTTTTCCTGCCGATATTTTGCAGTTAAAGTCTTCAACGATGTTTGTATATTATTACTTTAATATTTAATGTTGCGCTAATCTTTTTCTTCTCCTTCAGTAGGTTGTGCTGATCCTCTTCAACTCGTAACTTTTCTCAAGGTAGTCAAGAATCGGTTCAATTCATTTTTTATATGGTCCTTCATTATTTAATCTTGAAACTCTTTTCTTTGCGACCGGTCGATATCGATTTACTATATCTCTATTCTGCGCATTTGCACATTGCCTGAAGCTATTGTACCCCATATTTGTCCACTGTTTCCATGACATTTACGGCCGCAAATGTAACGTAATGGTACAGTAGTTTCCCACTTCTCCTCCAGGCAAATGGCGGGATGGTGTCTAACTTAAGGCCACGGCCGCTTCCTTTCCTCTTCCTTGTCTATCCCTTCCGATCTTCCGATCTTCCGATCAACCCACCAAGTCCCTGTTCAGCATAGCAGGTGAGGCCACCTGACCGAGGTACTGGTCCTCCTCCCAGTTTTATCTCCCACCCAAAGTCTCACGCTCCAAGACACTGCCCTTTAGGTGGTAGAGGTGAGATCCCTCGCTGAGTCCGAGGGGAAAACCACCCTGGAGGGTAAACAGATAAAGAAAGATTCGATAGTATCTGATGATGTTCTTTTAAGAACGAAACATATCAATTTACTATAATTAAGTTGTTTCTTTTTTTAAGTATAATTCTCTTATCATATTTTTTTTCTTTTTCGAGTATTTTATAAATTTATTTATTCAATATTAGTCTCGATAAACTGAATAATCTAACAGTTATACATAAAAGACAATTTGACTCCAAAAAATATGTCTGTGACCTCAAAACAAGATGGCCACCAAATAAGACCCTATTTTGGCGGTACAGCGCTCGAGGGCAACCGTTATAATTTTGGAAGCGTCAATCCGATTTCAAAAACCAAAGTGCCGTTTGGAAGCCTATACAAACCCTAAAAAAGTTACTTAACATCATTTCACTTGGTGAAGCAACGGATGTCTCTTTCAAAAGCCGGGCTGAGTGCGATGTTATTGCGCCAGCTTTTTTGAGTCCAAGTAGATAGTTTCGATTGTGGCTCAGCCCGGTGGTATTTGAAAACGCTAAAATACGTCAGTAGATTTTAATGACACGTAGAAGTACTTCTGCGGGACGAAATTTCGGCACCTGGGCGTCTACGGAAACCGTAATAATAATTATTACCTCTTTTAAAAATTGATGGTAAGCTGTCACTACTGTAACGGCCACAGGGTTTTCAGGGTTTCGCAGACATACTTACTACCAAATATTATGTGGATAATAAACTGTATTCAGTAAAACGTGGTACACTCGAAATGTCGGTAATAACTTAGCGTAGTAGGGTCTTTGTTATGAGAAATGCGAGATATAATTTAAGAGTTACTTACTGTAAATTGTTTTCGCTGTTTCAATTTCTCATAGTAACGCCTATTACGCTCTTTTCCTTTCATTTCTTTCATTCCTTCATCATTCACTTTCCTCGTTGCAACTCCTCCTTTTGCAAGTTTTTGCCGAATCCTAATCAAATATTTCATTTCCATTATTAAATGTGTTATTCTATACAACTGACCACGATGTATTCACAAGGACAGCTAACCTTCAGCTGAGCGCGCGAGTCAACACAGCGCCATCTTCTAACGGAGTGTGCGTGTGACGTCACATATTTAGCACAAATTTTGCCTTAATTTGAAGCGCTATTTCATGAAAACTACTTTTTTTACTAAAAGGTAGCCTCCTCTTTTATCTGTCAACTGAGACTTTATCATAATCGTAAGTACTCTCGGCGATATACATGTTCTACCGAAACAATAAAAGCGTCTGAACAATTTTCTTTCCATATACTTGTTGAGGAGGAACGTACAGTAAGTCTACGTTCAAACAATATTATTTTTTTAGTTCTGATATTCATTATGTCCAACTTTCAACAATAACAAAGCCAGCGAAAACGTCCTATTTTTCCGCCATTTATAAGACGCCTAAATTACAAAGAAAATGAGTCCTATATAGAAAATGTAGGACTAAAATTGAGTGCGCAGTGAACGAAAGAATACCTTTAGCGCACGACGAAGAAGGTTCCACAATTAAATTAATTCTTTATCATTTAGTAAGTTCACAGAGGCCGGCCCCGTGGTGTAGGGGTAGCGTGGCTGCCTCTCTCCTGGAGGCCCCGGGTTCGATTCCTCTGAACCGAAGGCCAGTAAGCTGACCATTCAGCCAACGAGTCGGACATCATTTAAATAAAGGCCATAGACGAAATAACATCTATATTTTTAAATATTTTCTTGACATTATATTGTTGTTGTTATATACGTTTGTGATCCGTTCACCTATCAACAAGAAAAAAAAATAGTTGCCATGACTTTTGCCCCAATCCTCGTATTATTTACTATAATTTTTGTTGCATGTCCGTGTACAGGATTTATTTTCTGTTATATACAAATGTAAGGCATACTTGCAGTTTATTTTCCACTGTATCACTTCCTTGTTCATATATTATCCTCTATTTGCAACTAGTGCTGTGGCCTCATTTAGTGCCATACATCTTATCTTTAAATCGTTAGAAACTGAGTCTAACCATCGTCGTCTTGGTCTCCCTCTACTCCTCTTACCCTCCATAACAGAGACCATTATTCTCCTAGGTACCGTATCCTCCTCCATTCATCTCACATGACCCGAACACCGAAGCCGGTTTATGCGTACAGCTTCATCCGTCGAGTTCATAACTACGTAACTTAGCCTTTATCTCCTCGTCCCGAGTACCCTCCTAAAATTGTTCCCACCTGTTTGTACCAGCAATAATTCTCGCTACTTTTATGTCTGTTACTTCTCACTTGTGAATAAGATACCCTGAGACCACCCAGCTTTCGCTCCTGTAAAGCAAAGTTGGTCTGAAAACAGACCGATGTAAAGATAGTTTCGTCCGGGAGCTGACTTCCTTTCTACAGAACACTGCTGATCGCAACTGCGAGCTCACTGCATTAGCTTTACGACACCTTGATTCAATCTTACTTACTATATTACCATCCTAAATACTTGAAATTACCTACGTGTTCTAGTTTTGTATCACCAATCTGGGATTCAGTTCTGTTGAATTTCTTACTTACTGACATAAATTTATTCTTCGAAAGGCTCATTTTCATACCATACTCATTGCACCTATTTTCATGTTCCAGGATATTAGACTGCAGGCTTTTGGCACAATCGATGCCATTAACCATGTCGTCAGCATAGGCCAGACTGCTTACTACATTTCCATCCAACTGAATCCCTCCTGCCACTTAATACCTTACAGCAGATGATCCATGTAAACTACGAACAGCAAAGGTGAAAGATTACAGCCTTGTCTAACCCCTGTAAGTACTCTGAACCACCAATCCTATGCCTTTGATTGATTTTGATAATCTACCTTTAATTCCATAGTCCCCCAGTATGGTGAACATATTTTCCCTCGGTACCCTGCCATATACTTTCTTTAGATCTACGAAACATAAACGCAACTGTCTATTCCTCTCGTAACATTTTTCAGTTACCTGGCTCATACTGAAAATCTGATCCTGACAACCCCTCTGTGGTCTGAAATCACACTGGTTTTCATCCAACTTCCTCTAAACCACTGATCGCACCCTCCCTTCCAAGGTGCCAGTGAATACTTTGCCTGGTATACTATCAATGAAATAACCTCGATAGTTGTTGCAGTCCTTCCTGTTCTCTTGCTTATACATAGGGGCAATTACTACTTTTGTCCAATTTGAAGGTACCTTACCAACAATCCATGCTAATCTTACTCCTCTATGAAGCAATTTTATCCCTACCTTCCCACTATACTTCACCATTTGAGATTTAATAACATCTATTCTTGCTGATTTATGACAATGGAGTTTATTTACCATCCTTTCTACTTTCTCAAGCGTAATTTTGCCAATATCACTTTCTTCCTCCCCATGTTCGCAACACCACCACGAAGATTTCCTTTCACGTTGAGAAGATGTTCAAAATATTCCCTCCACCCGTCCAGTGATTCCCTGGGGTTCAATTTTTTTCATTTACTGTGCATACTCTTTGCATGCTCCACTACATGAGTAGTACTACATGCACTTACAATACATTTCCTTACAAATGCACAAACGTAAATTACATTTGAATAATTAAATTTCTAGATGACTGTTAATCTTACCAGTATCAATCAATATCAGTCTTCCTTTTCCCTGAGAGCTTGAAAGTCCAGAGCATTAACAAATTTGGAAAATTCCTTTAAATACTTTTTAATAGCACAGATTTCTGCATTGGCCAATTATCACCTCTATTAACACTCTTTATCAAGAATTGCCTAATATTTTTCACTTCACTGCACTCGAAAATTATATGATTTATTGTCTGAGAGCTGCTGTTACAGGAACACTCGGAGTTACGTATAATTTTCAGTCTGTATAAGTACGAAGCAATATTTCCATGTCCAGTCAGTATTGTAGTCATATTTGGTGTTAAGTTGATTTCGGATTTTAATGTGCCTGCAACTGTTGGAAAAAATTCCTTTGTAAGTGTGCCTTTTGAAGTTTGTCCCCATTTTTGCTGCCATTCATGAATTGATTCTTCTCTGAGATTTTTCTTTAATGTAGAGATGGGTAATCTATCGAAACAGATTTCACTTAATTTTGCAGCCACCTTTGCAATTTTATCAGCCAGTTCATTGCCTTCAACTCCTATATGTGCCTTAACCCATTCAAATTTTATTCTCCAGTTATTTCTTTTTAGAATAGCTGTAGCCTTTCTTATATTCTCAATCAGTTGGTTATGATTTCTGAAGTCCGCAATGGAGTCAATTTCTATCTTACTATCTGTGTAAATAATTGCTTTCTATTATGAGTTCATCTGAATTACAAAAAACACTGTACATTTCCTTTTCCCCTCCCTTCCTAAGATTCTTTATATTACTGTCCAGAAAGGTTTCTCTGCTGCTTGACCTAGCCTTTCCAGGTTATTACCAAAAACTTTCCACGACTTCTTTTTGATTCAACAACTAATTTTTTCGCTCTTTTTCTTTCATCTACATACAATTCCCTGTCTGCATCAGCCCTTGTATGGGACCATTACTGATAAGCCTTCTTTTTACGTTTACAAGATGCTCTCACTTCATCATTCCACCAAATGTTCGCCTTTCCCCATCTTTACACACAGTCACTCATAGGCATTCCCTTGCTGTGTCTACTACAGCATCCCTGTATGCCACATATTCTCTTTCTATATCCTGTACCTGCTTACTGTCCACTGTGCGATATATCCCACTAATCATATCCATGCACTTCTGTCTAATTTCCTCGTCCTGGATACATTCTACCCTTATTCGTTTGCAGACAGATTTTACTTTCTCTATCCTAGGCCTAGAGATACTTAGTTCACTATAGATCAGACAGTGGTCTGTATCATCGAAAAATCTCCGGTAAACTCGTACATTCCTAACAGATTTCCTGAATTCGAAGTCGGTTAAGATAAAGTCTATTATGGATCTGTTACCCCTACCCTCCCATGTGTAGCGGTGAATAGCCTTATGCTTGAAGGATGTATTCGTAACTGCTAAACCCATACTAGCACAGAAGTCTAGAAAACGCTCCCCATTTCCATTAGCTTCCATCTCTTCCCCATATTTACCAATCACCCTTTCGTATCCTTCAGTTCTATTTCCAATTCTCGCATTGAAATAGCCCATTAGCACTATCCTAACGTTACTGTTGACCCTGACTATGATGTCACTAAATTCTTCATAAAACTTGTCAACTTCATTCTTATCTGCACCCTCATATGGTGAATACACTGAGATAATTCTCGTCCTAATTCTTCCAACTGCCTGGTGTGAAAATGGGAAACCACGGCAAACCATATTTAGGGCTGTCGACAAAGCAACTTGTAAAAAAAGGAAAGAACTACATCCTCTGGCTGTACTAGCCATCTGTTTACTTTTCTTTACGAAACAGATTATTGTTTAATATTTCTGATATACTATCTATCTGGGCTTTCTCCAGGTCCTTTTTGACTTCTTGGATAACACGGTAGACTCTTCAGTTTTCTGCTGTGTGTTATGATCTAGTGTGTAAGCCTTGTTGTTGGGAGTGTTTGAACGTGTCCATAAAATTTCAATTTATAATACAGTATCTGCTGCCAAGTTGGACAGTTTCTCGGCTGCTTTACGGAATTTCAGTCTGCATCCGTATTCAGTTTTTCTGGATTAATTAATTAATGAATTAATTTTTACAATTTACTTTGTCGCACCGACACATATGTAGATCTTACGGCGGCGATGGCATGAAAGGGCTAGAAGTGGGAATGAAGCGTTCATGCCCTTAATTAAGGTACAGCCCCAGCATTTGTCTGGTGTGAAGATGGGAAAACCACCTTCACGGCTGCCGACAGTGGGGTTTCAACTCACTATCTTCGGAATGCCCTCGGGCCAGAAGAATTAACCAATCGTGATTAAAATTCCCGACCCGAGATCCTCTGAACCAAAGGCCTCAAAGCGGACCATTCAGCCAGTGAGTCTGACCCGTGAAGGCATAAATCTAATTATTATTATTATTATTATTATTATTATTATTATTATTATTATTATTATTATTATTATTATTATTATTCCCGGTCTAGAAAGCCAAGAATAACGGCCGAGAGGATTCGTCGTGCTGACCACACGACACCTCGTAATCTGCACGCCTTTGGGTTGAGCAGCGGTCACCTTGTAGGCCAAGGCCCTTCAAGGGCTGTAGTGCCATGGCGTTTGGCTTGGTTTATTATTATTAATATTATTATTATTATTATTATTATTATTATTATTAGCCTCCGTGACTCAGACAGCAGCGCGTCGGCCTCTCACCGCTGGATACCGTGGTTCAAATCCCGGTCACTCCATGTGAGATTTGTGCTGGACAAAGCGGAGGTGGGACAGGTTTTTCTCCGGGTACTCCGGTTTTCCCTGTCATCTTTCATTCCAGCAACACTCTCCATTATCATTTCATAGCATATATCGTTCATTAATAATCACTTTGGGAGTGGCGACCCCATCGTACTAACAGCCTATATCTGCTTCATTCATTACATCCCTGACCCGGTCAATGACTGGAAAACAGGTTGTAGGTTTTCATTTTCATTAATATTATTATTATTATTATTATTATTATTATTATTATTATTATTATTATTATTATTATTATTATTATTATTATTGGTGTTCAAAATTTGACAATATTGGCCGAACTTTCCGCTGGGAGACAGATCGTGTAAAGATAAACATACGGACCATTGAAGTCATTTAATGAGAATTCGTTCAGTTTGCAGTGAAATGTAATATAGAAACCTATTAGTGGACAGTGATAATTGAAGCATCAGGGGGCTTTGGTGGCGAACATCCGGAGTTAATCAAGACCTAAGTCAATACTGTCTATGAAGGTTCCACTGGCGACGAGACGGACCAAGGAGAAACTTGAATTGTATCAATCTGAGAACGCAATCACAGGAACGAGAGTGAGGAATGGGAGAGGGTGGGAAGAGCATTGTTGCCAACTGTCAACAGCACTCGAGAGTGTCAGCAGCTAAGTTTAATTTCCGGTGGCGCCATCCCGCATTGTTGACAATGTAATTTCAGTCGCTACTGCCGGTGACGAGGGGAACACTTTTCAAACAGAAGCTTCTATCTCCCGGCGTAAGTTAATTTCATGAACAGATGCATGACGGATCTTCATTTAATTGTATTCCGAACTACGGGACTTAATCGTATTTAGTCCTCACAGTGGTTAGATTATGAAATTCGAGACTACTAAGCTCGCCGCAGTTCCATTATTGTCGTATCAGTTACTACTTCAGAAAATTAGTGAGTGTTTTAGACACGATGGGTAGAAATGTTTGTAATAATAATAATAATACAAGAGAACGAACTAGAGAAAGCTGCTGTAGACGATCGTATCTCAAATATGGAGAGAGTTTAGAGAACAACTAAAAGCATTTACGACAAGAAATGCATCTCATGGCATACCAAAATAAGGCATTACTACACTGTAGTAAAAACAAAATGCCTGTATGCCAACGAATGCCTCTCGAAGAATTACAAGGTGGAGAAGCTGGAGATACTAGAAAGAAGAATACTATGGAAAATCTTGGGTCCAATCCAAACTGAAACCGGCTGGAAACTTCGGAACAACAATGAAGTCTACAAAAATTTCAGAGACCATGAAAAAGAGGAGGTTATCATTTCTCGGATATGTAGAGAATGGACAAAAGCAGACTAATAAAAAAGTTATTCGACTACCTGTGGAACAAAAAGTGAAATGGCGTATGGCTTTTAGTGCCGGGAGTGTCCAAGGAAAAGTTCAGCTCGCCAGATGCAGGTCTTTTGATTTGATCCCCGTAGGCGACCTGCGCGTCGTGATGTGGATGAAATGACACATGACACCCAGCCCCCGTGCCAGAGAGATTAACCAATTATGGTTAAAGTTCCCGACCCTGCCGGGAATCGAACCTGAGACCCCTGTGACCAAAAGCCAGCACGCTAACCATTTAGCCATGGAGCCGGACACCTGTGGAACAAGAGACTACGACACATGGATGAAGGAAGTTCGTAAAGATTTAGAGAATTCCAACATCCAGGAAGTTCAGATGTTAGACAGGAAAACATTTCGGATCATGATTCAAAATTTGGAAGGGTTCCAAGTCGAAAGAAGTGCAAAGACAGGAAGAGCCTGGACGGGTGGAGAGAAGGAACAGCACAGCGCCCATATGAAGGAGTACTGGAGGAAGAGGAAACTTCAGACAAAGAAAAGAAAGACATTGTAGCGTGATCCTAAGCAATCATTTCGGAATAATAATAATAATAATAATAATAATAATAATAATAATAATAATAATAATAATAACTTATTTAAATTGTCTTCTCCGCGTTCTATGGACCATGTTTGACAATCTTTGCAGTATATTTAGCCTTCTCTACGTTCATTCTCTGCCAGTATCTTTACATCCTTTCTCCTACTTCCTTCTTCTGCTCTTTTATACTGTAAAGGATCTAGCTTTTCTCACTAACGTTTCCTCAATCTCCTGGAAACCGCGGAACTTTCTGACGAGTTGTCTAATTGATTTCCGTTGAGGATATAATTTTCTGGAACCTCCATCTTCGTCAAGTCCAACCTTATTTCTTGAAACAATTTCAGTTCTGTCTTCCTTTTCCTCAACATTTCAAAGATTCTCTTCGTTGGTCTGTTACTGTCCACCCTCAACAAGTGCGCATAGAACTGTTACTTTCTCTTCCTCATCAGTTCAACCACTCCTTCTCGACTTTGACACAATTCTTTGTTAGATTTGAATCTCCCCCTCCCCCCATCATTCTTTACATTTGGGCCCAGAATGTTCCTGAGTATTTTTCTTCCCCTCTTCCAGATATCTTCAAGTCCAGCTCCTCCAATCATGTCCACTGTTTCCGCTGCATGCAGGCAGTTTAACAACAATGTCTAGATGCTTCAGTTTAGCCTCTTAAGATAAAACCTTTTTGTTGTAAGTTTTCCTTCTCAGCTGAAACGCCATTTCCATTTTTCTCGCCCGCTCCTTAATGGCATTCTTTTCCAACCGATTCTCTTGTAAGATATTCTTTAGAAATCTGAACGTTAACCAACGGCTCCAAAACGAAACCAGACTAGGGCCTAATTGCAAGAACTATGTACGAAAATTGTTTACATTTTGAAGTAATAAGTGAAGATAAAGCTGGACGGAGAGCTCTGATCCCCCGAACTGACAACAATATCCGATAAAATATTTCCATTTTCTTTCAAGAGACATCAATATTACCAATTCGCTTGGCATTTAGTATGACGATCAACAAACCTCAAGGGACGCGTAATTCTCTGTTTACCTCAGCCAGTTTTCAGCCATGGACAGTTAAATGTTGCAATGTAAAGACAGCGATGTTTTAAAGTTGCAATAGTGCCGAAAAATTCAAGGTTTGAGGTGCAAGGAATGCACCGAGCAAGCGGCTGCGTGGTTTGGATCACGTAGCTGTCAGCTTGTATTCGGGAGATAGTAGGGTCGAACCCCATTGTCGGCAGCCCGAAAGAGGGTTTTTCGCTGTTCCCTATTTTCATACCAGGCAAATGCTGGGACTGTAGCTTAATTACGGCCACAGTCACTTTTTTCCAACTTCTATCTAATTCCTATCCCATCGTCGCCGTAAGATGTATCCCTGTGCCATAAAGAAAACTGTAAAAGAATAAACTACAAGGAATGTCTTTTATAATTAAATCCTTCAATAAATATTCACCCCATTGATTGTCATGTCTTGACGGGTTTCAGCTAATTATTTCTTTCTTTCTTCTTCGAATAATCCGTTTGAGGGTACGGTAAACCAAATTTGGTTACTTTCCTTTGCATTTAACTTTCTTCGTTTCCAAACTTCCTTCGTTTTCTGAGAATGTTGTTCCTTTTCCTTTTGGATCCATTTTCTTCCAGTTGTTAATTTCTTTTTCTCCGGACATCCTGCTTTTCGTGTTACTTCTACGAAAACTGTTTTCTATCGTATCTATTTTAATTTCAGCGTTTTTCATATCCTTTTCAATTTCAATGAACCACGATGGCTTGGATTTGTAACTGTTTCAGTAAGTTGAAGCTTTTTTAGTTAATCTATTGTTACTAATTCTATAAATGTGTCCAAAAAACAGGAGTTTTCTTTTCTTCATTACATTTGTCAGTTTTGCAACTTCTAAATATAGCTCTCTGTTTGATCGTAGTCTAAATTCGGCATTGTTGTTCCTTATATTCTCCTCAAAATTATTCTTTCAACATTTTCTAATTTTTCAAGATCCCAAATTCTTGTAAATTTAAGATTTTCGGCTGCATATAAAACTTCTGGCCGAGCCACTGTTTGATAATATCTTAATTTCAAGTTCCGGGATAGAGATGTCTTATTGTGTATAAGTTTTTGCCATATGAAATACCCTTTCCATTTTATTTACTATTATATCTATAGCTACCTTTTCTTTTGTGTTCTTTGTTATCCATTCTCCCTGGTATTATTATTATTATTATTATTATTATTATTATTATTATTATTATTATTATTATTATTATTCATGACCAACATTGAAGTAAGGAGACAAAATAATAAGGAGAGTTTAGAGCTTTTCAGTAAATATTACGTCCGACTCGTTGGCTGAATGGTCAGCGTACTGGCCTTCGGTTCAGAGGGTCCCGGGTTCGATTCCCGGCCGAGTCGGAGATTTTAACCTTCATTGGTTAATTCCAATGGCTCGGGGGCTGGGTGTTTGTGCAGTCCCCAACATCCCTGCAACTCTCACACCACACATAACACTTTCCTCCACCACAATAACACGCAGTTACCTACACTTGACAGATGCCGCCCACCCTCATCGGAGGGTCTGCCTTACAAGGGCTGCACCCGGCTAGAAATAGCCACACGAAATTATTATTATTATAGTAAATATTACAAGTTTTAAAATAAGAATACTTGGAGGCAAACCATTAATTCCAAGGAATTCAATAATTATGCAGGAAATTGAATCATCTTGAGTATTAATCTGTTGACGCCAGTGTATGGTTTTCAATTACCGGGTATAAGACTAATGACTTTCAAATTAATTAATTCTTATTTATTAGTATTAGTATTATTTATTGTATGATGCTTACAAGACAATAAGGATTACATTAAATTATATTGTTACATATATAAAATTTACAGCATTAGGACCACTTCTCAAATGTGGATAGAAAGGTCTGCAATCCATCTAATTCCTTCTGGAGATCCTCATTGGAGTTCATCCACGGAGCCGGGATATGCACATAGAGGGCACTCCTGCACCATATGCCTGATGGTTTGCAATTCAAAACCGCAATCAGATTGGGTAGAATTTATCCAACCCCATTGATATAGGGCTGCACCAGTTCGACCAGTACCACATCGAATCCTGTTTAACCTTGACCAGATTGTCCGAGGTACGTTATAGCCTTGTAGTAGGATCACTGATTGAAAGTAGGCCATGAGGTGTCGAGTTTAACCATTCATCTCTCCAGGCATTTTGGAGGTTGAACCTGGATGACGTAAGATCTACAGCCGTCTTGCAAGCTGGCTTTTTTTATTTCAATCTTGGTTTAATTAATTCATGAACAATGGCAACTTGCGAGAAAATTATATCTTTCGCAGAAGTGAACGTATTTCTACAAATTTTAATTACGATATCATCATGTGCTAAAATCCTCTCTGGTAGTTCAGTAACATTTGATCCGTCACCATCTAAAGGAGGGCACTCATCGTTACCGATTTCTTGAAAAACAAACCAGCAAATTCCATTCTTTAGTGGTTTTGCCCGCGTGTTTTATGTAACTTAAGTGGCGTATTTTGAAAAAGGTTCAAAGGGGAGATTATTTAATACAATTATAAATAAATACGGTCTAGAAAACCAAGAATTTCTGCCGAGAGGATTCGTCGAGCTGACCACACGACACCTCGTAATTTGCAGGCCGGAGGGCTGAGCAGTGGCTGCTTGGTAATCCATAGCCCTTCGAGGCTCTTGTACCATGGGGTTTGGTTTTATAAATAAATTATTGTTTGGTGATAAGCATGTGGCAAAACAGACGAAACTTTTATGAAATCTCTCCCAAGAAGAATAATTTTTCCCACCAGAAGGAATGGAATGTCGTTAACTATAATATATTTTAGAAGACGAGTGTGAAATCATTAATGAATTACTATTTGCTATTGGGGCTTTATCCCATATTGAGCCGTGCTAATCACTTACCGTCGCCAACTGCTTTGGAATTTAATTTTAAAGCAGACACCGATTTCTCATTTACATTTAGAGGAATGTTGAATGTAATGTGCACTGTTCAACAGTTGGACAGCGAAACTGCGGTTTTTCCTCTCCAGGAAGTACCAGCTGACCAATAAGACACAGAATGAGCATGCGTGCCTACGCCCCTTCCACCTCCATTATCGTGCCTGCTGTTCAGCGCTCTCACGGTTCAGGCGGGCTTGGGATCGGCAGTAGGCGAGCGCATTAGCCAATCATAATGCTACATTTTCCCGTAATATTTTAAAAATATACGGCAAGAAATGTTCATGCTTTCAAAGACACCCTGAAAATCTACAGGTGAAGAGCTTTCGTCAGAATGCTTTACGACGTCCATCGGTTCAGTCATTCTCTCAAAATCGATGTAACAAAACTCAGCCTAGTGTTTTAAATATATAGATAATAATAATAATAATAATAATAATAATAATAATAATAATAATAATAATACCTGGGGATACACCCCAACGCCGCGCATTCAAATTCAACGCCTAAATGAACTCCTCTATTGGTGAAACAGTTAAACTGAAACTACACCAACTTGGAACTTTAATCAGAAGATGTCACCACCTAAATATTGAGTAATTTTGTTATTGTGCAGTTTCCTAACCTGAGTGAATTTCTACTTGTTTTGTTTGACATTCATCAAGAAGTTTGGACATTCTTCCACAGATGACACCACTAAAAATTATGATCAAGCACCCTGGTGCAAAGTGAAAGAACTTATGATTTAAAGAAGTTTTTAAGCTCTAGGTTTTTGTAACTGAATGATGTTCATTTATTTTTGGGTTGGAAATTCTTCCTTTATTTCCGCCAGTTTTGAATCTAGCCAATCCCTAATTTTTTAATTAATTTCCAACCAATCGCGCACTTCTTCTTCACCTTGCGTTTAACCAATAAAATCAAGAGGGCGTGTCCTAATTCATCTTGAATGATCACGAACCTTCCCTGAGGGTTTATAAACTGCGGCTTTTCTCGTCTCTTGGCCAATTGATAGTCATCTAACTAAGTGTGTGTGTCAAAGCAGGAGGCGGGCGGCCTCTTTCATCGGTCAGCAGTACATCTACAAGGTAATGGCCACATAACATATTTCTTTCTTGCTAACTCCGCAGTTTAACCCAAGGGAAGGTCCGAATCGTTAACTATGTAACCTACTTTTCTAAAAATGTAACTCTCTGCCGGCTAATGTAAAAACTTCATAAAATCTTTAACTGTAAATCGGTGATAGAGAATGAATTACCCTCTCGAGCTCCCCTTCATCTTGGTTTGAAGTGACTACGTTTTTCTCTAACTGTTTTTCCTACTGTAATGTGTTAATGTAATTTCTATACGATTCACCTCAGGAGTTTGGGAATAGCCCCTGTTTGAAATGTGAAATTCTGAAAATATAACCTTCAGTTTAAGTTTTAAATTAAATTCTTGACATTGTAGTCAGACCCGTTCACCCCGGCACCTTCTTTCACCTCTGCGTTCCACGGGAAACCCCGTAATAATAATAATAATAATAATAATAATAATAATAATAATAATAATAATAATAATAATAATAATTGTACCGGCTGGTACACCTCCACGCCGCACGTTTGAATTATCCGCCTTAAAGTACTCCTCTACAGGAGAAACTCTGAACTTTAACAACTGTATCAACTCATAAGTTTTATCCGAAGATGTCACTACCGTAAAATTGGTGATTACGAAGTTGTCAGTACTATGTGGAGTTCAACTTGTTTTGTTTTCTATTGATCACGAAGTGTGGACATTCTCTGATACACCACGCACCCTGGTGCGAAGTGGAAGACTTTATTTGAAGAAATTTTGTATTCATAAGTTGGTTCTTTAAAAAATGTCGTTCTTTCATTTGTGGGTTGGCAATATAAAACTATTGTTTCCGCCAGTTTTGAACTTAGCCAATCCAGAATTTTTGTAATTAATTTTTGACCAATCGTGTCTTTCTTCTTCGATTTTGATGTGTAACTGTAAGCTACCCAATAAACGACCGTGGGTGTGTCTTAATTATTCTTGAAAGGTCTCGAATCTTCCCCGAGAGTATAAAAATTGCTGATTTTCCTGTCTCTCGGCCACTCGAACCACATCTAGCCTAGTCTATGGAAGTGTAGCAGGGAGCGGGTAGCGCCTATTCCTTCGGGCAGCAGCTCTTCACAAAGGTAATGGCCGTTTAATATCTTTATTTTCTTGCTAGCTCAGCAGTTTAACCCTCGGGGAAGGCCCAAAACCTTTATTATGTAACCTATCTTCAAACATGTAAATTTCCGTCACTTTGTAAAACTTCATATATCTTCAACTGTAAATCGGGGATAGAGAGTGCTTTACCCTCTCGAGGTCCCCTTCATTTTTGCCTTGAGGTGACTAAGTTTTGGTAACCTTTTCTTCCTTAATGTATTAAATTTTCTTATACGAGTCACCTTCATAGTTCGGGAATAGCCCCTGCTTCATCGGCCTAGTGCCTCTTAGGTTTTAAGAAGTTTCATGTAGGAGTGCAAGTATCGCCTCCATTCTACTTGGTGTTGTGGGCCATTAACTTAACCTATTATTTTTCTACTAAGGCCCATTAGGTTGGGTACAAGATACCCCTGTTTCTTTGTAAGTGTGCCTTGAGGGCAGTTAATAGTAAAGTCCGTTGTGGCTTTTGATAGGCTTGAAAAATTGAGAGCGGGTCAGCTCTTTCTTGTATTTGGATATGTGCCTCTAGGAGGCCTGACAGTGCTAGGTGGGAGCAAGTGCTCCATGTAATGAGGGGATTTCTGCCTTTGGTAATATGTGGTTGTGAGCTGAGTGCTCAGATATTGTAAAATTTAGGGCTTGTGGCCCAGATTGTTAAACTATCTCTAAATCTTGGCTTTACTGGTATTGTACCTGATTTGACTTGTTGTTACTTGTTAAAATCTGAAATTTTATGTGAAAATTGTTTTGCTATTTTTGAAAATATAACCTTTAATGCAATTTAAACAATATCTCAGCTTTGTAGTTAGACCCATTCCAACCCGCACTTTCTTTCACCTCTGCATTTCACGGGTAGCCCCGTAACAACAACAATAATAATAATAATAATAATAATAATAATAATAATAATAATAATAATAATAATAATAATAATAATAATAATGAAAACGAAAACCTACAACCTGTTTTCCAGTCATTGACCGGGTCAGGTAAGAAATGAATGAAACATATATAGGCTGTTATTACAATGGGGTCGCCACTCCCAAGGTGATTTAGTAATGAGTGATAAATGCTATGAAATGATAATGGAGAGTGTTGCTGGAATGAAAGATGACAGGGAAAACCGGAGTACCCGGAGAAAAACCTGCCCCGCCTCCGCTTTGTCCAGCACAAATCTCACATGGAGTGACCGGGATTTGAACCACGGTATCCAGCGGTGAGAGGCCGACGCGCTGCCGTCTGAGCCACGGAGGCTCCAATAATAATAATAATAATAATAATAATAATAATAATAATAATAATCGTATGGTCTCAGTTACCGTGTACAAGTATTTTAATTCGACGCCATCTGGCTGCCGGCTCGTCAATTTCGTCAATATTTGTAATGAAAATGAAAATAATATATCATAGAATGTAGTCGTTCAACACCGCACACCTAAAGAAATAATAATTTTATATTGTTTTTCAATAAGTAATATTTTCTCAATTTTAAATCTTTCTTGGACATAGCTTAGTTTTCAGTTTGCTTACGTCACACCGACATAGATAGGACTTGTGGTGACGATGGGATAGGAAAAGGTTAAGAGTAGGAAGAAGGCATGAATTAAACGCAGCCTCATCATCTGCCTGGTGTGAAAATTGGAAACACCGGGCGAGTTGGCCGTGCGCGTAGAGGCGTGCGGCTGTGAGCTTGCATCCGGGAGATAGTAGGTTCGAATCCCACTATCGGCAGCCCTGAAGATGGTTTTCCGTGGTTTCCCATTTTCACACCAGGCAAATGCTGGGGCTGTACCTTAATTAAGGCCACGGCCGATTCCTTCCAACTCCTAGGCCTTTCCTATCCCATCGTCGCCATAAGACCTATCTGTGTCGGTGCGACGTAAAGCCCCTAGCAAAAAAAAATGGAAACCACGGAAAACCACCTTCAGAGCTGCCATCAATGGGGTTCGAACCCACTATCTTCCGAATGAAAGCTCACAGCTACGTGATTCAATCCATGTAGCCACCAGCTCTGTATATTAATGTATGTATGTTGGGAATTCAGCCCGAAGGTTTGTTGGATCCTCAACAGGTTCACCATTAGCTGTCATAGATGGCCTAGGTGTCACTGAAGAGGCGTACTGGGGAAATGAGGAGTGAGGTAGTTTCCCGTTGCTTTCCTCACTGAGCCAGAAGTTGATATTGCACATCAGTCTGCCAAGCCCGCTGAAATGCATGCACCAACCGACCGTATGAGCGACATTTTCACACCATTCGTAGCAGGGACTGGCTGCATAAGGAATGGCATTACTATCGTCACTCATACCTCAGCCACTTTCATATTGTCAAATAGTACGAAATGAGATGGAATGCAATTGCAATTTAAAAGTCGAAAATTCGTCCACTGACCAGAATTCAAAACGTGATGATGAAGAATGAATGAATGAATATGAATTTAAAACAATCAGTGGATCCAACCCGCAATGCCTCACCTTCCCAGAAACCATATTAATGACCAAGGGACTGTTTCCAAAGCACAATCCCGAATCGTCAACGGCCCCTCATAATGGTACTTATCGCTAGTAAAGTAGAAGCATGGTATTTATCAAGTTGCGGTACTGATCAAAAGTAGCGTAAACTCACGGTGTTCCAAACATTATGGTACTAATCACAAGTATTGTACGTCGCACAGGTAACGCTGACCTATGATGTTTCTCACATAATGGCGCCAATCGTAGGCAACGCAAACCTATGGTGCACCTCACATAGGTGTGTTAATCAGAGAGACTCGTACTATCCCGTGGTGTCCCTCACATAGTGGGTACAAATCACAGGCAACGCAGACCAACGGTGTCGCTCATTTAGTGGTACTAATCACAGGCAACGCACAGACCCGTGGTGTTTCTCACATAATGGCGCCAATCGTAGGCAACCAACGCAAACCCATGGTGAACCTCACATACAGTAGATGTACTAATCAGAGGGACTCCTGGATTCCTTATATGACCTAACCAAAGACACCTCCTCTAGAATAAACACTTGTATCCCTTCGTTACCCGTTGTCACAGGTGATCAGTACCCATGCACTGATTTTCTCTCCTCCTCCTTCTTCTTATTGTGCCTCCTTCTCGCTGAAGGTTGACGACCATCATGGAATTATTATTTCTAATTTTGTTCTTCTCGTATGAGGTTTGCTGTATCTTTGAATTCTTAACTATGGGAGGTTCCACGAGAAAAATAATCTTCCCTTCTCCATCCCTTCTGGGTTGGTAGGGTAGAATTTAACCACGGTACCCCTTCACTGTCGTAAAATGTGACCAAAAGGGGACTCCAGAGGCTTTGAAGTTGTGACCATGGGTAGGCTACCATACGAACCTTAGCCGAGTCTGACATAGCTTCATATTATTTGCGCCGGTCTTCTCACTTTTATGCTTTTCTATCTGATTTCATCAACCCATGTTCTCTTCCGTCCCCGACGGTATTTGTTCGAGACATGCCCTTCGTCGCCCTTTGCTATCTTTCGCCGACACCTTCAATCTTCGAAGGATCGGAACTCTTCATTCTCCGCTCTGATTAGTATTACTAGAGAATGGATGCCCAGTTGTGCTCGTACTTAAAACAATAATCACCACCTTCACCACCAGTCCATACCCCCGTTTCCCTTCTGTCTTTTATTTTTACGGGAGCAAAAGCTGGGTGGACTCAGGATATCTTATTCATAAGTTAGAAGTAACAGGCATGAAAGATGCGAGAATGATTGCTGGTACAAACAGGTGGGAACAATGGCAGGAGGGTACTCGGAATGAGGAGGTAAATTAAGTTAGGAATGAACTCGATGGATGCGAAGCTGTACGCATAAACTGGCTTCAGTGGTGGGGTCATGTGAGGCGAATGGAGGAAGATAGGTTACCTAGGAGAAAAATGGACTCTGTTATGGAGGGTAAGAGAAGTAGTGGGAGACCCAGACGACGATGGTTAGACTCGGTTTCTAATGATTTAAAGATTTAAATGTGGCCACAGCACTAATTGTAAATAGAGGAGTGTGGCGACGTTTAGTAAATTCACAAAGGCTTGCAGACTGAACGCTTAAAGGCATAACGGTCTATAATGATGATATATGTATGTGTACTTTTTTTTCATGACGACAATGGGATAGAAAAGGGCTACGAATGAGAAAGAAGCGGTGTGAAAAATGGGAAACCATGGAAAACTATATTCAGGGCTGCAGACAGTGGAGTGCGAACCCATTATCTCCTGAATGCAAGCTCACAGCTGTGTGGCCCTAATCGCACGGCCAACTCGTTCGTTCCCTTCTATCTACCTTTCTACGATTAGTTGATACAATTTATATTGATCATTTGAGAAAATGTGACTGAGATTATGCTAGAGCTCTTTCAACCTCATTTGCTTTTGCTTTTCTTTTTGTCTAAACAGATTAATAACTAAAGTAAATGGAGTGCCAATGGAAAATGTTAAATTTTTCACGTGTATATTTTCTCGTGTGTAAGTTATGTTAGACATGCACGGAGCGCAGTGACCGCGCGTCTTAACGTCTACGGCCATGGAGCTAAGCTCTGCATTCGGGAGATTCGTGGGTTCGAACCCGACCGACAGCTGTCCTGAGAATGTTTTTCCGTAGTTTCCCATTTTCACTTCCAGTCAAATGCCAGACAGTTCTTATTCTTTAGCCACGGCCGACTCCTTCCACCTCCTTACGCAATTTCATTCATCAGCATTAATTTCACCTTCCTTAACTCCTCTAGCATCTAGCCGTAAAAACATGTCATACAAAATCATCTCACCTCATCCCCGACTCCGTATCAGAGAAGGGGACTAAGAAAACAACACGTTATGTTAGACATAACCCTTGAGAAACTTACAACTGAAGTTTCACACTTTGTACAATTTTTTAAAATGTGTTTTACGTCGCACCAATATAGATAGGTCTTATGGCGACGATAGGGTAGGAAAGGTTCTTCAGTCTGCAAAAACTAATTTTGAGTAATAAATTTATACACTACCTGAAAAATAAAAATATATTTTAACATTATTAAACCTGAAAAAGGAAAAACTTCTTTAAAATAGAATTCGTTCTTGAAACAACATCATCAGACACTATCAAACTAGACTCAAATATTTAGAAATGTATAAATATCTGAACATCTAAAAATCTAAACACTTCGTCTCAAGGCATCAATATCTATGATGACTACTAATCTTTTTTTTTTTCAGTCTAGGGCAATTCTTCAGTTGTATTTCTCAAAGATAGAAGATTCAAATTAAAGTTTTTACAGTTTAATATATTTTTCATGAAATACGCTTAATGTTTGTGTCCAAAAACGACTCACTCTAACAATATTTCTATACATTGCATCCTGTTACAGAATTAATTATGGTTATTAAAATTCTGCAAATTGAGAGTTAGGGCAAGTGTTAAAATTCCTTGAAGAAAACCATGAAATTTTAAGTGAATGTTTTTTAAATAAGCTTACACACATAATAATAGGTCAAGTACTGTTTGTTTATGAATTTGACCTTTTGTGCTGAATTGTGTTATTATTGAATGTATCAGTGTTGATGTTTACAAACGTGTCCATACGATAAGCGGCTTATTTACTCGAGTGTATCATAATCTACATTGATAGGTTTTGTACATCATCAATGGTGAATCAGCGATATATTACAGTCCATTAATTTAAATGCTCACTACGCCTTTACAAATGACATAAAATTTTTGTTCTTCGTTTGCCGAGCTGATGAACACTTCGCCTTCTGCTTTTAAATAACAGTGGAGGGATAAGAGGTAACCAGTGTTTTAAGACACGCAGACGAAAGCAAGGCTGTTTTTTATGTAATGAATTCGATGTGTTTTTTATAATAAACTAATAGAACTTACCCGCCGTTGATGGACTGATGGTTGGCGCTGTCACTGACTTCAATTTGTACCCATCTTTATGGAGTAAGATATCCTTTTAAACAAATCGTAACGAATTGAGTTTCTGAAAAGTGCGGATACTGTGGGTCACGTGCTGTAACATGTAACAGAGTCATTTACTTGAGAAGCATTGGAGTTACAAATAAAATGCAAATGCAATATTTTGTAGAGAAGTTTCTAAGTGCACATAAAGATAAATATAGCCTTATTGTCCCTGGAAGGGCATTGGCCTCCTACCAGGGAAAAGCAGTTTCTTCTCTAATGCGGAGAGCTCAACGCATTGGGGTTGTATTAAGTGATTGTAAATACGGAAGTTGGTCTATAGACATTCTTATTTTTCACTTATTCGCTAATTTCACTCATACACTGGCATAATTTCCCAAGTTAGTTCTATTACCTTTTGAGTTTTTCCTCTGAATTCATTTGATCACACAATGTTGTCTTTACATTCTTCATTCGTTTCGAAGTCGATTTTGTACAGTTTTCTATGTACTTCTGCTTCTTCCTGTTCTTCATGTATAACCGGCCTGAGCCAGGATCGAACCTGCCACTTGCTCAGTCCACTGACCATTTAAAGCGAGAGATAACCTTGAGTGTGCAGTGGTAAAATAGTGTACCACTTTCTTCTACCCACATCTTTCTCATGAAAATCAAATGTAGTATGACTCCAGTTTACTACTATGATTACGTTAGTCTTTTTGGGTATAGGCCTATACTGTAGGTAAAATAATTCGCACAGTTAACGCTTAGTGAAGAAAATTATATCAGAATTTTAAAATATTTAGGAACTACTAATAAACTAAAATCGTAACACATCAGGAAACACGAAAATTTGAGTCACTGGACCAGTAAAATCTAATACTTGACAGGGAATGAAAAACCCGTATTTGTCAGCATTAGCTCAGTATTGGTTCCCTCTCTGTGTGAATGTATGAATAATCTGTACGTAACCTCCTCCGTGATAACCTAGGGGTCTTCGGTTTGATGGAACTTAGCTTCCTTTTCATCACCTTCTTGTGAGATTTTTTAATCTCTCAATTTTGTGATAGAGATTCAAACAATTTCTTCCTTTACTTAGAGATGAGCACTATCGACTGATAAATATCGAACTAGTCGAGAGTTTAAACCATGGTAAAAGTCGACTGCTTTAAAAAAACAAGTCGACTGAATGCAGTCGCATTCCCATCACGGCGACGCGGAAGCGAATGAAACTATTGGTTTATGGTCACTTCGGATATGTAATAGATATCTTAATTTTATAGGTTCCTATTTGATATGGCGATTTTCTCTTGTCGTTTATGTGCTGTTTGTTTCGTTGTATATTTGTTTATATTAATTAGGTCATTCAAAAATAATGCATAACTACAATAATAATCTAAAAAGTACAGTAGCAGTGTGTTTGGCTATTCTCATATACATCCTGATTGTGTACTACAGCAACAAGGTTTACATATTATTGTTAGCATTGTTCAGCAATAGAGCTTCATTATCGTCTTTCTACGTCTCACTGTCCAGTTAGCACCAAGAAGGGCTGTTCGTATGATGTTGGTTCGTATTAAGGGCATCTCCATATTTATTAGCCCCGTGTACGGACGAGTGCGAAAATCGGATGTCAACCTGCGCAACTGTGAGTTCCTCGATAGTGTAATTATAGTCCGGCATTGGGGTATGCGCCCAAGGTACAGTACTATTGTGGCATTTTCCAGGAGTGAATGTAGGAAACCCCATGGAAAACTGCATTAAGGATACGGTATCCGTTGTCAGTGAATGGAATACGAACCTGTGATCTCCGGGTGGTGCAGCTTCTTATTCCTAATGTGGAGTGGACATCTCAGCTGCGAACGTGGGACCCTTTGAATACATTTGTAATGCCAATGTAACATTTTTTTGATCTAATGGGTGTCCATACGAGTGATTTCTAATTATTGGTAAATTGCGTTGAAATAAGTCCAGTATGTCAAAGTACGACTCTTCACTTTTGATATGGAGAGTTTCTAGTGGAAACATTCGAATGTTTTTCATGGAACGACTGACTACTTGCGTTATATGAATATTTTCATTCGACTGAAATCATTCGACTATTCGGTCTTCTCGACAGGAAGTAATCAATATTTACGCTTGACTGAAAACATTCGACTATTCAGTCGATAGTTCTAAGTGACTATCGCCCGATTAGTCGATAGTGGTTTTCAGTCGATAGTGCCCATCTCTATCTTGATTTACGGATATACCGTTCAAGATCTATAATACCGAAATACAAATATAAGTTCGATTCCACTATCTGACGTATTCTGTTAAGTTTTCACATTGTTCATTCCAATCAGCGCCTCGGAGTAAGGAGATAGCAGCTGAAATACTATTATGAATCAGTATGCTACGTACCAATAGTTATCGGAGAATTTATGAACCAGAAGAATGGCATGCTAAAGAAGAGAGCTATCTAACTCTACGGCTACTTCCTACCAATATTCAGACAATATTCAGCAATTCCATCTATCGGAGATGAGTGGCAGCGGAAGAGACAAAGAACATCACTACAAACAATGATCGACAATGTTATTGTTGATCACGTTTATGCGTTTTCGATACTCTAGGTCTTCACATTCAGTTTTCTTCCCACTCTGTGATATAATGACATCTAATGTAAAGAGAGTTCTTCCTTCTGTCATGACTCCCTCCTGCCTTCTTCTTCAAGCGATTATTTATGATTTTTTCTCATTTCTATAATTATCTTCACAATTTTCCTTGTCAGTATGGACCGATGACCACGCGGTTTTACACCTTAAGACAATCGTAGCCAAAACCATCACCAGTGAACACGACTGAACCATATTTCCATGTTAGCAATGCTCGGCATTGAAATGGACTAAGCAGCAAAAGTCTAAATTCTTGAATTCTGTTATCATAATCGGTACGGTAAAAACGTATTGAGATATAAATGATCTTATGGAGTAGCTACTTTTCTATACGACCAATGACAGGTATTCAAAAATTAAATTTTAGGCTCTACCCCTAAAGTACTATTTCATGCAGCGTGTATAAAATGATTTGTACCCTAGAATGTAGCACCTAATTCCACTACTTTCCATACCGATTTTCATTAGATTTTGTTCACCCACTTTCTTGTGGGTCGGCGTTGATATGGAATTAGCAACAAAAATCGAAATTCATGAATATCGCTGTCATCATAGCCGGGACTGTAAAAACGTTTAAGACATTAATGATCGAAAATTTAATTTTTATAACTTTAGTTATGTAGTATTTACTGATAGGACCACTAATAATAATAATAATTAATAATTTCGTGTGGCTATTTCTAGCCGAAAGCAGCCCTTGCAAGGCAGACTCCGATGAGGGTGGGCGGCATCTGCCACATGTAGGCAACTGCGTGTTATTGTGGTGGAGGATAGTGTTATGTGTGGTGTGTGAATTGCAGGAATGTTGGGGACAGCACTAACACCCAGCCCCCGGGCCATTGGAATTAACCAATGAAGGTTAAAATCCCCGACCCGGCCGGGAATCGAACACGGGACCCTCTGAACCGAAGGCCAGTACGCTGACCATTCAGCCAACGAGTCGGACATAGAACTACTAATAACATACGTTATTCGAGAATTAATTAATAGGTCTCCCCTAAACTACCATTTTACTCAGCGTCAATAAAATTATTTATATCCTAGATTGTAGTTTCTCATTCTCCGACTTTACATACCGATTTTAATTCAACTATCTTCAGCCATTTTCTCGTGATGCCCGAACATACATATAGACAGAGGGACAGATACAGACGGAAATTACGGAGAATTAAACAGTACATTTCCTTGTTATTGTGAACACGACCGATACAAAAATACCATTCTTTTCAAATTCTGAGAAATGTAGAGAAAGAATTGTTATATAGATTTTAATGTATAATCATAATAATAGAACACTGAACTGAAAAACGCTATGGGTAGAAATATCAAATATAATATTATGATTATGCAGCAACCAATTCTCAAATATTTACATTCGTCGCCATAAGACCTATCTGTCGGTGCGACGTAAAGCCAATTGTAAAAAAGAGTATTTACATGCTTTGGGGAAGATTATCTCCCGTGTAAATCACATGTAAAATACGCTCTCTTACGGTAGACAGAAGTGACGAATTCAGTAGCCTAAATAGGTGGTGGCACATAAAGTACTGTATTTGTACCACCACCCAGAGATGTTATTGTCTTTACAAGTTGAACCGACACAGATACGTCTTATGGCGACGATGGGATAAGAAAGGGCTAGGTGTGGGAAGGAAGTAACCATGGCCTTAATTAAGGCACGGCTCCAGCATTTGCCTGGTGTGAAAATTGTAAACCATCTTCAGGGCTACCGACATTGGGGTTCGAAGCCACTATCTTCCGAATGCAAGCTCACAGCTGTGCGCCCCTAACCGCACGGCCAACTCGCTCGGTACATCCAGAGATATACGCCTAACAACAAATAATGACATTCATGAAGTTCCAGAGAACGACAGCAGCATGTTAAAAGTTGTTCTTAACACATGATCATATCTGTATGCAAGGTTACCCACAACGGCTGTCTTGCGGTCATTGGCTAATCGAGCATGACGTCACACAGATACCTGCTCTCTGATCGCGGGAGCGCTTTCCAAAGGAATTTAGTGATTGCGGTATGTTTTAACTAAACAGTTACTAGCTCGTGTGTCCCCTATACCTGTTCAAACTGACCTGACTTTGTAAATAGTAGATAACGAACGCAATAACGTACAATACAAGAGCTAATCGTGTAACAAGATCGTGGTTATTGCTTATAGGATTTTAGTGGCCACACTACGCTACTGAAATCCAATAAAGAATTCTGAGTTAAACAAAACTGAGCATTAAATAAGACCAATAAAAAAGGAAGCGAACAAAAGAACGAAAAAACAGTTCTACTTTGATGAAGAGAATCTTACCTTAACTGGTAAGTTTTTTCATTTACTTTACCTTCTTGACTTTCACTTCCATAAGGTTGACACGTTTGCTTCCATTTTTTTTCCTTCTTCCTCCCGTTTGTTGAAAACATTTATACGAGCATATGTCCTTATTTTCACAAATGTGGCTACCAGATCACTATTTAAATTAGGATCACGTGCACATATAAAAGAAACTAGGTTCTGTGTTACTCCCAACTTTCTTCGAACTGTAAGTTCGTGATAAGAACAGAAACGTTTCTCCATATATCGTACAGTTTATGACCACTCAGCTTTTGGCTCTGTAAAACCACCGTATGACAGACTTCGAATCCAGGAACCCGAACAACACGTACTGTCGTATGTTCCTCCTTGTTCTAGAGGGAACAGCGTCCTTGTTAAGTACACGTTTGGGAGAAGCCCTAACAATTCGCCCTTTAGATCCCTTTCAAAATCGCTGTTCGGAACACACCGGCAAGAACCCGCGTGACTCTTCTTCCTCAGTCGCGGTGCGTCCGAAATATCCCACGGGTGATAGGCCACACGTCGATCGGGGAGTGAGGAAATGAAAAGATGGGGTAAACTATAATGACGGTACCCAAAGACTGAATTAAAATTTAAATAACAAACTGATTTATTGAACAAAATGCAAAGTGCAAAATTATGAAAAAATAAACTGGTGAAAATAAACAAAGTGAAATGGAATGAAATTTAAAAAAATTAAAGATCTACCTTACAATAACTCAATTATCTGCCTAATAAAAAAAATGACTGAAGGTCGATCAAATTAAATTATACCAGATTACGTCGACACTGTCTTCAAGACGATGACGTGAATAAATTCAAAACTCTGGTCAGTAAATACCACCTCATTTGAAATACAGAATTGTAATACATAGAAAAGTGTCTATCAAAATAAACTAGTGTAGTTAATTAATTAATTAATTAGTTAAGTCATCAAATCAACACTGACTCAGAGGTGTTTATCAAATATTTAACATATGTAACTCAGTTGGGAAACATCCAACTTTAAATAATCATGGACTGCACTAACCATGTGTAACAAATAAGAGAAAGAACAACCATGAACATTGTACTTCATCTACCACATAACCACTGCCACATATAAAACTACTCGTGGTTGCAAAACAAGAAATTATAGAAACATGAACCTGAGTGTTATAATCACTCATTTAATTATTTAAACTTCACTTGCATGACTGTGATAGCCTGGACCTCCTTAAAATATAAAATAATTAGGCCAAGTGCCTCATGTTTACATCTCAAATGAAAGCGATCCTTGTACATTAGAAATTTACTTAATTTGCCGCTGCCTGCATTTTCATTACGAACTCATTACTTGTGGTACCACCACTAGATGGAGGCAGACTGCGTATCATTTACCTCATTCATTGCGGCAGTTATTATACAACTGGTTTATTAAAAACCGCTTCATTTCCTAATTAAAATGTAGTGGATTTCTAAGGCTTGGTAATTACTGAATGTCTGGTATGAGCATACCACTACTATGGTTTTGACTATGAAATAATCGATGATCTCTTATCCTAACACATGAAACCTTATTTACATAATTAGACTTGTTAATGAAGAAACACTGCTCCAACAAAAAAAATTACTGAGATCAAACTAGCCTAACTACACCTATCTATTTACATCAAATCAAATACAAATAATTCACGTATGATCACATCCAAAAGTAGCACGGTGATAAAAAGTACACAAAGAAAGAATAATAATAAACAAATCTAGATCCCAACATCGCTGCCTGCTGAAAATTAATAAAAATGAAATGCACAAATATCGGAGCCTAAAAATAAATTTTACCCAGCTACAAGTAGCAAAATTATTGTGAATTTGACGGCAATCTTCTAACCTCAGACCAAGAATGTCTGGCCATGACACTATCCAGCCTTTATGGACAATAATTATTGCTATTACATGTCATCCATGATTCTACATGACTGTAAAAATACACATTGATTCGTCGCTCCGCTCACATATTACCTCGTGCTTTAATTCGCATATTTGCCGAGCTTCTACTTTCCCTGGAACTATTTGAAACAAAACGGGCTTCTGCCTACAATCGTAATCCATGTCGTTACGTATTTAACACTCTTGGTTAAATTATTCATCTCTCAACTCTATTTACTCGTCATTATTCTAGACGTAGTAACTCATAATACGGCCTCGCTCGTATCCGGTGGGCGAAATATCTGTCGTGCACATCTCTATTTCTTACGACAGTGTTCATGACATGGTTCAAATATCACATTTCCATTATCAACGCAGATCATCAGGGATATTATTCACTTAGCTCGATCGCTAGATCATTCTCTGCTTCACATATTACAAAATACCAGAGCTGACTTATCAATGGCTTTCTGTCAATAACTGTTTTCTAAAATGACGAGATTGCCTCTCAAAAACACGGCTATTGAAAAATGTGTAACCGCAACTACACACAGAAGTAAACATTCGCTTGTCCACCAAATCGTCGCAAAAATACACGGTATAAGAACTACCGGAAACGGTCATCTGAATGATGATTACACAACATAAACAAACTGAATGCGCAAGTAGCAAACTAAGCATTAAAATCAACAAGGCGGCATCTACAAAATCATAACTTCAACAGAAATATCGCTCATAACTAACGTTATAATAACATGATTATTATTATTATAAATCTGCATTACTCTTATTTAAATCTCGCAAGATAGCACTCTAATCTGTCAAAGTGACTTACTACAAAAATGATCCATAATAATTATGCAGACACATTTACGTAAAGAGAGTGCAAATACCCTAGCTCACACTTTTATTATTATATATTATTATTATTATTATTATTATTATTATTATTATTATTATTATTATTATTATTATTATTATTATTATTATTATTTGTGAATTATTTACAGTCCTATCTAACAGTCTAAGCTACATTTGATCATCGATTAGTTGATAGTCTTACATGTTTTATTTATGCATTTTGTTGTTGCTCATACCTTGGTGATGGAGACAGGTTGGATCACCCTCCGGGCTCTATCATGATGAATTAGAATTCCATCTTGAAGCTGATGTGGTATTCCGAATTTTCACACACGCATACTTGATACATTTCTATAAAGGCGTTACACACGTTCACATTTACATAAACACTCGCATTTTCTAGCACTTCAATGAAGATTATACAATAGCACTGCATAAACCCCTGACGTGAAGTCGAAAGTTTTCTCTCCACTACCTGCCTGACGTCTCCTGCTGGTCACACACACCCCTCTCAGTTTGTTTGTTTAAGGCTTACCGGTTGTTCACCTCTTCGGAACATAACAGTTTACTCAAGGTCTTAACATCGCGGCCTTCCATTAATGAAAAGTCATTCTCCTCCCTGTCTGCTTTAACTAGTTTTTCCCCGTAACATCTCGCTTGCCATGACAGTTCATTGAAAGTGATGAAAGCAAGCTAAAAGTACTGTTTCCAATGATGTGTGGAGAAATTTTTATACTAATCGTCTTCCAAAATAAAAGAATAAAATGGCCTTTCAACAAATCTCCAAACTACACGTGGATTAGAAAAATTTTATGCAGTTACGTGTTGCGACATGTTCCATTGTCCCTCTCGGTTGGTTGTGTAAGTTCATTTAAAGCAAGTGCTGAAAAGTGTAGCTATTGCCTGTTATCTCTGCATAAATTCCAAAAAAAAAATTAAAGTTTGTTAAAGTGTTCATTTCTCCTGAAATATTACTCTCCCAAGTAAATACATGGCTCACTCGGATGCCAACAAGTGTCTCTGATCGCTTTCCTACCAGACTCAGAATTCACAAAAGAAAAGTTCACACAAGACTGAATTCACTCCGTACAAGACTGAATTTGAAAGCTGACACACACTAACTGAATTAACTGACACACTCTGAAGATTCACCACTCTGCTCGTTGGTTTTGTAAAGTTTTCCCCCCCACTTCGAAAATAGTTCTGTGGAAGGGATGTGGCGTAGTAATCTAGCACTCGGGAGCGCTTTATCATACATCCGTAGGTTAAAGCTTTAAGAAATGTGTACAAAATCTTCCTAATTTCGGTCTGACTTACTTGTTATATTGCGCCGTGGGAAATGATCACAGGGTAATCCACACGACGGCGCTCGTCACCGGCGTTATTTTCTTCCAGCGAATGGTTTCTTCCCGCCATGACGGTTCAGTTCCTGGGCGATACTACTCTTCCGTGTGAAGTTAAAACTTTCTTAATCAACCATTAATTAATCCCACATTTGCACCGATAATTTTTCAAATATTATTAGGAAGTCAAGACACTGTTTTTCACAACTACTCCGGGCTCCAAATAGCGAAATACTGGTTGTAGATTCCCGCTATGACAAAACATTTAAATTTGCTATTTTGTGATTGGCTGAGATGTTCGCGCTCTTCGCAGCATGGATGCTTCCATTTTCTGCCAAGGGTTGGCGGGTATTATCGTTGTCTCTCTTGCCCTTCTAAGTAGGTCAGGCTCAACGCGTGATTTTCCCGTTAGAATCGAGTAGAAAGTTGCCACTCCTTGCCGGTACCATAAACTTTATTGGATGTAGCACTTAGGCCAGTCTATAAGCTGTTCGTGCTATGAGAAAAGTTTTGCGGATCTCCTAGCCGTCTGACTGGCGCCAGAATGTTGCTTTGTGACTGCCAGCTTCACAGCCTACTGTAGTATTCCAATATGCGAATTATTCAACTTTTAGTTCATACATTAATTACACAATTTCGCTTATGGGTGCAATATGCAACCCGAGACAAATCACTTTACGTCAAACACAAAATAACACTGACAAAAGAAAGCAGCTATTCATCACAAGGACTAATCATAAAAGGCACCATTAAATTATAAAATCGAAACTGCAACTCACTTGCACATAACTCATATAGTATTACTGCACAGACTTCTGGCGAGACTGGCGGTCAATTGGCTGACGTCATAACCGGGCAGCCGAAGCCCTCCGAACGCAGAAACCTCTGTTCTGGGCAATGTGTTTATATACCAACCTTGGTCTGTATATAGATACGTAAACAGCATTGGTATAAGATAGAAGGGGTACGTTATTGTTCCACTGCCCTATAAAAGGAGAACTCAAGTTAACGACGACATAAAATCACAGTTGTTGGCCCCACGGTGTAGGGATAGCGCGGCTGTCTCTTACTCGGAGGTTCCGGGTTCGATTCCCGGGATTTTTACTTGGATGTTAAGGCTGGTTCGAGGTGCACTCAGCCTACGTGCATACGATTGAGGAGTCATCTGACGGTGAGATAGCGGTCCCGGTCTAGAACGCCGAGAATAACGGCCGAGAGAATTCGTCGTGCCGATCACACGACTCCTCATAATTTGCAGGCCTTCACGTGAAGCAACGGCCGCTTGGTACTCCATGGACCTTCGGGGCACTTGGACCATGGGGTTTAGTTTATAAGGCCACAGTTATAGAAATGATCGGTGCCTACATCCGGTCACGGGTGGTGAGTGAAGAGTGTGTGAGAATAAACTATGGAGATGATATTAGTACCGGTATGTTCAACGAGAAGCGAGTGTCGTCTGAGCCGCACAACGACTGTGTTCAAAGAGTTGCGTGATCATTAGGGGAACTGCACTTTCATACCAAACTAGAGGGCCCTTAGACACACACGAATATGAATGGCATCCATCCCTGTAACACTGTAATTAGAATAATACTATCCTGTTCAGCGATCGTTAGCAGCATACGTCTACTTATTGACAGCAATTTTCTTGGAGTTACTTAAGTTTCTCTTCAAAAAATGCGGCCATTTCAACAATGTTGTTGCGGCATAATATATGATACAATAATGGAGAACAATGTTGTTGATCAGACTATATTCAATTTACCCTCCTCCAGCGCTATCCGCCGGTCGAGATTACTGGCGAGCGAACGATGGCATCTTACGGTATATCCATTTAAGACGCGGCGTGCTGCCACGTCCCGCATGTCGCAGGCGACTTAGAGCTGTACCGGCGAACAATATGTGAGTCAGCTTTCTGGAATTCCACGCCCCGATGAAATTGTTCTTTGGAACTATACCTTCGTGAATGGTGTCTCATTATGGACAAGTGGTGTAGTCGTTCTGTTCTCAAAGATCTACTTCTATTACGGCTAAGATGCGTGTCATTGTATGAGACAGCTCTACCTTGTTGGTTACCAGAACATCAAATAATTTCTTCAGTACAACATTTCGTTACCCCAGCGTCTCTTAAAGGAGGTATGTTAATCAAATAGCATTAATCTCTGTAAATAAAATTTACCTTTGTTCACCATGTCCCACATCAATACGAAAATTATTAGTTTGTTCGACTAAAATATATACATTTTGTAGCACTGCATTTGTTTAATATTTCAGTACTTTACACTCCTTGTCATTTAACTTTATCGCTAGTGTGGTCGCATTTATGCACAGCACGCCAGGTGCTCTACTCCACGGAAGTCGCATTATTGCGAGTTCATACTTAACTCGCTCTAAATGGTTAGCGTGCTGGCCTTTGGTCACAGGGGTCTGGGTTCGATTCCCGGCAGGGTCGGGAATTTTAACCATCATTGGTCAATTTCACTGGCACGGGGACTGGGTGTATTTATCGTCTTCATCTTCATTTCATCCTCATCACGACGCGGTTGGCGTCAGAAAGGGCATCCGGTCGTAAAACTGGTCAAATATCTTTTTTTTTTAATTCAGTTCTATTTTTATTGATTGTCTATAGAACTTTACACTTGTCACACAAAGTCAAGCAGTGACTTACCCTATATACAACAAAGCTTACATACCGGTACTCATTCATATACAAATAAAAACCATACATTCTGATTTACAATTAATTTATGGAATGCAAGGCACCTGCTAATTAGTGATATTTTAATGACTCTTCAAACATTTTACCATTCACATTTTTTATATCCTTAGGTGTTCTTTTAAAGAGTGTGGCATACTCTTAACATATGACCTCTGGGCCATCTTTATAATGCGATGAAAACTCATGTCGGAATCGTTCCTATTCCTTGTATTATAATTGTGGATCTCACTGCTCTCCTTAATAGACACAATATATTTATAAATAGGCTATATGTGGAAGAATATGTCATAATGTCATGAGTTATGAAAGAATGCCTGCAAGTACGTCCATTCGGAATGCGAAAGATGATCCTTAGACTTTCTTCTGTTGAATAAAAAGTCGTTCAAAATAATCATTTGCCACACAACCCCAGACAACTATCCCATACCTCAAGTATTACTCCATAGTACACTTTTAGTAATACATTTATATTTACAATTTTTGACGTACTATTTTGCCAAATACTTACAGTATATAGAATCAAACTTCACCACATTAGTTTTGTGAGGATTTACCATAAGGAAAATAGAGGTGAAACGGGATTCGTGAAGATTTTGTACGGTACCATTAATTCCCCATCTTTCCCCAATTAATAACAGATGTGTCACCTGCATAGGATTCAATGGTGGTTTTTACAACTTCTAGAATTTCATTAACGTATAGGAGATAGAGAATAGGTCCCAAATTAGTACCTTGTGGAATACCGCTGTTTGTGATTTCAAAGAAAGTTCTAGTTGTTCTACCTCGTAATACATTTCATAATTTATTCATCAAGAAACAGGAAAGGTCGGAGGAGAAAAAGAAGAAGAAGAAAGACATTCAGTTATATATTTCCCTTCAGGCTAAAGTTTCGGATTTCAAGCAACAACCTGATATTGACACTTTGCTGACGTATGATTATTTTCATATTGTTCAATTAACGTTCATCTGTCAGCCCAGTTTTCGTAAGAATTATGTGCCGTGAATACTTAAATGCTATCGGATGAAAACTGGGTAGGGATAAAGCAAATTTTACATCCTGGGGTATACAAAATTCCCTGTATTTGCGGCAAGGTATACATTGGCCAAACATGCCAGTCCATTGGTACTCGTATCAAGGAACACGAACGACATAATCGTCTCAATCAGCCAGACAAATCAGCAATAGTTGAGTACGTCCTATCATCACGTCATGATGTCGGGTTCCAAGATGCTCGAGCTCTTACCCACACTAGACACTACAGGTCCAGGATTATACGAAAAGCTGTGGAAGTACGTAGATTTCCTAACAATTTTAACAGGGACACTGGCTGTCTATTAAGTAATACGTGGTTGCCAGCCATTAAGGATTTACGTAGGTAGTTCCCTTTTCAGCCCCTTCAATATTTTTATTTCGTTTCGGTGTTTGCAAAATTCGTACGTTGCTCATCACCAGACATTCAATTACAGTCTTATGTCAGTGTCATAATTTCATAATATGTATACACCTGTTATGTGATCCCCTCCCAGACTGATTCTAATGGTGTCCACTCCGATTGTTAGCGCTGGACCGCATGCGGTGAGCCATCTGATAACTAATGAACGCACCACTTCTGTTATTAACGTCTCAATTCAAACTTTCATTCTTGGAGAAGTCTTCCTCGTGAATAGTCGAGATTTTCTTCTGAAGACGCAGAGCAAAGTTCTCTGCGAAACGTAAAGAATTTCACGTTATTTTCATGACACGGAATACGCCCAAAAAGCCTATATCATATCTATAATGCACTGATTGTTTTCCCATTTTATTATCCGTCTATTATCATATCCGTCACAACATCGGTCTCCTGCCCCTGGGGGTAATCGAGTTTATATTGCAAATTAATGAACCTAGAAAATGTTAAAAAAGGACGAATAAACAAGTGGCCAGCTGAACAACGAAGCAGTGTGAGAAGCTAAAGATAAAAGAGGAGGAAAGTAGTGAAGGAAATGAGGTCAGTGAACGTGCAACAAAGCCTATACTAATCCATTTTGGGTGTCGAGTCGAGTAGCAAGTACTCCACTCGAATTTATGAGCGAGCTAGTGCCGGTACTTAAACAGGAGACTTCCGGGAGGCTCCACTACCTCACAAGAAGCCGACGAGGAGAGTAATGCAGACTCATCCCAACTCCCGAGGGAGCAGGGGAGTCCCCCGTTGCCAAGGTGATCAATCTCGCCCCTCTTTCCCCCTCCCCACACACTGTAATCGTCCAAGTCCACGGCTTTCCTTACATTGGGGGCGAAACATCGATTTCTAAATCATCTCCCATATGGTTCCAGCACAACATCAGCCTCCTTGGGAAGAAACTCCCCGGTTGTACTTCAACAAAAAATAACTCTAATTACATCAGCCTCAACAGAGAAGTTCAAAAGACGTTCCCGAAACTGAAAAGGTTTCATAGCTTTTGATGTTTTGAAATTACTTTCTGGAAGAAAGTTAACTTTGTTTTCCGGATATTTATATCACTTAATAATCACAATTAGTTTTACTAATTTCTGAGAATCGTGATTCCATTAACTACACTTACGATGGTTTTGAGCTCTTCTCAATGTTCACTAAAGAAAGAAAGAAAGAAGTAAACTTTTTAACCTTATCGACGAATCTGAACGTTGTCCTTTCCCATGATTTTGTACCCTCGATCTTCCCTTGGATGATACATTTTTCAGAATTTCCCCCCGTCACTTCTCGTGATGTAGCGAAAGAACTTTAGGATTTTCTGATAAACACGCCAAGTTTCTCGGTGATGGGCGCATTAGCTTTTTTTATACAGTCCATTTTACTAAGATCATTCTACACCTTCATTGAACATTTGTATCCTTCACTGAAGAAAAAGGAACTTAAATTTCACTCTGTTGTGACACTGACGACCGATATCTGATATTTCCAATGTAAATAGTCTACCTGATTTCAACGTTACTCCTCAAATGAATCGGTTATGTTTTAAAAACCTTAAGTCTCTCATTTCATCATTGTCATGTTATGAGAGAACATGAAAGCTGCAACATAGGTGCATCAATCTACTTAGATACGTCAGATGAATAGAATAGATGTGAGGACACTGGAAACTTCTGGTATGGTTTTGAAACTCTGTAATTCATTGATTTTTGGAGTTTCTCAACTTAACTTTCGTTGACTACAACTCCCAGAGACCTCCACTGTTCAAGAATTCTGTCTTGTTCTTTGAATCCCATGGGAAGGGATATGGAAATAAAATTTTAGGTGTCACAGTATAACTATTTCGTGTATTCTAGGCCCCAGTTTGGTATAGTTAATACTAACCAGTATGTTGATGGTCTTATAAGCTAAAATCTCAGAATTCATAACAGTACTCCTAGTGCCACTTTGATGTCTAAAAAAAGAGCACCCAAACAGAAGCTTCCAATTAATATACAGAAAATGAAGGATTTGAAAAAATTGGAAGGATACATACTGAGCGGAGGAGAAATTCAAAGATTCTGGAAAGCCGTATACTACTGAGATATCACTGACAGATTGGTTAAAAAGGTTGTTCATTTCACAATAATTTCTACGGTGTTTACATTCATAAAAACGCAGTTTTCTTACGTTTTTAGCGATGTTCTTACTAAGTTAAACGGAAATTATTTCCTAGATGAATATTTTAAATCAACATATTATTGTAAGGAACATGTGCCATGTTATGATAAAAATTCTTCATTAGTTTCTGAAATCCTGTAAGTCATGAATATTTAAATCAGTCTTGCAACAATTATGATATTTACATAAGAAAATTACATACCTCCATGACATGATGAATAAAGATTTAAATTTCAGAATCAATAAAGGCATATAAACGTTCACTACGTAACTAATTATTCAGTTTTTCTTATTCACAAATTTCCAATTCTTAACTTACGGGGTTTTAAAAATAACCGATTCAAATACATTATACTAAAGATTGCGTAAATTCGCCAAGCAAACAACGTCCCTACCATACGGTATGGTAAGGTACATTTTTCTTTACCCATTAGCATAATAAAATGAACTCGACGAAAATTATTGTGATGGAATGCATATAAATATGTGGCTAGGAGGTGTGACGAGTCTTAAGGAATATAATTGGTAGGAAGAACATAGAGATATACGAGGATTTAAAAGGAAGCCATCGGTGTGTAAATTATTATTGAGACTTGTTTAAATAACTTTAAGTCAATACCGAACCGAAGATGAAATTTATCACGTGCATTTCCTCAAGTCAGGCTCGGATAATGAAGTGCTTAAATATTTGTATTTAACTAAATCTGTTTTATTTATTTACATATTTCGATGATGTCGATGATGATGCTTTTTGTTTAAAAGGGCCTCACATCTAGGTCATCGGCTCCTAATGGTACGAGAGGGAACGAAATGACATGATGATTAAAATTTTAATATGCATCCAATGACTAGTATTTAAAACAAAAGATAATGAAAAATTATTATGAAATTAAAATAACCAGGGGATCTAATTCGCAATGTCTTATTTTCTGATAAAGTGATAGAATATATAGTTTATAATGGAATAAGGCATTGCCTTGAAATACAGTTATATATATATATCATTCAAGTTAAAAGTTAAAATAACGCATTAAAATACACAAACACGAACTAAAATAGAATCAATGGAATAAATCGTAGTTAAAAAATTAAAAAGTAATAGAAAATATACACGATAAAACAGGCTACTATCCCTCATGAAACGGATGACGAGGTTTGTTGACTGCTCGTCATCTATTTACATATTTCTGCCGTGTTTATAATTAATTACATATTCTGGCGTAGTTATTTATAAGTATATATTTTCTATATTCGGCATTATGTTCTACATATTAGATGTCTCCTGACCACATGTAATTGGTAGTTCTTGCAATTTCCTTCTCTGCTTTGTCACTATACTCCGCATGACCTTACTTCTAAACTGAAGTTTCTCAAAACAAATGAGCATCGGCTTTCCTCTGTTGCCAGCGCGCTACACCCGGAGAACAGCTGATGCAATACGACCGCGGCAAACAGCCCTTGTAAAATGTAATACCCTACTCAGAAAAACTAATGAATATGGATTGAAAACAAATTCACAACAACTACACTTACTAACACCATCTGACACTAATAAAATAATATAATATTAAGAATAAAAGAGAATGCGGAAATAAGACAATCACTCTCCGCTAATGGCTGGCACAAGAAGGACGTTATGGCCTACAAAGGGAACACTCCACTGATCTCAGAGTCACTAGAACCCTCCAACAATACGAAAAGCACACTAATTACTGAAGGAAAATGCAAAAGATCGCGAACCGTACCGAATAGCATACAGGCTGAGGGAGACAGGTTAACCACATGGTGAATGTAAATATTAGAGTGGACAACTGGGTTTCGAGATCGTGCTCTTCCGATATAAATCGATATGAATGGCAGCTTGGGATTGGTTGGATGTCAACGCTTCAGCGCATAACCACCAGGCAGAGCCAAAATTTGCCAAAACGTCCATTTAGAAGCAGAGCCGTACGGAGTATACATTCTTGACTCTGTATTCTATTTCAAGACAGGAATTCCCCGTTCATTAAGGACAGCAGGCGGAAGGAGCCGTCAGAGTCTCTATTACGCCTCCTTTGCCCTTCCACTAGTCCGTATCTTATCAGAAAATTTTAAACTTGTGGACAAAACATGACGGGCCTCACTTCCAGGAAGCGACCTAGAAGCCAGCGGTCAATCTCATCCGTCACCCTGCTGAGTTAACGAGTTCTGAGTGATCCTTGTTTGGTGTGGAGAGGTTGCCAAACCACTTTCTTCCGCACACTCTTCAGTGTTTAACTTTTCTTCGTATTGAGAGCAGTAGACGATTTGGCAACTCCGGCTACAATGGACGTAGTGAATCCTATAAACCGCTAATAGACACAGAGCTGCCGCTGGAGAGTAGTGGCGTGAGGCGAGGTCGTCATGTTTTGTCCCCGTGTGTCCATGAAATTACAATGGTCTGCAAAACTTGTAAGATATAGACTTACAGTGTTGTGTTCTCGTTAAAACGGATAAGATGAGTCTCAAAGTGTGGAGAATGTAACTATGAACCGTTTTTGGCGGGATTGTGGAGACTTTTAAAACCGATGGAAGTGCATTATTTTGCAAAATTTGTGAGAAATCCTTAGCTTCAGACATGCGTTCATAAGTTAAAATACATCTCTACATATTGCGACTGAAAAACACACGAAATTTGCGTAGTTAAAGATGCCGACCCACTGTTTGCTTCCCTAAATGCAAGATATGAGACCTGGTTCAGCAAACTGCCAGTTCTCACAAGGTATATGTCAACTGTCCCACATGCAATAGTGAACCATGGAATGCCTAATCACTTGTTGTACAAGGAGTGCTACAACGTGCTGTATTGTGGATGTTGTGAAACATGTAGCAGTCATTTTACTGCACACGTTCCATAACAGGGTGCATTTGTAAATACGCCAAAGGCGCAGGAAAGAAAATAATAACATGTTACTTTATACACGTGTAGACAATCCACATTATAGAAGAGTTGTTTGTATGAAACAATAACTAATACTGTTCGGCGAAATACATGTGTGGAAGGCATACGTCTGTTTGGAGCTTCGGCTGCATTCTCACCAGAATCTCCACAGATTAAAATGATGTCTGTGTATTCGTCGTCGCTGAACACACTAGCCATTGCCAATATGCTGTATCATACTAATCCAAAGGGTTGCATTAGACGGGTAGCGCTGAGGAACATGCGACCGTCCGGTTGTTATCTCTTCATATTCTGATTTAACCTTCTTGCTGGCAGTAGTGCCCCTGTGAAAATCAGTTAGTAGATATTCTGTTCATCATTCGTGCATGCGGGACATTTGTAAGTAGAAAGTACGGCGCTCGCTTGCCGCCCGGTATACCAATTTACACATCGGAGACGGTCATATTTGAATTGCTACCCTCCAGAAATCGCAGGATGTTAAATATGGTTTTTGAAATATTTGTAATCAATTTTTTTGAATATTTAGAAAAATGAGTTTTAATTTTCATAATAGCGCAGCAATTTTAAAAAATAAATGTATTAAGATAATAGCATGTGCTGCGGGTCAGTATTTCTTCCACAATATTATCACATGGTGGCTTTCGCAGGCGCAAATATGGTTTATTCTCGTAGATTTTTATAATTCTAGGGCAACTTGTAACCAAAGCAATATTGAGTTCTGTGAGGAAAGAATACTTAAAAAATGCTGATATTCGTGTAGATGAACTGGGAAATGGCTAAACAATGCACATTACACTGCCGCCATTTTAAATACATATTTTTCTGTAACGATCCATGGTGGGCGATGTCTAAGGATGTTGAGAAAGCATTGAAGTTTGCTTAACAATATTTCATTTTAGTAACACGTATTCACGTTCTGGGTAAAGAAAGGTGAAGTATCACCATTTTTCAGTGGTGAAAGGTGGGGATCCACCCTTAAGTTGGACCTCTTAAAGGCTGTTTCTTGTTCAAAGAAATATTCTTTGCGTACTATATTAATGTAAAATAGATTCCCATCATTTGTCTCTGGACAATAATTTCCATTAACAGGTAATTTAGCGCACGAGAACTATACCCCAAATATTAAAAGATGCGTTTTGACGGATAGTGATGGAGGGAGGAACATTGCTCGTGCCACTGTACGTTTTTGCCACATTCCTACATTCCTTTCTCATTCCGTTCACTTGTGGCTCACTTATTCGTTTGTTCAGAGCGCTGTGTTCTGTTGTTATAACTCAGAAGGGAGGGCTTTGGCAACTCCAAACAACACGAACCGGCCAGGAGGCTCATCTCCATGGCAACCGCGGTGAGTCCGCCCTCGTTTCCATGGCAACCATACCACCTACTCTCCCTTCTCCCCATCCAGGCAGGCAGTAAACAGACCCCCCTTAAAGAACTGTCAGAACCAATCTTTTGAATATAGATTGTATTTTCCCTATCTCCAAGTGGGATGTGTGCCAGTTGAGCCTATCAGAGACACCGACACAGAGGCTTGCTACCTGTGTTGCCAACAGCAGAATAGGATTATCCGCTAAACGGCTGTTTGGAAACTACTGAAACCGCTAGCTCCGCCCCCTTATCCTTTGTTGAGTAACTAAAATACTATATCAAAACAAAAAACGAGGTATTTTCTTGTAGTTCAAAGGTAGGAGTATTCGAAATACTGCATATTTCAGCGGAACATATCTAATAGTCCGGGAACATTGATGACCGTTTCTAACACTTCGATATAAGTCACGGACAAAGAATCAGGAGTAGAAACAGATATCTGATATGTTTCCAAAGTACCAGCTTCTTGTAATAGCAGCATTGGTTGGTTCTTCTCAATCCTGCCCGAATCCATAAAAGGAAACGTATCACTTCATGTCTCATATTATTCTTTCCTGTAGTTTCAATAATACTCCCCTGACTAGAAGTTACCTCCGACTGGCCAATGGCTCCTTAAATGGATTGGACTTACTTGCATTGCAGAATTTCATCACTTAACACCATAAATTGATGGTACCGAGGTTTGATATTATTTTACAAAGGACATATTTTTTCCAACCGATATATTAATCAGCAGAAGATCTGGAGAAATTACTAAATGGTATGGATAGAGTCTCGGGAAAAGAGTACAAGACGAAATGAAGTTCAAAACAAAAGTAATGGAGTGCAGTCGAACGAAGTCGGGTGATGCAGGAAATGTTAGATTAGGAAATGTCTTCATGCCTAATGTTACTTGGGTAGTATAATAACTGATGGAAGAAGAAAGGAGGACATAAAATGCAGACTAGCACAAGCAAGGAAGACCTTTTTTAAGAAATTTGCTCATTTCCAACATGACATAGGAATTAGAAAGATGTTTTTGAAGACTTTCGTCTGGAGCATGGCATTGCATGGAAGTGAAGCATGGACGATAACTAGCCCAGAAAGAAAGAGAATAGAAGCCTTTGAAATGTAGTTTTACAGAAGAGTGCTGAAAGAGAGATGGGTAGATCGAATCACAAGTGAAGAGATACTGAATCGAACTGGTGAGAGGAGATCGATTTGGCTAAATTTGACGAGAAAAAGAAACAGAATGATAGGACACATATTAAGACACCCAGGAGTTGTCCAGTTGTGGTTTGAGAGCAGTGCAGGCGGTAAGAACAATAGGGGTAGGCCAAGGTGTGAATATGACAAGTGTATTATAGCAGATGTGCGATGTAATAGTTACGCAGAAATGAAAAGGTTAGCACAGGATAAGGCGGCATGGAGAGCTGCACAAAAACAGTCTATGGACTGGCGACTAAAACAACAACATATTAACCCACGCGTTGGGGTCCAGTTACGTGACGCAAGGAGAGAAATCAACTACTCTATAACAACCTTAAGATAATCTGACACCTGAAGAAGTGACGCTTTACTGTGGAGGAAGAGAGAAGCACAGAAATGTTCCTTACTTCCATATTGTGAACAAAATACTCTACACCTCAGATCCACCTAAGGTTCAGGGTTTCTTCAGGATTGCCTTTGATGGCATCACGACTGTAATTGTCACGAACTTCAATTTGAACTCTTACATTGTTATACGCCCGCCTTCCTGGTGTAGTGGTTAGTGTGTTTAGCTGCCACGCCCGAAGGCCCGGGTTCGATTTTTGGCTCTGCCACGAAATTTGGAACGCTGTACGAGGACTGGAATGGGGTCCACTCAGCTTCGGGAGGTCAAATGAGTATAGGGGTGTTCGATCCCCTCCTCAGCTATTCTCGAAGTGGTTTTCCGTGGTTTCCCCCCACTTCTCCTCCAGGCAAATGTTGGGATGGAACCTAAAACTATGGCCGCTTCCTTCCCAGTTTCTTACCCATCCTTTCCATTCTTCCTATTCTCCCACAAGGTTTCTCTTCAGCATAGAAGGTGAGGCCGCCTGGGCGAGGTACTGGTCCTACTCCCCAGTTGTATACTCGACCAAATGTTTCACGCACCAGGCCACTGTCCTTGAGGCAGTAGAGGTGGACCCCTCACTGAATCTGCAAGAAAAACCAACCCTGAAAACTGAATGGATTAAATAAAATAAAATATTGTTATACTCTCTATATCATATGGCATAAAACCTTAATGGAAAACCAACAAATTATCCATTGGCATAATACTAGATATTCCACCGCCCAGCGTGAGTTAAAATGTACCCACTGACGACGAGAAAAACCTATATCTAGTGGGAAAACGACGGTGTTGGCAACACTGCAGCGTTAAAAGCATCATTATTCTTCTATTGCATTCATATTTCCAAAAGAAACCGTGACAGTGACACAGGTCAATGAAAGTAACTACCTTGTTCTAGCCCGTACCAGAATTCTGAGCAGACACCAAACACTTTGTCATCGGAAACAGATTTGAGCAGACATTGGTAATATCATTTATCATATTCACCGTGATTTATTGGTCTTCTACGCAATTCACGGTCTCTGATAATTACTGATTGATTACGTTGTTAATTGACGATATATTAGCTGCTCGCAAGTTATTAGGTTTTACTGTGTGCATTGTTAACGTTTCGTTGGCAATGACATTTGCTCCGTTAAGCATGAGGCTGATCGGTGTAAGCCCCACAGCGCACACTGCAATGTTATGAGCAGGGCTAGAGTGTATACACAGTGTGTTACACAACATGTGGGGAGTAATAGGTGGTGAGGGTGGAAGTACACCTCAAAATAACACAATAAGTCCCCATGAAAATATGACCTACGTTCGATCGTTTACGGGTTACAGACTGCCACGTCGAGTAGCTGTCACAATGTTGGTGTAACACCAGGGATACTCCACCATGCTCCTGAATGTACGTCTGGGCCGTAGCTTACACCCTTACTGTTTAGGCAGTAAATGAAATGGCGTACGGCTTTTAGTGCCGGGAGTGTCCAAGGACGTTTAGGCAGTAATAGGTTAGAATGCACATTTATTTACCGAGTAGGAGATGAAGTCTAGTCTTCGAGCATACAAACCGTTAGAGAGGGCGCTCCCTATGTTTCTACCGGCCAAGCGTGGCACCAACATCAAGCTCTGAGCGATCAGCTGATGTATGACAAAACAAGGCGGTCTTTCATAAGAAGAGCATTACGAAATGTTTTAAATCCCGATTTAAGCTTTCTCAATAGTAGGGCTAGGCGGGTTATAAACCAACTCGTCAGTAATTTTTGTGCCGAGGTCATTGACCCCGGTCAAGGTCGTTGACCCTATGACGTCATGACCACGTGACCGGCCACGTACTATTGTTTACAAACAAAGCCACGTGCTTTTGCCAGTTGTCAAGATGACAGGTGTCACTTATTCAAATTCCACGTCCCACGTAGTTATGATGGCAGCTGTCATCTTGACAGCTGTCAAAAACTCGTGGCTTTATTTGTAAATAATAGCACGTGGCCGGTCACGTGGTCATGAAGTCATGGGGTCAATGAACTTGGCCGGGGTCAATGACCTCGGGTGCTGACTCAGCACAAAAATGCTGACGAGGTGATTTAGAACCCGCCCAGCCCTACTACTTTGCTCCTTATGATTCATTGATTTAAACTATTGAAAATGCTGACAAATTCAATTCTCTTGGTTTCCATTGCTTTTTGTATGAAAAGTGTTAAGAATCACTATATATGTGTAATATTTGGATGTGTTTACATATCAGTTAAGCTATACGGTGGCGTGATTAGGCCTTGCGTGATTAACCTATTTTAGTTACTTGTCTTCTGATTCCGTAAGTTGCATTTTCGCCGTAATATTTATCTAAAATAGTTATTTTAAAAATATTTTTACAGTTCTGGAAATAAAATACTCGACAAAACATACTAACAACCTGCATTTCTAATTATGCCGACCGAGCTCGATAGCTGCAGTCGCTTAAGTGTGACCAGTATCCAGTATTCGGGAGATAGTAGGTTCGAACCCCACTATCGGCAGCCCTGAAAAAGGTTTTCCGTGGTTTCCCATTTTCACACCAGGCAAATGCTGGGGCTGTACCTTAATTAAGGCCACGGCCGCTTCCTTCCCACTCCCAGCCCTTCCCTGTCCCATCGTCGCCATAAAACCTATCTGTGTCGGTGCGACGTAAAGCAACTAGCAAAAAAAATAATGCCGATATTTTGCCGTTTAAGTCTCATAAGTCGATAAAATTGGCCGATAATTACGGAATTGGACCCATTACACCTAGAATAATTATCGTCAAAGAAACTTTGAAGGTACCTACTATACTTAATGCAGCTGATAACCTTAAGGTTCTGCCTCTGAGAACAGCTATCACCAGCGCCATCACAATTATTCACATACATTCACATTTAGATGTGCCATGCAGTTATGCACGTAGGTTTACAGAGCCTAATATCTAGGTTATCAGCCACTATCATATACGAATAATCACACACACCACAAGTTGTTCAACACTTCTAAATGCTCAGGCTATATCAAACCATAAATGAGTTAATGAAGCCTAATGAGATGTACCATTCACAAAACTATCCCCAAAAATGTAACATAATTTACAATATGATAAAAAACAGGAAGTGATGTAGGCTATAGCTCACCAAAACAGCCAGTCAATAAATGTATGATACAATACAGGAAACAAATACATGTAAGTAGAATATTTAGAAAAATGAGTTTTAATTTTCATAATAGCGTAGCAATTTTTAAATATAACATATGTGCTGCGGGTGAGTATTTCTTCCACAATATTATCACATGGCGGTTTTCGCAGGCGCAAATACGGGTTTTTCTCATAGATTTTAATTATTCTAGGGCAATTTGTAGCCAAAGCACTATTGAGTTCTGTGAGGAAAGAATGATTGAAAAATATTGATATTCGTGTAGATGAACTGGGAAATGGCTAAACAATGCACATTACACTGCTGCCATTTTAAATACATATTATTCTGTAACGATCCATGGTGGGCGATGTCTAAGGATGTTGAGAAAGCATTCAAGTATACTAAACAACATTTCATGTTAGTAACACCCATTCACTTTCTGAGTAAACCAGAAATCTTGTGAAAACGTGAGAACTGCGTGTCCTGAAAATATTGTCCCACAGGAGTTCTTTAACGTGCCAGTAAATCTACCGGTACAAGGCTCACGTATTTGGGCATCTTCAAATACCACCGAACTGAGCCAGGATCGAACCTGCGAAGTTCGGTTCAGAAGACCAGCGCTTCAACAGTCTGTGCTACTCGGCCCAGCCATCTTACATTAAATAAATGATGTTGTTAATTCTTTTGAGGGGCTTGAGACATATTGGCCATCATTCAGGTATACTTAGGTGTTTGTTGAATTTGTCTGATAACCTAGTGTGTTTAACTAATTTCTAGGGTCTAGGTTTGAGGTAGGTGCCCCAGAACTCCAAACAAGGTAGCATTCCGCCATTTTCCTGGAAAGAGTGTAGAAAAACCCTGGGAAACCACTCTCAGGATGGCCACTGTCAGGACCGATATTCGATCCTTCTACCTCCGGGCATCCGGCTTAGCCGCACAGTCATGGTGCGCAACTTGCGGATATGCTGTGGGGTCCAGAAATATATTTAGAAAATGTTAAAAGCAAGATAAGTGCACGATCTGAGTCCTGGAAGGGATTTCGTTCTTTGGTCTAAGTAGTATGCGTCAGAATTAAAGTATTTGTACAATATTTCATTCCGTCCTAATGGCACAAGTAAACATGTTAATATCCATGTAAGAGAGAAAAGTAGAAGTCATTTTGTGACTTATATTCTCTAAATACGGTATGTAATCATGTCAGTGTCTTTTCGGTTACAGATTTTATCCTTACCTGTGAAAAGATATCTTACTCCTCTTTTCAAATCTCTGACTGCAATTGCAAGCAATGCAAGAAATTACCATTCTTCCCGTATTCCTTCAAATTGACGTACTTCACTTATCACATTTACGAAAATACGTGTTTTCATGTGTTTGTAATACATTACAATTATATAGAAAACCCTCGTATGTCGACAATGATTTCTTGAAATTTCCCGCTGACGCCGACAGCCCGAGCATTATTCACCCTAGGTGTCCAAAAACATCATCTGAATATTATCCTGGCGCGGTGTCTCCCAAAGCAGTAAAAGTAGTTAATAGGACATAAAGACAAATTATTATTATTATTATTATTATTATTATTATTATTATTATTATTATTATTATTAGTATGCAGTGTGACGGGGACTAACATAACTTTCAGGAGTTCTAAGACGCCGAACCCATAATGTTTACCCTCTGTGGGTGGGGGTGGTAGAATAGGCCTAACACCACGGTATCCCCTGCATGTCGTAAGAGGCGATTAATAGAGGTTTCAGGGGATCTCAACTTGAGAGTTTGGGTAGTAGGAGACCACGGGTCCCTCAGCTGAGTCCTAGCAATGCTTCCACTTACTTGTGCCAAGCTCCTCACTTTCATCTATCCTATCCGACCTTCCTTGGTCAACTCTTGTTCTTTTCTAACTCGGACGCTATTAGAGTCTTTCATTTTCACGCCCTTCGTGGCCCTTGTCTTTCTTTGACCGATACTTTCAGTTTTGGAAGTGTCGTACCCCTCCCATTTTTTCCTCTGATTAGTGTTATATGGAGGATGGTTGCCCAGTGTACTTCCTCTTGAAACAATAATCACCACCACCACCCTCCTAATGTTTTCGCAAATATCATAGTAAATACTCACCCCACAGTCTCACAACTCAGCCAAACTGAAATTTTACCGTCCGAAACCCACCAACAAGCAACATCACCCGCGCGACCACGGATATCCCCCTTCCCATGTCTCCAAATCTGCAACCACCGAGAATCGAACCCGCGCTAAACTTAAGAAACCTCGCCTACGAACCTCACCGATTTTCATGTGCTACATTGGCCTACAGTTAAATCATTCCGCGGCTACCTGTGCAATTGAAACCCGTTGCAACAGATGTCATGGTCATTACCACCACACTGCTCGCACAGTCCTTCGGGAATAGGCGCAGCGCGCCAGCTGTCAAGGTAAACATGCTGCCTCACACCCTGGATACCCATTCTTCAAAAAAAGCAGTCAAAGCCCACTACATCGATAGCAAACACCTGCAACGTTCTCAACCACCAAGTCATCAACTTTCCTCTCTTAAAACACAATCACAACACTCCTGCAATTCCAAATTCAACAAATCACACATTATAATCTCATTCCTTAATAGAGCTTCTAAAATGTCTTCTATCCTTCCTAACTAGCACAACCTAACTTCTACGTACAAAAAATCCATCTATCCTATCCGCTATCCCAGAAATATTGCATGCCCGTCCCAGAAATACCGCACGCCATAACTAATCTCCTTGAAGTACTCAATTGCCTCCTGCAATTACAATTAGTCTCAAACCTTTTAAATTCGCCGATCAAGGGCAAGTCAATTCGCCAACACGACATTTCAATTACTTCACTTTCTCCAACATTCTTACGTTTCCTGAAATACTGGAAAATCGGGCACAAATTAGCAACGACGTAATATACCACGTCAAGAATATAGCAAGTCAATGACGTCGAAAGTAGGAAGTATCTACCAGCAGACGTGGGGCATAGGACATTAGGGTAGGTTTGTGCCACCCTTCATTATCCACTTGGGTGCCTCCCCTGCAGGGGACACTCAAACGATTCGCAAAGAGTTCGGATCAGAACTGTTGTCCGGGCTAGTATATACACGTTCCTGGCGTTAGCAAGTTTACGTTCTAACTTATTAAAACAGGAAGTAGGTAATTGCAATCATTTTGAAGCCTGCTTTGGGCAAAATTCGAACTAAAACAGATGGGCTCCTATTTACAATAGACTAATGGAATGTTCACGACGTACATGTATAATGTTCTTAATTTTGATTATACATTTTAAAATCCTAATGGAATTAGTTCACCTATAATGGATTTTAGAAAATACATAAAATTTGAGCTTTCATATATTCAGATGCGTATTTATCAGCAACTAATTGAGATAGAGCCATGATTTTTAACGTAGACTTACGTTCCTCGACGACCGGTACATGGAAAAAAAATTTAAGACGCTTTTATTGTTTGGGTTGAACGCGTATATCTCCGGGGGTGTTTAACTTACGATTATACCTAGCATTTAATGTCTCGGTAGACAGATAAAAGAGGAGGCTACCTGTTGCTAACGAAAAAGAAGAAAAGTAGTTTTCATGAAATAGCGCTTCAAAGTAAGGCAAAATTTGTGTTAAATATGTGACGTCACACACATATTCTGGCGCTGTGATGGCTCGCGCTCTCAGTTGGAGGTTAGCTATCGTGGTTACATCGTCGTTATATGTATAGAATAACAAATTTAATAATGGAAAAGAAATGTTTGACTAGGATTCGGCAAAAATGTCCAAAAGTAGGAGTTGAAGCGAAAAAAGTTGATGATTTAGGAATAAAAGAAATGAAACAAAAAGAGAGTAATAGGAGTTACTATGAGAACATAAAAAAGCATTTCAATAAGTCTACCAAACCCTCAAAACCCTGTAGTAGTTACAATAGTGATAGACTACCGCCAATTTCTTTTCATTTAAATTGAACCTATTTTGATTTTATAAAATTTTTCAATTTGCTTTACGTTGCACCGACACAGCTAGGTCTCATGGTGACGATGGGTTACGAAAGGCATAGGAGTGGGAAAGAAGCGGCCGTGGTCTTAATTAAGGTGCAGCCCAAGCATTTTCCTGGTGTGAAAATGGGAAACCACGCAAAACTATCTTCAGGACTGCCGACAGTGGGGTTCGAACCTACTATCTTCCGGATGCAAGCTCACAGCTGCGCACCCCTAACCGCACGGTCAACTCGCCCGGTTATTTAAATAAACATTAGCAACTCTGTATGCGAAATAAATTAGGTAAATAGAAAATAACAGCTAAACAATAGGTCATGTTTTAAAATAATCTTTTTTATTAGATCACATATTTTGTATTATATTATATGTATTCTAAAATTTTAGTTCTGTAGATTTGTAATTTCACGAAAAATGTCTACCTAAAAAGAAGCATGCCTGAAACGAAATTAATTTTAAAAAATCTATACCATGAGAACTCATTTCGTTAGGATTGTTAAAATTTATAATTCATAATAGAGCATTCACCACAAATATGGTGAAAATGTCATTGTGTTGTGAATAGCAGCTCAGTACTATTGGTCTGAATTTTGGCCAAAGTACGCTGCAAAATGATAGCAATTACCTACCTTATGTAAGGATTTTATTTTCTTCAATTACACGAGTTTCAGTGTTGGACTGAAATTTTCATCTCAAATATCATGTAGAGTGAGGAATATCTTACACATTAATCTGAAAGCCTTTGCAGGAAGTATTTAGGTAAAACCGTGAATAAAGAAAAATATTTAAAATGTGTGTGCCGTGGGATTAAGGTTGCATAGGTGTGAACCGTCATTCAGGAGATGGCGGATTCCAATCCCAATGTGGAAAGTCCCGAAAATGCTTCTGCGTAGTTTCGCACTTTTCACACCAAGCAAATGCTGTACGTTAATTAAGGCCACGGTCGCTTCCTTCCCACGGAGCCCTTTCCTATCCCATCGTCCCCATAAGACCTATCAGTGTTGGTGCAACGTAAAGCACACAGTAAAAAAATTAATCCACAGTATAGAAATGCACTTCTTAGATACACGAATAATTGTAGGGATACTGAATATTTTCTGACATGTGTCCTCACTAGCGTGTGAAGTCTGTTACACGTCATAATATGTAACGGAGTATCTGCTGTAGCTGCAATGACACGCGTTGAGTCGAGACGAGGTGTGATTAGTGAAGACAGGCGTGCAACTGTGAGAGCCTCTCCAGTTTATTCTGGCGTGGCGCGAACTTCTTGGACTGGAAAAGTGACAAAAGTGAGCTTGACAAGTGTAAAATAGTTTAAGGAGACTTCTTGACGCTGGGGACAGTCTCTCTAAAACACTGTGCATCATCTGCTGAGAACGCTCTTAGCACTCTATACGTGAAATCTGCATCTTTAAGGGCCTAATTCATACGTCTGTATTTAAGAAATGATTTGTTCGGAGACTACCAAACATTGCTCACATTTTAAGAACTATGGAAAAAATTCATGTAGTAGGGTGGAAGATTTCGAGAAACGAGACGATTCGTCGCACTGAACACGCGTCACCTAATCTGTAGGCCTTCAGACTGAGCAGCGGTCGCTTGGTAGGAGTTCGTTTGTTGTTTAAGGTGGAGAGGCATCTTCCTGTCGCATGGAACTTCACTTGCTGTCCACCACTTTCACCAACCAGAGAAAGTGATAAGATTGGGAAGGTAGAGACCGTAGCCCTAATGAAGGTATATACCCAGCATTTTCCTGTTGTGAAAATGGGAAACAACGGAAAAATCACATTCAGGACTGCCGACAGTGGGAATCGAACACACCATCTCCCGAATGGCAGCTCACAGCCACGCGACCCTAACCGCACAGCCAGCTCGCTCGCTCCATCCATATTTTATCAGGTTGGTGATCTCCCTATCAGTGTCTCCATCTGCATGCACCACAAATCCAAGTTAACTGAATGTGCTGTTTTAAATGACCTTCTTCCTGAGAAAAGTGAATCTAAAAATTTTAAAAATTCACTTTCGGAAATGTAGTGTTATCTGATTTCTGATTAATATTTTAGAATTCAGCAAAGCTTACTCTATCGAAAAAAACGGCAAAATTAAATGTCAATTTCTGATTACTTTTCCAGTAACTCACAGGAGATGCCTAGGAATCCATCTGATGCACGCTATCCAGCCTGAGCTGTACGTGCTAGCGTGATGAGTCGGCTGCAAATTTCGCTCCTGAAAACGCAATTCCAGAGATCCACAGCTCGTAATGCTAACAGAAACAAACAAATATTTAGAGAGAAGATATTTCTAAGCAGAACAGGGAAGGGTTGAACTGAGTTGTAATGAAGATAAGTGGATTAACAAGAATGTAGTATAAGATATTACAATGGCTGTAGAGGAGCTTCATTTTCCAGCAGGAGTTACAAATAACTTGAGACTTCCAGCCCGTAAATGATGCTCTTTTTTGCCACCTTCGTTGAAGTAAGTGACACGGTCTTCAGTACAGAGAGTCTCGGCTTCGATTTCTGGTCAGATCGAGGAGTTTAGCTGCGTCTGATTATTTTTTCTAGTTCAAATACTCACAACACGTCACAGAATCACGCAGTAGTGAATACATCTCTCTCCTGACGGACTAAGTGGCTCAGGCTGAACTCAATTTGTTGGATTCAGTACCGACTCTGGACGGTGTGCTATTTGAAGGTGAACAAACACGCAGATCTCGTGTCAGTAGATTTACTGGGACCATATTCTGGCATGTAGGCGTCTCCGAAAAGCGTAAAACCATTATTATTATTATTATTATTATTATTATTATTATTATTATTATTATTATTATTATTTGAATACATCCAGCACAACGTCATAAAGGGTCAAGTCCGCTAATAGTGGTAGTTGTTGTACCGAGCAAGTGGCCACGTTGTTTCGGTCGCGTAGCTATCGGCTTGCATTTGGGAGATAGTGAGTTTGAATCCCGCTGTAGGCAGCCCTGAATATGATTCTTCCGTGGTTTGCATGTTCTCACCAGGCAAATGCAAATCAAACAGTAGACAGTAAGCAGGTTCACAATATAGAAAGTGAATGGGTGGCATACAGGGATGCTGTAGTAGAAACAGCAAGGGAATACCTAGGAACAACTGTGTGTAAAGATGGGAAAAGGCGAACATCTTGGTGGAATGATGAAGTGAGAGCAGCCTGTAAACGTAAAAAGAAGGCTTATCAAAAATGGCTCCAAACAAGGGCCGAGGCAGACAGGGATTTGTACGTAGATGAAAGAAACAGAGCAAAACACATAGTTGTTGAATCCAAAAAAAAAGTCATGGGAAGATTTTGGTAATAACCTGGAAAGGCTAGGTCAAGCAACAGGGAAACCTTTCTGGACAGTAATAAAGAATCTTAGGAAGGGAGGGAAAAAGGAAATGAACAGCGTTTTGAGTAATTCAGGTGAACTCATTATAGATCCCGGGGAATCACTGGAGAGGTGGAGGGAATATTTTGAACATCTTCTCAATGTAAAAGGAAATCATCCTGGTGGTGTTGCAAACAGCCAAGCTCATGGGGAGGAGCAAAATGATGATGGTGAAATTATGCTTGAGGAAGTGGAAAGGATGGTAAGAAAACTCCATTGTCATAAGGCAGCAGAAATAGATGAAATTAGACCTGAAATGGTGAAGTATAGTGGGAAGGCAGGGATGAAATGGCTTTATACAGGAGTAAAATTAGCGTGGAGTGTTGGTAAGGTACCTCCAGATTGGACAAAAGCAGTAATTGCACCTATCTATAAGCAAGGGAACAGGAAGGATTGCAACAACTATCGAGGTATCTCATTGATTAGTATACCAGGCAAAAATATTCACTGGCATCTTGGAAGGGAGGGTGCGATCAGTCGTTGAGAGGAAGTTGCTTTCCGACCACAGAGAGGCTGTCAGGATCAGATTTTCAGTATGCGCCAGGTAACTGAAAAATGCTACGAGAGGAATAGGCTGCTGTGTTTATGTTTCGTAGATCTAGAGAAAGCATATGACGGGGTACCGAGGAAAAAGATGTTCACTATACCGGGGGACTATGGAATTAAAGGTAGATTATTAAAATCAATCAAAGGCATTTATGTTGACAATTGGGCTTCAGTGAGAATTGATGGTAGAATGAGTTCTTGGTTCAGGGTACTTACAGGGGTTAGACAAGGCTGTAATCTTTCACCTTTGCTGTTCGTAGTTTACATGGATCATCTGCTGAGAGGTATAAAATGGCAGGGTAGGATACAGTTAGGTGGAAATGTAGTAAGCAGTTTGGCCTATGCTGACAACTTGGTCTTAATGGCAGACTGTGCGAAAGACTGCAGTCTAATATCTTGGAACGTGAAAATATGTGCAGTGAGTATGGTATGAAAATTAGCCTCTCGAAGACTAAATTTATGTCAGTAGGTAAGAAATTCAACAGAATTGAATGTCAGATTGGTGATACAAAGCTAGAACTGGTCGATAATTTCAAGAATTTAGGTTGTGTGTTCTCCCAGGATGGTAATATAGTAAGTAAGATTGAATCAATGTGTAGTAAAGCTAATGCAGTGAGCTCGCAGTTGCGATCAGCAGTATTCTGTAAGAAGGAAGTCAGCTCCCAGACAAAACTATCTTTACATTGGTCTGTTTTCAGACCAACTTTGCTTTACGGGAGCGAACGCTGGGTGGACTCAGGATATCTTATTCATAAGTTAGAACTAACAGACATGAAAGTAGCAAGAATGATTGCTGGTACAAACAGGTAAGAACAATGGCAGGAGGGTACTCGGAATGAGGAGATAAAGGCTAATTTAGGAACGAACTCGATGGATGAAGCCGAACGCATAAAGCGGCTTCGGTGGTGGGGTCATGTGAGGCGAATGAAATAGGATAGGTTACCTAGGAGAATAATGGACTCTGCTATGGAGGGTAAGAGAAGTAGAGGGAGACCAAGACGACGATGGTTAGACTCGGTTTCTAACGATTTAAATATAAGAGGTATAGAACTAAATGAGGCCACGACACTAGTTGCAAATCGAGGTTTGTGGCGACGTTTAGTAAATTCTCAGAGGCTTGCAGACTGAACGCTGAAAAGCATAACAGTCTATAATGATAATGTATGTATGTATGTATGTATGTATGTATGTATGTATGTATGTATGTATGTATGTATGTATGTATGTATGTATGTATGTATGTATGTATGTATGTATGTATGTATGTATGTATGTATGTATGTATGTATGTATGTATGTATGTATGTATGTATGTATGTATGTATGTATGTATGTATGTATGTATGTATGTATGTATGTATGTATGTATGTATGTATGTATGTATGTATGTATGTATGTATGTATGTATGTATGTATGTATGTATGTATGTATGTATGTATGTATGTATGTATGTATGTATGTATGTATGTATGTATGTATGTATGTATGTATGTATGTATGTATGTATGTATGTATGTATGTATGTATGTATGTATGTATGTATGTATGTATGTATGTATGTATGTATGTATGTATGTATGTATGTATGTATGTATGTATGTATGTATGTATGTATGTATGTATGTATGTATGTATGTATGTATGTATGTATGTATGTATGTATGTATGTATGTATGTATGTATTAACGCGTTCCTCCTTGTAATAAAGTGTTATGGCCCAACCTTAGCTAACTAGCCTTCGTCTTCCCTCCATGTATTTCACAATCTTGCAATGTATTTCTAATTACTAACAATTAAAGCCCGGATGTTTATGCAGTAACAGGTTAGGTTGTAAACTAATTTGGTTAGTAGAAAGTGTAGGCCACCCGCTCTTCCATAATGTAGCAAGAGTAACATATGTTATAGGGGTTCTGGTGGGCCATACCCCTAATATTTATACAAACCCCATAGCATATGCGTTGGGAAGGTAGACTATACTTGCTGCTCGCTTCAGTAAGTTTGCATTTTAACCTATTAATGCATAAAAATCCGGACTCTACTAATAATCTTTCTTTCTTTCTTCCTTACTTTCTTTCTTTGTTTCTTTCTTAAACTGTTTACTTTCCAGGGTTGGTCTTTCCCTCGGACTCAACGAGGGATCCTACCTCTACCGCCTCAAGGGCGGTGTGCTGGAACGTGGGATATTGGGTAGGGGGATACAACTGGGGAGGATGACCAGTATTCACCTAGGAGGCCACACCTGCTATGCTGAACAGGGGCCTTTTGGGGGATGGGAAGATTGGAAAGGATAGACAAGGAAGAGGGAAGGAAGTGGCCGTGGCCTTAAGTTAGGTACCATCCCGGTATTTGCCTGGAAGAGAAGTGGAAAACCATGTAAAACCACTTCGAGGATGGCTCAGGTGGGAATCGAACCCACCGCCAATCAGTTAACCTCCCGAGGATGAGTGGACCCCGTTCCAGCCCTCATACCATTTTTTATACTTTGTGGCAGAGCCATAAATCGAACCCGGGCCTCCGTGGGTTGCAGCTTATCACGCTAACCACTACACCACAGAGGCGGACATTACTAATAATATCTTACTAGCATTTCTAGGCGTATTCCATTCTTTGTTTATAATTCTGATGAATCTATAACTATTCTCATCATGACTATCACATGCAGTGTTCGACTCCATGGCTAAATGATTGGCGTGCTGGCCTTTCGTCACAGAGGTCTCGGGTTCGATTCTTGGCAGGATCTGAAATTTTAACCATAATTGGTTAATCTGCTGGCACGGGGACTGGGTGTATGTGGTCGTCTTCATCATCATTTCATCTTCATCGCGACGCGCAGGTCGCCTACGGACGTCAAATCAAAAGACCTGCATCTGGCAAGCCGAACTTGTCCTCGGACACTCCCAGCACTAAAAGGCATACGCCATTTAATTTTTTACCACACGTTATTAATTACAATTCATACATTTTCTTCTAACCACTAGGGTTCTTTACACAATTTCAGGAAGTGAAATTCCTCACAATTTTTTGCACATAGAAGACATCTTACTCTACCCTTTTCCGTAATCCATCCTTTATTCTTCTTTTTGATATTAGTCAATGTGTATGTAGAACAGGCAGTAACGAAAACAAAAGAAGAATTTGGGAAGGGATCAGAATCTAAGGAGAGGAAATAAAAATTCTGAGATTTGACAATGAAATTATACTTTTATCCTTCATAAGATATGGAGGAAATGCTGAGTGGTATGAACACAGTATTGGAAAAGGAGTAAAAGATGAAAATTAATGAATCCAAAACAAATGTAATGGAGTGCAGTCGAACAAAGTCAGGTGATGGATGAAATATTAGATTAGGAAACGAAGTCTGAAAGGAAGTATTTGAATATTGTTGCTCAGTATTGCCTTCGATACTGTCAATCCTCAGTTACTACCGCAGAAACTTCGGGAACAAAAAATGTTAATAGTGTGTCACTTCTATTTTCTTTTTCCTCTTACCTCGAAAATCGCCATCAACGTGTGACAGTGAGAAATGTGAGTTTAGGATAGCAAAGTAAGATCATCTGTGTCCCTCAGGGGTTGGTCCTCGGACCACTGTTATTTTTCATCCAGATTAATGATATATCAAAAGTTCTTAAATTCTGCAGATTGCAAGTGTACGCGGATGATGTACAGATTTACTATCATTCTAAACCTAATGATATCAATACTGTAATTATTAAAATAATTTCTGACCTACAACATCATGCAAATAAACACGAATAAAACTCAAGTTACTATTATCGGTACCAGAAAAATCTATACTCCCTCAAGCAACTGGACATCTCTCTAATAATTTTAAACAATCAAATACTCTACTTCAGTGACTAACTTAAGAATTATTATGACAGGCCCTAAATTGGACTCAACAGGTGATAAGCACATGTACATAAAACATTCTATAAAACAAGTTTTGTTTGTTCATTGGCAAATCTCAGTGTTTTTATTTCCTCTCCTTAGATTGTGATTACTTCGCAAATTCTTCTTTTATTTTCGTTACTGCCTGGTCTACATAAACATTGACTAATATCAAAAACGAATAAGAACAAAGAATTGATTACGGAAAAGGATAGAGTAAGTTTGAAATGGTTTTCTAACGTATTCTCGGTTCGATTTAAAGTACAACCTATTTACTCTGTGATACTACTATTGTGACTCTGTGTTGACTGATGTAACCTGCAGAAGGGACAAGAAACTTGGAGTCAAAACAGCCGCGTAAGATATATCTTTAATCTGCGATATGATGCTCATATATCACCTTGTTATAAGGAGCTGTTGTGGCTGCGAGTGCACCAGGGCCGTGAACTTCACATGTTATCACTTCTGCACAAAATACCTTCCACTAATACTTCCAACTATCTTTCTTCACTTTTTTCTTGCCTCTCTTCCTATCATGACCACAATACAAGATGCTCCTGCCTTGCCATACCTGTAAACTGCAGTAGTGTTACAACCGCTCCTTCATAATCTCTGTGCCCAGGTTGTGGAATTCGCTACCTGCGAACATTGGAGACAATCCCTCTCATCGCAAGTTTAAAGCGGCTTGGCGGGAGCATTTTCTGAGTAGATCTTGCTGACTTCCTAGATAATTGTTGAGTGAATGAAGGAATGAATGAGATGAATGAATGGATTATCGGGCGAGTTGGTCGTGGGTCTTTCCATGACTAGCACAAACAAGCAAGGCCTTTCTTTAAAAAATTAATTTCCTGTCTTCAAATATTGATACAAGAATTAAAAAGATATTTTCTGGAATGTTGCATTGTATGGAAATGAAACATGGACCACTACTAGCACATAAATAAAGAGCTTTTGAAATGTGGTGTTGTTAAGAATGCTGAAGGTGAGATGGGTAGATCGAATTACGGATGATAAGATACTGGACAGAATTGGTAAGAGGAGACCGAATAAGCGAAATTTGAAAAGAAAAGATAGAATTATAGGGCACATCTTAAGACACCCAGTACTTGCTCATCTAGTTTTTTAGGAAACTGTAGGTGATAAGAACTTTAGGGGTAGACCAATGCATGAATATGACAAGCAGATTAGAGTAGATTAGGATGTAGAAGTTACTTAGAAATGAAAAGGATAGACAGGATAGGGTGGCATGAAGGGCTTCATTAAACCAGTATATGGACTGATTACTTAAGCAAAAACATCGGTATGGAAATTGCTACTCACCCGGTAGTGTGTTTCTCGAACTCCACGGAGGTTGTTAATGAAGCATACAAAACGTCGATGTCGGATGTAACACAGACAGCCATATGTAGGCGGCAGAGCTTGGCTAATTCCGAGGAACAATACTGGCTCGTTATTGTGTGGCAATACCCGAGGGCTGTACACAACTGTGATTAGCATGTGGCTGTACTGATTAACATAGGGAGAGGGGACCTTACAGTATGACCAGGTGGAGCATGATCTTCATAAAAATAAACAATTTCTCGTAGTACCTCACGGAAATTCGAAGACAGTTCTTGCACAGTTTTGATTTTATACTTATTAATTGTATCAAATTCTTTTCTGAAGTGGTAATAGTAATATTTAACTAGTGGTAAATGGATTGTCTTATGAGTTATACAGGATAGTGCAGAATTCAACTATGAGTTGAAATACTTTATAAAAGGATAGTTATTGGTCAGAATGCAAACTTAGCAAAGCTAATAACGAGTGTACTCTAGCTTGGACAACAGTTTTGTTTTGTGCTTTGCACAACCAGTAGGGGCCCAGCCCATTCGAGTCCCTACAAGTTACGTTATTCTCGCTACATATCACGAGCGTGCTAAACTACAGTTCATACCAGTCAAGTTAGTTTGCATTCGAACCTACACTGCGTGAACATTGTCTTTGCAATTATATTCTCTTTGCATTCTGCAGTCTTCTAAAGCAGCCCTCCAAACCTTTTCACCCATGCGTACCCCTGTTAAATCTATTTCTACAGATTTCATCCCTTGGTTATTATTACATATTAACTGTTTTTATGAATACCGTATTCAGTGCCTGTCTTAAAGTAAATTGGTAGAAATAAGGTAGGAGTTGGAGAAAGAAAAAATGCAAGATTAAAAGCACAACGTCCGCCTCTGTGGTGTAGTAGCTAGTGTGATTAACTGCCACCTCCGGAGGCCCGGATTGGATTCCCAGCTCTGCCACGAAATTTGAAAGGTGGTACGAGGGTTGGAACGGGGTCCACTCAGCCTCGGGAGGTCAACTGAATAGAGGCGGGTTCGATTCCCACTTCAGCCATCCTCGAAGTGGTTTTCCGTGGTTTCCCACTTCTTCTCCAGGCAAATGCCGGGATGGTACATAACTTTTTTCGCTATTGGCTTTACGTAGCACCGATACAGATAGGTCTTATGGCGACGATGGGATAGGAAAGGCCTAGGAGTTGGAAGGAAGTGGCCGTGTCCTTAATGAAGGTGTGAAAATGGGGAAACCAGGGAAAACCATCTTCATGGCTGCCGATAGTGGGATTCGAACCCACTATCTCCCAGGTGCAAGCTCACAGCCGCGTGCACCTAACCGCACGGCCAACTCGCCCGGTAGTACCTAACTTAAGGCGACGGCCGCTTCCTTCCCTCTTCCTTGTCTTTCCCTTCCAGTCTCCCCATCCCACTACAAGGCCCCTGTTCAGCATAGCAGGTGAGGCCGCCTGGACGAGGTACTGGTCATTCTCCTCATTTGTATCCCCGACCCAGAGACCGAAGCTCCAGGACACTGCCGTTGAGGCGGTAGAGGTGGGATCCGTCGCTGGGTTCGAGGGAAAAACCGACCCTGGAGAGTAAACAGAAGAAGAAGAAGAAGAAAAGCACAACACCTCATTAATAATGGAAACGTCCAGCCTCCTTTGATGCACTTAATTTCTTGACATCAGACTCAAATTAATTTTGTTGAAGTACTTCTTACCATCTCTCATTTTTTATTGAAGGAATGGCAGTTGGTCGGTATTGACCATACTGTCAACATTATACATAGAAACATATGCATTACATCAATGTACACATTTAAAATTCTACTCTGAAGACAACAGAGTTCATGTCATAGAGAAAATGACCCGAACTGTAAAAGGCTGTGAGCAAACAAATCGCAGGCTCAGCTCCAGTTCGTGGCAGGCATTGCATCGTCTCTAGAAAAACTTTAACACTCAACTCTGCTTCCGAAATATTGGGCATTTCTTCCTCTGTACTGTTCTATAGTTCAGAAAATGTTGCGGATTGGATTTGTAAACTTCACCTTTACCGTCACTACTAATTATTTTTCGCATATATTCTGAAAGCTCCAGCTCTCATTCGAAAGCGTTCATGAACCACCAGTTCTAAAGAATTATCGAGCAGCAGTTAATTTTTCGGACTTGTCTCCCGATTTCACCACCTCGGATTTATTTTTCTTCCAGACATCTCTATTTGAACAAGTTAGTAAATACTGAGGAACTCAAGACAATATTCGAGCGGAAATTGATGCGTTACAGCCAGAAACTGCCAAACAAAGTTATGAAATAATGTGGTCTGAAAACATTCCGTCTTGTGAGAAAGCGAATGGTAGTCTTTTGAAAGGGATAATTTTCTCAAGCAGCGTACAATAATTTAAATGCACGGATGTAATATCTATGCCATAAACTTAAGCTTTTCTTACAAAACAAAGAAGTTGTAAATAATATTAACCTGTGCATTATTTTTGGGTCATCCTGTACTTTCTTCAAAACCTAGATGTCTGGCTCATATGGTAGAGGACTGTCTTTCTGAGCCCAAAATAGTGAATCAATCCCAGCTTCGTCCAGTGGTATTTAAAGGTGCACAAAGAACTCTTGCAGGACAAGCACCGTCACCTCGTTGTCTAAGAAAACTGCATTTAGTGAGGCATAAAACCATAAGCTGTTGAAAAGAGAAGGCAGACATTTTGTACAGAACTCGTAGGCAGATGATAGATTAATGTAGACTATTTTTAGGGTTCTAGGTGAAATGCTTCCCACAGGACCAACCATTGAAAATTTTCAATATTTTTTGTTTGTAAATATAAAAATTTGTTAGGTCCACTTTTTGTGTAAAATGTCATTAAGTTTCACACTTGTGGCCAGAGCTTACCGATCCCCTTTTAGAAGAGATTAAAGATGAAAGGTCGGTTCCACTATATCGCCGAGCGTTAATAGAAACGGCTTTCGCAAGTATCAAACTCAAGATCAATGCGTAAGAGGCAGGATGCTCCAGTATACAACTTCTAACTCACAAGGCAATAAACACAGCAGAGCGGAGCGCAGAGGAAGGCATAATACACAAAGCCGTACTTCGGAACATTAAAAAAAAACACATTAATGGTGGGCCATACTCAAGAGGAGTTATCGTGGTAAGTGCATGTTAAATCATAGGAAAGGAATACCAGAAAAGAGAACTCCCCAAAGCACAGAATTCTTTTTTTTTAAAGATAACATATATATATTGAATAAAGTTTTCAAAATTACAAGATATAGATCCACGAAAAAGATACAAAACAGATCACGAGGGACTATTTCAATGGTCAATAATCTAGTTTAGATAGGCACACACAATTACAACGAAGGGTAAAATGACCCGTAAAAATCAACATTATCTTTGGTTACAACAAGGGATAAAAACCCCGAGAATTACAACTGTCTTTGAGGTACAACCAAGGGGTAAATGCCCCGTGAATTACACATATCTTGACTCGTACAAATTCGAGTGAAAAGGTTAAACCTGAGCAAATCAATGTTCTTGTTTACATACAAGCTCCCATAGGAGGGCCATTTGATGAACCAGAATAAGATAGTTAGAAAACAATTGGCAGTAATTTTAATTGAAGAGAGGTTTACAATACAAAAAAGGAGTACTTTGCAAGATACTACCACAATCCCCCAGATTCGTGTTTCAGCTTAGACCATATAGGAAAATATATGAACATCGAAGCTACCTAGTGTAAATAGATCATAAAAGGGTTAGCAGACCGCGATACACCATCTTAAATAACAAAGGTAAACAAAGGACAAAATAATAAAGGAAGGGAAAGGCAAAAGGAGGGCAATGAGGCGAAGAAGGAAGAAAAATAAGGAGGGATAAGGAGACAGAGTACTGATCAGACCGCGAAGCTCCCACATCACATGAATGGAAGGCAAAGTTCACACATCACACATCGCGAGTCCAGTCCACATTCTCGATTCACTTTTCTATCTCAAGTTCGGAGATAGAATTTTACCAGAGTGACAATTTCGTAATGCCCTTAAAAAAAGGACTAAAGTTCGGATTCCAATTAACAAGCCGAAGAAAAGGGCAAAATAGAATGAATGTTAATATGAGAAGAAATATGAAGTCTGCTCACCCAGTACGTTGAACGGAGAAATTTTAAAACCAGTATGTACACGGGCCAGCCGCGCACACTTCCAGAGCTTCCACTGCCTATCACATAATTTGATCCACACCTGAACATCGAACAAGCACACGCAGCCCGTATATATACGGAACCAAGGTCGCCGTAGAACATGCGAGAAGCGATGACGTCACAGGGCATCGCGTGGAGCGATGAAACAGTCCGGACAGTCAAGTGGCAGACGTGAAGGCAGACAGTTCGTGTCACGAAACGATGCGTTGGGTTGAGCATAGAAGAAAAATAAGGTAAGCGATTTGAACACGTTACAAATTCACACCGTAGAATTATCATACACTAGAAGTTTAATACTGGTCTACTTTCAAGACCAGATTATGAGCAATTTCATTCCAGTAAGGTTCTTGGTTTCTGAGATCCATGGAGGTGACAAAATTTATTGAATGTTACACAGACTCATTATAAAAATGTATAAACAAGAGTATTTTTGGGAAAGCACAACTTTTATGGTTTAAAATACTTCTAACCGTATAGTAAAATTAAAATAGTAATTATAACCCTGTGCATTATAAATGTAAGTAGCAGGAGTACCACGAAAATACGCAATTATTGGAATATTTTATATGATGTCCATGTACAAGCCCCCTTAAGCACTAGAAGGATGCAAAAGTGTAAATCGTAGGATATGTTCGGTGAGTGTACATATCATTACAATCAAATAATAGAATAACTGATGTACAGAGAAATAAAGCAAAATGAGAGCTCTGTTTGTTTGAAATGTTCGCTTCACAAAAGCTTTTCTCTAATTTATCGTTCCGTCCCAAGCTAATATACATGTAAACTGGATCTGTCGAGAGGGGAATTACGGAAGTGCATGTAGTCTCGTCGGGCCCTCAGTTATTGGCTCTGTATTTTACTGTTTTACCAGTGATGAGAATAGGATCGCTCGCATTTTTACACTTTCTTTACACTGTTCACACAAAAATTCAGTCATCATAAGCAGTTATATCATAGACCTTACTTATTTACTCATTTACTTATTTACATATTTATATATTTATTATTTACTAGCAAATGTACCCGTACTTCGCTACGGTATTCTGCATTGTATACGGATATCAAAGTAAATACTATACGTGCAGTGAATAAGATTGCTTTAAAATTGCATTTCTCTTACCGTTATCCGAGAAATAGCATTGGGAGGTCCCCATACGTTGTTACCAATGTAAAGTGTGCGTTGCGGAGTTGGATGATAACGGCAGTCTCACTTGCCTACTGCGCGTTCACAATCGATTTGGGGAGTTTTCATTACAATGGCAGACCCACTTTCCTACTCACAGACAGATCACTGTTGAGGAGTTTTATTATAATGGCAGGCAACTTGCCTACTACCAGTCAAAATTGCTATTTGCTTTACGTCGCACCGACACAGATAGGTCTTATGGCGACGATGGGATAGGAAAGGTCTAGGAAGTGAAAGGAAGCGGCCGTGGCCTTAATTAAGGTACAGCCCCAGCATTTGCCTGGTGTGAAAATGGGAAACCACGGAAAACCATCTTCAGGGCTGCCGACAGTGGGGCTCGAACCCACTATCTCCCGATTACTGGATACTGGCCGCACTTAAGCGACTACAGCTATCGAGCTCGGTACAGTCAAAATTGAGTTGTGCAGTTATCATCATAATGACAGGCCCTTTTTCCTGCTGCCAGCCAGCTTACTGCCAGTCACGCAGAGTTGGTGAGTTTCCATAAAAATAGCAGGCCACTAGGCCTCTTTTTTGCTTGTTGTTTAAAGGGGCCTAACATCGAGGTCATCGGCCCCTAATGGTACGAAATAACAGAAAATTCAAATTCATCCACTGACCAAAATAAAAGAAAAAAATTCATGGAGAATGAATGGATGGACATGAACCCTACAAAAAAATAAAAACAAACAAACCAACAAACAAACAAACAAAAACAGTGGATCAGACTCAAAAAGAAGGTAGTTAATTAGAGTATTACTGACCAAGGGACCATTTATAAAGCACAATGATGCTTGATGTCTGAATGGGTGCTAAATTCACATCTAAGGCCCCACAGAATGGTAGATGTCGCGAGTAAAGTAGAACCATGGTATTTGTCATTTTAGGGTACTGATCAAAAGTAGCGAAGACTCACGGTGGTCCACACAAGATGGTACTACTCACAAGTATTGCAATTCGTACAGGGAACGCAGACCTATGGTGTTTCTCACACAATGGCGCCACTCATAGCCAACGCAAACCGGTAAGGCTCCTGACCTAGGTGTACTAGGCACGGGCGCCGGTATTCCCGTGGTGTTCCTCACATAGTGGGTACCAATCCCAGGCAATGCTGACCCACGATGTCGCTCATATAGCGGTACAACTCACAGGCTACGCCCAGACCCGCGGTGTTGCTCACATGGGTACAACGCACGGGTACTGGAATCCACCAGGCCAGGCTTTTTACTGCAACTAATCACAAACCTATTTCGTACCAATTTAGTGATACTACTCGCAATTACATGCAACCCATGGTGTTCCCCGCATGCTGATACGAATCAAGAGTAGTTTTATGGTTCTAATTCAATCATCCCTTGGTCGCCCCTTGTAGTCGCCTCTTACGACAGGCAGGGGATACCGCGGGTGTATTCTACATGTGCGTCCCCCACCCGCAGTGGGTAGTGTGTTTGGTCCGCGAGAGGTATTCTATTTCCCTCAAGTCCGCCGGCAAGCCGGTTAGGACTCCCCTATCCGCCACCTGGGACGCGCCATGTGGGAGTATCACCTCTCCCCCTGCTAAGCCTGCGTAGCAGGTTCGTGGCCACTAGGCCTAATGCTAGTCACACTTTAGATGGGTACATTTGTTTATAAAGGCGGGCACCCTTGCCTACAGCCAAACACGATCGCTTAGGGGAATTTTCTACAAAATTGCATGCTCCTTTGCCTTCTGCAAATAAAATCGAGAAGTGGATTATTCACTACAATGGTAGGCCCACCTTACTAATGCCAGTTACACAGGAGTTGGAGAAGGACCCCAGTCCTACTGCCAGTCAAAGTCGATGTGGGGAGTACTGATTACAATAGCAGACACACCCTTTCTCGATCGCTACAAATCGACATCAATGAATATATATAGATCGACATACGAAAGTATATGCATGTTTACAATATTGCAGACCTTCATTTACAGATTAACTGCTGCGAAACGGTACGTCATATCGACAAAAGATTGTACCATAAGACGCAGTATTTAGCGGCCTAAATGGCTGGTCCTATTATATAATAGGGACGAATCTAAAGTATAAGGGATACAAATACGACAAAAAGTCATAAGACCCATGCTGAAGATCACTCCAATTTGAACGGAGACTGTACCATCCGTTATGTCATAGGACTTCCCGTTTATCCCACGAAACACCTCGAAACGAAGGTCTGCATCATCATTACAACTGCCTCCATATTTCGATATTCTTCGGGGATAAAAAGTGAAAAATATAAAGATCTTGGAAGTTTTCCGTCCGTTACAGGCTAAAACGTATAATTTTGCAAAATTTATATTTCCCTGCTCGTCTGGCAGATTATGCCGCAATCTGGACTTTGAGCGAGGGGGGTAGAAATTAGAACTTTCAGGAAACTACGCTAAAATAAGCAGATGGTCATTATTACCCCCCAAAAGGGTAGAAGTATGAAAATTTCACCAAAATAGTGAATGTACAAGCATACACAGTCGATAACATTTTATTTATATAGATACATAAGGAATCTGCTTCACGTACAACACCTTTTGAGCTATGTCCGCGGACTTAACCTGCAAAACCGACCGTTAATGCCTCCTTTCTAAAAAATTCACTTGAGAAAAAATGTTTTAGAAATGGATTTCCATTAAGGCAGGTTGTGCATATTTTGAGGGAGTGAAAAATCACGGTTTCGGAATCGTATAAACCCCCGGTAAGTTCTGCGATTTAGAAACAATATTTGCCCTAAAAACTACCGAAGGACATGTTGATTCTAAATATAAAGTTTGGTGGAAATATATCCAATAGTTTTCAAGTTATAGAAAGACAAAAAAACAGACAGACAAACAAAAAAAAGACACCACAAAAACCTACCCTTAGACAGGTAGATGCTAAATGTCTTCAGTAGTTTTCAAGCTGTAACAGATACGCTTTACACGCACCCGCTCTTGCGTTAAGTCCGGTGGGACTTGTACCTAAAAACGGTCCGTTAATGATATCTCCCTTATTAATCATGTTATCGAAATGACGAACATGAGAAAAAAGTTCAGAAATTAATTTTCATTAAGGCAGGTAGATTTCCATTAGTTTGGTTGTGTATATTTTGAGGGAGAGAAAAATCACGGTTTCGTTTTCGTATAAACACCCAGTCAGTTCAGGGATTTAGAAACAATATTTCCCCTTAAACCTACCCAAGGACAGGTGGATACAAATATTAAATTTGGTGGAAATATATCCAGTAGTTTTCAAGTTATAGAAGGACAGACAAACAGACAGACACCTAAGCTAAAAATTATGCAGATGGTCATTATTACATCTGAAACGGATAACTGTACGGAAATTTCGCCAAAATAGTCAAAGTACAGACACATGGTCGTTACGATTTTATTTATTTATTTATTTATTTATTTATTTATTTATTTATTTATTTATTTATTTATTTATTTATATATTTATTTATTTATTTATTTATTTATTTATTTATTTATTTATTTATTTATTTATTGAGATCCTTATTACCGTTAACGAATCTGTGATGGGACCCGGACTCAGGCTACTACAGTCTGTTGAATGCTAATACTGCCATCGCCGAATACGCGATCAACAATTACACTAACAGTGGAAAGATTGTGTGGAGTGTACGTCAGAACCTTCGTATTCCCAGAAATGCAGGTTATGCAGAAAGGAATTAGAATCAAACCACCATATAACCTGTCCGCACCCGCAGAAGGTAAAACCGAGAAAATACGAGAATTCTCGGGGCCCGTCAAAAACTGTCAACTTAAGAACTATGAGAATTAAGCCCCAGGGGCTCTCAACTTGGAAACATAAGTTGGGGCCACGGGGCCCTTAGCTGAGTCGTGGCATTGCTTCCACTTGCTGTGCCAGCCTCCTCACTTTCATCTATCTTGTCAGACCTCCCTTGGTAACTCTCGTCTTTTACCGACCGTGATCCTATTAGAACACTCGAGGGCTATGGAGTATTTCATTTTCACACTCTTCGTTGCCCTGGTCTTTCCTTGGGCGATACCTTCATTTTTCGAAGTGTCAGATGCCTTCCATTTTTCTCCCCAATTAGTGTTTTATAGAGGATGGTTGCCCAGTTGCACTTCCTCTTAAAACAATAATTACCACCAATATGAATATTAACTGGATCCGCGGACAATGTGTTAGAGCCAGATATTCTATAAATCTAGCTCTATCTGGGCAAAAATCACATGATACATAAGATATGACTAGAGATAAGTTGTAAATCTGTAAATAAAGTTAGACTGATAGTTCAACGAACCTGTTGATGTCATGTAAGGCCCGGATTTTTATGCAGTAACAGGTTAGATTACGAACTAATTTGGTTAGTAGGAAGTGTCTCCCACCCACTCTTCCATAATGTAGCAAGAGTAATATAAAATATAGGGGTTCTGATGGGTCGTACTCCTAATGTTTAAGCAATCTCCACAGCATAGTAGTTGTGAAAGTAGTCTATACTTGTTACTCGCTTTAGGAAGTTTGCATTCTAACCTATTAATGCATAAAAATCCGGGCTGTAGTAATTATTGCCACGGGACCTGCGACCTTGTTTCTTTGAATCTGAACTACAGTACGTGACTTTTCTTTTCCGTAATCCCATCTCCACTGATCGAGACTGAAAGTGCAACCGCTTTAATGAGTATCAAATAACAATGTCTTATTATTAGACTACTATTTCTTCGATTTCGGCCAACTATGACCGCGTACCAGGTGTATGCGTAAGTTTTTGCTTGTTTTTGTGGCAAAGAAAACAGGCAATTTTCAATGGAAATACACTTTTTGTTTATTCACAATATTGGGCATCGGCCCCTACACACTTCGCCCATCTTTTAGGTAAGTTATGAATACCATGCCAGAAAAACTGCTTGTCTTTTGTGGCAAACCATTCGTCGAGCCATTGTTCAACTTCCTAGAAATTGCTGAAGTGCTGCTCTGAAAGCACGTGCCCCACGGATGCGAAGAGGTGATAGTCAGATGGCACCAGGTCGGGCGAGTACGGCGGATGCGGAAGGATGTCCCATCCAAGCGGTTTCAAGGTGTCTTTCACTGGTTTTGCTGTGTGAGACGGCGCATTGTCGTGTAACAAAATCACTTTGCCGTATCTTCTGGCCCATTTCGGTCGTCTTTCGTCAATGTGTGATATAAATGAATAATTCGTTGGCGATAACGTTGTGCATTAACAGCTTCGCCGGGCTCAAGGAGCTCATGATATACAATACCGCTCTGGTCCGACCAGACAAAAAGCATGGTGGGACAGTTCCCAGTATAGGCCACGGCCGCTAACCTTCTCACCTTTTTTGAACATTTCCTTCACCGTGTCGAGTCTCCTTGACCTGAGAGACGGCGTTACTGTCTAGGACGCTCGCCGTCCCCTTCAGGGATTGAATGAAAACTTGTGTAGTAGTCTCTTTCTCTTCGTACAATAGCAGTGGCTGATCTTAATCAGTTTCAAATATAACTGCAGAGTTAATGATGAACTCTGATCCCTGTTTCCTGTGGATTTCCAGGACGCCACCTCTATGGTTACTTTTGTTGGTTCCAACGCAGTTGAAACTCGTTAAGTCAGATGAATTGAGACCGGAGTCGATCCGGGATAACGAAAATCCGTGTTAACCGGAGAAAATATGAAAAAAAATAGAAGACAGCATACATACAAAATATTTCCTTAATACTGAATTAAAATATATTTATAAATAACAAACATTGTAATCACACATAGCAAACACACAACGTATGCACAATGTGTAGTGCGATTGTGCGCATCAATTACGGTAATAACTCTGCGTATAATTCTCGCACAGAATGAGGTTCGTTTCTAAAAATGTTTATTTGTAAATTGTTAGCTCTCTGATTATCGCGCAAGGATTTTTAACCTACATATATTTTTATTTGTTCTTCTAAATTGGTCCGGGTTTTCCGGAGATCCAAGTTATGGAGGCCGATTTAACGAAGATGTAATATACTGAGAAGTTTAGAGTTAGGGCTTAATTTTGTAATTACATAAGATTTTATTTTTTTGTCCATTGTTGTCAAACCGTGCATTCGGGACTTTATTATTATTATTATTATTATTATTATTATTATTATTATTATTATTATTATTATTATTATTATTATTATTATTATTATTATTACCGCATGGTCTTGACTACCACATTCAGGCATTTCGATCTGATGTAATTTAAGCTGTCTTCGGGTCAATTTCGAAGTTCTATATTTCTCTACCAGATGGTAGAAAAACAGCAACCATTGGGAGACCTATTGCTAAGTTGAAATTACTCTCCGCCAATTACTTAGAGAGCAACACAGGTACGTCAGAATCTGCCAGAAAACCGGCTGATAATTCAAACTATGAAAGGCCAAGAGATTCTGACTGCTAATACATTGTATCAGCTTTGTGTTCGCATTGATTCGATATTGTCATCAGGGGGAGAAAATTAAGAGTAGCAACGTCAAACAATACGTCAAGAATGGGACAACTTCGTGAAAGCATCGAGTCTGCTGTATTGATGGAGAAGACAATGCCTAGCTCAGCCCAGTCCCATGAATTGAGCTGTGATTGTCCTGGGTGCTGTTTGGACCCCGGTTCACCGCCGCAATGTGGGGGCCCATAATTGTCAGCGATGGCCAGTGGACAACGCAGAGCCAGCGGTAGCTGATTGCATTACGAAGCACTGCTTTGCTTTGTACCACATTAATTATGCAAATAATGTCATCAGGATTTCCATATTAAATTACCCAACACATAACATGCACTTTACAACACAGACCGTACAAAGGCCTGCTTTAATTTAGAATTTTGGGAATCTAATCTCCCTTAATATCGTTATTTAGTGAATGGGTGCTCTTTCCTCCTAAACTGTATCCCAGTCTTTCTTTAATCCGTCATTAACCGATCGGTACACCTGTAATGTATGAACAAAAGAATACTATATAAAACTACATCTGTAAAATATACGATTAAAGTATATGATGATGCTGGATTTAGAATGTTAAACTAGTGGTTTTTCTTGTAAAATGTCATTTTCATGGAAATGCTTGTTGTACTCCTGGGGTTGTAGTTGTTGTCGTTGTTGTTGTTGTTGTTGGGTACGTATGTTTTAACTATATTCTTACACTACTGTAAGTGATCATTGCTACCGGAATATTTCCCAATTACGATGTACTTGATAATAATAATATAATAATAACAATAATAATAATAATGATAATAATAATAATAATAATAATAATAATAATAATAATAATAATAATAATAATAATAATAATAATATAGACTAATAATAATAATAATAATAATAATAATAATAATAATAATAATAAATCAAAATTAGAATGGAATAGAATGGAATAGAGCACTCCCATCCCGTAATTCCAAATCGCGTGAAACTAGGGAGACAGGGCGAGTTGGCCGTGCGGTTAGGGGCGCCCAGCTGTGAGCTTGCATCCGGGAGATAGTGGGTTCGAACCCCATTGTCGGGAGCTCTGAAAATGGTTCTCCGTGGTTTCCCATTTTCACACCAGGCAAATGCTGGGCCTGTACCTTAATTAAGGCCACAGTCAATTCCTTCCCACTTCTAGCTTTTTCCTATCCCATCGTCGCTATAAGACCTACCTGTGTCGGTGCAACGTAAAGCAACTAGCAAAAAAACTAGGGAGAGAGCACTCTTTTATTGCAATTCATTAAAGTTTGACACGTGTATTACATTTTCCTCTTATAATTATTTGACTACTGCTACACTAAACATAATTCATTTTGTCCTAGGCGTTAATAATGCTATATTGTCTAGGGCATCGTGTATCCTTATCTTATTTAACGCTTACTTTTGTGTCATAATCCTCTTTGGAGAATCCTACCATTAACAACATGCCTTACTTAACTGATGAATTATGAATAGAATAGATCTACAACGACACGACAATACAACAATTTATATACTACTACATTTGAAATTATTGTTAACCTACTAGTAATTTTATTCATTATTCTAGGATACGCAGGCCTCTTATCCATCTTATCCTTATCCTTAATTACTCTTGTTTGTATTTGTTTTGGTGTTTTTAATTTCGTTTCTCCATGTACTTTTTAAAATACAAAAAAATCCTTGGTATTCTAAATCAATAGTAAGTTTGATGATGTTGATGCTTGTTGTTTAAAGTGTCTCACATCTAGGTCATCAGCCCCTAAAATATAAGTTTGTTTGTTTCACATTTTATGACGCACTCGAACGGATCCTAAAGGCAGTTATATCGCCAAAGATTTAATAAAATAAAATAAGTCCGCCTCTGTGGTGTAGTGGTTACTGTGATTAGCTGCCACCCCTAAAGGCCCGGGTTGGATTCCCGGATCTGCCACGAAATTTGAAAAGTGTACGAGGTCCACTCAGCCTCTGGAGGTCAACTGAGTAGAGGTGGGTTCGATTCCCACCTCAGCCATCTTGGAAATGGTTTTCCGTGGTTTCCCACTTCTCCTCCAGGCAAATGCCGGGATGGTACCTAACTTAAGGCCACGGCCGCTTCCGTCCCTCTTCCTTATCCATCCCTTCCAATATCCCCATTCCCACCAAAGGCCCCTGTTCAGCATAGCAGGTGAGGCCGCCTGGGCGAGATACTGGTCATCCTCCCCAGTTGTATCCCCCGACCCAGAGTCTGAAGCTCCAGGACACTGACCCTGAGGCGGTAGAGGTGGGATCCATCGCTGAGTACGAGGGAAAAATCAACCCTGGAGGGTAAACAGATTAAGAAAATAAAATAAATTAAAATAAAATAAAATAAAATAAAATAAAATAAAATAAAATAAAATAAAATAAAATGTTAATAATGGAAGGCCGGGCTGAGTGGCTCAGACGGTTGAGGCGCTGGCCTTCTGACCCCAACCTGGCAGGTTCAGTTCTGGCTCAGTCCAGTGGTATTTCAAAGTGCTTAAATACGTCAGCGTCGTGTCGGTAGATTTACTGACACGTAAAAGAAATCTTGCTGGACTAAATTCCGGTACCTCGGCGTCTCCGAAAACCATAAAAGTAGTTAGCGGGACGTAAAGCAAATAACATTATTATTTATTATTATAATGAAAGGATTCCAATGAAGGAAAAAAAGGAAACTCAGTCCAAAGTGATTTGAGAAGAAAAGAATAAAGTATAGTGCAATGAAGAAGGAATATAGAAAGAACGGAAGAGGAAACAGCAAGGAAGAATGAACTGCTGCTAGTTGCTTTACGTCGCACCGACACAGATAGGTCTTTTGGCGACGATGGGACAGGAAAGGGCTAGGAGTGGGAGGGAATTAAGGTACAGCACCAGCATTTGCCTGGTGTGAAAATGGGAAACCACGGAAAACCATTTTCAGGGCTGCCGACAGTGGGGTTCGAACCTACTATCTCCCGAATACTGGATACCGGCCGAACTTAAGCGACTGCAGCTATCGAGCTCGGTAAGGATGAATTGAAACTGGGACGTGGTCCCTAGCAGGTCTCATTGTAAGGAAGAAGAAGAAGAAGAAGACAACTGGGTATAATATGTGTTGACGCCATTTTTTATACCAAAACTCTTAACGGATAGACTGGACAAACGAATAACATTGATCTTAAAACAGCAAGAAATATGTATGATACAATCTAGCGATATATTCTCTGGAAAATCAAACTCTGTTCCACAAGTGAATATCAAATGATTACTTATGTTCATCATATTTTGGTAATATATGTCATTTGTAAATGAATACATCAACAAATAGCAAACAAGAACCTTCAAAATTGAATTATAAACACATGTAAGTAAGTTTTAAAGCAATTCTACAATTATTTCATTTTGGCAATAACCTCTACCACAGCCGTACAGTACAGCAACTGGAATTTCTGCCCTGAACCAAATAAAATACAAACTGAAAACATTAAGCAGTGCATAAACAAAACAATACATATAATCTGCATTCCCGTCCAGATCCGCATTGTAACTTCGGGTTTGAATATCTACAGTATATGTTTGTTGGCCAGCAGATGTCACTGCTATTATTTACGTGACTTCTGGTAGATTCCTGTTATCACTTGTGACAAGATTTCTAAGGTAGCAAAACTACATCAGTTGTTTAATTTTTTCACGGTCAGTTTCGATGTTTACCTGGGTTGGCATAATGTCATGTTTTTTGTTTTCTTTGCATTAACTTTGAGGTGACATTTGCCTAAACCTTTTGGTAGTTATTCTCTGCATACCTTCGCCTGTTTCTATTTGAACCTATGCCTCAATAAATAAATTAGTGTTAATGTATTCATCACTTCTTTCTTTTTTTCTACCAGATACTCGTGCATACCAATCTGGACATAGACGGATACTTTTAGAGCCACTGTATATCGTAGCTTAATATCCAGTACCACGTAAGGACGAGATTATAATCTTTTACTAGAAGGAAGTAAAGATATAAAACTCTACAAATGGCCCAGAAGTCTTAGGAATTTATCTCTCTTTTGTGGTATTTGTTCATATTAGTTGCGTGATATTGAAATTCTTCATTTGGCTGTAAGTAATTCGGTTTAGTTTCTTAAGCGATTATATACTCTGAGCGAACTGAGAAAGTAAGCTGTGCGGTAAGGGGCGCGCAGCTATCAGCTTGCATTCGGAAGGTATAGAGTTCGAATCCCACTGTTGGCAGCCCTGAAGATGGTTTCATCTAGTTTCCCATTTTCACACAGGACAAATGCCGGGTCTGTGACTTAATTAAGGCCACGACCAATTCCTTCCCACTCCTAGCCCTTCCTATCCCACCGCCGCCAGAAGACCCCACCTCCACCACCTCAAAGGCAGTGTTCTGGAGCGTGCAACTTTGAACCGGAGGGATATAACCGGGGAGGAGGACCAGTACGTCACCCAGGCTGCCTCACCTGCTATTCTGAATGGGGGCATCTTGGGGGATGGGAAGACTGGAAGGCCGTGGCCTTAAGTGAGGTACCATCCCGGCATTTTCCTGGAGCAGAAGTGCAAAACCAAGGAAAAACACTTCGAGGATGGCTGAGGTGGGAATCGAACCCTCCCTCTACTCAGTCGACCTCCCGAAAGTGAGTGGACCCCGTTCAAGCCCTCGTACCATTTTTCAAATTTCGTGGCAGAGCCAAGAATCGAACCCGTACCTCCGGGGGTGGCAGCTAATCACGCTAACGTCTACACCACAGAGGCGGTTAATAATAATAATAATAATAATAAGAAGAAGAAGAAGAAGAAGAATAATAATAATAATAATAATTTTAATAGTAATAATAGCGTAGAAGCCTGGTGCAAGTCTCTTCCGAGTTGACGGTCTATGGGCGACCTGCGTGTCAGTGACAATGGGGACCGACATAATATGAACTCTAATGACTGAAAACAGACCACGCGCCAGGTTAAAATCCCCGACCCTGCCGGGAATTGAGCCCAGAACCCCTTGGTCCAAAGACCAGCATGTTAACCATTTAGCCATAGAGCCGGACCGTCAGGTGGTGAAATAGTGAGATATAATTGTTGCTCTACTTGATACGCAATTGTTTTCCATTTAAGATGTAGGAGTGTCCAACCCTCTGGCTGAATGGTCAGCGTTGAGGCCTTCAGTTCAGAGGATCCTGGGTTCGATTCCAGGCCGAATCGAGGATTGTAATCGCGTCTGATTAATTCTTCGGGCTCGGGGACTGATTGCTTGTGTTTGTCCCAACAATCTCCTCTTCATATTCAGACAACACATCACACTACCAACCACCATAGAAACACGCAATAATGATATTTAGTTTTTTTTTTTTTAGGATGAACCGTGTTGTTGTTTTCTATACATTCCATATATCTTCGAATGAAAACCACTATCATATTGCATAAAACTATTATTTTTATTATTTTGTTTGTGTGCTTTTGTAAATATTGCAGACCTAGTTTGAAAGCCAGAATAGTGAGACCTTTTGTTAATATGTTTGCACCCGCTCTTGCAGCGGTCAGTGCAAGATTATCCCGGTAGCTCATTATTTCTTCTCAGGGTATCCTTTTTCCGCCCATAAAATCTGAGATTTTATATGTAATTGTTTAACGTGGTTTCTGAAGAGATTCCGACCGCTGGGGTACGCAACATGTAAGTATCCGTATGCGCGAGAACGACGACCGATAACTTAAAAGTCTCTCGCATTTCATTTGTGAGAAGTTATTAATTGCTTACATCTAGTAAACTTATCAACTAACTTAACTCTAAACGTTGCCAGAACAGAAATCATAACACAGTCACATACTAAAGAAAATATATAAGATTATTTATTGAGAAAAATTAATATTCGAGATATAGTGAAATCTGGGTAGTATTACTTCCGTGTTATCTCATCCTTTGAAAATAAGTTAGAGTCAGCGCTGGCTCATTTAAGATAAAATAGTGGAACTTAAGAAAAATACTAACATCCTCTCATTAATAAAGTTCAAATTCCAATAAATACACATGTGAACCTTCGTAGCCATGTTCCGAAAGTATTACATCTTTTTCAATAATATTTGCGATCATTGAGCATTCAAGGAATCAAATAAAATTTTCATATTGTAAATACTGCTCTGTTAATTATTAAAGTTATCCTCACAACATATGTGACATGTTTCCCAAGTATACACTTTCACGTGTATTAAATTGTGGCAGTGTTCACCGACCTTCCATTCATAAGTTAAAGTCTTTCATAGGTTTGAACTCCGAGTGTTAGGTAATATCTTTCAAGTGTGAACAAGTAACGACTTACGAGCTAAAGCAATACCACCCTCGTGCCTACGATATCTGGCTCCTAACTAACCATTGTAATATTCTTCGTTTTTAAATACTTGAGTTAAAAATAATGTTTGTATAAGTAGAAATAAAATCTAACTAACTCTTCGAATAGTTTCTAATCTACACACTCATCTATTAGTGGCTCAATGTACTCTTGAAATCTGCACTGTCTCAATATTTCATTTATATTCGTGCTACTGAACGTGTATGGATAGTATAGAATGCAGGTATTTCATATCAACCTGTAAGATCACCGCTCCACGAAATACTAGATATATATAATCAATCATGAGTCTATTGCATCATATATAAGAACACTCTCTCTTACGCAGTACCTGTTATTCACCCAAGTCAAACACAATATCACTGTCACGATACACAATTCTACATAATTCATCTTTACCTTACCTTGAAATGGTCATCTGCGCGGAATTCTCTTCTTGACGTATATTTTCAAATATGGCATAGAAACTCACCTTATATTACTAATAAATCATCAACACGTCAAATTGCAATTCTTACACTTCCCGTAGAACATATATAAATCTCTTCACTTAAACCATTCATCAATATATAATCACATTTCAATACAATACCGTCGTCACTTTAACACACTATCGGCTTCCATTTAGCCGCATGCATATAGCCATAACTCCAAAACCATATGCTAAATATTCAAGAATTGCTTAGCAAAATACGCAGTCAATAACCTCTATTTTTAATAACAGTAATACGAATTCATATGCCCTCTTTCTCTGACGAAAGGAATACTTAATTTGTCAATGATCATCGTATTGCGCAGGTAATTCGTGACGTAAACTATACTTAGGTAAAATGCGATTAATCGAACTTTTACTAGTGACTTAGACTCATTGATTCTAGCTCTACTCAAGTAACATACCTCTCTCTTATCGGATATTATTTCCACTATCAATGTGCTAGTGCGGTATCCAGTATATGTGATATTATCATTCTAATTCATCACTTCCATCTAATCTTAAAATCTTAAGTATTTCACACATTACTTATATTACACACGCGTTCTTAATTACTTCATAAATCACCAAATTCTCAGCACATGCCAAAATAGATTGAGGGTGCAGATTACAAGAAACTACTCTACTATAGAAAAGTATGGACTTAGCTCGTCAGTTGCTACATCTGGTCTGGTGGTTGCTCCGTCCTTCTGTTGCTGCTAGACTCTCAGATTGGAACTGGATATCTGGCTGGGCTGGACGTTCATGGTTATCTGCTGGTCACATAGCTCGTCAGACCACTCCATATCGTTCGGTCTTTTGGCTGGCCGATCCTCATCCAACGTCATCATCTCCACTGGTTGGCCTGTCCAATACTCTCCGACTGGTCATCTGGTTCGACGGTACATATCCCCAGTTTGGTCCATCTTGATATATTAGCAGACAGTCATCATCTTGTATCTGTAGACAATGAGAAGAATTCCTTGTGGGCAGTAATTAGTCATAGTATTCTGCATTTTTCTGTTATTTAAAATAATCGTCAAAGTTTTTCTTTCTGTGAAATATTTTCTCCGTAAATAATTATTTTTTTTTTACTGCTACGGAAATTATAATCTTCTCGTATGTAGTTATTTAATATTTCACAAAAGTGAATTCCGATTCTTTCGATCGTTACGTTGCTGCTTATTAGCTCAAATCCGTCGTATATCACCAATATTTTATATATTTATATTTTTTTTCGGCTCTTCTACTAGCATACAGCGATGAATACTTTAATTATATGCTATCGCGAATATATATAATTAATATTCTTCTTCAATAGGTAAGTATATTCTTCGAATATGTAGATCTGCTCGCATCTGCGTCTTGTCTCCGTGAAGTAAATTTTTTGAGAGTCTCGTTAAACAATTCACCCGCTGCTATGTTTTTTTTAAAACAATTCAAATGAGCCTCTACTGTTCTCCAGTGTCTTCGAAACCTATCCTTTCCGTGACGTACATAGCCTCCTATACGTTGCATTGATACGAAGTTCATTGCCTTAGTAGATCGCATGGGCCATACCTTCCTACGCCGCCATTTTGTTGTTGGTCTACGAGATGCGAACGGGCACATTTAATCCCCCTGGCACAAAGAAAATATATTGGTCACGATATATTTTCTCACTGTTAACTTGAATCTCAAATGTGACTTTGCATCTCGTATATTCTCTGCCATTGCGATATTATCTATTCGATTATCGAATATCAGCAGATTGATATCGATTACGTCCTAGTTGTATTAATTTGTTTACATATCCCGTAACCATGTATTTGGCAACTGCTTTTTCTTCATTCTAGTGGTCGTAATAAAGATATTTATTCCTTCCTCTTTGCGCATTTCACAATGGTAGGTCATTTAATGGCTTTAGACTTTCTTATCTCTTAAGTTCTTGTTACATTTGCTGATTCTCTTGGAAGTACAACTTGATATTGCATGCATTATGTACGTTACGATATTTGCCATTTAAACTTGCTATTTCGTACGCATTATTCCCAAGTACGCGTTCGTTCTGTAGGGACCATTGTATAACGGCAGAAATTTAGCACATATTTTGGCTGGTGCATTTGATATTGGTGCAGTCTTAACCAGAACTAGATCTCCTTGTTTGAAATGTGGATGGAACTTCTTATTCCGTAGTCTTCTTAACCGTTTTTGAGACTGATCCTTGAGTCTCTGTTGGATCTTTAGATTTATTTCTTGAGGATCTGGCTTTTTCTCTAGCTGCATAGTGAAAATGCTGTCCCATGTTCTCTGTGGGTGAACATTTTTATGGGCTACGCTAGGAATTTGGGCTATTGATTGATTAACCGTGTTGTTTAAGCTTTCAGCTATGATATCTAGCATATCTATCCATTTCCAATGTTGTTGACCACAATATATTCTCCCGAATTTAGCGATCTCCTTCATATATCTCTCTACGGGATTAGCTGCTGGATGACGAACTGAGCATAACGTATGCTTGATGCCCTCATTTCTTATTCGTTCGCGGAACATAACTGAAGTAAATTGTGTTCCTCTATCAGTAATAATCCTCTCAGGTTTTCCCATTTCAGGAAATGTCTTATTAATGAGGCCGTGTAAAACTTGTTTAGTATTGGCTCTCTGTATGGCTTGCAATGAAATATATTTAGAGAATATGTCGATAACCACTAGTATATATTTCTTTCCCTTCCTAGCAGTGGGCAACTTTCCAAAAATATCTATTGCATAAATTTCCTGAGCTCTAGATGGTATAATTGGGATCGGTTTATGTCCGCATGTGTAATTGTTATGCTTTACTCTCTGACACACATCGCATGTTTTTGCTATGTTTCTTACTGATCTTCGTAATCCATTCCACGTGAACTTCTCCATTATCGTCCCTATAACCTTGTCTATACCAGCATGTCCTGTCATCTTATGAGTATGCCAGATTAATTCTCTTTGTAGCTCTTCCGGTATTACAATTCTTTTGCTGTTACTGATCTTGTCCACTACTTTCAATAGTATTCCGTCTACGATTTCATATTTCTTTGTAAGTTCTGGCGTTGATTCCCTGTTAACCAAATTATCGATGATGATCTTTAATTTCTGGTCAGATTCTTGAAATTCTCTCAGATTCTCTAACTTTCTTAGTAGTTGTTCGTCTTGAGTATCCAGTTCGATTGCTAGCACATGTTCTTCACCTTCATGTGGGTTTCTACTTAACGCATCAGCTAAGATGTTTTCCTTTCCACTGCAATGTTCAATCTTTAGGTCAAACTGTTGCGTGAATAACATCCATCGCGTTATCCTTTCGCTGATCATGACGGCTTTTAACCCAAAAGTCAACGCCTTGTGGTCTGTCCGTATTGTTACTGGGTAGCCATAAATTATACGTCTCCAATGTTGTAATGCGTGCACTATTGCGAGTAGTTCAAGCTCAGTAGTAGTATAATGTTGCTCATGCTTTCTAAGTTTCCTACTGGTAAATGCCAAATAAGTTCGCCTTTTAGTTTCATTATCTTCTTGATATAGGCATGCTCCTACACCAACGTGTGATGCATCAGCTTGAATTATGAATCTCTGTTGATAATCAGGATATCCCAGTTTAATACTTTTCTTCATCAGCTCTTTCATGTTGATGAATGCTTCTTCTGCCTCATCATTCCACTTCCATTTATTGTTGACCTTTAGCAAGTTCTGTAACGGTGCAGCCGTATCTGTGTAACCTTCACAATGGTCTGAGAAGAATCCAGTCAACCCAAGAAATTGCCTTATATGCTTTACTTTAGTCGGCCTTGGGAAATCGCATATTGCCTTTATTTTTACGGGATTTGGTCTTATCCCTTCTCCATCGATCACGTGACCTACAAAAAGTACTTGGCTTTGGCAAAATTTAGATTTTGATAAATTTATTTTGAAGCCAGTTCTCTGTAAATTACTTAATAGTTTTTCCAATTTGACACAGTGTTCTTCGAAGGTAGTGCTCGCAAAGACTAGATCATCAACATAACAATTTACGAAGTCCTTTACTTCACTCGTTAGGCTTCTGTCTAGTGCCCTTATCAATACTGCCGAACTGACTTTTAATCCGAAAGGCAACCGACAATAGGCATATGTTTGGTTATTAAACATAAAACCTGTTAATAACCGTGACTTTTCTTCAAGTACAATATGGTGAAATGAAGCTGTGCAGTCCATACTCGTAAAATATTTCTGACCTCGAAATCTCTTCACAATGTCCTTAATTTTAGGGGCCTGACTATACTCTGGAATCAGTCTGGAGTTTAGGACTCGTGCATCAAGGCACAAACGAAGTTTTCCGTTATTTTTCTTTACAATTACTATAGGGTTCAGAAATGGAGTGGTAGTCTTCACGATCAATCCATCAGCTAACATTTCCTCGATGATTTGTTTAACTTCAGTGAAATACTTCTCTGGCACATCATATATTTTTCCCTTATATGGCGTCCAGTCAGTAACTATCAGTTTGTACTTGTAGTTAGGAATCTGCCCTGGTTTATCACTAAAAACTTCAATATATTTCTTTATGATGTTGTACAATATTCGTTTTTCTTCTGCAGATACCGCAGCTTGAATGATAGCCTCCCAAATTTCGGGTTTTTCGCAGCTTTCCTCTTCGATTGTAACTATCTCTTCAATTCTCATGACCAATTCCGGCTCTAATTCTGTGTTAAGATCTCTTTCTTCTAGTTCTTGGCTCTCTTCGTCCAATAGATCCACTTCTTTTCCCTCAATCTTCAACAATTCGTTCTCTTCAAGTGTGCTACTAATTTGAACTCTTTCTACAGTTCTATTTCCATCATTTTCTACCACCGGAAATCGAATTTCACCCTTATCCATATCAATTGTCATCCTAGAGCTTATCATGAAGTCTATTCCAAAAATGACGTTGTATTTTATTTTCTTCATAACCATGAATGGATGCTCAAATTCATATTTTCCGATCTTTATACTTAAGTAGGCTTGTATCTTGCATTCAACAGACTTGTCTGGAATTATGCCTCTGATTTTTACACCAGATACAGGTATGATTGGTATCTGTATTTTCTGATTTAGCTCTTGGAATAAGGTATACGACATTACACTTATGCTAGCTCCAGAGTCCACTAAACAGTACAATCGTGTATTGAACACTCTCACAACTATTACTGGTAACTTGAATTTAGGTTGAATTTCGTGACAAGTATCTTCTTTTATTAAATCTTCAGGTTGAATGTCCCAATGATCTATTTGTGCTACTACCCAACTGCGAATTTTGACAATATTCATTAACGGTTTAATATTTACAATTTCGTGTTTAACTAGTTCGTCATCGGCGTTTTTTTTTTTTCGCTCAGATGCTTGTGAAATTTCTGTGTTCCCATGACTTTCTTGCTCCTTCCAGCCTTCCTCCTGTCTTCTTCGTTTATAATTCTGAAGTTCGAGACTTTCTGCGCCTTCGAGGTCGCCGTTTATATCCTTATTTTTGATGGCTTCCTCCCATCGGCTCCTATTTTGTCTCTCTTCTCTTAGCTCTTGAAGATATCGCCTATTCTCTTCATTTTGATTATATTGTGTAGGTCTTCTCCTCTCATCGTATCGCCTTCTGTTCCTCTGATATGGTCGACTTCTATTGTTCCCATATCGAGTATTACTCCTATACTGGAAACTATTTCTATTTCCATTTTGCCCACATCTTCCGTGCTGTTGACCACTATACTGACAACAACATTTTCTTGGTTCTTTGTTTTGGGCTCTAATACAATCTTCTGTCCTAATTTCATGACCTTTATCTAGTCCTTGGTTAGTGATTTCGGAGCTAAGCGTATTGACTGCTTCTATTTGTCTTATATTTCTGGGGTTCCTCTCTATTAAGCAGGATGACGTTAGGTCGATCTGTCTTAATCGTCTCTCCATGTCAATAGCAGTTTGTATATCAGAGGCTGCTAATAATCTTTGTATTTCGAGTGGTAATTGCCTCTGAATAGTTTTAATTGCCTCCAGTTCGCTAGGTGGAGAATCTAAGTCCTGAAAACGATGAAATTGTAGGGAGAAGAAATCACTAAAGCGAGTTTGGCCTGCAGTCGAAAATTTCCTTGAGTACAGCTCCAATCTTAGCTGTTGCTGGATCTCAGGATCCCAGAACTTCCTCAAGAAAGCTATTTTAAACTCGTCATAGTTATGGAATGTGTACTTGAAAGCCTGGAACCAAATATTTGGGTTCCCGTCCAGATGTTTTTCGATAATTCTCAATTTCTTTTCCTCCTGAATTTTTCCTTCCCTAAAATATTCCTCTATGTCCCTTAGGAATTGTTTCGGTGAGGTCTTAACCGAACCGTCAAAATGTTTTGGGCGGTCGTCGTAATTTTTAATGATATTAATTATCGTGCTTCCCTCACTTTGATTACTACCGTTTAATATTTCCAAATCTCTTCTACTTGGGTCGCTTATCCCTGAAGGTGTGTTCTCTGTTTCATTAATCTGTACCTCTACTGCTCTCTGCCTATCACTAGCGCTTGAGGCCATTGATTTCGCCGTGTGCGATTCCACCTTCATCTCTTGGATTTCTCTTCTAATCTGTTTCATCTGCTCTTCTGTCTTTTCAATTTTCCGTTCCGATTCCAGTTTGTTATCTTCTATTTTCTGCTTCAATTCATCAATCTTCTGTGCTACTTTGGTCGCAGCTTGGTCATATTTTTCATCTAAGTCTTGCTGTCTTAGATTTAACCCTTGCATACTAACTGTTATATTATCTATTTTCTCTTGCTCTAATTTTCGGATTGTTTCCTGGTTCTCCGTTACCATTTCATTTATTTTATTAATTTCCTCGTGTATTTCCCTGTTTCTATTTTCCATGGTTTCAGTCAACCTCATCTGCATGTTTTGGATTTCGTTCTTAACTTCACCTACTTCTAACCGTGTCTTCGCTGTTTCTTCAGTCACTTCCTCTTGTTTCTTGCGTAGCTCCTCGATCATCCCTTTATGTTCGTCTTCTATTTTCCTAACAAATTCTTCTAAAGATTCTTTCTGTTTCTGTTGCCATTCTTCTTGTTTCTTTTGCAATTCTTGCATCAACTCATAATGCTCTTTCTTTCTTTCTTCGCATTGTTCTTGTTGCTTTCGTTCCTTTTCTATCCGTCTTCTTTCCTTCTCTTCTTCTAGTTTCCTCTCTTTCTCTTCACGCTCCTGTTTCTCCTTCTGTCTCTCTTCTTCTAGTTTCCTCTCTTTCTCCTCACGCTCCCGTTTCTCCTTCTGTCATTCTTCTTCTCGCTCCTGTTTCTCTTTCTGTTTTTCTTCTACTTGTTGTTTCAAATATTCGAGAAACCATAATGGCGCTCCCTCTTGTTTCTCTTGAGCTCTTCTCATCTCCTCTTCTTGTTCTCTTCTTGTCTGGACTCTACCCTGTGTTGCCATTTTATGTTGTTTAAAATATATTCGGTTCGATATCTCAAAGTTTATATTAAGCTCTCTATTTTGTTAAAAATCACTTATTTGCCTAACAGTCCTCTAAGTTCACAAAATATTAAATATTATATCACACACACCAAAATAACTTAGTCTACAAGGTTTAAAAATAGTTCAAGGTTTGCACTATATGCACTAGTTTGAAGTTTTCTCTTCAGTAAATAATAATATTGATGGACCTTCCTGGAGATCGGCACCATCTCACCAGATAGACCAACAACAACCAGACCAAGAGTTTAAACCTATGATTTCGTTCACATTTCGGAACATGTTACGAAATAAATAAATTAAAATTCCGTTATGCTGCATTCCATATTTATATGTATGGCCATCAGCCTATACCATAATTAAAATTAACTAAGTTTCATTTCATATTGACTTAAAATCACCTTATCCTAGCTTATTATTATTAAAGAAAAGCAATCGTTTAATAAATTCAATAATTCCTTATTAATATATCTTCACAGGTTCAGCCATGTGGTAATAATGAAATAAATTACTCAACACATTAGTGACATGTTTTCTATGCCCGATACCTACATTTCGAGCTTAGATACATGACTGCCTATTAAGTAATATAAGTTATCAGACTATTTCTTACACTCCCGCGATGTGTTTCTCTTCAGTCGCCACCCATTAATGCGACATTTAATTTATTTCAGAATGAAGACCGTTTCCAATACTTTTTACTTTGTTTGGCGTTCCCACGGTGTATTTCTCTTCACTCGCTCCACTATTGCGGCATTTTATTACATCCTTTGGCAACAACAGTTCCCACGGCGTCTTTCTTCATTTTAAATCACGTTATGATGTCAAAATTTACCTCTGGCGACCAATATTCAATGATCCCGCGGTGTCTTTCTCTTCAAATCGGCACACGTTGCGGAGTCATTTTTATAACTTTCCCACGGTGCGTTTCTCTTCAATTGCCCCACAGTTGGGCAGCCATTTTAAATACTTGCACCCGCTCTTGCAGCGGTCAGTGCAAGATTATCCCGGTAGCTCATTATTTCTTCTCAGGGTATCCTTTTTCCGCCCATAAAATCTGAGATTTTATATGTAATTGTTTAACGTGGTTTCTGAAGAGATTCCGACCGCTGGGGTACGCAACATGTAAGTATCCGTATGCGCGAGAACGACGACCGATAACTTAAAAGTCTCTCGCATTTCATTTGTGAGAAGTTATTAATTGCTTACATCTAGTAAACTTATCAACTAACTTAACTCTAAACGTTGCCAGAAAAGAAATCATAACACAGTCACATACTAAAGAAAATATATAAGATTATTTATTGAGAAAAATTAATATTCGAGATATAGTGAAATCTGGGTAGTATTACTTCCGTGTTATCTCATCCTTTGAAAATAAGTTAGAGTCAGCGCTGGCTCATTTAAGATAAAATAGTGGAACTTAAGAAAAATACTAACATCCTCTCATTAATAAAGTTCAAATTCCAATAAATACACATGTGAACCTTCGTAGCCATGTTCCGAAAGTATTACATCTTTTTCAATAATATTTGCGATCATTGAGCATTCAAGGAATCAAATAAAATTTTCATATTGTAAATACTGCTCTGTTAATTATTAAAGTTATCCTCACAACATATGTGACATGTTTCCCAAGTATACACTTTCACGTGTATTAAATTGTGGCAGTGTTCACCGACCTTCCATTCATAAGTTAAAGTCTTTCATAGGTTTGAACTCCGAGTGTTAGGTAATATCTTTCAAGTGTGAACAAGTAACGACTTACGAGCTAAAGCAATACCACCCTCGTGCCTACGATATCTGGCTCCTAACTAACCATTGTAATATTCTTCGTTTTTAAATACTTGAGTTAAAAATAATGTTTGTATAAGTAGAAATAAAATCTAACTAACTCTTCGAATAGTTTCTAATCTACACACTCATCTATTAGTGGCTCAATGTACTCTTGAAATCTGCACTGTCTCAATATTTCATTTATATTCGTGCTACTGAACGTGTATGGATAGTATAGAATGCAGGTATTTCATATCAACCTGTAAGATCACCGCTCCACGAAATACTAGATATATATAATCAATCATGAGTCTATTGCATCATATATAAGAACACTCTCTCTTACGCAGTACCTGTTATTCACCCAAGTCAAACACAATATCACTGTCACGATACACAATTCTACATAATTCATCTTTACCTTACCTTGAAATGGTCATCTGCGCGGAATTCTCTTCTTGACGTATATTTTCAAATATGGCATAGAAACTCACCTTATATTACTAATAAATCATCAACACGTCAAATTGCAATTCTTACACTTCCCGTAGAACATATATAAATCTCTTCACTTAAACCATTCATCAATATATAATCACATTTCAATACAATACCGTCGTCACTTTAACACACTATTGGCTTCCATTTAGCCGCATGCATATAGCCATAACTCCAAAACCATATGCTAAATATTCAAGAATTGCTTAGCAAAATACGCAGTCAATAACCTCTATTTTTAATAACAGTAATACGAATTCATATGCCCTCTTTCTCTGACGAAAGGAATACTTAATTTGTCAATGATCATCGTATTGCGCAGGTAATTCGTGACGTAAACTATACTTAGGTAAAATGCGATTAATCGAACTTTTACTAGTGACTTAGACTCATTGATTCTAGCTCTACTCAAGTAACATACCTCTCTCTTATCGGATATTATTTCCACTATCATTGTGCTAGTGCGGTATCCAGTATATGTGATATTATCATTCTAATTCATCACTTCCATCTAATCTTAAAATCTTAAGTATTTCACACATTACTTATATTACACACGCGTTCTTAATTACTTCATAAATCACCAAATTCTCAGCACATGCCAAAATAGATTGAGGGTGCAGATTACAAGAAACTACTCTACTATAGAAAAGTATGGACTTAGCTCGTCAGTTGCTACATCTGGTCTGGTGGTTGCTCCGTCCTTCTGTTGCTGCTAGACTCTCAGATTGGAACTGGATATCTGGCTGGGCTGGACGTTCATGGTTATCTGCTGGTCACATAGCTCGTCAGACCACTCCATATCGTTCGGTCTTTTGGCTGGCCGATCCTCATCCAACGTCATCATCTCCACTGGTTGGCCTGTCCAATACTCTCCGACTGGTCATCTGGTTCGACGGTACATATCCCCAGTTTGGTCCATCTTGATATATTAGCAGACAGTCATCATCTTGTATCTGTAGACAATGAGAAGAATTCCTTGTGGGCAGTAATTAGTCATAGTATTCTGCATTTTTCTGTTATTTAAAATAATCGTCAAAGTTTTTCTTTCTGTGAAATATTTTCTCCGTAAATAATTATTTTTTTTTTACTGCTACGGAAATTATAATCTTCTCGTATGTAGTTATTTAATATTTCACAAAAGTGAATTCCGATTCTTTCGATCGTTACGTTGCTGCTTATTAGCTCAAATCCGTCGTATATCACCAATATTTTATATATTTATATTTTTTTTCGGCTCTTCTACTAGCATACAGCGATGAATACTTTAATTATATGCTATCGCGAATATATATAATTAATATTCTTCTTCAATAGGTAAGTATATTCTTCGAATATGTAGATCTGCTCGCATCTGCGTCTTGTCTCCGTGAAGTAAATTTTTTGAGAGTCTCGTTAAACAATTCACCCGCTGCTATGTTTTTTTTAAAACAATTCAAATGAGCCTCTACTGTTCTCCAGTGTCTTCGAAACCTATCCTTTCCGTGACGTACATAGCCTCCTATACGTTGCATTGATACGAAGTTCATTGCCTTAGTAGATCGCATGGGCCATACCTTCCTACGCCGCCATTTTGTTGTTGGTCTACGAGATGCGAACGGGCACATTTAATCCCCCTGGCACAAAGAAAATATATTGGTCACGATATATTTTCTCACTGTTAACTTGAATCTCAAATGTGACTTTGCATCTCGTATATTCTCTGCCATTGCGATATTATCTATTCGATTATCGAATATCAGCAGATTGATATCGATTACGTCCTAGTTGTATTAATTTGTTTACATATCCCGTAACCATGTATTTGGCAACTGCTTTTTCTTCATTCTAGTGGTCGTAATAAAGATATTTATTCCTTCCTCTTTGCGCATTTCACAATGGTAGGTCATTTAATGGCTTTAGACTTTCTTATCTCTTAAGTTCTTGTTACATTTGCTGATTCTCTTGGAAGTACAACTTGATATTGCATGCATTATGTACGTTACGATATTTGCCATTTAAACTTGCTATTTCGTACGCATTATTCCCAAGTACGCGTTCGATTCTGTAGGGACCATTGTATAACGGCAGAAATTTAGCACATATTTTGGCTGGTGCATTTGATATTGGTGCAGTCTTAACCAGAACTTTATCTCCTTGTTTGAAATGTGGATGGAACTTCTTATTCCGTAGTCTTCTTAACCGTTTTTGAGACTGATCCTTGAGTCTCTGTTGGATCTTTAGATTTATTTCTTGAGGATCTGGCTTTTTCTCTAGCTGCATAGTGAAAATGCTGTCCCATGTTCTCTGTGGGTGAACATTTTTATGGGCTACGCTAGGAATTTGGGCTATTGATTGATTAACCGTGTTGTTTAAGCTTTCAGCTATGATATCTAGCATATCTATCCATTTCCAATGTTGTTGACCACAATATATTCTCCCGAATTTAGCGATCTCCTTCATATATCTCTCTACGGGATTAGCTGCTGGATGACGAACTGAGCATAACGTATGCTTGATGCCCTCATTTCTTATTCGTTCGCGGAACATAACTGAAGTAAATTGTGTTCCTCTATCAGTAATAATCCTCTCAGGTTTTCCCATTTCAGGAAATGTCTTATTAATGAGGCCGTGTAAAACTTGTTTAGTATTGGCTCTCTGTATGGCTTGCAATGAAATATATTTAGAGAATATGTCGATAACCACTAGTATATATTTCTTTCCCTTCCTAGCAGTGGGCAACTTTCCAAAAATATCTATTGCATAAATTTCCTGAGCTCTAGATGGTATAATTGGGATCGGTTTATGTCCGCATGTGTAATTGTTATGCTTTACTCTCTGACACACATCGCATGTTTTTGCTATGTTTCTTACTGATCTTCGTAATCCATTCCACGTGAACTTCTCCATTATCGTCCCTATAACCTTGTCTATACCAGCATGTCCTGTCATCTTATGAGTATGCCAGATTAATTCTCTTTGTAGCTCTTCCGGTATTACAATTCTTTTGCTGTTACTGATCTTGTCCACTACTTTCAATAGTATTCCGTCTACGATTTCATATTTCTTTGTAAGTTCTGGCGTTGATTCCCTGTTAACCAAATTATCGATGATGATCTTTAATTTCTGGTCAGATTCTTGAAATTCTCTCAGATTCTCTAACTTTCTTAGTAGTTGTTCGTCTTGAGTATCCAGTTCGATTGCTAGCACATGTTCTTCACCTTCATGTGGGTTTCTACTTAACGCATCAGCTAAGATGTTTTCCTTTCCACTGCAATGTTCAATCTTTAGGTCAAACTGTTGCGTGAATAACATCCATCGCGTTATCCTTTCGCTGATCATGACGGCTTTTAACCCAAAAGTCAACGCCTTGTGGTCTGTCCGTATTGTTACTGGGTAGCCATAAATTATACGTCTCCAATGTTGTAATGCGTGCACTATTGCGAGTAGTTCAAGCTCAGTAGTAGTATAATGTTGCTCATGCTTTCTAAGTTTCCTACTGGTAAATGCCAAATAAGTTCGCCTTTTAGTTTCATTATCTTCTTGATATAGGCATGCTCCTACACCAACGTGTGATGCATCAGCTTGAATTATGAATCTCTGTTGATAATCAGGATATCCCAGTTTAATACTTTTCTTCATCAGCTCTTTCATGTTGATGAATGCTTCTTCTGCCTCATCATTCCACTTCCATTTATTGTTGACCTTTAGCAAGTTCTGTAACGGTGCAGCCGTATCTGTGTAACCTTCACAATGGTCTGAGAAGAATCCAGTCAACCCAAGAAATTGCCTTATATGCTTTACTTTAGTCGGCCTTGGGAAATCGCATATTGCCTTTATTTTTACGGGATTTGGTCTTATCCCTTCTCCATCGATCACGTGACCTACAAAAAGTACTTGGCTTTGGCAAAATTTAGATTTTGATAAATTTATTTTGAAGCCAGTTCTCTGTAAATTACTTAATAGTTTTTCCAATTTGACACAGTGTTCTTCGAAGGTAGTGCTCGCAAAGACTAGATCATCAACATAACAATTTACGAAGTCCTTTACTTCACTCGTTAGGCTTCTGTCTAGTGCCCTTATCAATACTGCCGAACTGACTTTTAATCCGAAAGGCAACCGACAATAGGCATATGTTTGGTTATTAAACATAAAACCTGTTAATAACCGTGACTTTTCTTCAAGTACAATATGGTGAAATGAAGCTGTGCAGTCCATACTCGTAAAATATTTCTGACCTCGAAATCTCTTCACAATGTCCTTAATTTTAGGGGCCTGACTATACTCTGGAATCAGTCTGGAGTTTAGGACTCGTGCATCAAGGCACAAACGAAGTTTTCCGTTATTTTTCTTTACAATTACTATAGGGTTCAGAAATGGAGTGGTAGTCTTCACGATCAATCCATCAGCTAACATTTCCTCGATGATTTGTTTAACTTCAGTGAAATACTTCTCTGGCACATCATATATTTTTCCCTTATATGGCGTCCAGTCAGTAACTATCAGTTTGTACTTGTAGTTAGGAATCTGCCCTGGTTTATCACTAAAAACTTCAATATATTTCTTTATGATGTTGTACAATATTCGTTTTTCTTCTGCAGATACCGCAGCTTGAATGATAGCCTCCCAAATTTCGGGTTTTTCGCAGCTTTCCTCTTCGATTGTAACTATCTCTTCAATTCTCATGACCAATTCCGGCTCTAATTCTGTGTTAAGATCTCTTTCTTCTAGTTCTTGGCTCTCTTCGTCCAATAGATCCACTTCTTTTCCCTCAATCTTCAACAATTCGTTCTCTTCAAGTGTGCTACTAATTTGAACTCTTTCTACAGTTCTATTTCCATCATTTTCTACCACCGGAAATCGAATTTCACCCTTATCCATATCAATTGTCATCCTAGAGCTTATCATGAAGTCTATTCCAAAAATGACGTTGTATTTTATTTTCTTCATAACCATGAATGGATGCTCAAATTCATATTTTCCGATCTTTATACTTAAGTAGGCTTGTATCTTGCATTCAACAGACTTGTCTGGAATTATGCCTCTGATTTTTACACCAGATACAGGTATGATTGGTATCTGTATTTTCTGATTTAGCTCTTGGAATAAGGTATACGACATTACACTTATGCTAGCTCCAGAGTCCACTAAACAGTACAATCGTGTATTGAACACTCTCACAACTATTACTGGTAACTTGAATTTAGGTTGAATTTCGTGACAAGTATCTTCTTTTATTAAATCTTCAGGTTGAATGTCCCAATGATCTATTTGTGCTACTACCCAACTGCGAATTTTGACAATATTCATTAACGGTTTAATATTTACAATTTCGTGTTTAACTAGTTCGTCATCGGCGTTTTTTTTTTTTCGCTCAGATGCTTGTGAAATTTCTGTGTTCCCATGACTTTCTTGCTCCTTCCAGCCTTCCTCCTGTCTTCTTCGTTTATAATTCTGAAGTTCGAGACTTTCTGCGCCTTCGAGGTCGCCGTTTATATCCTTATTTTTGATGGCTTCCTCCCATCGGCTCCTATTTTGTCTCTCTTCTCTTAGCTCTTGAAGATATCGCCTATTCTCTTCATTTTGATTATATTGTGTAGGTCTTCTCCTCTCATCGTATCGCCTTCTGTTCCTCTGATATGGTCGACTTCTATTGTTCCCATATCGAGTATTACTCCTATACTGGAAACTATTTCTATTTCCATTTTGCCCACATCTTCCGTGCTGTTGACCACTATACTGACAACAACATTTTCTTGGTTCTTTGTTTTGGGCTCTAATACAATCTTCTGTCCTAATTTCATGACCTTTATCTAGTCCTTGGTTAGTGATTTCGGAGCTAAGCGTATTGACTGCTTCTATTTGTCTTATATTTCTGGGGTTCCTCTCTATTAAGCAGGATGACGTTAGGTCGATCTGTCTTAATCGTCTCTCCATGTCAATAGCAGTTTGTATATCAGAGGCTGCTAATAATCTTTGTATTTCGAGTGGTAATTGCCTCTGAATAGTTTTAATTGCCTCCAGTTCGCTAGGTGGAGAATCTAAGTCCTGAAAACGATGAAATTGTAGGGAGAAGAAATCACTAAAGCGAGTTTGGCCTGCAGTCGAAAATTTCCTTGAGTACAGCTCCAATCTTAGCTGTTGCTGGATCTCAGGATCCCAGAACTTCCTCAAGAAAGCTATTTTAAACTCGTCATAGTTATGGAATGTGTACTTGAAAGCCTGGAACCAAATATTTGGGTTCCCGTCCAGATGTTTTTCGATAATTCTCAATTTCTTTTCCTCCTGAATTTTTCCTTCCCTAAAATATTCCTCTATGTCCCTTAGGAATTGTTTCGGTGAGGTCTTAACCGAACCGTCAAAATGTTTTGGGCGGTCGTCGTAATTTTTAATGATATTAATTATCGTGCTTCCCTCACTTTGATTACTACCGTTTAATATTTCCAAATCTCTTCTACTTGGGTCGCTTATCCCTGAAGGTGTGTTCTCTGTTTCATTAATCTGTACCTCTACTGCTCTCTGCCTATCACTAGCGCTTGAGGCCATTGATTTCGCCGTGTGCGATTCCACCTTCATCTCTTGGATTTCTCTTCTAATCTGTTTCATCTGCTCTTCTGTCTTTTCAATTTTCCGTTCCGATTCCAGTTTGTTATCTTCTATTTTCTGCTTCAATTCATCAATCTTCTGTGCTACTTTGGTCGCAGCTTGGTCATATTTTTCATCTAAGTCTTGCTGTCTTAGATTTAACCCTTGCATACTAACTGTTATATTATCTATTTTCTCTTGCTCTAATTTTCGGATTGTTTCCTGGTTCTCCGTTACCATTTCATTTATTTTATTAATTTCCTCGTGTATTTCCCTGTTTCTATTTTCCATGGTTTCAGTCAACCTCATCTGCATGTTTTGGATTTCGTTCTTAACTTCACCTACTTCTAACCGTGTCTTCGCTGTTTCTTCAGTCACTTCCTCTTGTTTCTTGCGTAGCTCCTCGATCATCCCTTTATGTTCGTCTTCTATTTTCCTAACAAATTCTTCTAAAGATTCTTTCTGTTTCTGTTGCCATTCTTCTTGTTTCTTTTGCAATTCTTGCATCAACTCATAATGCTCTTTCTTTCTTTCTTCGCATTGTTCTTGTTGCTTTCGTTCCTTTTCTATCCGTCTTCTTTCCTTCTCTTCTTCTAGTTTCCTCTCTTTCTCTTCACGCTCCTGTTTCTCCTTCTGTCTCTCTTCTTCTAGTTTCCTCTCTTTCTCCTCACGCTCCCGTTTCTCCTTCTGTCATTCTTCTTCTCGCTCCTGTTTCTCTTTCTGTTTTTCTTCTACTTGTTGTTTCAAATATTCGAGAAACCATAATGGCGCTCCCTCTTGTTTCTCTTGAGCTCTTCTCATCTCCTCTTCTTGTTCTCTTCTTGTCTGGACTCTACCCTGTGTTGCCATTTTATGTTGTTTAAAATATATTCGGTTCGATATCTCAAAGTTTATATTAAGCTCTCTATTTTGTTAAAAATCACTTATTTGCCTAACAGTCCTCTAAGTTCACAAAATATTAAATATTATATCACACACACCAAAATAACTTAGTCTACAAGGTTTAAAAATAGTTCAAGGTTTGCACTATATGCACTAGTTTGAAGTTTTCTCTTCAGTAAATAATAATATTGATGGACCTTCCTGGAGATCGGCACCATCTCACCAGATAGACCAACAACAACCAGACCAAGAGTTTAAACCTATGATTTCGTTCACATTTCGGAACATGTTACGAAATAAATAAATTAAAATTCCGTTATGCTGCATTCCATATTTATATGTATGGCCATCAGCCTATACCATAATTAAAATTAACTAAGTTTCATTTCATATTGACTTAAAATCACCTTATCCTAGCTTATTATTATTAAAGAAAAGCAATCGTTTAATAAATTCAATAATTCCTTATTAATATATCTTCACAGGTTCAGCCATGTGGTAATAATGAAATAAATTACTCAACACATTAGTGACATGTTTTCTATGCCCGATACCTACATTTCGAGCTTAGATACATGACTGCCTATTAAGTAATATAAGTTATCAGACTATTTCTTACACTCCCGCGATGTGTTTCTCTTCAGTCGCCACCCATTAATGCGACATTTAATTTATTTCAGAATGAAGACCGTTTCCAATACTTTTTACTTTGTTTGGCGTTCCCACGGTGTATTTCTCTTCACTCGCTCCACTATTGCGGCATTTTATTACATCCTTTGGCAACAACAGTTCCCACGGCGTCTTTCTTCATTTTAAATCACGTTATGATGTCAAAATTTACCTCTGGCGACCAATATTCAATGATCCCGCGGTGTCTTTCTCTTCAAATCGGCACACGTTGCGGAGTCATTTTTATAACTTTCCCACGGTGCGTTTCTCTTCAATTGCCCCACAGTTGGGCAGCCATTTTAAATACTTGCACCCGCTCTTGCAGCGGTCAGTGCAAGATTATCCCGGTAGCTCATTATTTCTTCTCAGGGTATCCTTTTTCCGCCCATAAAATCTGAGATTTTATATGTAATTGTTTAACGTGGTTTCTGAAGAGATTCCGACCGCTGGGGTACGCAACATGTAAGTATCCGTATGCGCGAGAACGACGACCGATAACTTAAAAGTCTCTCGCATTTCATTTGTGAGAAGTTATTAATTGCTTACATCTAGTAAACTTATCAACTAACTTAACTCTAAACGTTGCCAGAAAAGAAATCATAACACAGTCACATACTAAAGAAAATATATAAGATTATTTATTGAGAAAAATTAATATTCGAGATATAGTGAAATCTGGGTAGTATTACTTCCGTGTTATCTCATCCTTTGAAAATAAGTTAGAGTCAGCGCTGGCTCATTTAAGATAAAATAGTGGAACTTAAGAAAAATACTAACATCCTCTCATTAATAAAGTTCAAATTCCAATAAATACACATGTGAACCTTCGTAGCCATGTTCCGAAAGTATTACATCTTTTTCAATAATATTTGCGATCATTGAGCATTCAAGGAATCAAATAAAATTTTCATATTGTAAATACTGCTCTGTTAATTATTAAAGTTATCCTCACAACATATGTGACATGTTTCCCAAGTATACACTTTCACGTGTATTAAATTGTGGCAGTGTTCACCGACCTTCCATTCATAAGTTAAAGTCTTTCATAGGTTTGAACTCCGAGTGTTAGGTAATATCTTTCAAGTGTGAACAAGTAACGACTTACGAGCTAAAGCAATACCACCCTCGTGCCTACGATATCTGGCTCCTAACTAACCATTGTAATATTCTTCGTTTTTAAATACTTGAGTTAAAAATAATGTTTGTATAAGTAGAAATAAAATCTAACTAACTCTTCGAATAGTTTCTAATCTACACACTCATCTATTAGTGGCTCAATGTACTCTTGAAATCTGCACTGTCTCAATATTTCATTTATATTCGTGCTACTGAACGTGTATGGATAGTATAGAATGCAGGTATTTCATATCAACCTGTAAGATCACCGCTCCACGAAATACTAGATATATATAATCAATCATGAGTCTATTGCATCATATATAAGAACACTCTCTCTTACGCAGTACCTGTTATTCACCCAAGTCAAACACAATATCACTGTCACGATACACAATTCTACATAATTCATCTTTACCTTACCTTGAAATGGTCATCTGCGCGGAATTCTCTTCTTGACGTATATTTTCAAATATGGCATAGAAACTCACCTTATATTACTAATAAATCATCAACACGTCAAATTGCAATTCTTACACTTCCCGTAGAACATATATAAATCTCTTCACTTAAACCATTCATCAATATATAATCACATTTCAATACAATACCGTCGTCACTTTAACACACTATTGGCTTCCATTTAGCCGCATGCATATAGCCATAACTCCAAAACCATATGCTAAATATTCAAGAATTGCTTAGCAAAATACGCAGTCAATAACCTCTATTTTTAATAACAGTAATACGAATTCATATGCCCTCTTTCTCTGACGAAAGGAATACTTAATTTGTCAATGATCATCGTATTGCGCAGGTAATTCGTGACGTAAACTATACTTAGGTAAAATGCGATTAATCGAACTTTTACTAGTGACTTAGACTCATTGATTCTAGCTCTACTCAAGTAACATACCTCTCTCTTATCGGATATTATTTCCACTATCATTGTGCTAGTGCGGTATCCAGTATATGTGATATTATCATTCTAATTCATCACTTCCATCTAATCTTAAAATCTTAAGTATTTCACACATTACTTATATTACACACGCGTTCTTAATTACTTCATAAATCACCAAATTCTCAGCACATGCCAAAATAGATTGAGGGTGCAGATTACAAGAAACTACTCTACTATAGAAAAGTATGGACTTAGCTCGTCAGTTGCTACATCTGGTCTGGTGGTTGCTCCGTCCTTCTGTTGCTGCTAGACTCTCAGATTGGAACTGGATATCTGGCTGGGCTGGACGTTCATGGTTATCTGCTGGTCACATAGCTCGTCAGACCACTCCATATCGTTCGGTCTTTTGGCTGGCCGATCCTCATCCAACGTCATCATCTCCACTGGTTGGCCTGTCCAATACTCTCCGACTGGTCATCTGGTTCGACGGTACATATCCCCAGTTTGGTCCATCTTGATATATTAGCAGACAGTCATCATCTTGTATCTGTAGACAATGAGAAGAATTCCTTGTGGGCAGTAATTAGTCATAGTATTCTGCATTTTTCTGTTATTTAAAATAATCGTCAAAGTTTTTCTTTCTGTGAAATATTTTCTCCGTAAATAATTATTTTTTTTTTACTGCTACGGAAATTATAATCTTCTCGTATGTAGTTATTTAATATTTCACAAAAGTGAATTCCGATTCTTTCGATCGTTACGTTGCTGCTTATTAGCTCAAATCCGTCGTATATCACCAATATTTTATATATTTATATTTTTTTTCGGCTCTTCTACTAGCATACAGCGATGAATACTTTAATTATATGCTATCGCGAATATATATAATTAATATTCTTCTTCAATAGGTAAGTATATTCTTCGAATATGTAGATCTGCTCGCATCTGCGTCTTGTCTCCGTGAAGTAAATTTTTTGAGAGTCTCGTTAAACAATTCACCCGCTGCTATGTTTTTTTTAAAACAATTCAAATGAGCCTCTACTGTTCTCCAGTGTCTTCGAAACCTATCCTTTCCGTGACGTACATAGCCTCCTATACGTTGCATTGATACGAAGTTCATTGCCTTAGTAGATCGCATGGGCCATACCTTCCTACGCCGCCATTTTGTTGTTGGTCTACGAGATGCGAACGGGCACATTTAATCCCCCTGGCACAAAGAAAATATATTGGTCACGATATATTTTCTCACTGTTAACTTGAATCTCAAATGTGACTTTGCATCTCGTATATTCTCTGCCATTGCGATATTATCTATTCGATTATCGAATATCAGCAGATTGATATCGATTACGTCCTAGTTGTATTAATTTGTTTACATATCCCGTAACCATGTATTTGGCAACTGCTTTTTCTTCATTCTAGTGGTCGTAATAAAGATATTTATTCCTTCCTCTTTGCGCATTTCACAATGGTAGGTCATTTAATGGCTTTAGACTTTCTTATCTCTTAAGTTCTTGTTACATTTGCTGATTCTCTTGGAAGTACAACTTGATATTGCATGCATTATGTACGTTACGATATTTGCCATTTAAACTTGCTATTTCGTACGCATTATTCCCAAGTACGCGTTCGATTCTGTAGGGACCATTGTATAACGGCAGAAATTTAGCACATATTTTGGCTGGTGCATTTGATATTGGTGCAGTCTTAACCAGAACTAGATCTCCTTGTTTGAAATGTGGATGGAACTTCTTATTCCGTAGTCTTCTTAACCGTTTTTGAGACTGATCCTTGAGTCTCTGTTGGATCTTTAGATTTATTTCTTGAGGATCTGGCTTTTTCTCTAGCTGCATAGTGAAAATGCTGTCCCATGTTCTCTGTGGGTGAACATTTTTATGGGCTACGCTAGGAATTTGGGCTATTGATTGATTAACCGTGTTGTTTAAGCTTTCAGCTATGATATCTAGCATATCTATCCATTTCCAATGTTGTTGACCACAATATATTCTCCCGAATTTAGCGATCTCCTTCATATATCTCTCTACGGGATTAGCTGCTGGATGACGAACTGAGCATAACGTATGCTTGATGCCCTCATTTCTTATTCGTTCGCGGAACATAACTGAAGTAAATTGTGTTCCTCTATCAGTAATAATCCTCTCAGGTTTTCCCATTTCAGGAAATGTCTTATTAATGAGGCCGTGTAAAACTTGTTTAGTATTGGCTCTCTGTATGGCTTGCAATGAAATATATTTAGAGAATATGTCGATAACCACTAGTATATATTTCTTTCCCTTCCTAGCAGTGGGCAACTTTCCAAAAATATCTATTGCATAAATTTCCTGAGCTCTAGATGGTATAATTGGGATCGGTTTATGTCCGCATGTGTAATTGTTATGCTTTACTCTCTGACACACATCGCATGTTTTTGCTATGTTTCTTACTGATCTTCGTAATCCATTCCACGTGAACTTCTCCATTATCGTCCCTATAACCTTGTCTATACCAGCATGTCCTGTCATCTTATGAGTATGCCAGATTAATTCTCTTTGTAGCTCTTCCGGTATTACAATTCTTTTGCTGTTACTGATCTTGTCCACTACTTTCAATAGTATTCCGTCTACGATTTCATATTTCTTTGTAAGTTCTGGCGTTGATTCCCTGTTAACCAAATTATCGATGATGATCTTTAATTTCTGGTCAGATTCTTGAAATTCTCTCAGATTCTCTAACTTTCTTAGTAGTTGTTCGTCTTGAGTATCCAGTTCGATTGCTAGCACATGTTCTTCACCTTCATGTGGGTTTCTACTTAACGCATCAGCTAAGATGTTTTCCTTTCCACTGCAATGTTCAACCTTTAGGTCAAACTGTTGCGTGAATAACATCCATCGCGTTATCCTTTCGCTGATCATGACGGCTTTTAACCCAAAAGTCAACGCCTTGTGGTCTGTCCGTATTGTTACTGGGTAGCCATAAATTATACGTCTCCAATGTTGTAATGCGTGCACTATTGCGAGTAGTTCAAGCTCAGTAGTAGTATAATGTTGCTCATGCTTTCTAAGTTTCCTACTGGTAAATGCCAAATAAGTTCGCCTTTTAGTTTCATTATCTTCTTGATATAGGCATGCTCCTACACCAACGTGTGATGCATCAGCTTGAATTATGAATCTCTGTTGATAATCAGGATATCCCAGTTTAATACTTTTCTTCATCAGCTCTTTCATGTTGATGAATGCTTCTTCTGCCTCATCATTCCACTTCCATTTATTGTTGACCTTTAGCAAGTTCTGTAACGGTGCAGCCGTATCTGTGTAACCTTCACAATGGTCTGAGAAGAATCCAGTCAACCCAAGAAATTGCCTTATATGCTTTACTTTAGTCGGCCTTGGGAAATCGCATATTGCCTTTATTTTTACGGGATTTGGTCTTATCCCTTCTCCATCGATCACGTGACCTACAAAAAGTACTTGGCTTTGGCAAAATTTAGATTTTGATAAATTTATTTTGAAGCCAGTTCTCTGTAAATTACTTAATAGTTTTTCCAATTTGACACAGTGTTCTTCGAAGGTAGTGCTCGCAAAGACTAGATCATCAACATAACAATTTACGAAGTCCTTTACTTCACTCGTTAGGCTTCTGTCTAGTGCCCTTATCAATACTGCCGAACTGACTTTTAATCCGAAAGGCAACCGACAATAGGCATATGTTTGGTTATTAAACATAAAACCTGTTAATAACCGTGACTTTTCTTCAAGTACAATATGGTGAAATGAAGCTGTGCAGTCCATACTCGTAAAATATTTCTGACCTCGAAATCTCTTCACAATGTCCTTAATTTTAGGGGCCTGACTATACTCTGGAATCAGTCTGGAGTTTAGGACTCGTGCATCAAGGCACAAACGAAGTTTTCCGTTATTTTTCTTTACAATTACTATAGGGTTCAGAAATGGAGTGGTAGTCTTCACGATCAATCCATCAGCTAACATTTCCTCGATGATTTGTTTAACTTCAGTGAAATACTTCTCTGGCACATCATATATTTTTCCCTTATATGGCGTCCAGTCAGTAACTATCAGTTTGTACTTGTAGTTAGGAATCTGCCCTGGTTTATCACTAAAAACTTCAATATATTTCTTTATGATGTTGTACAATATTCGTTTTTCTTCTGCAGATACCGCAGCTTGAATGATAGCCTCCCAAATTTCGGGTTTTTCGCAGCTTTCCTCTTCGATTGTAACTATCTCTTCAATTCTCATGACCAATTCCGGCTCTAATTCTGTGTTAAGATCTCTTTCTTCTAGTTCTTGGCTCTCTTCGTCCAATAGATCCACTTCTTTTCCCTCAATCTTCAACAATTCGTTCTCTTCAAGTGTGCTACTAATTTGAACTCTTTCTACAGTTCTATTTCCATCATTTTCTACCACCGGAAATCGAATTTCACCCTTATCCATATCAATTGTCATCCTAGAGCTTATCATGAAGTCTATTCCAAAAATGACGTTGTATTTTATTTTCTTCATAACCATGAATGGATGCTCAAATTCATATTTTCCGATCTTTATACTTAAGTAGGCTTGTATCTTGCATTCAACAGACTTGTCTGGAATTATGCCTCTGATTTTTACACCAGATACAGGTATGATTGGTATCTGTATTTTCTGATTTAGCTCTTGGAATAAGGTATACGACATTACACTTATGCTAGCTCCAGAGTCCACTAAACAGTACAATCGTGTATTGAACACTCTCACAACTATTACTGGTAACTTGAATTTAGGTTGAATTTCGTGACAAGTATCTTCTTTTATTAAATCTTCAGGTTGAATGTCCCAATGATCTATTTGTGCTACTACCCAACTGCGAATTTTGACAATATTCATTAACGGTTTAATATTTACAATTTCGTGTTTAACTAGTTCGTCATCGGCGTTTTTTTCTTTTTTCGCTCAGATGCTTGTGAAATTTCTGTGTTCCCATGACTTTCTTGCTCCTTCCAGCCTTCCTCCTGTCTTCTTCGTTTATAATTCTGAAGTTCGAGACTTTCTGCGCCTTCGAGGTCGCCGTTTATATCCTTATTTTTGATGGCTTCCTCCCATCGGCTCCTATTTTGTCTCTCTTCTCTTAGCTCTTGAAGATATCGCCTATTCTCTTCATTTTGATTATATTGTGTAGGTCTTCTCCTCTCATCGTATCGCCTTCTGTTCCTCTGATATGGTCGACTTCTATTGTTCCCATATCGAGTATTACTCCTATACTGGAAACTATTTCTATTTCCATTTTGCCCACATCTTCCGTGCTGTTGACCACTATACTGACAACAACATTTTCTTGGTTCTTTGTTTTGGGCTCTAATACAATCTTCTGTCCTAATTTCATGACCTTTATCTAGTCCTTGGTTAGTGATTTCGGAGCTAAGCGTATTGACTGCTTCTATTTGTCTTATATTTCTGGGGTTCCTCTCTATTAAGCAGGATGACGTTAGGTCGATCTGTCTTAATCGTCTCTCCATGTCAATAGCAGTTTGTATATCAGAGGCTGCTAATAATCTTTGTATTTCGAGTGGTAATTGCCTCTGAATAGTTTTAATTGCCTCCAGTTCGCTAGGTGGAGAATCTAAGTCCTGAAAACGATGAAATTGTAGGGAGAAGAAATCACTAAAGCGAGTTTGGCCTGCAGTCGAAAATTTCCTTGAGTACAGCTCCAATCTTAGCTGTTGCTGGATCTCAGGATCCCAGAACTTCCTCAAGAAAGCTATTTTAAACTCGTCATAGTTATGGAATGTGTACTTGAAAGCCTGGAACCAAATATTTGGGTTCCCGTCCAGATGTTTTTCGATAATTCTCAATTTCTTTTCCTCCTGAATTTTTCCTTCCCTAAAATATTCCTCTATGTCCCTTAGGAATTGTTTCGGTGAGGTCTTAACCGAACCGTCAAAATGTTTTGGGCGGTCGTCGTAATTTTTAATGATATTAATTATCGTGCTTCCCTCACTTTGATTACTACCGTTTAATATTTCCAAATCTCTTCTACTTGGGTCGCTTATCCCTGAAGGTGTGTTCTCTCTTTCATTAATCTGTACCTCTACTGCTCTCTGCCTATCACTAGCGCTTGAGGCCATTGATTTCGCCGTGTGCGATTCCACCTTCATCTCTTGGATTTCTCTTCTAATCTGTTTCATCTGCTCTTCTGTCTTTTCAATTTTCCGTTCCGATTCCAGTTTGTTATCTTCTATTTTCTGCTTCAATTCATCAATCTTCTGTGCTACTTTGGTCGCAGCTTGGTCATATTTTTCATCTAAGTCTTGCTGTCTTAGATTTAACCCTTGCATACTAACTGTTATATTATCTATTTTCTCTTGCTCTAATTTTCGGATTGTTTCCTGGTTCTCCGTTACCATTTCATTTATTTTATTAATTTCCTCGTGTATTTCCCTGTTTCTATTTTCCATGGTTTCAGTCAACCTCATCTGCATGTTTTGGATTTCGTTCTTAACTTCACCTACTTCTAACCGTGTCTTCGCTGTTTCTTCAGTCACTTCCTCTTGTTTCTTGCGTAGCTCCTCGATCATCCCTTTATGTTCGTCTTCTATTTTCCTAACAAATTCTTCTAAAGATTCTTTCTGTTTCTGTTGCCATTCTTCTTGTTTCTTTTGCAATTCTTGCATCAACTCATAATGCTCTTTCTTTCTTTCTTCGCATTGTTCTTGTTGCTTTCGTTCCTTTTCTATCCGTCTTCTTTCCTTCTCTTCTTCTAGTTTCCTCTCTTTCTCTTCACGCTCCTGTTTCTCCTTCTGTCTCTCTTCTTCTAGTTTCCTCTCTTTCTCCTCACGCTCCCGTTTCTCCTTCTGTCATTCTTCTTCTCGCTCCTGTTTCTCTTTCTGTTTTTCTTCTACTTGTTGTTTCAAATATTCGAGAAACCATAATGGCGCTCCCTCTTGTTTCTCTTGAGCTCTTCTCATCTCCTCTTCTTGTTCTCTTCTTGTCTGGACTCTACCCTGTGTTGCCATTTTATGTTGTTTAAAATATATTCGGTTCGATATCTCAAAGTTTATATTAAGCTCTCTATTTTGTTAAAAATCACTTATTTGCCTAACAGTCCTCTAAGTTCACAAAATATTAAATATTATATCACACACACCAAAATAACTTAGTCTACAAGGTTTAAAAATAGTTCAAGGTTTGCACTATATGCACTAGTTTGAAGTTTTCTCTTCAGTAAATAATAATATTGATGGACCTTCCTGGAGATCGGCACCATCTCACCAGATAGACCAACAACAACCAGACCAAGAGTTTAAACCTATGATTTCGTTCACATTTCGGAACATGTTACGAAATAAATAAATTAAAATTCCGTTATGCTGCATTCCATATTTATATGTATGGCCATCAGCCTATACCATAATTAAAATTAACTAAGTTTCATTTCATATTGACTTAAAATCACCTTATCCTAGCTTATTATTATTAAAGAAAAGCAATCGTTTAATAAATTCAATAATTCCTTATTAATATATCTTCACAGGTTCAGCCATGTGGTAATAATGAAATAAATTACTCAACACATTAGTGACATGTTTTCTATGCCCGATACCTACATTTCGAGCTTAGATACATGACTGCCTATTAAGTAATATAAGTTATCAGACTATTTCTTACACTCCCGCGATGTGTTTCTCTTCAGTCGCCACCCATTAATGCGACATTTAATTTATTTCAGAATGAAGACCGTTTCCAATACTTTTTACTTTGATTGGCGTTCCCACGGTGTATTTCTCTTCACTCGCTCCACTATTGCGGCATTTTATTACATCCTTTGGCAACAACAGTTCCCACGGCGTCTTTCTTCATTTTAAATCACGTTATGATGTCAAAATTTACCTCTGGCGACCAATATTCAATGATCCCGCGGTGTCTTTCTCTTCAAATCGGCACACGTTGCGGAGTCATATTTATAACTTTCCCACGGTGCGTTTCTCTTCAATTGCCCCACAGTTGGGCAGCCATTTTAAATACTTGCACCCGCTCTTGCAGCGGTCAGTGCAAGATTATCCCGGTAGCTCATTATTTCTTCTCAGGGTATCCTTTTTCCGCCCATAAAATCTGAGATTTTATATGTAATTGTTTAACGTGGTTTCTGAAGAGATTCCGACCGCTGGGGTACGCAACATGTAAGTATCCGTATGCGCGAGAACGACGACCGATAACTTAAAAGTCTCTCGCATTTCATTTGTGAGAAGTTATTAATTGCTTACATCTAGTAAACTTATCAACTAACTTAACTCTAAACGTTGCCAGAAAAGAAATCATAACACAGTCACATACTAAAGAAAATATATAAGATTATTTATTGAGAAAAATTAATATTCGAGATATAGTGAAATCTGGGTAGTATTACTTCCGTGTTATCTCATCCTTTGAAAATAAGTTAGAGTCAGCGCTGGCTCATTTAAGATAAAATAGTGGAACTTAAGAAAAATACTAACATCCTCTCATTAATAAAGTTCAAATTCCAATAAATACACATGTGAACCTTCGTAGCCATGTTCCGAAAGTATTACATCTTTTTCAATAATATTTGCGATCATTGAGCATTCAAGGAATCAAATAAAATTTTCATATTGTAAATACTGCTCTGTTAATTATTAAAGTTATCCTCACAACATATGTGACATGTTTCCCAAGTATACACTTTCACGTGTATTAAATTGTGGCAGTGTTCACCGACCTTCCATTCATAAGTTAAAGTCTTTCATAGGTTTGAACTCCGAGTGTTAGGTAATATCTTTCTAGTGTGAACAAGTAACGACTTACGAGCTAAAGCAATACCACCCTCGTGCCTACGATATCTGGCTCCTAACTAACCATTGTAATATTCTTCGTTTTTAAATACTTGAGTTAAAAATAATGTTTGTATAAGTAGAAATAAAATCTAACTAACTCTTCGAATAGTTTCTAATCTACACACTCATCTATTAGTGGCTCAATGTACTCTTGAAATCTGCACTGTCTCAATATTTCATTTATATTCGTGCTACTGAACGTGTATGGATAGTATAGAATGCAGGTATTTCATATCAACCTGTAAGATCACCGCTCCACGAAATACTAGATATATATAATCAATCATGAGTCTATTGCATCATATATAAGAACACTCTCTCTTACGCAGTACCTGTTATTCACCCAAGTCAAACACAATATCACTGTCACGATACACAATTCTACATAATTCATCTTTACCTTACCTTGAAATGGTCATCTGCGCGGAATTCTCTTCTTGACGTATATTTTCAAATATGGCATAGAAACTCACCTTATATTACTAATAAATCATCAACACGTCAAATTGCAATTCTTACACTTCCCGTAGAACATATATAAATCTCTTCACTTAAACCATTCATCAATATATAATCACATTTCAATACAATACCGTCGTCACTTTAACACACTATTGGCTTCCATTTAGCCGCATGCATATAGCCATAACTCCAAAACCATATGCTAAATATTCAAGAATTGCTTAGCAAAATACGCAGTCAATAACCTCTATTTTTAATAACAGTAATACGAATTCATATGCCCTCTTTCTCTGACGAAAGGAATACTTAATTTGTCAATGATCATCGTATTGCGCAGGTAATTCGTGACGTAAACTATACTTAGGTAAAATGCGATTAATCGAACTTTTACTAGTGACTTAGACTCATTGATTCTAGCTCTACTCAAGTAACACACCTCTCTCTTATCGGATATTATTTCCACTATCAATGTGCTAGTGCGGTATCCAGTATATGTGATATTATCATTCTAATTCATCACTTCCATCTAATCTTAAAATCTTAAGTATTTCACACATTACTTATATTACACACGCGTTCTTAATTACTTCATAAATCACCAAATTCTCAGCACATGCCAAAATAGATTGAGGGTGCAGATTACAAGAAACTACTCTACTATAGAAAAGTATGGACTTAGCTCGTCAGTTGCTACATCTGGTCTGGTGGTTGCTCCGTCCTTCTGTTGCTGCTAGACCCTCAGATTGGAACTGGATATCTGGCTGGGCTGGACGTTCATGGTTATCTGCTGGTCACATAGCTCGTCAGACCACTCCATATCGTCCGGTCTTTTGGCTGGCCGATCCTCATCCAACGTCATCATCTCCACTGGTTGGCCTGTCCAATACTCTCCGACTGGGCATCTGGTTCGACGGTACATATCCCCAGTTTGGTCCATCTTGATATATTAGCAGACAGTCATCATCTTGTATCTGTAGACAATGAGAAGAATTCCTTGTGGGCAGTAATTAGTCATAGTATTCTGCATTTTTCTGTTATTTAAAATAATCGTCAAAGTTTTTCTTTCTGTGAAATATTTTCTCCGTAAATAATTATTATTTTTTTTTACTGCTACGGAAATTATAATCTTCTCGTATGTAGTTATTTAATATTTCACAAAAGTGAATTCCGATTCTTTCGATCGTTACGTTGCTGCTTATTAGCTCAAATCCGTCGTATATCACCAATATTTTATATATTTATATTTTTTTTTCGGCTCTTCTACTAGCATACAGCGATGAATACTTTAATTATATGCTATCGCGAATATATATAATTAATATTCTTCTTCAATAGGTAAGTATATTCTTCGAATATGTAGATCTGCTCGCATCTGCGTCTTGTCTCCGTGAAGTAAATTTTTTGAGAGTCTCGTTAAACAATTCACCCGCTGCTATGTTTTTTTTAAAACAATTCAAATGAGCCTCTACTGTTCTCCAGTGTCTTCGAAACCTATCCTTTCCGTGACGTACATAGCCTCCTACACGTTGCATTGATACGAAGTTCATTGCCTTAGTAGATCGCATGGGCCATACCTTCCTACGCCGCCATTTTGTTGTTGGTCTACGAGATGCGAACGGGCACACGTTTAAAAATCATTTTTAAACGTTCCAATATACCAGAAATGTTAGTATTTACAGCTCCCATTTACTTGAAAGAATTTAAAATAAAAACCCCACACACATACAGATTATATGTAATACGATATGTACAGAAAACAACAACACGGTTCAACCCGGAAAAATAACTAAATAATTCTACACCGCGAAAGCTTCACTTCCAAGACACGCAATAGTGATTACATCGCTCCACATAGAGCTGGCGTCAGGAAGGTCATTCGGCCGTAAAAGAAGACCAATTCCATATGTGCGCCACAGTTTCCACTCACGACCCCACAGTTGTGGAAGAAAAGCGGTATAAGAAGAAGAAGATTTATCGGTAGGAGCTATGTGCATTATGATCTTATTACATCTATGTTGAGTCAACTATAGGTGTGTGTGTGTGTGCATCCGGGAGATAGTGGGTTCGAATCCCTCTGTCGACAGCCCTGAAGATGGTTTTCCGTGGTTTCCTATTCACACCAGGCAAATTCTGGGGCTGTACCTTATTTAAGGCCATGGTCACTTCCTTCCGAATCCTAGTCTTTTCCTGCCCCATCGTCGCCATAAAACCTATCTGTGTCGGTGCGACGTAAAGCAAATAGAAAAAAGTAAGTGTGTGTCTCCTCAGGAAAATATTTTTTTTTGCTATTTTGCTTTACGTCGCACCGACACAGATAGGTCTTATGGCGACGGTAGGACAGGAAAGACCTAGAAATGGGAAGGAAGCGGCCGTGGCCTTAATTAAGGTACAGCCCCAGCATTTGCCTGGTGTGAAAATGGGGAAACCACGGAAAACCACTTCAGGGCTGCCGACAGTGAGGTTCGAACCCACTATCTCCCGGATGCGAGCTCACAGCTGTGCGCCCCTAACCGCACGGCCAACTCGCCCGGTCTCAGGAAAAATACAGTTGCTGCTAAGGCTTAATATTGGTTTTAAATATTCATATTCAATTTCATCACTGAGCGTGTATTGAGGATCTTATTTAGTGATATTCACACATTTCCAGAGTATCTAAAAATGATCAATTTGATCCCTTTTGAATGTGTGCATAAAAAGGTGAGAGAATTCTGCATTCTTGATACTTCATGTCCTGTATGATGTAGATGTGCAGCAATTGCTGATTTATCACCGTTATGTAGTCAAAGTATGGCAAATTATTCTTGAAATCTGATATCAAATCCTCTTCCAGTGTTTCCGATGTATAAAACATTCACATCTTTTTGCAGGTGACTTTGCATACACCAGTCAGTTTGAATTTATCTGGTGTTTTGATCGAGTGTGGTAGAATTTGACCCAGGTTGTTTATGGTTGAGAAGTTGATTTATATCTTGCTTCTTGAGGGCTCTGGGTATTTGGCATTATGCTTTTCCAATTAATGGTATTCTGTGGCACTGCATAGAGAGATCTTTTACCCCACAAAGAAGTTACGATTGTATTTTTTGTACAATTTCTTAAGAAACTCCTAACAGAAACAAGATTTTTATGCTTATTCAATTATAGCCTAGTGGTTATAATAATAATAAATAATAATAATAATAATAATAATAATAATAATAATAATAATAAAAGTTAAAACCCACAGCCTGTTTACAGTCATTCCACCGGGTCAGGGTTGGAATGAAGCCCTCATCTAGCGGCGAGGATAGGAATTGTGCCGGCTGCCGAAGCCTGTCGCACTCCTCTGGGGCAATGATTAATGAATGACAGATGAAATGAAATGCTATTGGAGAGTGTTGCTCGAATGAGAGATGGCAGGGAAAATCGGAGTACTCGGAGAAAAATCTCTCCCGCCTCCGCTTTGTCCAGCACAAATCTCGCATGGAGTGACGGGGATTTGAACCACGGAACCCAGAGATGAGAGACCGGCGCGCTGCCACCTCAGCCCCAGAGGGGCTAATAATAGTAATAGTGGGATATGGCGTTTGGTGAGGCCTGGTGCAGGTCTTTCGAGTTGCCGCCAGATAGGCGACCTGCACGTCTGTGGGAATGGGGTCTTACCTATGATGAATTATGATGCTGAAGACAATACACACACACACACGCACAGCCCCCCAACCATCGGAGTTAAGCAATGAAGATTAAAATCCCTGACCTGGCCAGAAACCAACCCCGAGGTGCTTTGAACCAAAGGCCAGAATGCTAACCATTTAGCCAAGGAGCTGGGCAAATTACAGTTTTAAATATTCAATTTTCCTCATGCTTTTTGCTAAACCATACTTTGGCTTCCACTGATTAAAAGGAACAGCTTCATTATTCTCGTTGCTAGCATTGTCATGAAAACATACAGCCACATAAAGCAGGGTGACTGGTTTTGTAATTCAGTGCTTCGTTGTACAGGCATACATAATGCATTACGTAGATTGCAGCTGGTATTTGATATTTATAACATAATATGTCCCCAGTACCCATCAAATGGTAGCAGAGAGATTATACACATTTTCATCACGCCTTTAAAACCTTTAACGAGGGAACTGTTATGATTGGACCAGACAGACTTCATTATAACTTGACCGACCGATCAATGCGCACACCCTGAATTTAATTGTTATAATGTTTTGCCACGAATCCACAGCCAGTATCCACAGCAGAGTGTAAACCACGGAAGATTTAAAAGAGGGTGATCAAAATATCTCCATGAGATGAGCTCATAGTGCGTCAGTGTTTCTTTTTACAAGTTGCTTGACGTCGTACCGATACATATGGGTCTTATGGCGACGATGGGACAGGAAAGGGCTAGGAGTGGGAAGGGAGTGGTCGTGGCCTTAATTAAGATGGAGCCCCAGCATTTGCCTGATGTGAAAATGGGAAAAACGGAAAGCCATCTTCAGGGCTGCCGCCAGTCGGGTTCGAACTCACTATCTCCTAAAATCAGGACAGAGTGTCCCCTTTCGACCAGTAGCATAACAAGAGGCAGCAACCATTACTGGGTGCACTTAAACGGCTGAAGCTATCGAGATCGGTATTCTTCTTCTTGTTGTTTTTATTGCACTTCATTATTTTGTATTTCTTCGTAAGTACTATATTATTATACTCAGGAATCAAAACGTTAATTTATATTGTGTATTATTACAGATATTTTATGTACAGTAAAATACAACAGTAGCGTAGTAATGTGTTTCCGTCTCTTTTTCCATTTATTCAGTATTTTAATATTTTTTAATTTAGGTTATTTATGTATTTCAATGGTTAAGTGTAAGACAGGGACACGTGATCCTAACTTTGCCAGTTAAAATAAACCATATCTATATATGTAAACGAGCCTTTACTAAATGAATGTAAATGCTATTCTAGTGAAACACGCAGCATACTTAAGGGGGGACCACCACTTTGGGGTGTCCAAAAATCTCATTTTTCAATATTTTCATGTACTGTGAAATATCCTTTTCGGATGGATTTTGAAATTTTGACGATATCTCTAACACTTTCCACGTTACGACCTGAAGAGTGCAGGGCCGTCACTCACGTTAGCCATTTAAATGAGCAGCGCACCCAGAGGGGCAGGGGGGTTGGCTTATAATTTGATGAGTGTTCATTCTTTATAAGGATACTGATACAAGTGAATTATGTTGATATTTAGACTGCAGTACACTACAAAATCTACATTAAAATGCAGAACAAAAACTATACTTTCAAGGTCAACAGATTTACAGCGAATGGTGTGTTCAGTTTACAATCTGAAATACAACTTTTGAGGCTTCTCAGAAAATGAATTGAACAGATCTGTTGGTTCTGCAATTATGTCTCTGAATGTCTATTTAGTTTATTGTCAGTTTCTGTTTATTATATGTTTGTAAAGTTTCCATGCGGGGGGAGAGGTTCTAAACCCCAGTAAACCCCCTTGGTCACGCCCCTGATTTCAATTCTAGAAGGTTTCCAACATGTGAGTGACTGTGTAACTCGTTTTCTGTAAAGCATATTTTTCAAACTTGTTTCCCTGGTAACTCCCGGAGTTTTTGATATACTCAGTTAAAATGTCACAATATTCTGTAGTATATAGGGACAGGGGCCGATGACCTTAGATGTTAGGCCCCTTTAAACAACAAACATCATCATCATCATCATCATCATCATCAGTATATAGGTACAAACACTCTGTAGTAGAACTGAAGCTCTGTCTTTTAAATTTTAATTTTAAAATACACTTTTGCTGGAAATTTGAACAAAATGTTTGTGCTTAAAAACAAATCCATAAAAATATTAATATTTCAATATTAATATTAATATTTCAAATAATTCACTTACATAAATACTAGCCCGCCTGGTGGCCATGGTCGTTAAGGTGTTAAAGTATAAACGGCCTTACACCGTGGTTAGCCGGTTCGAGTCCCGTTGATCAAAATAAAAATTTCACCATCATAATGTTGGTCGGCAGGGAAGGGGAGGTGGTGGTATACAATTTCTAATCACTAGATTGTGTCCAAAAGCCTGGATTAATTTCAAACCTCTCCGCAGTACTTATATGGAGTGAGGGCAAATGACGCTGTTGATGCTGATTCGTCTGTCGGATGGAGACGTTAAGCCTTGAGCAATCCCCTTGGTGCTCTTCGACAGGAGTAGGATATGTGGCGGCACTGGGTTTTCCCCTGTCCCTTTCTACTGCCATATATCACGTCACTCATTTAATCACATTAACTCTGGTCATAAGAACCCCCCACAACAGATTCATTTCACATCATACCAGACCCCGCAGAGAAACGGGACAAGGGGTGGACAAACAAAGTATCAGGAAAATTTGTGTGTATTATACAGCACTCATTTTGTATACCACCGAGCTCCATAGCTGCAGTCGCTTAAGTGCGGCCGGTATCCAGTATTTGGGAGATAGTAGGTTCAAACCCCATTGTCGGCAGCCCTGAAGATGGTGTTCCGTGGTTTCCCATTTTCACACCAGGCAAATGCTGGGGCTGTACCTTAATTAAGGCCACGGCCGCTTCCTTCCCAGTCCTAGCCCTTTCCTGTCCCATCGTCGCCATAAGACATATCTGTGTCGGTGCGACGTAAAGCCAATAGCAAAAAAAAATTGAATACCAGATTTTCTGTAATGACATACGAAACGCGACATTTACATACATGGTCATGTTAGGAATGAAGTAAATATTTCCCTCATCAAATTTCATTTTAGTCACCCTACCTGCTGCTGAGAAAGAAATGTGTCATTAAGAGTGCCTTTAGTCGTTAAAGGCGTTGGACCCGCTTAATGGTTTAGTTCCTGTTTTCCTGTTTTCCAACTAAAATCCCGAATTTTGTACTATTCCAAACGATAAACGCCACTTCATTCTGGTTTTGTGATATGCGATATGCAGAACTATATATATAAAATACAGATCACCTCAGTGTATTTACGACCGGGCGAGTTGGCCGTGCCCGTAGAGGCGCGCGGCAGTGAGCTTGCATCCGGGAGATAGTAGGTTCGAATCCCACTATCGTCAGCCCTGAAAATGGTTTTCCGTGGTTTCCCATTTTCACACCAGGCAAATGCTGGGGCTGTACCTTAATTAAGGCCACGGCCGCTTCCTTCTAACTCCTTGTCCTTTCCTATCCCATCGTCGCCATAAGACCTATCTGTGTCGGTTGGATATCGTTGGATGTTATAACCGCCCTCGAATAGATTAAGTAATAACACCATTAGTCATCTTCTTATTATTTGTTTACCTAAGAATCACTGGACCTAAATTTGTCTTATGTTACCGCTTTATTATATCTTTAACTCACACTAGCATAATTTATTGACGGGCATTTGATTTTCCAAAACATTCACTTGGCATTCACATATTTGTCGTTATCCGGCTGTCCTCAGTTATAATCCATTTTCTATTAATTTCAACGTTCTTAACTGTATTATTTTCTTCCTTAATTACTCCGTATGTACGCGAGTGCTAGAATCTACTGGATATATTTCCACCAAACTTCATATTTAGAATCCACCTGTCCTTGGGTAGGTTTTAGGGCAAATATTGTTTCTAAATCCCTGAACTGACTGGGGGTTTATACAAACCGAAACCGTGATTTTACACTCCCATAAAATATACACTTACCGGGCGAGTTGGCCTTGCGCGTAGAGGCGCGCGGCTGTGAGCTTGCATCCGGGAGATAGTAGGTTCGAATCCCACTATCGGCAGCCCTGAAATTGGTTTTCCGTGGTTTCCCATTTTCACACCAAGCAAATGCTGGGGCTGTACCTTAATTAAGGCCACGGCCGCTTCCTTCCAACTCCTAGGCCTTTCCTATCCCATCGTCGCCATAAGACCTATCTGTGTCGGTGCGACGTAAAGCCCATAGCAAAAAAAATATATATATACACAACCAAACTTAATTTAAATCTACCTTCCTTAATGGAAATTAATTTCTAAATCGTTTTTCTCATGTGCATCATTTCGATACCAGGATTAATAAGGGAGATATCATTAACGGACCGTTTTTCGGTACAAGTCCCATCGGACTTAACTCAAGAGCGGGTGCGTGTAAAGCGTATTTCTTACAACTTGAAAACTACTGAAGATATTCGAACCAAACTTTATATTTAGCATCCACCTGTCCAAAGGTAGGTTTTAGAAGTCAATAACATTTCATGTTCCCGGAATGGACTAGTGGTTTATAGGGAACCGAAATGGTGATTTTACTCTTCCACAATATATACAGCACAAGACCAACCTGACGGGAAATCGACCAAACGTGATGGAATTCCATCTCTAAAACTTTTTTTCATGTGCATTTTTTCGTCAGGAGGATTAATAAGGGAGATATCATGAATGGTCAGTTTTGCTGGTTAAGTCCAGCGGATACGTGTAGCAGATTCCTTATCTATCTATATAAATAAAATCATAACGTCTGTGTGCCTTTACATTGACTATTTTGGCGAATTTTTCGCATAGCTACCCGTTTAAGGGGTAATAATGACCGTCTGCATATTTTTTTGGTTTAGGTTCTTGAAAGACCTAATGTTTACCCTCCTCGCCCAAAATCCAGATTGCGGCATAATCTGCCAGACGAGAAAGAAAATGGTAGTTTGACAAAATTATACGTTTTAGCCTGTAACGGAAGGAAAACTTCCCGAAATCTTTAAATTTTTCACTTTTTATCCCCGAAGAATATCGAAATATGGGGGCAATTTTAATGATGGTGCAGACCTTCGGGAAATTCTATCACATAACGAATTGCACAATCTCCGTTCAATTTGAAATGATCTACAACCTTGGTCTCATGACTTTCTGTCGTATATGTACCCCTTTTACGTTTGATTTTTCTCTACTAATCGATGTTGAGTAAATTTGGACTTTTCACATGCAAAATTCATACTTTCAGTCACTTATAGGAAATATCAAACTCTTCACGAAAATTGGCCCACCCAGTAGCCATACGTGAGCCAAATGCTATGTAAGTAGCTGTCACATAATTATCCGAAAAGTAATGCAATGTGAGATAATCTTACAAATACTTTACCCTGTTCAACGTTTCTAACTCAATCTGACCCAAGAATAAATTTTAGATATCATAGGACCAGCCATTTAGGCCACTAAATCCGGCGTCTTATGGTACAATCCTTTGTCGATATGACGTACGTTTAGCAGCAGTTAATCTGTAAATGAAAGTCCGCAATATTGTAAACACGCATATACTTTCGTATGTCGACATATATATATATTCACTGATGTCGATTGGTAGCGATGAAGAAAGGATGTGTTTGCTATTGTAATCAGTACTCCCCACACCGACTTTGACTGGCAGTAGGAATGGGGTCCTTCTCCAACTCCTGCGTAACTGGCATTAGTAAGGAAGGCCTACCATTGTAATGATTAGTTCACTTCTCGATTTGACTTGCAGAAGACAAGGGAGCATGCAGTTTTGTTTCAAACCCCCCTACCCGATTGTGTTTGGCAGTAGACCAGGGTGCCCGCCATTATAAACAAATGTCCTCATCTAAAATGTGACTAGCATTAGGCATAGTGCCCTGCTATTTTGATGGAAACGCACCAACTTGGTGTGACTGGCAGTAGGAAAAGGGGCCTGACATTATAATGATAACTGCACAACTCAATTTCGACTGATAGTAGGGTAGTTGCCTGCCATTATAATAAAAAATCCTCAACTGTTATGTCTGGAAGTAGGGAAGGTGGGCTGCCATTGTAACGAAAACTCCCCAAATCGATTGTGACCGCGCAGTAGGCAATGGGGCCTGCAATTATAATGTAAACTTCCCAACTCGATTGTGAATGGCAGTAGGCAAGTGACCCTGCCATTATATCACAAATCCGTAACAAACGCTTTACATTGGAAACAGAGTATGGGGACCTCCCCATGCTGTTTCTCGGATAACGCTAAGAGACATGCAATTTTAAAACAATCTTATTTACTGCGTGTACATTATTTACTTTGATATTCGAATACAATGTAGAATACCGTAGCGAAGCGCGGGTACACTTGCTAGTATATAATAAATACAATAAAAATATAAAAATGTACACGTAACACTAATATATCATTAATCTTTTATGTGTTTGTTCATTGGTCTCTTTTCTATTTGCTTTACGTCGCACCGACACAGATAGGTCTTATGGCGACGATGGGATAGGAAAGGCCTAGGAATGGGAAGGAAGCGGCCGCGGCCTTAATTAAGGTACAGCCCCAGCATTTGCCTTGTGTGGAAATGGGAAACCACGGAAAACCATCTTCAGGGATGCCGACAGTGGGGTTCGAACCCACTATCTCCCGATTACTGGATACTGGCCGCACTTAAGCGACTGCAGCTATCAGTCATTGGTTTGTTATACTGACTCTATTGTTAGTCACAGTCGGTGAGGTTTGTGTTGGAGGGCAGTGAATCGAAGCCATTTCTTATTCATTGTAAAATACAGAAAATGCGGTATTGACAGCCCCTTTGTGGCCTGAAACAGCACTGATTTTCAACAAATTCCCAACCATTACTGCATCCCCTTTACCAATTCAAATGGTGTTTCATGGGGATATAAAAATAGGCACGTACAAATGGGTTTTGTAGAAAGAGTTCGTAATAAATTTTACATTTTTTTGGAATAAAGCTCTAAGATTGCTTCGGGTATTACATTCCAATTATCAGTTCCCGGATTCACAACTTAATATTTACCATAGTTCGCCCTCTACGGTCTACCTTATACTTTGCGTGAATGATCAGTCCGCTTACGTGACAGAGCTTTACTAGGCGACTGTTTAACTCTCGCCAAGCTGCCTTATTCGTATAGGCATTTTCCTTCTAGCCACCAGTCTCCCGCTCACCATACTTGCCACAATGCTTGTAGCCTCCAGAGTCTCCCGCTCACCATACTTGTAATACTACTTCTAGCCTCCAGAGTCCCCTCCTCATCATACTGGTCACACTACTTCTAGCCTCCAGAGTCTCCCGCTCATCATACTTGTAATACTACTTCTAGCCTCCAGAGTCTCCCGCTCACCATACTTGTAATACTACTTCTAGCCTCCAGAGTCTCCTCCTCATCATACTGGTCACACTACTTCTAGCCTCCAGAGTCTCCCGCTCATCATACTTGTAATACTACTTCTAGCCTCCAGAGTCTCCCGCTCATCATACTTGTAATACTACTTCTAGCCTCCAGAGTCTCCCGCTCACCATACTTGTAATACTACTTCTAGCCTCCAGAGTCTCCTCCTCATCATACTGGTCACACTACTTCTAGCCTCCAGAGTCTCGCGCTCATCATACTTGTAATACTACTTCTAGCCTCCAGCGTCTCCCGCTCATCATACTTGTAATACTACTTCTAGCCTCCAGAGTCTCCCACTCATCATACTCGTAATACTACTTCTAGCCTCCAGCGTCTCCCGCTCATCATACTTGTAATACTACTTCTAGCCTCTAGAGTCTCCCGCTCATCATACTTGTAATACTACTTCTAGCCTCCAGAGTCTCGCGCTCATCATACTTGTAATACTACTTCTAGCCTCCAGAGTCTCGCGCTCATCATACTTGTAATACTACTTCTAGCCTCCAGCGTCTCCCGCTCATCATACTTGTAATACTACTTCTAGCCTCTAGAGTCTCCCGCTCATCATACTTGTAATACTACTTCTAGCCTCCAGCGTCTCCCGCTCATCATACTTGTAATACTACTTCTAGCCTCTAGAGTCTCCCGCTCATCATACTCGTAATACTACTTCTAGCCTCCAGCGTCTCCCGCTCATCATACTTGTAATACTACTTCTAGCCTCCAGAGTCTCGCGCTCATCATACTTGTAATACTACTTCTAGCCTCCAGCGTCTCCCGCTCATCATACTTGTAATACTACTTCTAGCCTCTAGAGTCTCCCGCTCATCATACTTGTAATACTACTCCTAGCCTCCAGAGTCTCCCGCTCATCATACTTGTCACACTACTTCTAGCCTCCAGAGTCTCCCACTCATCATACTTGTAATACTACTTCTAGCCTCCAGAGTCTCCCACTCATCATACTTGTAATACTACTTCTAGCCTCCAGAGTCTCCCGCTCATCATACTGGTCACACTACTTCTAGCCTCCAGAGTCTCCCGCTCATCATACTTGTAATTCTACTTCTAGCCTCCAGTCTCTCCTGCTCATCATACTTGTCACACTACTTCTAGCCTCCAGAGTCTCCCGCTCATCATACTTGTCACACTACTTCTAGCCTCCAGAGTCTCCCGCTCATCATACTGGTCAGACTACTTCTAGCCTCCAGAGTCTCCTGCTCATCATACTTGTCACACTACTTGTAGGACTGAAACTATTAAGTACGAACCTTGCAGCCTTTCGCCTCACAATCTCTAGCTTATTGATGAGCCCTGATTGGTATGGGTCCCACACGGCTGCTCCATAATATTCCACGACTGGCCTCCCGAGCAATAAATAGCCCACTGCTCCCGCCTGGGAACTGCTGCTTTTTACCACCCTCATCACAAAAAGTAAGGACTTGTTCGCTTTAATAATTACACTTTCTACGTGGATGCGAAAGTATTTGCGTGAGTCATTCTCCACAAGAGCGTTCGATCCAAGACAGTATTGAAAGTCCTCTTCGCTGTTTCCTCCTTTTCTTAAGACATTGCATTTTCTGCGATTTATTTTCATTCTGTTATCGAGTGCCCGTTTGTGCAGTACTTTCAGATCGGCTTGTAATAACCTATTATCGACAGGGTTTCGGATTTTTCTGTATATTATATCATTGTCTGCAAACAATTTCCAGTCACTTCGAATTTCGTTCGGCAGATTTTTGATAAAAGCCGTAATCAGAAGCCCAGTAATAATACCCTGCACTGCTTCTAAATATATGAATACCTGGACGGAGTATTTTTTTTTAACATTTGCTTCACGTCGCACCGACACATAGGACTTATGGCGACGATGGGATAGGAAAGAGCTAGGTGTGCGAAGGAAGCGACAGTGACCTTATTAAGGTAGCGGATATGAAAATGGGAAACAAGTGAAAATCATCTTCTGGGCTGCCGACAATGCGGTTCAAACCCCACTATCTCCCGAATGCATGCTGATAGCTACGTAATAATAATTTCGTGTGGCTATTTCTATCCGAGTGCATCCCTTGTAAGGCAGACCCTCCGATGAAGGTGGGTGGCATCTGATATGTGTAGGTAACTGCGTGCTATTGTGGTGGAGGATAGTGTTATGTGTGGTGTGTGAGTTGTAGGGATGTTGGGGACAGCACAAACTCCCAGCCCTCGAGCCACTAGAATTCACCAATGAAAGTGCAAATCTCCGAACTGGCCTGAAATCGAACCCGGGAACCTCTGAGCCGAAGGCCAGTACGATGACCATTCAGCCAACGAGTCAGACGATAGCTGCGTGACCCAAATCGTGCATCCACTTGCTCGTTGACGGACACTGGTCTGTTAAACTGACTCCAACATTATTCATAGTCTGTACATTTTGTAACGAAGAGCAATGGGATGGAAGCTTGTTCTCGTTGACTACTAAATATTGAAGTCGGGCTCCATGGCTAAATGGTTTGGTCACAGGGGTCCCGGGTTCGATTCCCGGCAGGATCGGTAATTTTAACCATAATTGGTTAATTTCGCTGATACGGGGCCTTCGTCTTCATCATCATTTCATCCTCATCTCGACGCGCAGATCGTCTACGGGCGTCAAATCAAAAGACCTGCATCTGGTGAGGCGAGCTTGTCCTCGGACACTCCCGACACTAAAAGCCATACGCCATTTCATTTCATTTCATTTCATTTCATTACGAAATATTGAGCATTTTGTCCTGATAGGACCTTGGTGGTCTGAAAGAGCACCAATTAAGTTAGTCTCCTCAATAACTGCATTCTCTTCACGTATTTAATTGACGTTTTCCTTCAGGGCAATGAACAATTGCTTATAAATGCTTTGTGGTCGGACCAGATCTTCAAAACAGACAGAGGGCAACTTGGGTTGCTTTCGGGTATCACTAATCAATCTTCCATATTTTTTCTATTGGTCTGTTACACTGACTCCATTGTTACTCATAGTCTTTACGGTTGTGGTGGAGTGCAGTGCGATCGAGGCTTGTTCTTATTGATTGTCAAATACTGAAAACGTGGTCCTGACAGCCCCTTTGTGGTCTGAAACCGCACCGATTCTCAACTCATTTATTTTCAAATTTACTAGTACCTAAGCCTGTCTTCGATGATCGAAATTACTATTTATAAAGTAATTTGAAATTCTAAATGGACTATTAACATATCTTATCAATAAAAGTTACACTTTCCAGGTTTTTTGCCGCATTCGAATGGAATCAAAACAGGTAGTTTTAGTGTAGTTGTAGCTCGAAGTTCTACTTTGACGTCTATGGACTTGCGTGCTCTTGAGCTTCATCGCAATCGACAGCGTCAGATACCCTCACTCCATATGGGCACTGAGGAGAGTTTTGAAATTTAATTCAGGCTTTTCGCACGCATTCTAGTGGTTAGAAATGTTATAATAGCACTTCACCTCCCCTACCCTGCCGGCCAACATTTTGATGGTAAAAATATTCTCAACAAACTGGACAACCCTAGAATGGAAAAGAATGATCCGTTTATATCGCTGAAAGATAGTATTTTTCACTGAACTATGATGGTCGTCATTGCATTATCCTTCTAACCTATAACTGATACCTATTTCAGTTTCTCAAATATATCTGTGGAAGGCAACAGAAGCCAGGATGTACGCAGTTCGACATCATGCCGACAGATATAGCTGTTTACCTATGTCATCACCATTGCGAATATGCGACGACTTCGCTCATAGAAACATATTTTCTTTTAAAAAGTACAAAATTCGTGCTCGTGGGAGGTCATTTGTATTTTTATTGTAAAGACAACATATCAGTCTATAACTGGTAGCAATTTCAGTAGTTGAAGCCTTCTGTTTTTCACAATACCGCTGTGAATGACAGACAGAATTAGGGAGTTTATATATACAGTATATTTTTTTTATTTTCAAAATCTTCCTCCACTTGGAGGCTGCCAAAGACAAAGAATACACAAACAATTCATTCAAAAATAAAATGAGTAACTTATGTCGCAACCGGGAGAGTCTCAGTCTGGCGAGTATAAGTGGTGTCTGAATATCAACAGAGAACCCCTGAACGCTTTCAGCCCCCAGTCGATACACTCCTTGGTATTGATGTTAAAGGTCTTCATCAGTTCTATCTTCTTCTTAGGGCTGTCCCTCTTGCACCGATCATAGGACCCCTCACTTCTATGTCGTCCAGTTCGTATTTGTTCTTATAATACGGCACTGTAGGCTGGTAGATAGACTTCTTTTCTTGGTCCACTTCGTCTGGTTGGTCGGAGTGTGTTTCGAATCTTACTGTGGGGTCTAATATATATATCCTTTCTTCCCTTTGTTGCGATCATATCAATCCTTCTTGTACTGCCATTTACTCCGATGCCATGGACTTCCTCATGCACTAGATATCCTATCTCACGGAGCATCTCAAATGATGCTCCATCGGAATCTGAAAGTAGCTACGCACAAATGGGTTATGTAGAAAAGAGTCTCAACTGTATCTTTCAAACCTGACCCATATTTTCTGTTGGCAGCTGTATAGTGTGGGTAGTACCTTCGCTGAAGGTAGTGAGTACCGATACCGTCCTGGTCAATGAGCGATGAGGGTGAGCAGTACGCATGGTTCACGACTATCGATCGCCGAGGACGAGGACGAGGGGCGCCGAGGAGCGCCATTGTACACGCTCAGTTAGTGTAGTGCAGTGACGACGTTCGGCCGCTAGAGATCAGTGTAAGTACCGCCATCTTGCTGTCATGTGTCAACCCACACACATGAGCACAGCACTGCATGATACATATCTCCTAGATGTAGCAGCTCCATGTGTCTTATAACTTATCCATTGTATTGTGAAGAGATTATAAATACGACTTTTATCCGGAGGATGCTTTATTTACATCACCATTTCGGAAACAGTTGGCCTTGGAACCGTTATATTTTATCCCCAGCTTTATTGACAAATATTTTACACAATTATATTAAGCTAATAGGATAATTTATAGGTAAATTTCCTCTGTAGGTCATGATTTAACTTAAAAGACTAACGTGTTTAAGTGGTTTAGATATATAAGAAAATTTATCGTCGCTCCTTTCCCGAGTTCCCTAGAGAAACTGCATCTCATTTTTAAGTTGGGGTTGAAACATACAAAGAATTACTGACAGGTATTTATATTAATTATGAAACTATTAGAGGAATATTTTCTGGTTCGTTAGAGATGTTTAAATAGTTTAGAAATGCACTTCTCTTTAAGAAATCTCTCTCTCTCTCTGTTTGTGTGTGTCTGTGGAAAATCCAGACATACATCAGAAAATAAAATAGAAAATTATTGTATTTCCTTTCTGCAGTTCACTAGTGAAACTATATATTATTTTTTTAAAGTTGATGTTGGAGGTTATAGATTTTTCCCAGAATTATTGACAAAATATTGTACATTATTTATAAAATAATAGATAAAATTTGTAGTTAAAATTCCTCCTTAGGTTATTAAGTTTTGAGTGTCTTCTTTCTTGAGTTCGTCGAGGAAACTGCATATTATTGTGTAAGTTAATGTTGGAAGAGAGAGAATTTTTTCAGATTTATTGCCATCCTATTGTTCATTATTTAAAAAAACTAATGGAAGAATTTACGGTTAAATGCATTTCCTAGGTCATTATTTAACTTGTGAACGCTAAGTCTAGATATACATATCTCGAAACTTCCTTCTCGATTTCGTTGTAGAAACTGCATCTTATTTCTGAAGCTGGTGTTGAATCCGATATTATTGCTCATTACAACATACCATACTGTATATTCTTCTTCTTCTTTCTTCGTTATTGCCAACTAAGGAGTACGACTGAACTTATTTAGCTGATGTCGTTACCTTTTTCTTCTCCCATAAAAATCTCTTCATCTTTTCGCTGTGGCTTTTCTTGCGATCTTCAGACCAGGTTTTGTTGGTGGTAGTGCTTGGATGGTCTGCAAAGCGGTGATTGTCAACTAATACTCTCCATTTAGGTCTGTTTAGCAAAATGTCATCTGTGATGCTATTTTCTGCAGATATTTTCCAACTTCGAGCAGCAAGTTTCTTTTTGATTTCCATTGCTAGGGCAAAGTTCAGAATTTTTTGGTCAGCCTCTGATTACTCATTCTGAGATTATGGCCGTATAATTTCTAACGTATTTCCCTAAATGTGTGTGACATTTTCTCTGAGTTGGTACAGGTCATGAGTTTTCCTTATCATTCAGATTCCCACTGTACAGACTGATCAAGAAAAACTTAAGATTTTTTTCGTGCTTTTCTACATCTTCAACCAATTGTCTACCCCCAATGATCTGTATTTCAAATTAATATAGTGCTTCAGGCTTGAATAAAATGTTGTAATGCCTTAATTTTGCACTTTGGGATATGGATTTTTTATTATCTCTGTTCCAAGTGAGTCTGCATGATGATGATGTTTATTATTATTATTATTATTATTATTATTATTATTATTATTATTATTATTATTATTATTATTATTATTATTATTATTTAGAAAACCAATAGAAGGATTTTTAAATGGACATACATAATATATAAAAGTATATATACTGTAGCCTTTTCCTGGAGTTCATTAGGAAAACTGAATGCTATTTTTGAAGTGGAGTTGGAACTTACAAAATACTGTTCATTATATTTGAAGCTAATACAGGAGTTTACCTGTATACGCTGGGGTTCGCTATAGAAGCTACATTTTTTTTTTCTAAGCAGATGCTGTAATCGGAATTGATACATTTCTCGCCCCCCCCCCCCCTTCGTCGTTTATTGTACACTACTTACGAAACCAATAGGGGAACATACGTAGATTTATCGTAGTTTCTTTGTGAAGTTCGCTAGAAAAATACCTTATTTTATAAGATGGTGTTTGAACTGAGATGCCTATGTTCTTTTAATTGAATTAATGATATCGTGCATTGTTTACTAAACTAATAGAGGAATTTACGGTTAATTTTCTTTCTTATATCATTATTTAACTTCAGAAAGTTTGAATTGCAGTTTGATAGAGAAACTGTATTTAACTTTCTTAGCTCGGCGCTGTAAATGATTCATTTTCCCCCAGAGTTATTGGAAAATATTGTACTTAATTTAATAAGTTAACAGAAGAATCTACTCTTACATTTATTTAATTAGACAATATTTAACTTGAGAATGCTGGAGTTTCTTTAATGGCTTAGATATATGCGTGTACATACGTGTCGTTACAGAAGCTACATGTGTCAAAGTAGTTGTTGAAACCTATACTTCTCCATAATTATCGAATATTATTGTGCATTATTTATGAAGCTAATATAGGAAAGCGACGTCAAATTTATTTTCTGGATCATTATTCATCTTATAAGGGCTTGAGCTATATAAATGATTAATATAGAATATATCTGCTTCTAGAGTTTATTAGAGAAAATGCACTTTATTTTAGAAATTAACAAAAGAAATTCACTACTTCCTTTGGATATTATTTAATTCCTAAAAAGCCTGCGTTCTTTAAAATTATAAATATATTTAAATATAAATGTTTTGTTCATTTTCATTTAGGTTTGTTTCTTGTCATCCGCAGGAATTAATACGAGAATTTTTAAATTACTTTTTCGTTACTATAGATCATTTGTAGTTTATACCAATACATTTACGGCGTATACGTATATATATTATTTACATTTCATTACATTCTAAAACTTAAAATTTTGTTGTAATCTATTTCAATTGACAATACAGAACCTTTCATTTTTATACAATCCATTCATATTAATCAATTTATGTTATTATATTTTGAGATATTCCTTCCCATATTATATTTAAATCAAGAAATACAACATTGAGTTCAATATTTCTACATGCCTTTTTACTGAAGAAATAAAGTGATGTTCATAATGTTTGTATTAATTTACAAACGATTACACATTATGTAGAATTTATTTTCGTTTGTAAACATGACACTGGTAATAATATAATCTCTTAATAACGTATCGTAGCTGTATTTAACTCCATGTTGAAAATTATTTGAATCCTTTTATTTATGGACCTTTTGTTAGTTCATCTACAGGAGGACACTTGTAATTTCACCGTAAATATTATAATATGCTATGCTTATGACAGGGGTGATTAAACAATCATTCGTAATTATTTTTAATAAATTATCGTTTAAATCAGAGTTTATATTTGTATTTTTATGTCGAACTAAAGAATGGTGATATGCTGGAAACGTGGAAATAAAATCAGAATTAATATACGTGCGCGTTTGTGAACAAGAATAATTTCTAATCCCACGTTTTATCTGCCTTTAATATACTCTCCGTATCTGGTAAATGGGGGCGAATTTGCATATTTCATAGTAAAATACCGTATTACATTATGAGACTGCACTCGTCACCTTCAGAATAAACTAGTACTACACAATGTCTCACCTTGCAAGATATTGAGCTTTCTTGTCAATATACTTACTTCTCACAAAGCAAATAATAAAACTCGTATCCCTGAATGCAAACACGACAGACAGTAATTCACGGCTGTAAAGAACTCAGCATTATTGAAGTTTACTTGTTAAGTACATAGATTTCTAGAAGACGACATTAGTCTGAAAAAGCCGACCTAAGTGGCTCAAGATGGTTCAGACGCTCGCCTTCTGACCCCAACTTGGCAGGTTCGATCCTGGCTCAGTCCCGTGGTATTTGAATGTGCTGAAATACGAGAGCCACGTGTCGGTCGATTTATTGGCACGTAAAAGAACTCCTGCGGGACTAAATTCCGGCACCTAGGCATTTCCGAAAACCGTAAAAAGTAGTTAGTGGGACGTAAAGCCAATATTATTATTATTATTATTATTATTATTATTATTATTATTATTATTATTATTATTATTATTATTATTATTATTATTATTATTATTATTTCCGTGGTTTGGTGGATCAGCAGAGGTAAAAGAAGGTGCTGGGATGAACAGGTCTCAACTTACGAAATTAAAGTTCATTTAAAATTTAACAAGGTTATATTTTCTTTTCAAGATCAAGAAATAACAAGTACAACAGGAACTTGGTTATATAGCAACAAAATAAGAATGTACAATTACAGTTTACTAATGTATATTGGGCTTCGAGTTCCAAAACACAATCCCTGAGCAATGAGCCCGACTTTACTTATACACAAGGTTTAACAAAGGGGCAGAAACCCCAATCATCCCCAGGAGCACTTGCTCCCTATTACTCAGTAAAGCCTACTTGAGGCACACAGAAAATACCATTTAAGAAAGAGCAACCCGCTCTCAAAGTTCAAGCCTATCAAAGGCCACACCAAACTCCACCTTCAAGCTGATCTCCAAGCACATGAAAACAGGGGTAAAAATACCCAACCTACTGAGGCCTACTCAATAAAGAAACAGGACAATTCCCAAAATACCAACTTGAGAGGAGGCGTAACTGCACTCCTAATATACTTCTTTAAAACCTATTTGGCACTAGGCCGCTTATGCAAGGGCTAATCCCATACTACGGAGGTGACACGATTGAAAAAGGTTATGACATAACGAGAAGAAGGGAAACTGTTATAAAAACGTAGTCACCTCAAAACAAAATGAATGGGAGCTCGAGAGGGTTAGGCACTCTCTATCCCAATTTGTAGTTAAGAAAACAGAATTTATAGCAAGTCTCTTTTACATTTGAAATATAGGTTACATCAGGAAAGTTTCGAACCCGCCCCGAGGGTTAAACTGCTGAGCTAGCAAACAAAGAAGCTATTAAAAGGCCATTACCTGATGGTTGAACTGCTGCCCGAAGAAAGGGGCGCTTCCCGCCCCCTGCTATATAATCACACTAGGAAAGATGTTACTGAAGTGGCGAGGAGACCAGAAAATCATCAGTTTATATACCCTCGCGGAAGATTCGAGACGTTTCATGAATGATTACAACCCGCCCACCAAAATTTTATTGGTTACCGAACACAGTTACAGAGTAGGTTGGGGAAGAAAGCCCCGATTGGTCAAAAATTAATTTAAGAAATTCGGGATTGGCTAATTTCAAAACTGGCGGAACGAACGGATTAACATTGCCAACTCAAACAATGACAGAAAGAAATTTAACAAAGAGCAAACTTATGACTACAAAATTTCTTCAAAGAAAAGTTCCTTCACTTTGCACTAGGGTGCACAATTGTAGTTCTTAAGTGGTGCCATCTAGAAGAGAATGTTCACACTTCTTGCTACAGAGAAAACAAATATAAATCGAAAAAGACACAGTTCAGAACTCTTCAAAATTTACAATAGCGACATCTTCTGAGAAACTTTAGAATTAACATAGTTATTAAAGTTCAGGCTTCCTCCAGTAGAGGAATTTCAACAGGCGCGAATTTTGAATTAACGGCGTGGAGGTTTCTTACTTATAAATCGGTGTTCGTTATGCTCTTGAAGTAAGTACTCCATCAAATCCGAGGCATGACTGCTATTGCATGTCTGTTTATTATTAGAAGCACTCTGGGTTGCTGTTCGCGTCACGGAATACCACGCAGCGGAATGGCTGGTATGAATGAGATGCGCCGTCAATCAATGAGCTGTATTACGCTCTGTAGTGATCACACTGGCATCGCGTACAGAATACCAATCCTTGTCGTATCGGCTATCGCCAGTAAGATGTCTGGTAACACTCTTCTGCCACTGTAGGTAACCGTACTTCACACATAGCCATGTATTTTGAACTTGAGTGCATTTCTTTTCTATAAGGTTTGCTTTACTGGTATTTTGAGTGTATCAATGTAAATTTTAAAATCTGAAAATAAGATAAAGAACAAAGCAAAACAAAGTCATCTCCATACAGGTCATGAAGGCCCTTGGAGGGGAGGAAGGTAAAGGCTTCCACTATCCGTAACCTCGGCACTTGATGGGGTAGAGTGGTTAACTCTACGCCCGTCCGCCTTTACCCCCAGTAATAAACCTGGTACTCTTTTTTGGTGTAGGCTGCGTGAACCTCAGGGCCATGTGCACCTCCGGCAGTGCAAATCTCGTTTCTTAAATTTTAAGACCCACGTCCTTCCGGGCGAACCGCGCACGTCTTTACCGCCTCGGCCAAGCAGCCCATCATGATAAACGACATTTCTCTTTATAATGAAACCGCACAGAGTGAGTTGGCAGTGCGGTTAGAGTCGTGCAGCTGTGACCTTGCATTCAAGAGATAGTGGGTTTGCACCCCACTGTCGACAGCTCCTAAGATGGTTTTCCTTGGTTTTCCATTAAACATAAGTCAAAACACTGCGGCTGTAGCCTACCTTAGTTACGGCCAAAACCGCTTTCTTCCCATTCGTAGGCCTATCCCATCGTCGCCATAAAACCTACCTGTGTCGGTGCGACGTTAAGCAAATTGTAAATAATAATAATAATAATAATAATAATAATAATAATAATAATAATAATAATAATAATAATAATAATGAAATCGCGAATAAAACAACTGTCTACTAATCAGTAATTTTGAACCTTTTCATTGTGGGTGGCCCACCTGGTGGCTATAGTTGTTAAGTTGCCAAGTCTACAGTATATGGTCTCACACCGTGCTTAGTCGATTCGAGTCCCGTTGGTCAAAAACGTTTCACCATCAGAATGTTGATTGGCAGGGTAAAAGAGATGGCTGTATACCGCAGTGTTCATATCGACTGAGGTCATATGATACTGTTGATGGTGATTTGTCCGTCGGATGGAGACTTTAAGTCTGAAAAGTCCCCTTGGGGCTATTCGACAGGAGTAGGCCATTCATTTCATTTCTTAACTGTCAGCTTGTATTCAGGAGATAGTGGGTTCGAACCCCACTCTCGGTAACCCTGAAGATAGTTTTCCGGGGTTTACCATTTTCACACCACGCAAATTCTGGGGCTGAACCTTAATCAAGACCACGGTCGATTCCTTCCCAATCCTAGCCATTTTCTGTACCATCGTTGCCATAAGACCTATCTGTGTTAGTGCGATGTAAAACAAATTGGAATATAAAAAATAAAAACAGCGGTGTACAATTTTGTTATTTTAGTCATGAGTACAAGAAAGTAACTTTGAAATAGTTTTTCCAACAAATAGTTATTGTATGTAAGAGAGTTATTATGTAACTCATTTTAGTAGTTTGAATAATGATTACTCAAAGGTATTGAAAGACTCATCTTTAACAAGCTAATGCAATCGGGATCGGTAACAAGAGAACATAAAATTCCCACATTTATGTTTGCCTAAACTAAGTGTATTAAGTGAGGAATCAGTGACACCACAGAGTGCGGTTTGCATCATGAAAGTGAGCGGATGGTGTTCTAGTGCTAAGAAAGATAAACATTTCATATTCGACCTAGTATGAAACGAAATATGTTTTATTCATTTACACGGAACCCTTAACAATGAGAATCCCATTTGAGAATAGATGAAATAGCTCAATATACCTTGTGTTTTTGAATACGATGCAGACGAGTTCTCCATTGATCTTTAATTCTCTTTCCTTTCAAGACCGCTTCATAATATATGCTAGCAAATTCAAGTGGAAGGTGGAACGACGAGAAATGGCCATTAAGTGGCACTTGCCTACACCTGTACAGTGTTCTTGTTCAACTTCGCTCTATCATCTGTTCATTCTCCCACATCGCTAATTAGTAACGGGCTCGAGGCAGCTGTCTCCCTGGCGTACTGCCGCTTTTCGGAACGAACTTTGGAGGCTTAGAAATCTTTCCTTTGACTTTTAGTGCATACGCTGACAATCAGAGGGAAAAGGCTAGACAATGAGAGTATAGTAAAATACTTCTTTGGTTTGAATTACCTTGAGGAGAGCCTTTAACTCGAAACTTGTCAAATCCAGGATTTGGGACTTAAAATTACCTACTTAATGGAACATTATGCTAAACATCAGGTATAAGAAATAGAAATATAGAAGAAAATTGTACATTTTTGGCATTTTTGAGTTGTATCTCATAGGATTGCCAACTAGAAAAAAGTAGAACGTTTTAGACTACATGACTTAAAACAGCTTTATATACAACAAATATTGAAGGAAATATTATGATAGTGATTAAATTAATCTAAAATCCTATAAGCATCCATGAATCTTAATTATGGATAAAACTATGGAACACTCTCAATAACACTCAATAGAAGCACTTCATTCTCCATAATTACAATTTCTAACACTGGAAGCCGGTATATTACATCTTGTGGTAAAGGAAACACAGCCTTGATTTGCATTTTCTGCAAAGAAGAGTGGTTCGCCCCCTGGGACAAAACCTTCATCTGCAAGAAATATATAAAGACACATTCGTTAAACTTATTTTCAGTAAAAATAACATAGTACAATGCTAATGATTAATTTCTTACTGAGAAACTGAATGAGTCTGTGTTCTTACTAGAGTACAATTTGAGCTTATAATTATGAGTCCCTTATGGTATGGTAATTTGTCTCCCGAGATACACTATTTCTTAAGACTGAAATAATTATTATAATGAATTAGAGAAGAGTTACATGAATAGGCCTATAAGGAGAGGTTGCCAAGCTTAGGGTTCTACATTTCTGCATTCCATTTTCAGTGTCACCAAGAAGAGAAATCGAAAGCTAGAAGTCAGTTAAACTCCGTTTGCTAAGTTTAAGAACTCTTCTTGTTTCAGTGTTTAAACGTCGGTGGATTCAGAGTGGGTCTCGGCCCACAAGTGGACACGGCCGGTCCGTGGTCCAACAGCTCAGCACTCCGACCGGCCAACCGGTGTGTGGTATTCGGGAGACGGAGAGGGGCTGGGCCCCATCTTTGGCTGTCCTGAGAAAGGTTTTCCGTGTTGTTTCCATTCTCCTGCATTAAGGCGAATGCTGGGACAGTTCTTAGCATAGGCTACGGCCGCCAACCCTCTCAGTTTATCCGAACATCTCCTTCGATACAAATTCACTGGCCTGAGAGACGGCATCACCGTCTACGAGGCCCGCCTCCCTCTTCAGGGGAGGAGTGCAACTGTATTTTAATACATTTTAGGTTATAAATGCTTGCATATTTCTAACAGTTTTAGGTCATAAACATCCAAGCCCTTCACCTCTCGTACGGTCCTGCCGGCCGCAGCAGCGGATGAACTGGAGATGTGACGTAGGATGGTGAAGGGACCCGTTCCTTATGGAAGGCCCGCCGGCCGGGTGAGAGCTCGTGTCCCGCGGCCGAAGAGTGTTCAGTTGGCGGCCAACGGAGCAAAGCGAGTCTGTGTCCCGCACGCCGCACTCGTCGGCGACGGGCTACGACTTTCGGTTTCGCCTCTCAAGCCAGCCAGCTCCCTGGTTAATCCTGCCAGCAGACTTGCTTGTCTTGAGGATTAAGCCATGCATGTCTCAGTGCAAGCCAAATTAAGGTGCATATCTCTTTAAATCATTTTGAAGGCGCGCTGTACTAGCGGCTTGACAGTGGCATTTAAACAGCTCGTGTAGAATGGGCCTCACAAAAATAAGTACCAGGTTAATTCCTGGGGGCAAAGGCGGCCGGGCGTAGAGCTAACCCCATCAAGTGCCGAGGTTCCAGATAGTGGAAGCCTTTACCTTCCACCCCTCCAAGGGTCTTCATGGCCTGAACGGAGATGAATTATTTTCGACTGGACAAAATACGGAACGAAAATATCACGGAAATTACGAGAGTGGCCCACATTGCATAAAATATGTTGGAAAGAAGGCATCAATTGCATGGACACGTGAAAAGAGCATAACCCACTTCTGTGGCAGCAATAACGTTCAACTTAGACTTAAATGGGAAAGAAACTAATAGAATGTCAAAACAAAGATGGATGGACACAAAACAACAAAACTTTTTTTTTTTTGCTAGGGGCTTTACGTCGCACCGACACAGATAGGTCTTATGGCGACGATGGGATAGGAAAGGGCTAGGAGTTGGAAGGAAGCGGCCGTGGCCTTAATTAAGGTACAGCCCCAGCATTTGCCTGGTGTGAAAATGGGAAACCACGGAAAACCATCTTCAGGGCTGCCGATAGTGGGATTCGAACCTACTATCTCCCGGATGCAAGCTCACAGCTGAGCGCCTCTACGCGCACGGCCAACTCGCCCGGTAACAACAAAACTAAGGCCGTACGATGTTCACAACAGGATAAAGTGGAGGGGGCATACTTTGCAACCGGAATCGGCGAAATACCGAGAGGATGGAGCAACAGCAAAATAAGATGAAGAAGACGACGAAGACGACGACGACGACGAAAAAGGAGAAGGAGAAGAAGAAGAAGAAGAAGAAGAAGAAGAAGAAGAAGAAGAAGAAGAAGAAAGCCAGCAAGCACACCCGGTCAAATTACTAAGCAGTAATGCTGGCTTGGTCAGCCGGGCGAGATCGTACAAGATGAACTCGAAGATTGGGGCTAGTCAGGAAGGCAAATCCCCTTCCATACTACGCCCTCTGATATTGAAATGGCGTAATGGCTTTTAGTACCGGGAGTGTCCGAAGACAAGTTCAGCTCGCCAGATGCAGGTCTTTTGAATGACGCCCGTAGGCGACCTGCGAGTCGTGATAAGGATGAAATGATGATGAAGACAACACATACACATATCCCCCCCCGCCAGCGAAATTAACCAATTAAGGTTAAACTTTCGACCCTGCCGGGAATCGAACCCGGGACCATTGTGACCAAAGGCCAGCACGCTAACCATTTAGGCATGGAGCCGGACCCCTATGATATTAAATGACCACTATGGGCTTTAAAAATGTCAGAAAGACTGGTGTAAGAATAATTTTCTGATAGAGGAAGGATTGGGCTACTTTTTATGTATAAAAGAAGACAACGAGTTATGCGTTCAAAATGGTAAATTTTAGTCACGTCTCCCCTTAAGTGCATACCTTTCTTCTTTGCCATTGTCAGCCACATGTGTGGAAACATGTTTTATTTTTCCTTTTTAGTGCCGGGCTGAGTGGCTCACACGGTTGAGGCGCTGGCCTTCTGGCCCCAACTTGGCAGGTTCGATCCTGGCTCAGTCCGGTGGTATTTCAAGGTGCTCAAATACGTCAGCCTCGTGTCGGTACATTTACTGGCACGTAAAAGAACTCCTGCAGGACAAAATTCCAGAACGTCGGCGTCTCCGAAAACCGTAAAAGAGTAGTTAGTGGGACGTAAAGCCAATAACATTATTATTATTATTATTATTATTATTATTATTATTATTATTATTATTATTATTATTATTATTATTATTATTATTATTATTATCCTTTTTAGTACTTTTCTTAGTTTTTAAATTATAATTCACTTCCACTTTTGTTTACTTCTCCTTTGGAGACGTTGTTCTAAGAGTGGAGTAGAGAATTCTCCCGATTTCTTCGAGTGTGAAATTTGAGAGCGCACGTGAAGTCAACATCTTGAGAGTTGAGTGCATCGTCCATGAGAGGGGTCAATAATTTCATAACAGTAGCTCGGTGGGCACGCGAATGTGCATGCGGGCGATGTTCAGAAATGGATAACCATCCACCTTATCCTTGTAAACTAGAGCAGAACCCCTTATCATTAACATTGTGAGAAAGGTTGAGTAGCGTAGTTAACTGTCTCATCTACGTGGCAGGTTCGACTTCATACGCAGTGACTTGACACTTATGAGTACTTGAATCAATGCATATACTGATTGATATACTTACTTTCACATCAAAATCCTAACATTCCGACTGAGCGAGTTAGCCGTCGCGTACTTTTGAGCTTGCATTCGGGGGATGGCGGGTTCGAATCCTACCGATGGCAGCTCTGAAGAAGGTTTTCCGTGGTTTCACTATTTCATACCAGGCAAATGCTCAACGTGTGTATAGCGAAGTTCAATTACAACTCAACATTACGGTGTCTTCGAGATCTAGGATTGATGGTTGGATCACCTGGTATAATCCCAGACTTCTTTTCAGTTTCAGCTGCTTGCGTCAATAAACTAACCAACTAACCCCATGGCACTACAGCCCTTGAGGGGCCTTGGCCTACCAAGCGACCGCTGCTCAGCCCGAAGACCTGCAGATTACGAGGTCGATAAAATTGCAAAATTGCCATTGCTGTGATTCGAGGATCTGTGAACATACCCCGATCTCATTCATTCGGACCTGCTTGATTTAATGATATAAGCATACCATTGTTTTTTATTTCGTTAAATGATGTAGGCTATCACAATACGTAATAGCTTCCTCTGTGGATCAGCGGTAGAGTGTCGGCCTCCGGATCTCAAGATAGCGGGTTCAAACCCGGCAGAGGTAGTCGGATTTTTGAAGGGCGGAATAAAGTCCATTCGACACTCCATGTCGTACGATGTCGGCATGTAAAAGATCTCTGGTGACACATTTGGTGTTTACCCGACAAAATTCATTAAATCTCAGCCATAGACGCCCAAGAGAGTTTCGGTTTACTCGGTCTGCCATCTAGTGGGGACCTAGAGTAAAACGGGACGTCGAAATTGACGAGCAGACAGCCAAATGGCGTCAAATTGAAATGTCTGCATACGGTAGCTGAGGCCATACGATTATTATTATTATTTATTACAATACGTAATGTATTACTTTGTCAGTCTGGCAAGCCGTTCTTGCGGTAAGTTGTTGAAATTGTCCAATAAATTGTTATTTTTAACAATAAACTCATGATGTATTATTATTATTATTATTATTATTATTATTATTATTATTATTCATCGTTAGAGCCACTAAGGACCGCGAGATCTCAACTGTTTGTCTTCTTGTGGGCCTACCACGTTTTCATCCTTTCGGAGTGTGGCTTCCACGAATCGGAATGGAAGTGCTTCAGTCGAGTTGGGACTACTTCTTGATGAACCTGTCTATGTTTGTATTTGAGTTGTGCTCGGAGTTGAATGTCTGTTACTGTGATTCCATATTTTAAAATATCCTTATCGATCTCCGCCAACCAAGGAGGAATCGTTTTCAGAGTTCTGAAATAAGAAAACAATATTTACATATCCTTTCAGTAGCAATCTGGAGAGGTGAACGTAAAAATGTTATCCTCCTCTTCCGGATTACGCTTGGTATCTTTTCGCTGTGGATGTATATTTCTAAGTTCCTCCGAAGTTTGAAAAACACTAACTTTGAGGTTGGGACCGAAAATTTTTCGGATTTTCCTCCTTTCTTTAATTGCCAGTTTTTTTTGCTAGTCGCTTTACGTCGCACCGACACAGATAGGTTTTATGGCGACGATGGGGCAGGAAAGGGCTAGGAGTGGGAAGGAAGCGGCCGTGGCCTTAATTAAGGTACAGCCCCAGCATTTGCCTGGTGTGAAAATGGGAAACCACGGAAAACCATTTTCAGGGCTGCCGATAGCGGGATTTAAACCTACTATCTCCCGAATACTGGATACTGGCCGCACTTAAGCGACTGCAGCTATCGAGCTCGGTGCCACTTTTTCAAGCAGGCTATATTATTATTAACAAATGCATCGCAATTGGGAAATGCCCCGGTGGAAATGCTCCGGTAGTGTGATAATAAGGTAAAGTTAAAACATAATTACCCAACAACAACAACAACAACAAGAGTACGACAACGAAAGTGCAACAAGCAATTCCATTTAAAGAAAATATTACATAAATATTACTAGTTTAACATTCATAAGTATATCCTGTGCTTAACATTACAGCTTACAATACTATATGTTGAACTTACTACTAGCTTAGCATTACAAGTGATAATAAAGTTAGAACATAATTACACAACAACAACAACAAGGGTACAACGAGCAATCCAATGGAAAAAATATTACAAGATATACTTCTAGTTTAACATTCTAAATCCAGCATCATAATACACTGAAGAAAATGGAAATTGCAACACCCAGAATGAGTGGTGTTACATTGCAGCAATTGAACATGCAGGACGAGTGTTCGGTTGTACTTCGATGATTACACTTTCAGGTCCCTCTGACCGCAAGTTTGGACAACAATCAATACAGGATGTGCCCACCACGAGCTGCAATACATTGATGAATTCGTCGAGGCATGGAATCAATAAGGCCCTGGATCGCTTCCTGAGGAATTGTAGCCCATGCTTGCTGCACTGCACGGGTCAGTTGTTCCACAGTTGTGGGTTGCTGAGGACGGTTGGCCAGTTGTCGACCCATCATGTCCCACACATGCTCAATAGGACTGAGGTCCGGGGATATGACGGGCGATTCTAAGGTTGTGATGTTGTGGAGAGCTTCTCTGAAGATGCGTGCAGTGTGAACCGGGCATTGTCCTGCTGAAACATCCCATTAGCAATGTTCGCCATCATAGGAACAACCACTGGATTGAGTACCCTATCAACGTACTGTCGAGCAGTCATAGTGCCCTCAACAAGCACTAATTGTGATTTCACATTAAAGCCAATAGCTCCCCAGACGATAATGCTTGGTGTTGGCCCCGTTTGCCTCTCGACAATAAGATCTGGGCGGCCCCTCTCCCCGGTACGTCGGCGCACACGATTCCGGCGATCACTGCGGGCAAGACAGAAGCGCGATTCATCACTAAATACGACCCTATGCCATTCGTCGGCCCACGTCGCTCTTTCTCGACACCAGGCCAGCCTGACACGTCGCTGTTGTGGGGTCAATGGAACACCTTCTGCAGGGACACGGGCTCGTAAGCCAGGTGCACGCAGGCGATTACCAACTGTTTGTTGTGTAACGTGGGGTGCCACAGCTGCTCAAATTTGCGCTGCTGTTGCATGGGGTTCCATCTGGGCCATCCGAATGATGCGGCGATCCTCTCTCACAGTTGCCCGTCCTGGTGGGCCTGTGCCAGGTCTACGAGTGTGAGTACATTCATTTGACCACTGGTGCCATACACGTTGTACCGTAGATGCCTGTCAGCCAACACGTGCAGCGACAGTCCTTAGCGATAATCCAGCCTCACACAGCCCAATTATCCGATCCCTCTCAAACGGCGACAGTTGTTGATAACGTGCTCTTCTCTGTCGTCGAGGCATCTTTGACGGGGAACACTTCACTGCACAGACTGCAAGTCAACTACGCTACATCAGAGTCCGTATACTGGAGTTGATTCCTCCGCGACCAATCACGTGGTTAGACCTGTAGCAACAATCCAATGGGTCTGAAACTTTGATCGTTTACACACCTATATGGCATCGTTCCATATCTTGAAAATCGACAGAAATGACCTATGCCTTCATGGTGTTGCAATTTCCATTTTCCTAAATATATATACTTATAAATGTCCCGCATGCATAGGTGATGTGTAGGGTGTCTACCAATGATTTTAACAGGGGAACTACTGCCAGCGGGCAGGTTATGTCAGAATATGAAGAGATAAGAAACAGAGTCACACTCGCAGCATCTTACTCAGCGTTGCCGGTCGAATGCACCCCTTGCATTAGTAAACATCGTTTTCGACCGCATAGCTCTAGGCTGGTGTATGCTACAGCCGCACTGTATTTGCTGTCTGCATATCGGCAGTAGCTAGTGTGATCAGCAGCGGTGAATACACAGACATTATTTTTATCTGGACAATCTGGTCGGAATGCAACAGAAGCTCCAAACAGAGGTATGCCTTCTACATACGTACTTCACCGAACAGTATTAGTTTTTGTATCATACATGCAACTCTTCCATCGAGTGGAATGTCTACACTTGTATAAATAAATAAGTTATTAGATTTCCTTTTCTACACCTTTGGCGTGTCTACAAACAGTAGCGGCGATTAGGAGGTGCGGCGAGGAGGGACAGTCGCCCCAGCCCCCACCACTTTGTGGAGTACACATTACATTTTCATTCCAGTTTAGGCAGCTGGAACTAGGAATTATTTAAAAAAGCTGTTAGTACAAACCTTGTTATTTTATCTGCTAATTCCTTCGTTTATTTTCTTTAATTATTAACATAATTATTGACGGAAATACGCACAAAATGCTGTTCGTCGCCGCTAACCAATTTGTATAGCACTACGGCAAGTATGATTAGCTGCCACCCCCGGAGGTCCGGGTTCGATTCCCGGCTCTGACACGAAATTTGAAAAGTGGTACGAGGGCTGGAACGGGGTCCACTCAGCCTCGGGAGGTCAACTGAGTGGAGGTGGGTTCGATTCCCGCCTCAGCCATCCTGGAAGTGGTTTTTCGTGGTTTTCCACTTCTCCTCCAGGTAAATGCCGGGATGGTACCTAACTTAAGGCCACGGCCGCTTCCTTACCTCTTCCTTGCCTGTCCCATCCAAACTTCCCATCCCTCCACAAGGCCCCTGTTCAGCATAGCAGGTGAGGACGCCTGGGCGAGGTACTGGTCATTCTCCCCAGTTGTATCCCTGACCCAAAGTCTGCATCTCCAGGACAGTGCCCTTGAGGCGGTAGAGGTGGGATCCTTCGCTGAGTCCGAGGGAAAAACCGACCCTGGAGGGTAAACAGATTACGAACGAACGAACATTCACCGGACTAAATTATTTCCATTTGTATTATGCTTTTTTATATGTAATTAAGCAGCCCCGTGGATTAGGCCTATTCGTAATAATAGTTTTTTTTTTTTTTTGAGATTTTGATTCAATGCTGTATATTGCAATTTTCACCAGGTCTCACAAACATACTACGGGGCATTTACTTAATAAATAACATAACACAAAGAAATAACTTAGTAACGTTGGTATTAGCTCCTGATGAAATACAATTACAATTGAATATTTTTTTTTTTTTTACAATTGGCTTTACGTCGCACCGACATAGATAGAGTTTATGGCGACGATGAGACAGAAAAGGGCTACGCGTGGAAAGGAAGCGACCGTGGCCTTAAATAATGTATAGCCTCAGCCCTTGCCTGGTGTGAAAATGGGAAACCACGGACAACCATCGTCAGGGCTGCTGACAGTGGGATTCGAAACTACTATCTCCCGAGTGCAAACTCAGAGCTGTATGCCCGTAACCCCACCGCCACCTCGCCCGGTATAATTACATAGAAGTACGGCATGATTATGCAATTAAAAATAATTTAGTATTTGAATACTCACTAAGAAACTAACATACAATAAAGAGACTGCCAGGCTGATGAATGCGCGCGACAAGTGGGTGAATTATAACTCAGTGGCCACGACCTCAGCAAACAATTGTACCCCTACTACCCTTCCTCACAGCACAGGCAAAGTCTCCATTACTTGCCGTAGTCATCATCATCATCATCATCATCACCTGCTTACCCTCCAGGTTCAGCTTTTCCCTCGGACTAAGCGAGGGATCCCACCTCTACCGCCTCAAGGGCAGTGTCCTGTAGATGCAGACTTTGGGTCAGGGATACAGCTGGGGAGAATGACCAGTACCTCGCCCAGGCGGCCTCGCCCAGGCGGCCTCGCCTGCTATGCTGAACAGGGGCCTTGTGGAGGGATGGGAAGTTTGGATGGGACAGGCAAGGAAGAGGGAAGGAACCGGCCGTGGCCTTAAGGTAGCTACCATCTCGGCATTTACCTGGAGGAGAAGTGGGAAACCACGGAAAACCACTTCTAGGATGGCTGAGGTGGGAATCGAACCCACCTCTACTCAGTTGACCTCCCGAGGCTGAGTGGACCCCGTTCCAGCCCTCGTACCACTTTTCAAATTTCGTGGCAGAGCCGGGAATCGAACCCGGACCTCCGGGGGTGGCAGCTAATCATACTTGCCGTAGTGCTATACAAATTGGTTAGCGGCGACGAATAGCATTTTGTGCGTATTTCCGTCAATAATTACGTTAATAATTAAAGAAAATAAACGAAGGAATTAGCAGATAAGATAACAAGGTTTGTACAAACAGCTTTTTAAAATAATTCCTAGTTCCAGCTGCCTAAACTGGAATGAAAATGTAATGTGTACTCCACAAAGTGGAGGGGGGGCGACTGTCCCTCCTCGCCGCACCTCCTAATCGCCGCTACTGTCTGTAGACACACCAAATGTGTAGAAAAGGAAATCTAATAACTTATTTATTTATACAAGTGTAGACATTCCACTCGATGGAAGAGTTGCATGTATGATACAAAAACTAATACTGTTCGGTGAAGTACGTATGTAGAGGCATACGTCTGTTTGGAGCGTTTGTTGCATTCCGACCAGATTGTCCAGATAAAAATAATGTCTGTGTATTCACCGCTGCTGATCACACTAGCTACTGCCGATATGCAGACAGCAAATACAGTGCGGCTGTAGCATACACCAGCCTAGAGCTATGCGGTCGAAAACGATGTTTACTAATGCAAGGAGTGCATTCGATCGGCAACGCTGAGTAAGATGCTGCGAGTGTGACTCTGTTTCTTATCTCTTCATATTCTGACGTAACCTGCCCGCTGGCAGTAGTTCCCCTGTTAAAATCAGTTGGTAGACACCCCACACATCACTTATGCATGCAGGACATTTATAAGTAGAAAGTACGGCGTCCGTCCACCTCTGTGGTGTAGTGGTTAGCGTGATTAGCTGCAACCCCCGGAGGTCCGGGTTCGATTCCCGGCTCTGCCACGAAAATTTGAAAAGTGGTACGAGGGCTGGAACGGGGTCCACTCAGTCTCGGGAGGTCAACTGAGTAGAGGTGGGTTCGATTCCCACCTCAGCCATCCTCGAAGTGGTTTTCCGTGGTTTCCCACTTCTCCTCCAGGCGAATGCCGGGATGGTACCTAACTTAAGGCCACGGCCGCTTCCTTCCCTCTTCCTTGTCTATCCCTTCCAATCTTCCCTTCCCTCCACAAGGCCCCTGTTCAGCATAGCAGGTGAGGCCGCCTGGGCGAGGTACTGGTCATTCTCCACAGTTGTATCCCCCGACCAAGAGTCTGAAGCTCCAGGACACTGCCCTTGCGGCGGTAGAGGTGAGATCCCTCGCTGAGTCCGAGGGAAAAGCCGAACCTGGAGGGTAAACAGATGATGATGATGATGATGAAGTACGGCGTCCGTGAGCCACCTGGTATATGAATTCACACACAACTAAAATATCTCCAGCGCTTAACACTACGGATAAAATACTATAGGTTGAGCTTACTACTAGCTTGAAATTACAAGTGATAATAAAGTAAACTGGAAACATAACTACCCAACAACAACAACAACAACAACAACAACAGGAGTACAACAAGCAGTTCCATGGAAAGAAAATATTACCAGAAATACTACTAGTTAAACATTCTGAATCCGCATCATCATGTATTCGAAGTATATTATTATTATTATTATTATTATTATTATTATTATTATTATTATTATTATTATTATTATTATTATTATTATTATTATTATTACGGGGTTACCCGTGGATCAACAGAGGTGAAAGTAGGTGCCGGGGTGAATGGGTCTAACTACAAAGTCAAAGTTAATTTTTAAAATATTAACAAAGGTATTTTTCAAAAAATAACAAAACTTTAACAACTTTTCACTCAGTGAAATAATAATGACATGGCAAATTAGAAACAAAATTTAGACAAAGCAAGAAAATCCAAACTTTAGTGACTGTTTAGTAACCAGGGCTTCCAACCCCTCGCTTTACATTACCTGAGCTCTCAGCTCAACTTTACAAAGATTACAATTTTACACAAGGGCAGAAATCCCCTAATACATGGAGCTCTTGCTCCCAAAAATGCAATATCAAGCCTCCTAGAGGCATACTTACAATACTTGAAAAGAGCTGACGTGCTCTCAGTACCCACAGCCTACTCAAGGCAACACCATGTGAAAGCCTAACAATCACTGGCCTTACAAGGCACTACTTACAAATAGCCATCTTATTACACAGGGGTATCTAGTACCCAACCTACGGGGCCTTAGTAAAAAAGAACAGGTTCAATAAACGGCCCGAGTACAACAGGAATGGAGTCGGAGATTGAGCTCCACAAAAAATTTAAAAACCTATAGGGCACTTGGCCAACGAAACACGGGCTAATCCCAAACTACTGATGTAGCGCGCATGGAGATAACTTCAATACATAGCAGAAACAAATGCGGTACCTCAAACCAAGATGAAGGGGAGCTCGAGAGGGTATATCACTCTCTATCCCCGTATTACAGTGAAGGATTTATGAAATTTTACATGAGCCGAACGGAGAATTACATTTTAAGGAAGTTGGTTACAAAATTAAAGTCTGGAACCTTTCCCTCGGGTTAAACTGCGGAGCTAGCAAAAATGATGTAAAGTGGCCATACCTTGTCGGAGTAGGCTACTGCCGCCTGATGAAAGAGGCGCCTTCCGCCCCCTGCTTGACACACACACTTAGTTAGATGACGATGAAAAAATGGCCAAGAGACGAGAAAATCTGCAGTTTATAAACCCTCGGGGAAAGTTCGAGACCTTTCACGAATAAAACAGCCACACCCTCACAATTTTATTGGTGGATGAAAAGTTTACACTCAATATCGAAGAAGAAATACGGGATTGGTTGAAAATTAATTCCAGAAATTCTTGATTGGCTACATTCAAAACTGGCGGAAAGAAAAGATAAATATTGCCAACCCAAAGATGAATGAACAAAATTTAGTAAGGAAAAAACTTATGAATACAAAAATTCTTCAAAAAAGTTCTTTCACTTCGCACCAGGGTGTGTGATCATAGTTTTTTCTAGCGGTGACATCTATGAGAGAATGTCCAAACTTCTTGATAAATGGAAAACAAAACAAGTTGAAATTCACACAGTACTGGAAACTTCACAATAACAAAATTTTAATAATAATAATGTTATTTGTTTTACGTCCCACTAACTACTTTTTAAGGTCTTCGGAGACGCCGAGGTGCCGGAATTTAGTCCCGCAGGAGTTCTTTTACGTGCCAGTAAATCTACCGACACGGGGCTGTCGTATTTGAGCACCTTCAAATACCACCGGACTGAGCCAGGATCGAACCTGCCAAGTTGGGGTTAGAAGGCCAGCGCCTTAACCGTCTGAGCCGCTCAGCCCGGCAACAATTTTTTTTTTTTTTTTTTAGTGGTGCCATCTTCAGAGAAAATTTATAAGTTGGTCCAGATTCAAGTTCACTTTTTCTCCTTTAGAGGAGTTCTTTAAAGCGCAAGTTTTAAATGTGCGGCGTAGAGGTGTACCTCCCGGTACAATTATTATTATTATTATTATTATTATTATTATTATTATTATTATTATTATTATTATTATTATTATTATTATTATTATTATTATAAGATTTGAGGAAATTTAACTGCATCCTCGATCATTGCCTGAGCAGAAAAATGCCATATACGAACCACGCACTGAGGATTTCGAAAAGAAGAAGGCCTATGAGATTAAAAATTGGGCAGTCACTGGGCTTATGATTGGCGCTAATCTTCTTTTCACCTGGCACAAGACCGAAATGCGAATGCAGCAGCGATTGCAACATCTCAAGGTCCAGACATGACAGAAGAAGGAAAGGGAACATAATGTTCCAATTTCTTCTCCATACATTTGAGTTTTGAGACTAAGACCATGTTATAGCACGTTCAGTAACCGTGGCGATTCTATTTCCGCTTAAAGTAAAAGGTTGAATATCAGAAAGTTATAGGATAAAAGAAAGAATCTAAAAGATAGCTCAAATATTGTTGCTCCTAAACCAAATTACCTCTCCAGGAATTGAAAATCAGGTTACAATAGCTGTAGCTACATATGTCTCAGTGTGCGATTTACGTTCATGCATTAAGTAGAATATCTTCATTTCCTGTTTCAGATCACGATGAGATGATATGCACTAGGAATAGCATAATTGCGATAGTTTTAAAAAGCATTACTGTTGAGATATCGACTGAGAAAATTCAATTTTTGAAAGAAAATTGTACGGGACAACAATATAGAATGAACAGGTGGTGGTGGTGGTGATTATTGTTTTAAGAGGAAGTACAACTAGGCAACCATCCTCTGTTTAACACTAATCAGATAGAAGAAATGGAAGGGGTCCGACACTTCGAAAAATGAAGATATCGGCCAAAGGAAGAAAAGGGCCACGAAGGGCGAAGCCCTCGAGAACCTAATAGCGTCGGGGTCGGAAAATAATAAGAGTTGACCAAGGGAGGTCGGATAGGATAGATGAAAGTGAGGAACCTGGCACAAGTAAGTGGAAGCAATGCCAGGACTCAGCTGAGGGCCCCGTGGTCGCCAACCCACGCTCCAGAGTTCAGAGCCCGTGAGGCCCATTTTAGTCGCCTCTTACGACAGGCAGGGAATACCGTGGGTGTTATTCTACCGCCCCCACCCACAGGGGGAATAGAATGAACAAAGTATTCGTTCTTACCCATAATTTTTGTACCGATATTAAGTTGAAAAAAGGGAAATTAATCAAGATTGTCCCTTTTGGGTTATTTTACGGTAATAATAATAATAATAATAATAATAATAATAATAATAATAATAATAATAATAATAATAATAATAATAATAATAATATGCCTTTGCTGGGGAGATATAGTGCTTACAGTGCACTATGTCTTCTGGTATGGGCTAGAATAAATTTGTTACTCTCATTGATCTGTCTCAGTCTCATCCTTGGCTTTGACAATATGAAAGTGACCGAGGTATGAGTGATGCTAGTAATGCTATGCCTTATCGTGCCAGTCTCTGTTATGAATGGTGTGAAAATATCGCTCATAAGGTCGGTTGGTGCATGAATTTCAGTGAGCGTGGCATACAGATATGGAACAGCAACTTCTGGCCCTGTAAGGAATGCAACGGGAAGCTATCTCACTTCTCATTTCCCTAGTATGCCATTTCAGTGATGCCTAGGCCACGTATGACGGCAGTTGGCGGAGTTGTGGAGGATCAAAGCAGCCTTCGGGATGAATACACAACATACACAATAATAATAATAATAATAATAATAATAATAATAATAATAATAATAATAATAATAATAATAATAATAATAATAATAATAATAATAATAATAATAATAATTTTTCCATTGTTTGGAGGTAAGCAAGGTTTGAGTCAAAACTCAAAATTGAAATTTCAACCAACAGGTGTACTTTCTGTTTCAGATTTCGTTGGAAAAAGAAAACTCAATACATGGTATTTCAGGTCAGGGGTTACACATCATGTCTAACAATCACCAATGAAATTTTTGCTATGGTGTAGATCTGGAGTTTCCAATATGTAAGTGCTCGAGTGCCAGATTTGGAACCTTAGGTATGATCGCGGACCGCCATTTAATAATAGGCTAATATTCGTAAAATTCCGCAAATAGAAATGAAATGAAAGTTTAATCATTTTAATTGCTTAAAACACTATTCTATAATTGCATAAAAGAGTGAAATAAAACATAAACACTAGCCTATTATAACCAGGATAATTGAACTTGAAGGAAGAGCATCTACCAATGTCAGTTCATTTGAATTATTTGACAAATGCCAAAAAGTAAAATAAGAAAACCCAAAGACAAAATTAAATTAATTATGTAGTCAAAACAAAACGAAGCAAAATTCAGTGGGAATAGTGTGAAGGGAACTATGCTATACAGTTGTAAAAGCCTAGAATCCCAGTAATGTACTTCCACGATTACCTCCCTGATAATTTCTTCGAGTGTGCAGCACTCTATACCAGCCACTTCTACCAATGAGGGAAGAAAGAAGAATTGAAACCGCTTCTTACACCAATGGCAATTAAAATATTTCTTGGTATTCATTGCATGCTACGTGCATAAAATGTCCACAGTAAGGCTGAAATGAAGTTCAAGAATTGGTACGGATCCCATAGCCATTTTTATAACGCTTATGACCCAGCACTGTCATTTATGAGGGCTCATTTTCAGCTGAAATTTGGATTTTAATTTTTAAATTGAAAGTAATCTAGCCAGACCAAGTGAATTTTTAAAAACAGGAAATAATATTAACGCATGAATTACTTCTGACTTGGGTCTATGAAGGGTATAAAATTAATACAGTTTTGAACGAGTTATGATCTATTTTTTGTAAATTTTCTTCAAATATTTTTAAAGCCCTCGCGGACCGCCATTTGGAAACCCCTGGTCTAGATGATGATTTCTAGGAATGATTTAGTCTTAGGGAGTTCAGTGTCTCGTTACGAGTTGTTTGTCCATTCCTCAAAGTCATTTAGCCATTATTTCCTTCTGTTAGTGATGGGCAGTCTGATACGTTATCTCGAGATTTCTCGAGATTTCTCGAGACTAGACAAGTACCTGCTTCTCGCGAGAAATTTCGAGAGATCTCGAGAGCGTTGTCCCCGCATTGTAAGCCGATCATCGTGTCGTGGGCATAAACGTAGCCGGATCTGAATGTTGTTTATGTCGAGTATGCGGAAAGCCAACCACGGCCCTTCTCCATTCTGTAAATACTTGTCAACAAACGACTGGGGCGTTCACTTCTACCGAAGATTTTATTGTCGCGGTATAACAGTTATAACTGGTATTGCATGCAGCTGTATTTACACGAATGCGTAGGCCAAGTATTGAAACTGAGGGCTACTGTAGGTGTATGTCGTTATGCTCTTTTCCTTCTCTAGTTGCTTTACGTCACACCGATACGGTAGGTCTTATGGTGACGATGGGATAGGGAGAGCTAGGAGTTGGAAGGCAGCCGTGGCCTTAATTAAGGTACAGCCCCAGCATTTGCCTGGTGTGAAAATGGGAAACCACGGAAAACCATTTTCAGGGCTGGCGACAGTGGGGTTCGAACCTACTACTGGATACTAGCCGCACTTAAGCGACTGCAGCTATCGAGCTCGGTATGCTCATAATTTATCAGACACCACATTTAATATACATTTAACCAGTTCTTGTGTTTACCGACATTGTGGTGACGGAGGAAACGATTCCTTATAATGTAACAGAGCATTCGCGTCATAATAAGGTACGTGTAATTGTGTCTAGTTGTAAGCGGCAACTTTAAGACGATGTCCGAATCGCAACGTAAGCCGTGAACGTGGAATTATTTTCAAAAGATGCCACATAGCTCAGTCCGTTCTGTTGTTTCTAAAAATAAGTAAAATACGTCAGCAGAAGTACTTATGGAATGATGCGGTACTTAAAAAGCACATACTGTACTAGCACTGAAGGGCAATCGTTACAGAGAACACCTCCGGCCCGGTGTGCATCACAAGATGTTACGCTGTCGGCAATCGCCAGGTATCCAGGTAGGTATGCATCTTATGTACAGTTATTAACGAACTACAGGGGATTATTCGGCTGACTTGTCCACCTCAAGTAACTCGTGAACCGTTTAAGGGGCGACCTACACTTTATTTGATGTTGCTTGTTGTTTAAAGGGGCCTAACATTGAAGGTCATCGGCCCAAACTTTATTTTTTTTCGCAGCAATGGAAATGAATACTAAAAGGAAACTTAACATGACAAACACACAATTCCTTAAAAATATACCTACAAATTCAGAAATCATATAAACATATGCCATTTCATACAATTAATTATTCAAATGGCAGTGTATCCTGACCACTATTTTGCCTTTTCCCTGATAATTTCCAAACACATGAATATTTGTCCATGATTGTTTTTTTATTATGAATAGTAATATTTTAGCTACAACATGTACGAGAATCAGTGAATTCCATCAAGTATAAATATTGTTTTATGAAGGTATTTTCAAGTAGTCAGTTTTTCTTTAATTTTCATTTGAAAATATATTTCTTAAACTTAACCAATGAAGAGAGCTCAGTAAGTCTAGTGCATCTTCTTCTTCTCTACGAAATATACAAGCATGCAAAATTTCACCTTAATTCATAAAATCTGTCAGAGTTATCATGGAAGCGGTTCTGAAAACAAAAAGTGATGGTAAACGAGTACAAACTTACCGATACAGAGCTTGCTCATGTGACAGGACTTCACGATTTTGGTCATAACGCCGAAAGTATTGGAGATATTAACAAATATGTTGCATTGTTATAAAGAAAAAAGTTTAATTTTAAATGAAAATAACTAAAAATCGCTTTTTCTGGTCGCTCAAAGGTCTCGGCCCCCCTTAAGATACTGTCATTTTTTCACTTTTTTTCACTTTCGTTAATGGTACTAAGGGGCTCATAGTTGAATCTGCAGTACTTTTCCAGGCTTTTGACAAAATTTATCGGCACACACATTTCCATATGAGAACGTTATTTTACACCATAACGGTTGATAATATACTATCCAGCGTACGCTCGTAGTTATTGGGAAGTCGCACAGATCGCAGCACATGAGAATCAGTCTCGATTTTCTCTCGAGAGTCTCGAAATATGTGACATCAGTCTCGAGAGTCTCGAGCGAGAGCATTGCCCATCACTACCTTCTGCGTCCATCTTTACGATGATCTCGATTGTCCCTTGTAATATAATGGTAAAATACCTCATTTATTATTATGCTTCCCTAAACGTTACCATGTTAGGTGCCTTTATGTTCCTTGCCTTGTGCCGCGCCTATGACAGCTTCAGTAGACTAGAGGGAAATATTACTGTATTTGTTTCAATCCCTACCAGTGAGAAACCGTCCTATGAAAACCTGAGAATGTTTGATGACAGTTTCTTGTCAAATCCGCGTGGAGTGACGAGGGGTTGGAACACTTGCACGGAGTGACACTTGCACGGAGCCCTTCATTCTATCTAACGGTACTTGGCGAGTCAGAAGTAGAATAGTGGCATCTGCATGGAGCTTCGATTTTCATACACTCTGGTATCCATAGACACGTACAGTACTTCTCATAATCTCGAGTGAAGAGCTGGCCTACCTCCTCGGTATAAATTGTTGACATCATACACTCTGTTTCCCTCACACGTTTCTTTTCTTTGTTACACATTTTCCCACTTCATTCGCCGCTTCATCCGGATTGTAAACATGACTTGCCTTGCTTAAAACTATGTTACTTTTTCTTGTTATTCTTCCATTCCAGTCGGGCTGAGTGGCTCAGACGGTTAAGGCGCTGTCTTTCTGAGCCCAGGTTGGCAGGTTCGATCCTGGCTCAGACTGGTGGTATTTGAAGATGATCAAATACGTCCGCGACGTGTCGGTATATTTGCCAGCACGTGTAAGAACTCCTGGGGGACAAAATATCGACACCTCGGAGTCCCCCAAAATCATAAAAGTTGTTCGTGGGGATGAGAGGTTATCTATACACGATATTCTTTGTTTTTTCTTTTTCTGTATACTCCTTGGTTAACAGGAGAAAAGAAATAAGACATGGGTTCCTATGTATTAATGAGTTGTTGATGTTAATCGTTGTAATAAATTGTAATCTGTTCCCGAAGTGAGATTTATTCACTCTTTTAGAACCTGTAGATTTTCAGATACGCGGATAGGGCAAGCATTATAACGTAACAGGGACGTAAACCAATATTATTATTATTATTATTATTATTATTATTATTATTATTATTATTATTATTATTATTATTCCTTTACATTTCATTTTCTTGAAATCTATGCGGTAATAAGACAATTGATCTTTATTGGTGTAGTCCACAATGTACTAATGTCCGTTGTAAATCAACATAGTCTTCACCAGTTTCAGTACGGAACACTAGTTGTTACCAGGTATCAACTTTAGCAATAAACTCTAAAGACTTCTATATATCTACTTACTGGATGGGTCTTCCCCTCTCCTTGTGCATTCCAACCATCCTTGGGCCTCTATGCAAATGTCGCTGTTTGAAATCCCACGCCTATTAATTTTCTGAAATATTAAGTGCTCCGTGCAAATGTCAACACATTCCATTTCCGTGTAAGTGTCACAACTTCGAGTGACGCGCTAGATTGCGATATCTTGTCGTTTTGTGATTACATATTTCTCAGGCTCGATAAAAGTGATTTCGGTACTAAGGTACTCACAAACGGAATTGATCAAATCATAAAATAAATATGCAGTGAACAGCAACTTGAAATAAATAAATACTACAATGCAGGAATAAAACTCCTCTTGCCATCCCACACTCACTTCTAAGCAGCCTTTGAAGTACCTGTAGAGAAGCACAATAATACAAACATTTCGTCGTTGCAGGGACAAAACCTCCTATGTGATAATATTATTGGAGATATACTGACCCGCAGCACATACATGACGAGCATGAATGCCTTGACAATATTCACACAGTATTGCACATTAGATGACAGAACCTTATCAGCCAAAGTTCTAAGCTAAAATATTTCACATAGGAGGTTTTGTCCCGGCAAGGACGATTTACTTTTGTTCAAGATGATGAAATTTGGATTCAAGATGTATTGTAGACAAACAGAGTTTAGTTTAGGAGCAACAGAATTTGAGCTACATTTTAGATTTTAAGGTAGACTTACGTTCCTCGGCAACGAATACATGGAAAGAGTACATCGTGGTCAGTCGTATAGAATAAGTAAGTCTCCAAAACTCTCAAAACCCTGCAGCCATTACAATAATGACAGCCTACCGACACTTGTTTTTTCGTTTCCTATTTGAATCAAGGTACAGTAAAGCTGATGCAGTGAGCGATCAACAGTGTTATTTAGGAATGAAGTCAGCTCCCGGACGAAACTATCCGTTCATCGGTCCCATTTCAGACAAAATTTGCTTTACGGGAGTGAAAGCTGGGTGGACTCAAGATATCTTATTTATAAGTTAGAAGTAACAGACATAAAAGTAGCGAGAATGATTGATATTACAAATAGGTGGGAACAATGGCAGGAGGGTACTCGGAATAAGGAGATAAAGGCTAAGTTAGGAATGAACTCGATGGACGAAGCTGTACGCATAAACCGGCTTCGGCGGTGGGGTCATGTGAAGCGAATGAAGGATAGGTTACCCACGAGAATAATGGACTCTGTTATGGAAGGTAAGAGAAGTAGAGGGAGACCACGACGACGATGGTTAAACTCAGTTTCTAACGATTTAAAGATAAGAGATATAGAAGTAAATGAGGCCACAGCACTAGTTGCAAATAAAGGATTGTGGCGACGTCTAGTAAATTCACAGAGGCTTGCAGACTGAACGGTGAAAGGCAGAACGGTCTATAATAATGATGTATGTATGTATGTATGTATGTATGTATGTATGTATGTATGTATGTATGTATGTATGTATGTATGTATGTATTTATGTATGTTTTTAATTCCAATAAGTTTCTCATATTCAATATTTTACCTTAAACAAAAGTAGAATCGCCAAGGTTACTCCATGTGCTTCCCGTGTTCCTAGGCCCAAGTTGCCAAATAAGGCCCGTAAACTCACCAGTCCTGAAAGCATAAGATTAATCAAGAAAATCACAAATGAGTAAATTAAGTCAAAGAGGTATCAATGTTTATTTATTTATTTATTTATTTATTTATTTATTTATTTATTTATTTATTTATTTATTTATTTATTTATTTATTTATTTATTTATTTATTTATTTATTTATTTACGCCGCACCGACACAGACAGGCTAGGAGGAAGGGAGTGGCATTGGCCTTTATTAAGGTACAGTCCCAGTATTTTCCTGGTGTGAAAGTGGGAAACGACGGAAAAGCTTCTTCAGGGCTGCCGACAGTGGGGTTCGAACCCACTATCTCCCGAATACTGAGTACTGGCCACACTTAAGCCACTGCAGTATCGTGCTCGATGGTATCATTGTCTGAATATACGAGAACGGTTAGTCATTGTAGGGAAACGGGCTAAACGAGATTTTTCATGGGAGAGCCACAGGCCCGTGTCGTCTCAAAATATTCGAGCCTCAAAATATCCGAATTCCAAAGGAGAAGTCACGAAATCGTACATAGTTCTGTTCACATGTGCCTCCACTCACGCACTCCACCTAGAACTATCCACCGATATATCAACAGACAAATTTCTGATGGCTTTGCAAAGATTCATCAGCCGGCGGGGTATACCCCACACCATACACTCGGACAACGCACGAACTTCCTCTGCAGCGAATAAGGAACTCATGGTCCTCGAAGACGTCTTGGTAGACCCCAGTATGCATCACTGCTGTGTTTACCAAGGAGTCCAATGGAATACATTGCGCCACGGGTGGCTTGGCGGGGAAGATTCTAGGAGAGGATGGTCGGTTCTACCAAACGATGCCTGCGGAATGTTCTATGACGTTTGCAGCAGGACGAGGAAGGCTTGTACACAACACTTGTCAGTATAGAAGCCACCCTTTACAGCAGATCGATCACCGAGGTCACAAATACTGGCGGTGTTCTGACCCCATCTTCACTTTCTGGTCGGAAAAAGGTTAACAGCCATCCCGTTTGGAGTAGAACCCACCATAGGAAAAAATTTGACATCGGAATTCAAAACCAGACAGCGAGTTCTTCAAGATTTCTGGAAAGGTTGGAAAGCAGACTATGTATCTTCTCCAGCTGTGAAGCTACCACGAGGTGAAAAGACCACACAATAAACATGGTTCACCAAGCATCGGAGCCGTTGCCCTCCTCCAGGAGGACTCTATTCCACGACACGTATAGAAACGAGCGAGGATAGAGGAGCTTCTCCCAGGAAGAGGTGGAAAGATCCGAACAATCATCCTACGCCAGCCAGACGGCTCCAGAATCAGTCAACCGGTGCAGTTGGTCATTCCTCTGGAAAATCGACCAGGGTGAGGAGGAGATGTGCTCCACACCGTGTCGTCTCAGATTATCCGAATTCCAGAGGACGGTTTAATGAGCCGTTTGCTACCTGGACGACGAGTCTCAAAATATCCGAATTTCCAATGGGGGCTCTGTTTCAAAACACCCTGCACCAATACAGTATTATAATAAACAAAAATCTATACAAAAATACAATTAAAGGTGCATTGTTTGCACCAGCCGGGTCTGAGTGCCCGCTTATGGGACCTCAATCGTGAGGTGGGACTGCCACATAGCCTCACACAAACATATACGACAGGAGGTCAGTAGACCTACGGACGCCATGAACCCGCGTAATCCTATTTAAAGAAAGAAACAGCTATTACTTTGTCTGATATTAATAATCGTGATCATTTACAAATGTTACTATGACAAAATAATTTCGTCAGAATATTGCCAAAGGTTTCAGTGCATTTTGATGACGTAAGAGACTATTCTGAAAAAGTTCGATGTCTCCAGTTTCTTCATATTCAGCTATAGTCTGTTTGATTCTTTCGTCTAAAATGAAATAGCTCCTTCTTCCCTTCGAACATTCGAGGTTCGTTCCCATCATGTCTATTTGAAAATCATATGTTCCAGCTATGCCTTTGCTGGCGAGATGTAGTGTTTACAGTGCACTATGTCTTCTGGTATGGGCTATATCAAATTTGTTACTATCATTGACCTGTCTCAGTCTCATCCTTGGCTTTGACAATATGAAAGTGATTGAGGTATGAGTGATGCTAGTAATACCATTCCTTATGCAGCCAGTCCCTGTTATGAATGGTGTGAAAATATCACTCATAGGGTCGGTTGGTGTCTGCATTTCAGTGGGCTTGGCAGACTGATATGTAATAGCAACTGCTAGCTCAGTGAGGAAAGCAACGAAAAACTACCTCACTCCTCATTTCCCTAGTACGCCTCTTCAGTGACGCCTAGGCTATTTATGACAGCTGTTGACGGAGCTGCAGAGGATCAAACCAGCCTTCGGGCTGAATACCCAACATACACAACATACATGTTCCAGTTTCTTTTTTCAAACAAGATGCAAACTTCTTGAAGCGGTGATGAGGTCTTTTTATCAGACGGTTGAACTTATGAATTGTACCCTTCAAAGGCATTGGTTGTTCGGTGTCGTTTTCCAGTACAATTCCACAGCTTAAGTGGCATTTTTAGATTGTCCAGCCACTGGTCGTCGAAGTAGTCGAAAAATAATCATTCAAATGAAATGAATAATAGTAAAAATTCACCCTCAACGTAGCGAAGTACGGGCATCCAGCTAGTAAACTTAAGAATCGTTTGTTTTTAAGTCCCTTTCGCTTATGTTGCTACCTACACTTCTTGGATACTTTGAAACCCATTAGCTTATTTATTTCGGTTACATACAGTATATCTTGCTGTGTCCGACTCGTTGGCTGAATGGTCAGCGTACTGGCCTTCGGTTCAATGGGTCCCGGGTTCGATTCCCGGCAGGGTCGGGGATTTTAATCGCTTCTGATTAATTCTTCTGGATCGGAGACTGGGTGTATTTGTCCGTCCCAAAACTCTCCTCATCATATTCAGAATATACACCACACTACCAACCACCACAGAAACACGCAATAGTGATTACATCCCTCCATACAGGGTTGGCGTCAGGAAGGGCATCCGGCCATAAAACAGGGCCAAGTCCACATGTGCAACGCAGTTCAAACCCGCGACTCCACAGATGTGGGAAAAAGCGGTAGCGAAAGAAGAAGAAGACAGTATATCTTGCTGTATAGTGATAATGGGGGACTTCAGTGCGAAGATTGCAGACCCAAAACCAGTTTATTGTAAAGAGGCAAAGGAAATGATAATTGAAAAAGGAATCAGTCAAGATAAAGGTCATGATAATTATGGGGAAAAATCGTTGGAACTATGTAGAGCAGAAGAACTCATGAAGAGGGTAAATGTTAAAGGTTGGGAGAATGTCATCACTTACCCATAATTATAAATCTGGGAATTAGGGAAGAGAATAGTGGGTGTATTATCAATGAAATTTTAGAGAGAGATTAGTGCCTAAGTTTATTTGGAGAGAAGACCTTGACACAGAATTCAAGAAATATTTTGAAGGGAGATCTTTTGAAATTATTAAGACAGGAATAAATTTCGCGATTTAAGAAAACGAAGTAGATGAGGCAATAAAGCAAATAGAAAACACTATAGTGATAGCAAGACATAAGATGTAGGTACAGGGGATAGGAATACAAAGAAATAGTAGGTGATACAATGAAGAATGCAGAATAAAAAAGGCCAAATCAATGAAAGCACTACATACATTTAGAACAGTAGGTGGGCACGAATCAAGAATTGTTCTGTAGCAAAAAAAAAAAGTGTGCAAAGAATTATTGGTAATAACAAAAGTCTTGTGGCAGAAGAAATAAACTGATAACGTAAATAGAGATGCTAATAATAAAGATGTTAAGAAAGTATAGTATAGAATCAATCAAATTTGTAGAGATAGAAAAACTATTATCCAGATAAATATAAGTTATAAGAAATGGATAGAATACTTTTAAAAAATGCTAAATGGTGAGGATCGTTGAAAATCGAATGTATAAAAGATGGGGGTCTCGAGGAAATTGGAGTGCACCAGGCCCAATTTAGATAAGGACATTTCAGCTGAAGAAGTAAATAAATTATTAGAAAAAGGGCGAAAGGGGAAATCAGGAGCAATTTCAGGTATAAACAATGAATTCTGAGAGGAAGCAGGCAAGAAAAACTTTATACTAGCAAGTATAGTCAAAATATTTCTTGCGAATATTTTGATATGTTTCCTGTCAATTTCATTGTTCGGATATTTTGTGACTGCATCCAGGGGCCGACTCCTGGCCAGAAAGGTGCTATGCTATACGCTAAACTCTAGCCTGAAAGTCAGGTCATCCATTCTTTAATGATGTACATCTTCAGCACGAGTAACACGGACAAGCGCCCCCTCGTGTGTTGGGAGCTCCGTGCAGAGCGCTCCAGCCTTTGATGTGTCGTCACGCACATCCACTGGGCTGCATCACTGCTTGCCAGCCTACATCCACGCTCTGTCCACAGTAACACAGTTCCGAGGAGAAAACTAAAGAGTATTATCATCCCTAACCCTCGCCCTTACACAGAGCTATTCTTTTGACGTGTCGCACTCTGGACCACGGAGTTGTGATGCCTTTACACAGCTCCAAGCACGATTAATAAAACAGAATAGTTCCAGCGGTGTAGCCCACTTTCTTGCGGGACCCCTCACGAAAAATATATATTATGCGCACTTTTTAGTGATAGATTTTTGTACTCGTTGGAGAAGTAAGAAGGGTTCCGTTAATACTGCCAACTGAATGGAAATGAAATCTGAATTGAATCGATAATATGATCGATCGATATGAATTTTATAAACCTTTATTATTTTAAGCAAACAACTGTGTCAAACACACAATATACACTGACTGACAGAGCAAATGCAACACCAAGAAGGAGTGGTCAGAACTTTATGCCAATTGCAGGGTAGACTGACGTCACTGAGGTATGCTCATGATGTGAAATGCGCCGCTGTGCTGCGCACGTAGCGAACGATAAATGGGACACGGCGTTGGCGAATGGCCCACTTCGTACCGTGATTTCTCAGCCGACAGTCATTGTAGAACGTGTTGTCGTGTGCCACAGGACACGTGTATAGCTAAGAATGCCAGGGCGCCGTCAACGGAGGCATTTCCAGCAGACAGACGACTTTACGAGGGGTATGGTGATCGGGCTGAGAAGGGCAGGTTGGTCGCTTCGTCAAATCGCAGCCGATACCCATAGGGATGTGTCCACGGTGCAGCGCCTGTGGCGAAGATGGTTGGCGCAGGGACATGTGGCACGTGCGAGGGGTCCAGGCGCAGCCCGAGTGACGTCAGCACGCGAGGGTCGGCGCATCCGCCGCCAAGCGGTGGCAGCCCCGCACGCCACGTCAACCGCCATTCTTCAGCATGTGCAAGACACCCTGGCTGTTCCAATATCGACCAGAACAATTTCCCGTCGATTGGTTGAAGGAGGCCTGCCCCCGGCGTCCGCTCAGAAGACTACCATTGACTCCACAGCATAGACGTGCACGCCTGGCATGGTGCCGGGCTAGAGCGACTTGGATGAGGGAATGGCGGAACGTCGTGTTCTCCGATGAGTCATGCTTCTGTTCTGTCAGTGATAGTCACCGCAGACGAGTGTGGCTTAGGCGTGGAGAAAGGTCAAATCCGGCAGTAACTGTGGAGCGCCCTACCGCTAGACAACGCGGCATCATGGTTTGGGGCGCTATTGCGTATGATTCCACGTCACCTCTAGTGCGTATTCAAGGCACGTTAAATGCCCACCGCTACGTGCAGCATGTGCTGCGGCCGGTGGCACTCCCGTACCTTCAGGGGCTGCCCAATGCTCTGTTTCAGCAGGATAATGCCCGCCCACACACTGCTCGCATCTCCCAACAGGCTCTACGAGGTGTACAGATGCTTCCGTGGCCAGCGTACTCTCCGGATCTCTCACCAGTCGAACACGTGTGGGATCTCATTGGACGCCGTTTGCAAACTCTGCCCCAGCCTCGTACGGACGACCAACTGTGGCAAATGGTTGACAGAGAATGGAGACCATCCCTCAGGACACCATCCGCACTCTTATTGACTCTGTACCTCGACGTGTTTCTGCGTGCATCGCCGCTCGCGGTGGTCCTATATCCTACTGAGTCGATGCCGTGCGCATTGTGTAACCTGCATATCGGTTTGAAATAAACATCAATTATTCGTCCGTGCCGTCTCTGTTTTTTCCCCAACTTTCATCCCTTTCGAACCACTCCTTCTTGGTGTTGCATTTGCTCTGTCAGTCAGTGTATAATACTATATAACATTTCCCGTTGCGAAACGTGTTCCTAGCATGAATTCTATAGTTTGGCTTTGCTGTGTAAACAACAACAGTACGAGTACTTAAAGTGTACGCCAGATGTCGCACAGCGATGATAAGCGATTCTTAGTTTGTGTTTCAAAGGTTGCCTATACGAATCTCCAAGACAACCGAAGTCGACCACTTCAGCACTAGGGTGTAAATCTATCACTAAAAAGTGCGCAGATAGTATATATGTCGGGAGGGGGGGAGGTGCGGTCTCCAATGTAGCTTAAGATAGAACACTTGATTTCACGAATTCATTAATAACACGAGGCATGTACTTCAGTACATGAAAGCAAATAACAATGATTTTAATAATGTCGCTAGTTTGAAAGAAATGCTGTAATATGACTGCATACCAAAAGGAAGAGTTACGGCTTCGATACTATTATAGGTGTTGAACCGCCTCTCTCTCGTTTCATTTCTGGAGGCGAACTTCTCTCCCAGGGCAGCTGCGTTTAATTTTCGTGCTCTGTTCGCTTCAATGATGATCAAGGTCGAAACAAACAATCGCTTCTGCATGGTTCTTAATGAGTTTTAATTTTGAGAAAGACCTTCTTCCCCAGCCGCTGTCATCGGAAGGGTTAAGACTGATTTTAACGCCACAGCAACATCCGAAACACTCGATATAATAATGTGATTATTATTATTATTATTATTATTATTATTATTATTATTATTATATTATTATTATTATTATTATTATTATTCCAAGAAGGGGTACCTGCCCTGAAAATGAAATTTCTCACAGCTAAATCAAGTTTGGAAAGGTAAGGCTAGATGGCGTGCAGTACAGGTGCAAGAGGGGAAGATTAATTAAAGGGAAGGCCGTAGGTCATGTCACAGTTCTTACGTTGGCTGAGTGGAAAAGGTCTCCGATCCAGGTAAATATTCCTTATCTGGCCGGGAGTCAAATCCGCGTCCTTCAGGTAAGAAGTAGGTCCGCTTCCCCTAGACCACAGAGTCGGCAAAAGGGGATGTTTCTTGTTAATTTTCCGCTTTACACAAAAGTCACCTCTATACCCCCGCGGTGTGCGTAGGAACACTTTTCACCCGTCTACAAAGAACATTACCAAATGACTCAGTTCTGAAAGACAAGAGAGATGCTTTAAGCAGAGTCACTTTTTTATCATTTCCTTTCATGGTCTTTTTAACACAGAGAGAAAATAATATAATGGTTGATAATGAGTTTTTAGAGTTTTAATTGCAGACGGTGGAGTGTCTTCGTTAATTTGCTCAGTTAGAGGAGCAGTCTCCAGGGAGAAGGCGGTGTTGCTACTGAACCAGATCGTGTTCAGATAACCAGGACGTCTACGGCCTCAATTCACGCGAGTGTATATTAATCCCTTATGTCCTCCAATAGCCATCACTAGGCACACTGCATGTCTTAAAACAGTATGTCGTATTCAAGGTAGCTCCCTCTGAGATTCAGTGCTGGCCTCTGGATAGCAAGATCGTGGATTCACCGGGCGAATTGGCCGTGCGTTTAGGGGCGCGTGGCTATGAGCTTGCATCCGGGAGATAGTGGGTTCGAATCCCCCTATCGGCAGCCCTGAAGATGGTTTTCTGTGGTCTCCCATTTTCACACCAGGCAAATGCCGGGACTGTAGCTTAATTAAGTCCACGGCTGCTTCCTTCCAACTCCTAGGCCTTTCCTATCCCATCGTCGCCACAAGACCTATCTGTATCGGTACGACGTAAAGCCACTAGCAAAAAGAAAAAGGATCCTGTATTCAAACACTGTGGAGATATTTAAACCTTGAGCGAATGAAATAGTGTCTATTCAGCACTCCACCTCGTACGACATTGTTGAGTACTGAACTCGAACGCTGATTCAATCCTGAAAAACTGTACTTAGGAGCATAAAATAATTTAAAAAGGTAAATACGCGAAAAAGTGTACAAAATAAATACAGTTAAAAAAAGTTATAACGATTCCGAAAGGACCTTGAATTAATGGTCGTCATAAGCGATAGTCTCTAAAACGTATTTCTGAGCAACGTAGGAGTCCCTATACTAAGAAAAACGAAAAATTAAGTAATTTCCTCTCTTGTGCCGAACATTAAAGGGCTAAAGGGCCCGGGAAGGTTTCAAATTGTGAGTCTTGGATCAAAACTTTAAAAAAGTAAATTTCAAAAATCACTTCTAACAATGCAGATCAGGAAAACCAGCCTAAAATCGCTTTGTTTCTTTACTCGTTTTTCTTTCTTTCTTTATTCAAATCCTAGCCAAATTAACTTATTTACATCATTCTTTCTGTAATGTGTTCCTTAGTTCAATACTCTCTACCGAGCTCGCTAGTTGCAGTCGCTTAAGTGCGGCCAGTATCCAGTATTCGGGAGATAGTGGGTTCGAACCCCACTGTCGGCAGCCCTGAAGATGCTTTTCTGTGGTTTCCCATTTTCACACCAGGCAAATGCTGGGGCTGTACCTTAATTAAAGCCACGGCCGCTTCCTTCCCACTCCTAGCCCTTTCCTGTCTCATCCTCGCAATGAGACCTATCTGTGCCGGTGCGACGTAAAGCCAATAGCAATACTCTCTGGCTTTCTGACTTTGTGAGAAATATTCACACCGAATGTAGCTATAAGGGCTTAAGTGAAACTCTGCATTGACTCACATTAGCGCTCGTAGTGGTAGAAAAAGGTAAACTGCTAATCAAATCGACCGAATAACTATGATTAAGAAAAGGATTGTAATTCTTAGGAATAAATAAATAATATATTTTCATACGTTATTATATTTTATTTACCTAAAATACGTAACTCATATCCCTAAGATGTTTTCAACATTGAGTTACTTGCCTGAAATAATTTTTTGCTAAAAATTTCATGTTAAGTTTTAAGCCGCACACTTGCATGTTTAATTAACAGAATTAAGTTAAAACTTAAAAAAAACACAAGTGAAATAAGTACTGTATTTGCAATACATTATTTGTGGAGTGGGAATATGGGAAAATTTCTTATAATGTTTACACAGTACGTACAACAAAATATAAAATGGTAAGTAAAGAAGGAAGTAGCAACAATGTAAACTGATGAATAATGTCGTACATGGTCTTGGCTAATATTTTCTCTGTCCTTCCAAATTGTAGAAATTGTTGAGTGTGATACACCCAACCCCTTCGCAAAGCTGACGTGTTTTCCCCGTTTTGTGGTCGCCTTACTATATGTGACTTCAACATTAAACATTTTCCTTTCTTTTTCAACATCTTCACAGCGATGTTTGCCTTAACTATTTAACAGACAGATTGATTTGAACTCTACAATCTACTGAAAGCAAGAGTTAAAAAATAAGCTTCACGTTGTTCTCATCAATCCCCAAGCACTTTACGGACAAAAATCATCATTGGACGTTACAGTCGATTCATTTTTCCGAAAAGTGATAATAATACGACGTTTTATACAATATGTCGTAACGACGTTGAACAAAGCGATTTTTTTACAGTATTTTGAGATTTAGACGGGACCGTTAGATAAAAGCGATGTCGACTAAATAAATAGGCATAGCAGATGGTGAAAGGAAACGTCGCATAGACATATAATCGTCATTAATCGCAACTAAAATTCAGCTGAAATAACAGATCCCTCTATTCGATTTGAATACTCTACTTCGCAACATGAGGAGGTCGACAGAGAAAAGAAAAATATATACTTTCGATAGAATCATAGTAAAAGGCCTATTTTTCGTAGCCAGGACTCGTAAAATGGGAAATCAACTTCAAGATCACTGTGTAACAAAGTATTATGAACTATTATAAAAATTTCAGTACCAGTCATCAGAAACCATCAGAAACAATTGAAATGTCACAAAGAAGCTATGGCTCGAAATGTAAGAACAAGTGTATGTAAAATACTTTGTGAATTATTTTGTGTGTCAGATTAAATCATCTGTATATGACGCCATATAAAGAATTCCTCCTAAATGTCAAGTTTTGCTACCTAGAATTCCGAAGGGGGGCGGATGCCACGACATTTCTGCACGAAATTATAAATGTTAGAATAGAATAGATAACTCTGAATTCCTAGCATTTTAAAATTTCATGTTCCTGGGGTTAACAGTAGAAGGAACTTACCATTTCTAAATGACAGAGTTAGAACATCATGTCAAGTCTCGTCTACACAAACTGTTTACAGCAGTGCAGTTCATAAATACAACTAACCGGATTTAAGCTCATCACTCAAAGTCTTCACAATAGACTTCAAAGCTTCTAGAAAATATCATAAAAGATTGCCACATGTACATAGATGGTATATTATTAATATTGTTGTTATTATATAATTTTTTAATTTATGTATATTCAACTGTAAAACATATTCATAGTTGTTCCGTATTTAATTAGTATTACCAGTTTAATATATTACTAGTGGCCTAATATTAAACAAAGCTGCAAACAAAGACTAAAAGTGAAACTGATACAGGAATCGTGAGGAAAGTAACGGAAAATGTACTGTATTCCAGAAGACCCTTTATTTGCCTTTAAACTTACATTTCCGTTGTTACTATACACACGGCATTTTTGAATCTTGGCTATTTATAATATTTTTACAACGAATTCTGTTTGCAGGACTTGAATCTATCACATAAAACTGGCTGCAAAATGTTCGGCAATTTTCAGTCGGCAGTAAATCTGAAATGTATCCATGAGTCATCCATTGATTCTTAAAACAGTAAGGTCCTAATCCTGAAATGTGGCCACTGTTATCGGAGAAATACTGCCTTACATGGTTTATGAAATCATTGTCGTAAGTAACATTATACCTTTAAGTACGTCGTTCACTTGAGGTTGTGGGAAATAAACCAAACGATTGTGACAACACGAATTAAAATGTCTTTTTTCTGCAGCGAAATGTTATGCTTGGCAGTGCATACACAGTTTATTTAATAACCTTACACTGAATAATTCAATGCAAGTTCCATAATAAAAGACATTTAATATAGAGTATCCTGAGATGGATTTATTTTTCTTGCTTAGAACCAGCATGGAGCAACAACTAACGTTCTGGTGATAACTTGATTTCACAGAACGCTCTATCGGGCTGGCAAGAAAGATCAGCAGAGTCAACTTTCCTAGAGCCATCTATCGGCGAATACTGTTAAATGCATCGAAATTAAAGGAATGTATTGTATTATTCGAATAAATGACTATTTTACGCATATAAAGGACTTAATGAAATAAATAATATTTTTCTAGTAATCCTGAAATGCACACCTCTCTTTTTGGTGTATAATACATAGGTGTTAGTACTGCGGTTTTCTCACAATGTTGTGTTACACGTTCAAATATATATCAGGTGGCTCCCGAACGCCGTACTTTCTACTTATAAATGTCCCGCAAGTACGAATGTTGAATGGGATATCTACCAACTGATTTTCACAGGGGCACTACTGCCAGCGGGCAGGTTACGTAAGAATATGAAGAGATAAGAATAGGCCTGTCGCTCGCAGCATGTTACTCAGCGCTAGCAGTCTAATGCACCCCTTGCATTAGTAAACCTCGTTTTTCATCGCATAGTTCTAGGCTGTTGTATGGTACAGACACACTATATTTGCTGTCTGCATTTCGGCAATGGCTAGTGTGTTCAGCAGCGACGAATACACAGACATCATTTTGATCTACGGAGAATCTGGTCGAAATGCTGCCGAAACTCGCAGACGGTATGTACAGCAGTTTCCAAACAGACGTACGACTTCTACACACGTATTTCGCCGTATTTCGCCGAACAGTACCTAGTTTTTGTTTCATACAAGCAACTCATTTATCGAGTGGAATGTCTACAGGTGTATAAATTAATAATTTAAATTTCCTATTTAAAATTTCCTTTTCTGAATCCTTGGCGTGTTTACAAACAGTAGCGGCCATTAGGGGGTGGGGCGAGGAGGGAGAGTCGCCCCCCCCCCGGCCACTTTTTGGAGTAAAAATTACATTTTTATTCCAATTCAGCCACCTTGAACTAGGAATTATTTTAAAAAGCTATTTGCACAAGCCTTGTTGTCTTATCTGCGAATTCTTTCGTTTATTTTCTTCAATTATGAATTATGGCGGAAATACGCACAAAATGCCGTTCGCCGTGGCTAACCGATTTGTATAGCGCTATGGCAAGTAGTGGAGACTTTGCTTGTGCTGTGGGGAAGGGTAGTAGGGGTACATACTTCATTTTACTAAGGTCATGGACACTGAATTATATTTCACCCGCTTGCCGCGCGCATTCGTCAGTCTGGCAGTCTCTATAGTGTCTGTTAGTTTTTTTAGTTTGTAGTCAAATACTAAATGATTTTAATTGCATAATCATGCCGTACTTCTATTCAATTGTACCATGCGAGCTGGCCGTGGGGTTAGGGGCACACAGTTGTAAGCATGCACCCGGGAGATAGTGGTTTCGAATCCCACTGTCGGCACCACTGAAGATGTTTCTCCGTGGTTTCCCATTTTCATACCAGGCAAATGGTGGGGCTGTACCTTAGTTAAGGCTACGGCGCTTCCTTCCCACGCCTATCCCTTTCCTGTCTCATCGTCACAGTAAGTCCTATCTGTGTCGGTTCGAAGTAAATTGTAAAATTGTAAAAGAAATATATTTAATTGTAATTTCAACGGGAGATAATGCCAACTTTACTTTCACCGGACTAAATTATTTCGTTTATGTTATGTTATTTATTATGTAAATGTAATTAACCTGCCCCGTGGTTTATTTGTAATAATAGTTTTTTGAGATTTTGATTCAGTGCTGTATAATAAAATTTTCACCAGGTTGCGCGTGGCAAGCGGGTGAATTATAACTCAGTGTCCACGACCTTGGCAAAAGATATGTACCCCTTCTACCCTTCCTCTCAGCACAAAGTCTCCACTACTTGCCATAGCGCTATACAAATCGGTTCGCCGCGGCGAACGGGATTTTGTACGTATTTCCGCCAATAATTATGTACATAATTAAAGAAAATAAAGGAAATAATTAGCAGATAAGACAACAAGGCTTGTGCAAATAGCTTAATGAAATAATTCCTAGTTCTAGGTGGCTGAATTGGAATAAAAATGTAATTTTTACTCCAACAAGTGGCGGGGGGGGGGGGTGACTGTCCCTCCTCGCGCCACCCCCTAATGGCCGCTACTGTTTGTAAACACATCAAGGATTCAGAAAAGGAAATTTAATAACTTATTAATTCATACACCTGTAGACATTCCACTCGATAAATGATAAATGATAAGTGTGTCTGTACCATACAACAGCCTAGAACTATGTGGTGGAAAACGAGGTTTACTAATGCAAGGAGCGAATTAGACCTGTAGCGCTGAGTAACATGCTGCGAGCGACAGGCCGATTCTTATCTTTTCATATTCTTACGTAACCTGCCCGCTGGCAGTAGTGCCCCTGTGAAAATCAGTTGGTAGACATCCCATTATTCATTTGTGCATGCAGGACATTTATAAGTACAAAGTACGGCGTTCGGGAGCCGGAGAGGGGCTGGTACCCACCGTCGGCTGCCCTGAGAATGGTTTTCCGTGGTTTTCCATTCTGCTGCACTAAGGCAAATGCCGAGACAGTTCCTAGTATAGACCATGGCCGCACACTCGCTCACATTTTCCGCACATCTCCTTCTCCGATACAAATCTCGTGGTCTGAGAGATGGCGTCACCGTCTAAGAAGCCCGCCTCCCCCTTCAGGGAAGGAATGAAAACATTTAGTAGTAGTAGTTTAGAGTATTATTATAGTATAGCGTATTATTGGTATGAATATATAATGTAATGATGTAAAATCAGAGTGAAACGTTTTGTCCATCAAGAATCGTCCAACCATCGTCGGAGATATCTGCATCTAGTCCGTATGATAGGGTCCACTCACCAAGGTATTTAAACTTGTGCACGCGGTTTATTGTTCCATATTTGGTATTTAATTGGGTCGTGCTGTGTTTCATGTTTGATATTATTATTATTATTATTATTATTATTATTATTATTATTATTATTATTATTATTATTATTATTATTAACAGTTTTTCTCACTTAACTCTGGGATGGTTACATTATTTGCTTATACACGAGTCTACACGCGGTTTGAGAACACTTCAATAGCTCTCCTACCAGAAAACCGCATCCCTGTTACGTCACTCTACGTGCTGACGTCAGAAAGTGAGTAACACATCTTGTTACGTAACGAAATAAGACTGAGAGTCTGTTAGTCACCAAAGTAGTGAGAGGAATTCAATTATAACACTGCAGCTTGACGTTCATAGCCCGACAGTTCTTTACCCAGGGGTGTCTGTAGGAGAATTCCAACCTCACTGACGAAGTCGTTTAGTCGCTGGCGTTCTGTCCCCAAGACAACGAACGAGACTCGGTTGAAACGCAAAACATTTGAATTAAATACTTGTGTCGTTCGCAACTGGTACGCAAACAGAAATTTGTGGGAACAAAGTCCAAAACCCCGGAGTTTATGAAGACGTCGGGTAGTTACAGTGGACATTAAACAAAAAATGTTTCTTCTTCTTTACAATGAAGCCTACTAGGGACCATATCTCAATTTCAATTCATCTTTCCTTGTTTTTTTCTTTTCCATTATTTCTAGTATTCCTTCACTATGCTTTATTCTTCCCTCCTCAGACTACTTTGGATCAGGTTTCCCTTTCGTTCTTCCTTGGAATCCTTTCATTGTTCAAACCTCATTCTTTAATCTCCCTTTCCATAGTTTCTTATCTTATTTTCTTTCTGAATCTTCCTTGACCTCTTGTATCCAGCGTCTTCTTGACTTTTTCACCCAATGAAAGTTGAATATCTGTTCTGTCAGTCAGTTATCATCCATTCTATAGACATTGTGTCCGAAAAATAGCAATCTCCATTTTCTTATTGTTTCTGTTACCCGTATATTTTATATGTCATAGTTTATTTCCTTATAATTTCTTTTTTTCCACTTTCCTGTTGTTTTCATTGTACCTAAGAATTTTCTAATGAGTCTTCTTTCTAGTATTCTTCCATTTTATCTAAACTATAGTTCAAGACTAGACATTTACTTGCGTAAAGATATTCTTGTTTCACCACTGTATTATAAGGTTTTTAGATACACATTTCTTGTTATAAATGTCGCCGGCCCCGGAGTGTACGGGTAGCGCGGCTGCCTCTTACACGGAGGCCCCGGGTGCGATTCCAGACCATATCATGGATTTTTACTTGGATCTGACGACTGGTTCGAGGTCCACGCTATCTGACGGTGAGATGGCGGCCCTGATCTAGGAAGCCAAGAATAACAGCCGAGAGAATTCTTCGCGCTGACCACATGACACCTTATAATCTGCAGGCTTCCGGGCTGAGCAGCGGTCGCTTAGTAGGCCATGCCTATTCGGGGCTGTTGCACCATGGGAATTTTGCTTCTTGTTGTAAAAATACGCTCTTGCCATCTTTGTTAACTTTCTTCTACAGCATTTCTTCTAAACCATTTTCCTGAATTATTTCTCTCAGGTATTTGAATTTCTTTACTTTCTCTATATAACCAATATTTGCAGTCAAAAATTTCGGGGCATTTGTTTATGGTTGTAATTTTTTCTTTTGTTTTTTACTGAGATTCTCAAACCTGTTTTGTTGGCTAGTTCTTCCAAGAGACTGATTTATATTGTTTCATCTGTCAGGCTCTCTCAAAGTATAGCAAAATCATGTGCAAATACTAGGCAAATTATTATTATTATTATTATTATTATTATTATTATTATTATTATTATTATTATTATTATTATTATTATTATTATTATTACTATTATTCGGCTCGTTGTCTGAATGGTCAACGTACAGACCTTAGCTTCAGAGCAGCCGAGATTCGATTCCAGACCGCGGCGGGGATTTTAACTGCGTATGATTAACTCTTCCGGCTCGGGAGTGGGGTGTTTGTGTTCGTCTTCTCTTGTATTCACATAAGTCACTAAGCTACTAATCACCACAGAAACATGCAGTAACGAATACAGTAGATACCTCCACATAGGCTATAGGGTTGGCGTCAGGTGGGAGGTAACCGGCCGTGTCTGAGACGACCATCGGTACATTTTCACCCTTCACCGAACAAGATGGGCGCACAGTTCGGGTTAAATAACTGTGTGGTTACATTCGGAAAATGGAGGGTTCGAACCCTTTAAGGTGGTTTTCAGTAGTTACACATTTTCACACCAAGCAAATGTTGGGCTGCGTCATAATAATCCAGACCACGGCCAAACCCCTCACATCCTCATGTCGCCAATATCTGTCTGTGTGTGAGCGCGACATTAAGGACACATGCCTGTGATAGTCACAGTAAAGTAGTGGATAATCACTATTCTTACCATCAAAAGTTGGACACAGATAGTTATTTAATTTAATAGAGCACACAAATTGCATATAAAGCGATTACATGTCATTTAAGCATAAGTCTATTATAGGCCTATTTCTCTTAGAGCATTCCACAACATGGTAACGAGGACAAGTCAAATCACACAGTGCATACACACAACTATCGTCAGGTTCATGAAAGATCCTAGTTTTGCAGAGTTTATAGTGGTATCCATGAATTGCCATAGAATTGATAAAATGTCGGAGATCCTGGTTTGTATTGATCCAAGTTCTATTCGTCATTGCTTCAGTCGAATAGAATTCAGGACAAATATCATTCCTTTTGGCCAATCTTTCATCCAAGGGTTTCTTCCAATGGTCTGTATAAGGTAGAGCGAGCTAGAATCTCAAATCTTCAATTAAAAATGGCTCCTTTGCAAGTTCATAAACCAATCTTGATCTAGTAAATCTGGACACAAAGAGGGTTGTCTTTAAGAATCGGGCTTTGATTTTTTCTAGAGTGTGTAGGTCATTCTTTGTTAGCTTAACCCAAACGATTTCCAGTCCATATGTTAAAATAGGGATTATTTTTGCGTCAAACAAGGTCATGGCCGTCTTAAGAGATAATCTATTTAAATTCTTGATGTCAAATATACGTCGTTTAATGTATCCTCTTTATACGTCACTTTGTCACTTGAGGATGTTCGTCCTCCCTTCCTGAAAATCATGTAAACAGTCTTTTCAATGTTCACTTGCAATTCATTTGTATCTGTCCACTTCTCCAGTGCATCCAGTGCTTTTTGTAGCTCTTTAACATCGTGTGATCCTAGAACCATATCATCAGCATATAAATACATGGTTACCTCGTTTGACACCTCTTTTATCGCTTGAACTACATCATAGATAGCTACATTAAACAATAAAGGACTGAGAGGGTCGCCCTGTAGAACGTCATTTGTCTGCGTGATCTCCCTCGATGAAGTTATATTGTCTGAAATGATGACAGTATTATTCCTTAATGTTATGGATCAGAATAGTGAGAGCCTTGTCCTCAACAAGAGAATCAAGCTTCTGGGTGGAGAAATGTGTCATGTACGATGAATGAATCAGTGGATTGTTATTAGCTTATTAGTTACCTGTTATACTTCATGGTTAAATTCTTATGACAGTTTATTCCTTGCAATGTTTTTCTAAGGATGAAAATTCACTCCAAGCTGTCGGAAAGGTAAACTTGGTAACTACTCATGTGATATGAATGATATTTTACAGCTGTTACCCAGAGCATGTATCTATAAAGTAGACTACAATAATTATATTTGGTAAAAAAATTTGTTTTGTCAGGAAACTTCAAATATCGCTCAATTTTTTTTCAAAAATGTTGTTGCCCTTATTTTCATAAATAAAGAGATACATTCATGATTATAGTTCATTTTTAAGATAACTGCGCATTACAACAGTGTGGAGTATTCTATTTGTATGCCATTAATGGTTACAGAGATAGTAAGAGTAATATTCTAAAATAATACATTTCTACAGGAGAGCAACCCATTTCAAAGCTTTCTCAGTAACTAGTAATATTAGACCAATTAAATATGGCACACTGTTTTAGTGTGCAATTGTCTTAATCGCGAACTACAATCATCAATGTAGCTCTTTATTTATGAAAAATAGGCCATAAAATATTTGGTATATAAGAAAAGTTTAATAGCAATATTTGAAATATTCCTACAAATAAACTATTTTACTAAATATGAATATTGTAGTCTTATTTGTACCTACATGCTGTGGGTATTACGTGTAAAAATATCATTGATGTCACACGAGTAGTTACCGAGTCTACCTTTCCGACAGCTTGGAGTGAATTCGCAGCCTTAGAAAAGCATTGCAAGGAATAAACTGTCATAATCAATTAACCATGAAGTATAACAAGTAACTAATAAGCTAATAACAATCTATAGTGTTCATTCATTACATATGATAACTTTTGTCCATCTAAAATAAGTATTTCTGTCCGAAATATGATGCCAAAAATAGTGATTTTCCTCTACTTTACTGTGATCTTCACAGACATATGCCCTTAAACCAATATTAGAAACAAATGGTGTCATCTTGTACTTTGGTAAAAATAAATTATCATAAATATGTCTCTTTCAAATGAAATTCAAACTGATAACAATTAATTTATTTGCATCTAACGAATCGTTTCCGAAGAGACACCTGCATGGAATTAGGATTCGACAAATGTAGGATGCAGTGCATCGGAAGGGGGAATCTGACTCACGGCTTATGAATCTACTACGAATGAAATCATCAGTTCTTTAGAATATGATGAGATGAGGCCTCTCTGACACAAGAACCTTCTATATGTCTCTCAGTTATGGCTATTCATCAATACTTCACATCGCAGCCTACAAGATAACATCGACCATCTGTACTAACGCCCCTCTTTGATAACATATCTCTCAATCAAAACCATCCATCAGTATTTCACATCGCAGCCTGCATGGGTGCTAGGAAATATCGCGTCCCATATTTTCTATCGCTAATTACAATTATTTCTCCCTTGTCTCCTTCACTTATAGATGAGCCGTTTGAAAAGGAAGAGACACTATCACTACTAAACTGTTGGTGTTGTATCATCACTCTATCCTGCAGCAGATGTTCTGTCATCATAAGAACCCTTTTCAACATTGAGTTCACCTTCTCTAGGATTCATTGATTCATATTCAAAATACTGTGATTTAATATTACTAATGTTTCGTTCACAAAGTTTAGCCATGACATCATTTGCTTCAAGAAATTTATCGCTAATTTCGTGACGCAGATTTTCCGTTCACCCACATCCACCTATATAAATAAAATCGTAGCGACCGTGTGTCTGTACATTGACTATTTTGGCGAAATTTCCATACAGTTATCCGCTTCAGGTGTAATAATGACCATCTGCATATTTTTTAGCTTTGGTGTCTGTCTGTTTGTTTGTCTGACTTCTTATAACTTGAAAACTACCAAATATACTTCTACCATACTTGATATTTAAAATCCATCTGCCTTGGGTAGGTTTTAGGGCCAATATTATTTCTCAATACCTAAATTTACTGGGGATTCATTCAAAATTGAAACTGTGATTTTGCACCGCCGCAAAATCTGCACAGCCGAAATTAATGGAAATCTACCATCTTTAATGGAAATCAATTTCTAAAGCTTTTTCCTCATGTGCATCATTTCGATAGGAGGATTCATAAGGGAGATATCACGCACGGTCCGTTTTTCAGGCTACGTCTAGCGGACATAGCCCAAATGTATTGTAAGTAGAGCAGATTCCTTGTCTATCTATATAAATAAAATCGTAACGACCGTGTGTCCGTACATTGACTATTTTGGGAAATTTTTGCACAGATATCCGTTTAAAGGGTAATAATGATCATCTGCATATTTTTTGGCTTTAGTTTCCTAAAAGTCCTAATTTTTACCGCCTTTCCCCAAAATCAAGAATGCAGCACTATCTGCCAGACGAGTTAGAAAATTGAAATTTGGCAAAATTATACAGTACGTTTTAGTCTGTAAATGACGGAAAAATTCCAAGAATTTTTAAATTTGTATCCCCGAAGTAAATCGAAACATCGAGGCAATTCTAATGACAGTTCAGACTTTCGTTTCGAGTATTTCCTGACTAAACCGTACGTCCTATCACAAAACGGTTGGCACAATCTCGGTTCAATTTGGAGTGATCTACAACTTTGTTCCTATGACCCTTTGTCGTATATCTCTTCCGTATACGTTAGATTTGGCTGTATTTCTCGACTGGAAGTACATTCTGCACTTTTTACATGCATTATTCATACTTTGAATCACTTATAAGAAATATAGAATCGTCAAATTCTACACGAACATTGGCCCACCCAGTAGCCATATTTAAGCCAAATGCTATGGTTGTAGCTGTCACATAATTATCCGAAAAGTAATGCAGTGTCAGACAATTTTACCCAAAATTTCACCCTATTCAACGTTTCTAATTCAATCTGGACCATGAATAGATGAGATACGAGAAAATATCATAGGACAAGCCATTTAGAGCGTTAAATACGGCGTTTAATGGTACAATCCGTTTGTCGGTATAGCGTACCTTTTAGCAGCAGTTAAACTGTAAATGAAGGTCTGCAATATTTTAAACATGCATATACGTTCGTATGTCGATCTACATATATATTCATTGATGTCGATTTGCAGCGATCGAGAAAGGATGTATCTTCTATTGTAATCAGTACTCCCCACATCGACTTTGACTGGCAGTAGGAACGGGGTCCTTCTCCAACTCCTGTGTAAGTGGCATTAGTGAGGAAGGTCCACCATTTTAAAGGATAATTCCCTTCTCGATTTCAAGATAAGGGAGCGTGCAATATTGTTCAAAACTCCCCTACACGACTTGTGTTTGGCAGTAGGCAAGGGTGCCCTCCATTATGAACAAACCTACCCATCTAAAATGTGACTGGCATTAGGCATAGTGGCCTGCTATTTTGATGGACACTCACCAACTCGGTGTGACTGGCAGTAAGCTGCCTGGAATTAGGAAAAGGGGCCTGTCATTAGAATGATAACAACACAACTCAATTTTGACTGGCGGTAGGCAAGTTGCCCGCCATTATCATAAAGACTCCTCAACTGTAATCTGTCTAGAAGTAGGAAAGGGGGCCTGCGATTGTAACGAAAACTTTCAAAATCGATTGTGACGCTGCATTAGGCAATGAGGCCTGCCATTATAATGTAAACTTCCCAACTCCATTGTGAATTGCAGTAGGCAAGTGAGCCTGCCGTTATCATCACAACTCCTCAATTCACACTTTACATTGGAAACGACGTATGGGGACCTCCCCATATTGTTTCTCGGATAACGCTAAGAGACATGCAATTTAAAAAAATCTTATTCACTGCATGTACAGTAATTTACTTCGATATCCGCATACAATGAAGAATACCGTAGCGAAGCACGGGTACATTTGCTAGTAAGACATACTTCTGTCAAAATCTCAGTTTCCTTATGTAGGTTGAGTGCAACGCCTTCCAGATAATTAATACATTTTTGGGGAAGGAGAATAGAGATTCGACTTCTTTCAGGCTATGTCTACGAATTTAGCAGCTTGATGTTTATTTCCTTTAGGGAAGAACGACGTTTCTCTCACAACTCCGTAATATCTATTGCGACGTGGAAAGTGAAAGATTGGTGTGGAGGAAGGCTTCTACGTGATCAATGTGAAGGGGCTGAGGACACTTCACAGGGAAGACCAGTAGGAGAAGAGTGGTGGTTGGAACCGGTCCTGAACCAGCACTTGACTTATCATCGATACCAATTTTTATCCCTATACGAGAGCAAATAGAAAAGTCTTTGACACTATTTTTTTCTTTCCAGTAACAATAATAAACATACAGGAAAATCAAAATACAGGCAGTGTTTAAAATCAGTAGTCATCGTTAGCAATATACACGATTCTGATGAACGAACAGTGCAAAGAAGAAACAAGACAGGTGAAAAAAGAAGTTGTTCCATATCCAATTTCTGTTTGGGGACTATAACCAATCCAACGTCTGCTAATTTCACAGTGTACCGAGCTCGATATCTGCAGTCGCTTAAGTGTGGCCAGTATCCAGTAATCGGGAGATAGTGGGTTCGAACCCCACTGTCGGCAGCCCTGAAGATGGTGTTCCGTGGTTTCCTATTTTCACACCAGGCAAATGCTGGGGCTGTGCCTTAATTAAGACCACGGCCGCTTCCTTCCCATTCCTAGGTCTTTACTATCCCATCGTCGCCATAAGACCTCTCTGTGTCGGTGCGACGTGAAGCAAATAGCAAAAAAATTTCAGTGTGGCGACCAACAGGACGTTTTTTGAATTTGGACTTGGTTAGCATCACCTTCATTCATACAGGACCGGGAGTCATCCTGCGCCCGAAACTACCAATGAGTTCGTTTGCCTATGTGCTGCGAAACTGGCTATTCTTTGCTGTCCTTCATTTTAGTGGTTTCATGATACATTATATAAGAATTAGCAATTGACAATCTATTTAGATAGTAGAATATTTTCAACCACCACCTTCTAGACTTCAAAGAAATTGTTTTTTTTCACTGGTTTTTCACGCAAATTCCAGATGCTACTTCTATTATTTGTTCTTAGGAAGTGTCCTCCAGCCCGTTTTTTCGTTATGTAACAAAAGTAGCATAAATCATTGGAGTTCTGATAGGCCGTACCCCTAAAGTTTATGCAAGTCTCATAACATAACCGTTGTGTACGGTAGACTATACTTGTTAGTCACTTCAGGAAGTTTACATTCTAATAATAATAATAATATTTGTTTTACGTCCCACTAACTACTTTTTAAGGTCTTCGGAGACGCCGAGGTGCCGGAATTTAGTCCTACAGGAGTTCTTTAACGTGCCAGTAAATCTACCGACACGGGGCTGTCGTATTTGAGTACCTTCAAATACCACCGGACTGAGCCAGGATCGAACCTGCCAAGTTGGGGTTAGAGGCCAGCGCCTTAACCGTCTGAGCCACTCGCCCGGCGGTTTACATTCTAATCTATTGCCATGACTAATATAAACCAAGTGTGGACTCAGCCATAATAGCATAGTAGTTTGTGGTCCCGCCACTGCAAGCACTGCAAGCGATTATATCCAACACGTGCTCCAGTAGTTTCACCAAGCCGGGTATAGAAAAGGTCGGGAGACGTTACTGTGCGAGATATTTCAGTGAATGAGTTGAAATTTCTTTGCTTTCAGTTCGTAAAGTCAGTTCATTGTGTGTTGTGTACTTCAAGCACGTACCTTATTTGGTTTCATTAATTTAATTGTTCAGCATGCCGTAGTGTTTTGTGCCGGCTGTAAGTCAGACTATGGTAGAGTAGTTGATGATACGCGATTTTTTCACCACCGGATAGAAATCAATTTGTAAAACGGGCCAGAGCTATTCCACGGAAGGATACTGAGTTAACGCGTAATAGCAAAATTTATCATATTCATTTCTTTGATGATTTGATTGTAAAATCAGATAATTTTATAGTGAAATGTGAAAAATTGGTTATCTCTCGCGTGAGATGAAAATTACGTCCAGGAGCAGTGCCTCATATTTTCCTTAATTTGCAGCCAAGTCTTCATGCAAGCTTTCGAAAAGTCCAGTAACCGACAAATTGATTTGGTAAGCAGAGTATTACCTTCAAAAAGTTAATGGGTGTTTGTTTTAATATGCTGGGAGTTATGTGCTATTTATCTGTATATGTAAACTCCAGTAATCTTTGCTTTCCGCAACACGTGATTAAAGCCGTACTGGTAGCTCTTATTTCCATATATTTTTTCATTGTACCCTGCCGTGGTATTTTAAGTATCTCTCATTGGTTTTTTAATAATAAAGTGCATATACTTATCAGTTACGGAGTAATATATTTCCTCTGGTATCATTCCTAAGACCAGCTGATCGGTACTGTGAAGCTTGCCTACTTGAGCGCTGCCTGCCGGGACGCGCTTGAACTCGAGGAGTTCTCACACTTGTTCCTATATTCGTCATGCTATTACTGCCAAATAGTGGTGTAAGAAACACTGACACCGGTGCCAGAGGCGGCACGGTAGGCACGGTGCCACGATTTAAAATGAACCAGTGCCAGTGGCACTGCCATAAAAATAAATCTGTGAAGCGTTTACAAGAATAAAAAGGTTTGTGACGTGAATATTGACCTTATTTACACTGTTACTAAAGAGAGGAAAGAACACACATCAATCAAGTCTGCTTTTCCATGAGTACATCGAACGGCATGGCGGGTACTGTTGCCGAACGAAGCACTATTGTGTGTGGCCACGTGACTGCCTCGTGCCAACGGCACGGCACGTACAGGCCAGTGCTTCTCAGATCCGTGCCGGTGTCAGTGGCAGTGCCAGGACAGATCGCTTCTACAGTAACTACTGTCACCCCGTCCTTCCAAGTGCTGCCGGACCGTGCCACACTATGCTTTATTCTCTTTCGTATATTATCGATTGTCTTGAATTTCGTGTCAATGGCAGACAGACGAAAATCTAGCCCTTTGTGGAGCTATTTCACTCCAGATGATAAAAACCAGTACATAGCAGTGTGAGATATTTGTACATTTTATATATCGTTCAAATCGAAGATAACATGTTTATTAGTGATGGGACATTCGATTCATTTTACTGAATCGATTCATTTGATTCCGTTCACGTTCCTGAATCGATACAGTGATCCGATTCACGGCTCATTGGTCACCGCTCCTACTGCATCTGTGTAGTATGTGCTGGTAAGACAGCAGCAACAGCATTCAGTGCTCGCAGCTGCCATCTGGTCTTCATACTATGAACTCCTTTCTTAGAAAAATGTTTCCGGCGACGCAGGGTGGGAAAGGTTAGGATTAGAAAGGTAGCAGGCATGGCCTGAATTAAGGTACAGTCCCAGCATTTCCTGGTGTGAAAATGGGGAAACTACGGAAAACCATCTTAACGGCTGCCGACGGTGGGATTCGAACCCACCATCCCCCGAATGCAAGCGCATAGCCACGCGATATTAACCGCACGACAACTCGCTCAGTCATTTATGAAAATATGCATTTTTCTATCAGCTGAAGAATTTTTTAAACGTCATATTTTGTATAGGCTACCCGAGATGTACAGTAGCCCGCTGGTTTTCTGATTCAACATACTGTTATTGCGTCTGTCCACATATGATTGAAGTCTTGTGCAACGATGTGACATATGAACTGAGAGAATACTGAGCCGTTCTTCCCAATATAAAACAGGTACTTTTGAAAGGTCATGAGCATGACTCATAGTCATAGGTCAGGCTAGAGTCGAGTTTAATTGTCAAATGCCAACTAAGTTATAATACTAAGATTCATTAAACTAATAAATAGTATAACCTAATAGCCTACCTACTTACTAGCTACTTCAGAATTATGTTGTGACTACCCTTTTTAACACTGCAAATAAATCCATCTATTATTTAAACCTCCCTGTAAGAAAAGGACAGTGAATGCAAATAGGTATTATTTTCAAATGAGCTGAGCTCGAGAGTCCATTATAGCATACGATTCTTTCAGTGTAGCATGGCTCACTGTATGTCTCGCTGCAGCGGAAGCTCGGCTCTCCGCGTGTCCAGTGAGCCGATAAGGAGCCGTGTGTATCTTGTGTCTCACTGAGCCGCGCTCGTTCACGATTCTTTCGATGTGCCATGATTCACTGTCTCGCTGCAGCGGAAGCTCGGCTCTCCGTCAACGTCCAGTGAGTGCGCCACCCAGCGCTGTCCGCTGGGAGTAAGCTGAATCGTGTGCCGTGAACTAGCCGTTCCTGTGAATCGATTCACTCGGACACTTCAATGAATCGATACACTGCTTCGAATCGTGCATTCAGTAGCCAACACTAATGTTTATAACAGCATACGTTTCGTTGTACTTGGAAGACCCCTTAATAGCTAGGCAGGTAGATCCGTTAAAATGGTGGTTGGGAAAAAAGCTTCAGTATCCCAACATTTACTATTTAGCTGGAAGTTGTGTGTTATAGCAACATCCGCGCCTGCCGAAGGTGTGCTTTCGCTGGTCAAATTTTCACTAACAGACTGTCAGCGAAGGAAGTGAAAGAAATACTGTTCTTGAATGTGAATGAAAAATTTATATTTTATAGTATTTTGCGTATAAATTTTGACTAAGAGACGAAACCTCATTTGAGAGTTATTTTGTAGTATTATGCATGTAAATATTAATATAAATTACGGTATATCTGTGTGTAGTTCCTTTTTTTTTTGGTCAATACATTAAGCGTGAACTTTTTTATACGAGTCCATTGAATAAGTAGTCATCGCGCACACTGACAGTGTTGCGGCACCGGTGTTTTGGCACGGTGACGCGTTTAGCACTGGCACTCTGCACACAATTGTCAACAGAGGCACTGGAACTTGCATCACTACTGCCAAAACATCCAGTCCCTAGTCATAAAAGTCTTCGCGGCCGTTAGTAAACTCACACCACCACCACTGCACACTTCTCAAAGCGAATGATGTACCCACTTGCCGGCTACACTTCCCTATGGATCTCAACGAGCATTCGTCCCTTGCTCCATAGAAAACGAATAGCTTTTCGCTGCCCATAAGACGAGAACTGATAGCGGCGCCGTGCCGCAGAGTAGGTGGGATTGAATCAGTGATGGGGAAAGTACAACAAAAACGTAGTTAGACTGAATTACAGTTACCTGAGAAATATTTTCCTCAATTACAATTGCAAGTTACTTTTTCAATAGAAATTAAAATTATTTTACAGAACGCTAGTCTTAAGGATTTTTTAAAATTTGTTTTACGTCCCATCGACACAGATAGGTCCAGCGTTGCCAACCGTAAGGTTTGAACAATACATTTACGGTTTTCAACCACTATGTACGGCTCGAATGTCAAACCGTACGCGTTGTATCCGGTTCTGCGAAATTTCTAAATGAACATTTTTAATATTCAAAATGTTCAGATTTTTTTATCAATATTTTTTCTCATATTTGAACATACCTCACTTTCTGGACATGTATGGCGTGGCCTCCATTTCTCCAGGAGGCTCCCAAGTTTTGAATATGTGATTCACCTTTGAACTGGATTCAGATCAATCAACGAAGCGCCTAAATAGTTTTACACGTGGGATTTTTCTGTCTTACCCTGCATTCGGGATTATCCTTTGAATTTTAATGGGTTAGAATGAATATTAGTACCGTACACTTTTACGATAAAGAATACGGTTTATTTTGAATTTCTGTATGGTTTTTCAATTTTCGGAAGTTGGCAACACTGGATAGGTCTTATGGCGACGAAGGACTAGGAAAGGGTTGGGAGTGGGAAGGAAGCGGCCATGGCCTTAATGAAGGTACAGACCTAACATTTGCCTGGTGTAAAAATAGAAAATTACGGAACACTATCTTCAGGGTTGCCGGAATTGGGGTTCAAACCCACAATCTCTCGAATGAAATCTGTCAGCTGCGTGACCCTAACTGCACGGACAATTCACTCGGTACTTCGAAGGTGTATATTGATAGCCCGTAAGGAAGTTTATCATCAGAGCGATTGGTTCCTATAGGTTCCAAAATAGCTGGAACGACCGCGGGTGTTAAGGTCCTTTGAATTATGTCATTCAAGGTATCTGAAAAACCTTCCCGAGATTTGTGGGCAACTTAAATCTTGGCGTCCTACTTAACCAACAATGGCACTGCAGATGCCCACAGAGTCACAGTTCGCCGAGCACGTTATAGGAAACAATTTATTCAATCCTGATTTCACAATGAAACCAAGGATTGCATATTAAATTATATATAAATACTTAAGTGTGTCAAAAAATTACAAAGAGACGTGTATAAATGAACAAACTTCATTCCCTGACTACTCCGTTATTAATAAATTGTATAATTCTACCCCTTAGCTTACAATGTTGGTCAAAACAATAAGGACATCCGTCAAAAATGACTTCTTCCTTGTCTCCGTAATATATTAATAATATATTTATAATACACTGATTGTGGATTAATGGAAACTGCAGAGAATGATAAGGCTTTTCGAAAAGTAAACATGGATTTTGGTTGCTAAATAAGAAAGAGAATTCTTAAAGTTTTAAGTACTGCAAAAAGTTATTTTGAGTAAGGAAAGCCTATCTTATGGGAAAACGGTAGTACTAGGACACTAAAAATTTGGCGTATCAATAAATCGCATAAAAACCTATCAAAACCCGTAATTATTGATGGTTTCTTAAAAAATTTAAATTTGGCGCCATCTCTTAATTGTTGTTTCCTAATGTTCTTTCCCGTTTAAACAGACCCGTATCAAACATCCCGTGACAATAATGAAGCTCTATCCTCAAATTTATGTTTTTGAATGGACTATCAAATTTGGGGGCCTTGCTGAATATTTCGAAGAAATATATGACCCCTCTCACTCGCCATCACATTTCCCACAATTTATTTAGGCTATACGTTTGATAATTTTATGAGGCTTATTTATATACCAGATTTAAGTGTCTTATTGCCACTATCTTCCCTAATGATGGGGTTCCAATCTACAATTGGTACGACTCCCAATCGACGCCGAGCATCATCGTTCCTTGCATGTTCGAATCGCTTGAGCCCAAAGCTCTACACTCCGCACTATCTTTTTTTTTTTTTGCTAGTTGCTTTACGTCGCACCGACACAGATAGGTCTTACGACGACGATGGGACAGGGAAGGCCTGGGAATGGGAAGAAAGCGGCTTTGGCCTTAATTAAGGTATAGCCCCAGCATTTTCCTGGTGTGAAAATGGGAAACCACGGAAAACCACCTTCAGGGCTACCGACAGTGGGGTTCGAACCCACTATCTCCCGGATGTAAGCTCACAACTGCGCGCTCCTAACCGCACGGCCAACTCGCCCGGTCTTCGCACTATCGTTCTGTACATCTTTGATTTGAGGTATACGGGCATCGGTTGATCACACAACACTCCAGTCTCCTGGAGACATTCTTCCAGGTGGCACTGACTCGGGTGCGGGCATCTGGAAAGCTGCCATATTTGATGAATATGAGAGAAGCGAGGTATTTGAAATTCTCAAATTTCTTCAACTATTTTCCACTGATGCTGATAGTACCATCAGTTTGTGTGCTACACTCCATATACTCTACCTTCCTGAGATTGAGTAGCAACCAAAATTCATCACGCTGTTCTTTCCATTGCTGCATTTTCTCCAGGAGGCCTTCGCGTCGTAAAACCGCCAAAAACATATCATCGGCGTAGAGGAGTGTCCATGGATGGGCCATTTGCAGGTCACACGTAATAGTGTCTCTGATAAGGCCAGGCAGTTAGGGATACGTGGCGGTACTGTTGCTGGATCCACTGGGCATCCGCTTCGTGGTCATTTTGGGACCGTAGAGCCAAATGAGTGCATGGGGGACGCGATCGAAGACATTCTCCCAGTCAAGGAACGCCATATTATGAATATTATGAATAAAAGAGCAGAATGACCCTACGCCTAGGGACACGTCCCTACGGTTGGAAACACTGTTCGAAGAGCTGTTTAACTCGGAAGCATTACTTGGAACATTATCATTCCTTTCAGTTATAGCATCCATTTGTTATCTTAACGACAATATTTTATAGAGCTAATGAAATGATGAGGAATAAATGTCTCACAAACACGCCTGTTTATCATCGGCCACTTTCTGTTAAGAGATTTCTTTCGTAAGCTTCTTTAGCAGAACAGTAATTCACAGTGGGCAAATGCCTAATGAACGCAAATCTAGATTAACATCCGTGTTAATGCTAATCCGACAAAAGAGGCTCGTAAATCAAGAAGACCCTCGCTTGCGGGTGAAGGAGCCTAAGTGTTTTTTCATTAGATCACAACTCGACCCTCCCCGGCTCGTTCAGACACTATATTGACAGGGAGATTGAAACAATATTATCGCAGTCTGGTGGCCGGACACGTGCTCTCCAGGACATATTGGAAAAAGCTGTGAGCTAATGTACTAGAAAACAATTTCTGTGCGTTGTATACGGTTGCTATACAGGGTGCTCCTGAAATATTTTCGCAATATTGATATCATAGGCATTCACACTTCCGAGTACATCAGGATTGTCGGTTATGGACTCTTAGATAGATGAAACAGGCAAATTCTATTTTTTAAAATCTGCACAAGGTAGCTGAAGCTAAATTATTAATAATGGTAATAATATTAATAACTAGCAGTTTCCCGCTGGCTCCGCCCGCAATGTACAAAGTATGGTGTTGTTCGTTACTATCCCCAAGGATGTATATGCAAAGTTTCGAGTTAATGAAATAAAGCACATTATCTGCTGTGGTAATAGAATGTAATATTATGTCAACAAAACGCTTGAAAATACATCACACAAAGAAATTGAATTAAACGTTCCTTGGAACACTACGCGCCGAACTAATAAATAGTCCTTCAAAGATCTTCCTCATGGAAACAAATATACTCATAACTTTTTTTCAGAATCTACCAATCTCAGAATTTCAGAATCTACCAATTTAAGTAGTTATTACCTCAAAAGAAAGTGCTTAATCGACTGAGGGTTTTTTTTTTACCAAAACGATATGATTGCTTCAGTGAGAAAGAATGTTGAAGAAATGAGACGTCAAATGTAATGTGCACTCATAACTTTCCTCAGAATCAACCAATTTTAAAAGTTAAGAGCTGAAATGAAAGATATTGATTCACTGAGTGTTCTTAGGCTAAAAATAACTCCGTATCTCAATTTCTTTTGCTTCAAAGAGACAAAAAATTGAAAAAATCAAATAATTTGACGAAGGCGGAAGATACCTGTAAGTGATTTATAGTACCTTATGATAAATCTGTGCATGAATACCTTTCAGTTTAAAAAATGAAGGAAATCGACCGGATAGAATGGCTGGACTGACTGACTTTAGTTTTCATAATTTTTTAATACAGCATATAGATAATAATAAGATAAAGCAAAAAATTAATTACTCCAACCGAAATGCCCAAGTCGAAATCAGAACCAAATGAAAAGGCAAACAAGAAAAAAGCATGTGTAAATTTCTCCGTTACACTGGAAAACATAGTCATATGGAGCTTAGAAGACAGGAGAGCGAGTCTGTTTGTTTCCCCTCTTAGTAGCCTCTTTCGACATGCAGTGGGTACAGATAATGAATGCATCCTTTCAATCCACCCACATGAAAGATAAAGAGTTGCATTAATCGAAAAATTGAAAGAAATAATTTCATCTTACTACCGCAGTGTTCAGAATTTTTATGTATTCCCGTTAAAATTATTTGCTACTGCTTTCTTTACAGCCTCTCTTTATAGGTCTAATACTTCCAAAAACATACATTTCCGTCCACCAAAATGGCGTCGTTCTTCCATCCATATGACGTACACTGGTTGCTTGGTTACTCTGTAGGTTTTTGTCCACGCAAAATTAATGACGCTAATTCCAGATGGGTGGTGGTGGTGATGATTAATGTTTAAAGGGAAGTACAACTGGGCAACCATCTTCTATTAATACTAATCAGAGAGGAAACAGTGGGAGGGATCTAAAACTTCAAAAAATGGTATCGGCCAAAGGAAGATAAGGACCACGAAGGGCGTGAGAATGAAAGACTCCTTAGGCCTCGGAACCTATAACCGTCGGGGTCGAAAAATGAACAAGAGTTGACCAAGGGAGGTCAGATACGTTAGATGAAAATGAGGAGCCTGGCACAAGTAAGTGGAAGCAATGCCAGGACTCAGCTAAGGGCCCCCCACGTCGTCACCCACGCTCCCAAGTTAGGAGCCCCTGGAGCCCATTTTAATCGCCTCTTACGACAGGCAGGGGGCACCGTGCGTGTTATTCTGCCGGCCCCATCTACTGGGAGAATTCCAGACAGACCCTCAGCCCAAAAACTTAGTATGCATGTTAATAATTCCACGAAACTGCATCAGTCATAAAACTCAACCATGGTATAGGAAGGGGCCAGGAGTAAGAAGTAAGCAACTTTGGCATTAATTAAGGTACAGCCCCAGCATGTACGTGGTGTGAAAGTGGGAAACTACGAAAAACTATCTCCAGAGCTGCCCGCAGTGGGGTTCGAACGCGTTTTCTCCCGAATGTAAGCTACGTGACCCAAATCACACAACCACTTGCTGGGTCACATATGCACCCTGCGGGTCAGGGTAACCACAGTATTTTCCCAACTAGTCAGTTACGTATCTCAAGGTATTCATGCCTCCATAAAAATGGTTAATTTTTCTATGTTTTGGTTTAACGTGTGTTCAAAGAGAAAGTAACGGTATCATACGCGGTTCAGAATTACGTAATTCAACGCTCAGTAGTAGATTTTGTGAACGTAAACTTCAGTCAACCTTTCAAAAAAAACATATCCGCATAACGAGAACCTTACTCACTAAGTACAACTACTGACTACCATTATAAATGAAAACTCGTTCCATTATATAAAAATTAATCAAGAAACACATTTATTAAACGATCAAGATTTGCGAAAGAAATGGTTAATGTCAAATATTGCTCATAACCTTCCAATTATCAACCTAATAAATAAATATTTTAATTACTGAATCAAATATTCTAGGTCAGCGCTGCCTTACTCCTAAACTAAGTTTACATATCTTAACATTCTGGGTCGCGTATTCCTGAAATGAATTGTTGCTTTGTTACATCTTCCTATTAAAATTTACATCTGGTCACTTAAGTATATATTACATCAAAGTCTTCAGACCACGGTCAAAATTCGGTATACCAATAAGTTATTCCATCACTCACGGTGTTAATTATATACCCTCATCAAAAATACGATCATAACATTGTTCAAGTTATCGCGGAAATGACCTGAATTTGAATAAAGTGTCCTGAATACAAATATCAGTGACCTAAGTTACATTGAAAATTATCTGAGTTCGTTGGTGCAGACTACAGTGAAGAAAATGAAATATTGAATGACGCACTAAGTTTCTCGGTCCGATTGCCACTTAAATTACGGCTCCTAACTAAATATTCGCTCTAATAATATTTCAGATTAACAAAACATCGATGATATCTTACGTAAATCTCAAATAATTTCCCTACTCTAGCTAGATAATTTCTTATGTAACGTATTCCAGTTCAATATACACATAGCCAATAAGCATTTTTCATATATAGATGTGCAAATGCCTACACAAAGATATTTCAACACTACATTATCACACTAGTTGCACACAAGTTTGATCTTCCACGCAATTACCATTCATTCAGAATATGATACAATCATGTATTCATTTACCCATCACCGGTTGTTATTATTGTCAAACCACTTTCACACTTCATTAAAATATGCGTAATTTTATTGTCCATACCTTGCTATAGGTCCTTCCTGGGGCATACTTATATTCCGTAGTCGCTTTACATGTGCTCCTACATCGCACATTAGATATATCATATACGTTTTACTCCCTGCTAATCTGCGCAATATATCATTTAAAATACCATATATACTTCCATTATCTCATTATTAACCTTCAATTCAACCCATATTTAATTCATTTAACATCTATAATTACCGCGTTTAACCTCCAATATTAATTAAACACAACGATACGTATCTCTTCAATAGCGCAGAATTCGTTCCTCAAAACGCATTTTGTCATACAATTCAACATATAACCCCAAATTCAGTATCTATTCTTTCAATATATTCACACAGCAAAGAGTATGGTAATTTAACTTAACCAATTCAAACATGCATCCCTCTATGACGTAACTGGGTTTGACTGGTACTACATCACTCATGGATCTTTCTAACTAACCGGGATTCTTTGAAATAGCTGTTACACTATGTCACATTTTTAAATCGTATTCCTTCATCCTTGGATAAAATAATGTAGTAAACACGTTACCATTCTGTAACAAGATATCGTCTTAAATATTTCACACTGCACTTTCTTATATTCACTGCACACTTAATTATCTCACGCTTAGGCTATTCAGATCTATTGCATATACTGGTAATACTCTACATAAGAAATTATACTACTTAATACTATTACTTAGCTCGCCATTCAATATCTCGGGCCTTAGTTGCTCTTCGGTCTGGTCGCAGGCCTTGGATCGGGAACTGGGCAGGATCTCCACCACTGGTATCTCAGGTAGAGTGACCTCCTCCACACGGGTCGGGTGGTTTTTAACAGCCAGGATGACATCTCCCTCCAGGTTGGTCTATGCCGGTTTAGCAAGCCATCATCTGTTCGGGAACACAGTAGACAATATGAGTCGATTCTAGAAAATATGAATTCATCATGGTTCTGCGTAGTATATATATATTTTTATAGTGATTGCTTCTTTATTTAGGCTGTCCTTGCAATTATTTCCACTAAATATAGCTCAACCTCGAGCTCTCACGTCTCAATCAACTTCTTGTTTCCAAACGACTTTGCGTCCAAGTATTTGGACGGACTTTTCAAAGCTTCTGGATTTTATTCCCTCTTTACGGTATTTCAACGTTTATCTGTTCGTTTCGTTCAATATTTCCGTCCTCTCAGCTTAAAACTTTACGTTAGATATTGCCAATCTTGCTTATTTTTGAGAGCGATGTTCGGGATATCTTGTCCTTACCACGTCAATTTTTTAAGTCAGTTTTTATAATAATCTGTTTGATCCTTCTTATTTTTTTAAAAACAATTCTATCGATTCTACACCATTGTACACCGCCTTCATAGTGGTAGGTCTAAATTAGTCATGGCCTTCTAGCATATATCAATATCGATACCCTATTATACATTTCTTTGCCTTGGCTAGCCTCTACCTTCCGTAGGCGCCATTTTTAATACGTCCAGTAAATGCATCGGGTACACATAGTAGGCATTCTTGAAAAAAAAAGTATGTGGTTAGTACGTCGTTTTCCACAACTGGGGCAGCAAATGTGCTCGGCTGACGTTCAAGTTGAGTGAAACTCCTCTCAAGATGTTCGGCCACCTTAATTTTGAGACGCTCTCGAGAAGCCATTTGATGCCCTACATTGGTTACTTTGGTCCTTTTGGAATTCTGACAAGCAGCTCTGTTGATTCCAATGCATTTTCGATCATGTTTTGAGCTATTCATTGTCCTTCCGGGCCGACATGCGTCCTGAAACCTGAAGATGTCAGAGGAAATAGGGAGGAAATATAACAAAACGGCCTCTCACCGCTGGCTGCCATGGTTCAAATCCCGGTCACTCCATGTGAGATTTGTGCTGGACAAAGCGGAGGCGGGACAGGTTTTTCTCCGGGTGCTTCGGTTTTCCCTGTCATCTTTCATTCCAGCAACACTATCCAGTGACATTTAATCTGTCATTCATTATTCATTGCCCCAGAGGAGTGTGACAGGCTTCGGCAGGCGGCACAATTCCTATCCTCGCCGCTAGGTGGGGCCTTCATTCATTTCATTCCTGACCCTGTCGAATGACTGGAAACAGTCTGTGTATTTTTATTTTCATAGCCACCCATAGATTATTCTTACTTTCTTAATCGGATACTTACGAATTTATGGTATTATTTATTAAGCCGGGGTGGGTTGTTCAGTCTTCTAAGCTCAACTTGGCAGGTTCGATACCGGCTCAGTCCGGTGGTATTTGAAGGTGCCTAGTGTCGGTAAATTTCCTGGAACGTAAACGAATTCCTGTGGGTCAAAATTCCGGCAACTCAGCGTTTTCGAAAACCTTAAAAGTAATTGGTGGGACGTAAAACCAATAACATTATTTTTGAATTTGTATGGAAGAGGTTACACGAAGTACACGAAGAAGTTAAACAAATTTATCCCCCTGCAACATATGCAACCTTTCCAGCAAAAGCGTGGTGCGGTTAGTGAAATTATTAACGAGGACGAGAAACTACCAAAATACTACTGAATATCTGCTCCATAGATAACTTATTATTATTATTATTATTATTGTACCGGGTGGTACACCTCTACGCCGCACGTTCAAATCTTGCGCCAATTGGAACACCTCTACTGGAGAAACACTGAACTTGGAACTAGACCAACTTAAATTTTTCCTCAGAAGATGTCACTACCGTAAATTTTGTGATTACGAAGTTGTCAGTACTGTGTGGATTTCAACTTGTTTTGTTTTCCATTGATCAAGAAGTGTGGACATTCTCTCATAGATGTCTCTACGAAAAAACTATGATCATGCACCTTGGTGCGAGGTGAAGGAACTTTATTTGAAGAAATTTTGTATTCATAAGTTTTTTCTTTACTAAATTTTGTTCATTCATTTTTGGGTTGGCAATATTTATTTTTCCTTCAGCCAGTTTCGAATTTAACCAATCAATAATTTCTGTAATTAATTTCCAGCCAATCCCGTATTTCTTCTTCGATTTTGTGCGTACCTTTTGATGTTAACCAATAAAACTCCGTGGGTGTGTCTTGATCATTCATGAAAGGTCTCGAACTTCCCCGAGGGTTTTTAAACTGCTTATTTTCTCGTCTCGCGGCCACTTGATTAACATCCAACCTAGTGTATGGACGTGTAGCAGGAGGCGGGAAGCGCCTCTTTCATCTGGGAGCAGGTCTTCAAAAAGGTAATGGCCATTTAACATCTTTATTTCTTGCTAGCTCAGCAGTTTACCCGCGGGAAAGGTCCGAAACATTTTACAATGCAACCTCATTTCCTAAATATGTAATTTTCTGCAGGCTTATGTAAAATCTTACTTAAATCTGTAACTGTAATTCGGGGATAGAGAGTGATTTACCCTCTCGAGCTCCCATTCATTTTGGTTTGAGGTGACTACGTTTTGGTAACTGATTTTCTTCTTTTCCTTAATGTTTTAAATTTCTTCCTTATACGAGTCACTTCCATAGTCTGGGAATAGCCCCTGTTTCATCGGCCTAGTGCCTCTTAGGTTTTAAGAATGTATGTGTAGGAGTGCAAATACACGCCTCCGTTCCTTTTGGTTTTTCGGGCCAGTTACATAACCTTTCTTTTTCTGCTAAGGCCCAGTAGGTTGGGTACAAGATACCCCCGTTTCATTTTGTAAGTTGTGCCTTGATGGCAATTAATTGTAAAGTCTGACATTGCCTTAAATAGGCTTGAAAAACTGAGAGCGCGTCTGCTCTTTTCTGGTGTTGTAAGAATGCCTCTGGGAGGCTTGAGGTTAAAAGTTGGGAGCAAGTGCTCCATGTGGTAGGGGTTTTCTGCCCCTTTGAACGAATTGTGCTTTTGTAAAACTAGGGGCGTGTAGCCCGAGAGTGTTAAAGTTCTGGAATCTTGGATCTTTCTAGTCTTGTTTCCAAATTGTTATTACACAATGTGAAATGTTGTTAAGGTTTTGTCATTGATTAATTGTTAAAATTCAAAAATATAACCTTTATTTGAAATTTTAAATTAACTTTGATTCTGTAGTTAGACCCATTCATCCCAGCACCTCTGCTGTTCCACAGAAATCCCGGAACAATTATTATTATTATTAAAAACAGAAATAAGTACTGTAAGTACATGTAGTCACATAAAAGGTAGCCGAAACTCGGAATATAAGTTGTTCACCGACATGTGTTGCTTGGAGCTCGCTCGTCTCGACCCCTACAATCGATATTCCACTCCACCTCACAGAGGACTTCCCCGCTGCGCTGCCGGCCACGGGTGGTCCGGGAATGTACACAAAGAAGAGCCGCTCCGTCACATTACCACACGAACACCACGCATTGAATTCACCTCCAACTTTTCAATCTGCAGTTATGGTTTGAGATTGTTTCTTAATTCTGACCTCTTCATAACTCTTTACGAAATTATCTTAACGACTTTCAATCCTCTTACGGAGTCGCTTTATGAAGGGAAGGGTACCTAAATATATTATTATTATTATTATTATTATTATTATTATTATTATTATTATTATTATTATTATTATTATTTCGCTGGAACCATCGAGGACCACGTCAAGTGATGTTACATTTGGCAGTGAACTTTGCTTTCTTTCGAGCCCGGAATTTCCTTATTCTTTGTGAGTGGGCCTGAATGCATTCCCCTGTCCAAGGGACACCGTGTCTTCTTTTCGGGTTTTGGTCTCGGTTTAGCCCGTTCGTGACTATCTTCTTTTCGGAAGAGACCTCTGTAAAAGTCTTATTCCAGTTTGATTTGTAGCACTTGAAGGTCTTCTTTGGTGTTTCTAAACCAAGGCATCGTGGTTTTAAGTTTTGAATCAAACAAGTAAGAAATGTGTTTGGTCAACAATTTTTCCGTCCATTCGTTTGAGGTGACCGTAAAACCATGCCCGTCTTTGATGGATCGTATCTGTAATTTTCTCTATTTTGTTATAGACTTCCATGTTGGATTTTTTGTATGCCACTCTTGTAGTTGGATCCATTTATTCCCCGCATGATTCTGCGCTCCTTTTTCACTAATTCTTTGAGGAGTCCTTTATTGGCACTTAGGGATAGGGTTTCGGCTGCATAAATAACTACTGGCTTCAGAACCGTTCATAGTGACGTATCTTAGTGTTTTGGGAAAAGTATTTTTTGTTGAAGATCGTGCGTGACGTTTGGTAGACTATTTCAAGTTTGCGTATTCATTCCCTACGTGCTTCTCTGTCCATTCAAATTCTCTTGATGTTCTCACCCAGGTACATAATTATTCTTCCAGAGTTTTGCTGTGCGTCACTGATGTTAGTCATTACTTCTGTTTTTTCAAATGATATTATTAATATTATTTGACGGAGCGATTTGACCGTGCGATCAGCGACGCGCAGCTGAAAGTTTGCATTCGGGATTTAGTGGGTTCAAATAACACTGTCGGAAGTGCTGGAGACGGTTTTCTGTGGTTTCCATTTTCACATCAGGCAAATGCTTGAGTTGTACCTTAATTAAAGCCATGGCCAATACCTTCGCAATCCTAGCCCTCCGTCACCGAAAACCTTCGACATGTTTGTGCGACGTTAAATAAGTAGCAACATTATTATTATTATTATTATTATTATTATTATTATTATTATTATAATCATCATCATTATTACGGACTCTCCCTATTTGTAGCCAACACCTTAAACGCCTGAGTATAGTGTAATATTGCAGAAATATGCTAACCTTCTGAAGAGTACTTGATTTTAAAGTTTATTAACAGATGTCACTACTTTTGCTTCGGTCATTTTTGTGGTAATTTGTCCAGCAGCCTATCTCCTGCCGTTTCTTCCCCTCTACTGCCCTTGTATCCCGTGAGAATTATTATTATTATTATTATTATTATTATTATTATTATTATTATTATTATTATTCAGGTTTTCTCTGGTTTCCCCGGTATCCAGTTGCATTAGGCGGAATTACGATCCAAGTCTAGTGAAACAAGACTAATCCTCAATACATTTTGCATTCGACAGATGTCCGACTCGTTGGCTGAATGGTCAGCGTACTGGCCTTCGGTTCAGAGGGTCCCGGCTTCGATTCCCGGCCGGGCCGTGGATTTTAACCTTAATTGGTTAATTCCAAAGGCTCGGGGGTTGTGTATGTGTGGCGTATTCAATATTAGAAATCATTCTAGGTAGGGCCCTCATCTTCACAGACATGCAGGTCGCCTAATAGGCCGTCTACTAAAAAAAGACCTGCACCAGGTCTCTCCGGAGGCCATACACCATTATTATTATTATTATTATTATTATTATTATTCGACAGATGAAACAGTTTGTTGGAACACTCTCGATGGTAAAACCCGTAAGCCGTAATTTAGACATCCACAAATCAAATATGTTAGGATTCTTACGGAAAAGTGTTTTGAGCCGAATGTCCAATGGAGGACAAACTTCACCTTTCAAGTTTGGAGTGATTTTGTTTAAAATAGCCCTGCGCCCGGTTTTGACCTGCCAGGAAAACATCGACTGCCCTTAGTAAGATTCGGACTAACACGGAATCTGTGTTGAACCACTTTATAAATTAGGTTTTATTCCTTTTTCCCAATGCGACTGTGGTGTTCCCTCACAGTCAGTTCACCATATTATCCACTCAGCGTGGGACGACTTTCACTACCTACCTGGCTACCCTCTGCTGCGGGAGGAGTAGAGCATCAAGCATGCTAGAGTTCAGGGTTTTAGTTCATCGGGCATAAGTGACAAACGGTTCGATGAATTTAACCAAAATTTTCAGTTTTTTGTTAATGCATAAACACGCAAACAGCATAAGTTAATGGAATTACCCAAGGTCAATGAAGTAGTGGAATCTTGTAATGCTTTCAAATCGAACAAGTGATGTGGCTGAACCAAATATAAGAGTAGCAAGTATCCATTTTTTAGTAAGATCTCAATATACGTTTATGTACTATGTTCATTAACATATATCATGCAAAACTTCACATATTTCCTCCACAGTAACTGGTACCTGTTCAATTACCTCGATCGAAACTAAAATAACGTACCGTGTGACCGCATGTGATGTTAAGCATAAATATCTGTCTGTTCTACTACCATCTATACGAATTGGACAGTTTCAAAAACTTTTCACAGGATATAAACAGTTTTTAGCAGCATTCGAGGCCCTTAATCTGCCACAAACATTTCCCCTTGCCCTCTCTAATGAGCATGAACACTGGGTGTGCAGAGGCTCGCAGCATTGCAGTCGTGGGCAGGCAGCCTGCCGCTATCATTGTATCGGGCGGCATGTATCTCAGGGTACTAAGGGGGTCCGGCAGTTCACAAAATGGCCTCCACAGCGCCAGCGCCCGGCCGCCGCTTCGACCAAACTGCGCAGACCGCGTGCGGGTGCGACCTATATGGCGATGTTAAGTGGTATCGTAAATTAAGATAACCAGTCCAGCGTGATGTAACCCAGACGGGTGCACTACGTGATGATGGATTTAAGACCAAAAAGAAAGTAATTAAGAAGAGATTAGGGTAAAAGTCGCGACCGAAAGCTTTCTTCGCTTACGCTGCCTGAACTGTCAGCGTTAGGCCCAAGGTGTAAGCGTACGAATTGTAGAGCATAAAAAGCTCTACAAAAAAGTCCGCGACGGCATATATTTATTTCCAACCGTTTACCCCGTACAAGCGACCATCCGGGTAAAAAATTAACACCTTCAAATTAAATATCCATGTTCTTCACACACAAACCCACCATCAATTACATTACGAACCATAATTTCCCGCATATTAAAAGCAACATCAATGTTATGATCATTACTTTCACTCTCAGATTCTATATCCTAGTCCTTGTTTAACGAGACTATCTTTTCCGTATCATAGTTCAGTAAAATGTTAATTTTTTAATTTGCGATCACAAGAAAAGGTTTAGCTGCCATGATGTCAACAACAGAACTTGTCTCTATTTCAGATGCGATATATCGTACATAACCGAAAAAAACTCGATAGATATGCACATCAAATGAAAGATCGATGCTTCTTCTACAGATGTATCTTACTACCTTTGTAATAGTTCAAGAAATATTCGCTAGATAGAAGCACAAAGCAGAAGCTGCTACGTGCGTGCAATGTACGGCACTCCACGTTGAGTGGTTAAATAAGAATGCGACAGAAGGGCATATGAGGAAAATCGGTCCGTTTTCCTATAGACAACACCCGCTGCCATACAATGGATAGGAAATTTAGACCAAGATATAAGTCTGCCTTGTCACGGACCCCTGTAAATTTGTAAATATTAGTTTATATGTATGCCTACACAGGGTGAAGCCAAACTCCACCGATAAACTTTCGGAGGTTGTTCAGGGATAACCTATGAGCATATTGGCTTGTTACAGTGTAATTGAATTTCGTTCGGTTTGTTGTCCCAGTTAGCCTGTATTCTACTAAAAATAATAAATGATAGTTCTTGACAAACGCCGAGGTTTCGAAATGTTGTCCCTCAAGAGTTCCCCTTAACGTGCCGGATGCCAACGATGCCGTGATCATGGTGGTAGACATTTTGAACAATACCTGTAAGTGAACAGTTCTGCTTTTGTTGCGTACTGTACTGTACTGTACTGTACAGTACACTGACGAAACAGACTGAATACACTGTGACTAAAGTGTACGTGTTTCGTCTGAGGGTTGTTGCAACATTCTGTGTTTTGTGTTGTGCGTGTTGGTTATTGCGTATTACAGGCTTTTTCACTGATATGAAGCTATTCTCACAGAAACAATGATGATTGGAGTAACAAACCGAATAAATCGTAATTACATCGTTACTTTGTAACGAGCCAACGCAGACCACGGGGTCGGTGGAATTTGGCTTCACGCTGTATATCGGCTGTCAATTGAAAGTTTACTTACCATTGTGATTTCGTACATTGTTGTTACAGCTACTGCCACCCTATCCTTGCTGTGCGCTGTGTAGGTAGTTCCCGATGTTTGCAATGTGATACCCAGATATTTAAAGCTGCTTTGCAATTCGTAGAGGTTCTATCTTCCAATACTGTTCTTACTTTGCGGAAAATCAACTGCACCGTTTTCAGCTGGTTAACTAACAGCACATGGACTTCGACTGAATGCAATGAAAACTGAGAATATGATGTGCTATCCGCAGGCGAATGGAACCATTCAGATAGATGGCCAAGATCTTCTTTGGTCAATGCTGAGTTTGACACCATTTCAGACACCCGTGCACAAGTACATGCGGCCTGGATGAAGTGGTGGCAAACTACTGGTGTTCTATCCGATCGTCGGATACCGGTCCACCTAAATCCAAGGTTTACAGGAATGTTGTTCGCCCGGTCGGTCTGTATACTGGCCAGCAGCAGTCAAGCACGATCAAGCACTTCGCGTCATGGTGTTGCGTATGCTTTGCTGGCCACTTGGCCTGACCCGGCTAGATCACGTCACCTACAGAGAAATCCCGAAAATCGTGGGAGTTGCCCCATTCGTAGACAGGATGCGTGAAACCCGACTTGGGTGGTATGGCCACGTAATGCGCGGAGAATGTCCATCTATTGTACAGACGGCACTTCGCATCACACCTTCTGGAAAGAGTCCACGTGGTCGTCCGAAGAAACGCTGGCTTGATCGCCTTCAACAAGACATGCGCTATGTTCATCTTGTGCCACGCGATGCGCTTAATAGAACCAACTGGAGATTACCTTGCAAAACAGCAGACCCTGCTCCACTGTGGCACAAACGTTAAGGAGATGATGATGATGATGCACTCTTCCCACATAATTACCTTGTTGAAGGCAGAACTGGGTGTTTTGGATGCCAGTACACTGTCATCAGCGTACGTGTACATTTTTACTTGGTCGCCCTCTCGTTCTTTGCTTCCCCTATTAAGTCTAGGACCGCTACAAAGTCAGACTCAGTAATACCCTGCAATACGACATTCGTCAGTACGATTCGTTTTGGAAGAGATATACATTTTTTTTCTTTGCGTCGCACCGACACAGATAGGTCTTATGGCGATGATGGGATAGGAAAGGCCTAGGAGTGGGAAGGAAGTGGCCGTGGCCTTAATTAAGGTACAGCTCCAGCATTCTCCTGGAGTGAAAATGGGAAACCATCTTCAGGGCTGCCGACATCGGGGTTCGAACCCACTATCTCCCGGATGCAAGCTCGCAGCTGCGCGACCATAACCGCACGGCCAGCTCGCTCGGTAAGAGATATATCGTCATTAATCATTATTATGTGATTACAGCCAAGAATAGTTCCGAACATGTTCGTTAATGGGTTAGTGCATCCTATTAGAGATTACAGTTTTCCCAGTAGTTTTCCTCCGTCAACCAAGTCAAACGCTTTCCTGTAGTCCACGAACATCGTATAAAGTTTTCCATTTGGGTTTCTTAGAGCATCCTGGATGCCATCTGTTAAATTTCGTGTAGCATATTAAAATTTACGCCTGCGCCATTGTGTAGGGGTAGCGTGTCTGCCTTTTACTTCGAGGTCCCGGGTTCGATTCCTTGCAAGACCAGGGATTTTTACCTGGATCTGAGGGCTGGTTCGAGTTCCACTCAGCCTACATGATTAAAATTGAGAAGCTCTCTGACGATGAGATGGCGGCCCCGGTCTAGGAAACCAAAAATAACGGCCGAGAAGATTCGTTGTACTGACCACACAACACCTCGTAATCTTCAGGCCTTCGGGCTGAGCAACGGTCACTTGGTAGGCCATGACCCTTCAGGACTGTTTGTTTATATTAAAATGTACCGTTAGGATTAACTTCATTTTCGATATTCGGGGCTTCATAACTTCATTGCTCTGCCAATAAGGTTAATAGTTCCGCAATTATAAGCAAGAATAGTCCTGATGATGTAAATTGCTTTCTAAGAATTGGTTTCGTGGAATTGCCCATTTGGGTTTTTAATTCGGCTGTTGTACGTAAATCTTGAAGTTTGAATCTCAGTTGGCATGAAAAAAGAAAATCCTCAGCCTCTTCCTAGTCATTCGACCGGGTCAGGAATGCAATGAATGAAATCCCATCTAGCGGCGAGGATAAGAGTTGTGCCAGCTGCCGAAGGCTGTCGCACTCCTCTGGGGCAATGATTAATGACTGAAAGATGAAATGAAATTATATTTAATGGCGTTGCTGGAATGAAAAATAACAGGGAAAACAGGATTACCCGGAGGAAAACATGTCCCGCCTCCGCCTTTTCGAGCACAAATTTCATATAAAGTGACCGGGATTCGAACCACAAAACCCAGCGGTGAGAGGCCGGCGCACTGTCGCCTGAGTCATGGAGGCTTGAGATGGTATGAATATGATAAAATATCAACACCCACGTATTTCTTCATCCGTCCAGTTTATTCCTAACTTACCATTTACCTCCTCATTCCAATCACCACCCTGCCATTGTTCTCGCCTGCTTGTACCAGCAATCATTATCTCTTCTTCTATGTCTGTTATTTCACACTTTAAGATATGCTGATTTCACCCCCCTTACACTCTCGCACAACAAAGTCGATTTGACTGATGTAAATATAATTTTCCTCGAGAAATCACTTCTTTCTTGCAGAATGGCATTGTTTCCAACTGCGAGCAAACTTCATTAGTTTGTCTGCACTTTCATTAAATTTCACCACCCTGAGAGAATACACATCCTAAATGCTTTAAATGTTCTACCTCCACCAATTTAGTATCTCCTATCTGACATTCAAACCACTTAGATTGTTTTGTTTTTTTCAATTTGATTTTCGTCTCACCGGCACTGATAGGTCTTATGGCGATGATAGGAAAGGAAAGGGCCACAAGTGGGAAGGGAGAAGCCGTGGCGTTAACTAAGGTACAACATTTGCCTGGTGCGGAAGTGAGAAACCACGGAGCACCATCTTCATAGCTGCCGACAGTGGGGTTCGAACCCACTATCTCCCGAATGCAAGCTCACAGCTGAGCGCCCCTAAGCACACGGCCAACTCGCTCAGTCTAATTTGAAAATAATAATTTTCATATTAGCCTATACCCAAGTACATAACTAAATAAATAACCTACATTACAATAAACTACCTGAACGAACAAGAAAAAGCTACATGTTATGATCTCGACATCAGATCACAATATTTTAAAGCTTTACCGAGAGATAGCACCCCACTCCTCTCGTTCCAATTAGTGAGTGAAGAAGCTCCTCTGCTAATGACACTTTATTACCGCGCCCTCAGTCAATCAGGGTGACAGTTTTCACTCTCACAGGCCTCAATCGCACGCCAGGTACAATGCTCCGTGATTGATGGTTCCAACAAGCTGCTTGAATTTAGATGGAACAATATGTCAGCCGAGTTTTTATTACTGTTTTTTGTGCTCGCACACACACGAGAGTTTTTAATTCTGCGAGCTGTCATTTGGCGGATATATCATGTACAGACATAGACACACACATCGCTCCCACACTCCAATGACACCATTACAGGACAAATTATAAATTTGCTTGTCATGAATAATTTACTAGCCGATAAAATTGGTTTGGCATCACCCAAACGATGACAGATTTATTATAAGTATGTTAGGGACTTGTGTATACACATCCATTTACTTAGCTGCTCAGTTCTTGGAAAGTGCCATACATTGTTTCTGTGTTTCACATAAATTCACTTAAAGCAATTAATCCCGGTGCTCTGAGTTTATTGGCTGAAACTTTCCAGACTGACACTCTCCAGGCCACAAAGTGTTATTTCAGACAACATTCTAACTGCGATAATTTAATGCAGACAGGCCCGAAGGTTGAACGATAGGAAACAGAGCGTCGGCTCGGTTTAAACTGATATGATTCCGTTAGGAATAATAATAATAATAATAATAATAATAATAATAATAATAACAATAATAATAATAATAATAATAATAATAATAATAATAATAATAATAATAATAACAAGAAAATTGGAATTATGAGCACACATTAAACTATACTCAAGCCAACAACTCTGGCTCAAAAAGTGGTGCACATCATCACTGTTTTACAGTTTTAAACATTCCCACTTGACATACTCTTGAAAAATATTGACCTATTCACCAACTGAATCATATTTTTGTTCTTTTGAATGTGTTAATAATATCCTTGTATCTTGCCTTTTGCCTATCAGCTGATGATGTCCATAACGTGAACGAAACATGTCCTGAATTAACGTATTTATGTTGTCTTGAAGAATAATTTCTGTAATTAACATTCTGTAAGATTGGACCCTGTTAGAAACGTAATTCATTCCAGGGCCTCCAGAGTCAAGGAGAAAAATGCTGACTATTTAGCTATGGAGGGTAGCCATATTCTACTAAGTATACATCCGTCCCAACTGAATCATATTTTTGTTCTTTTGAATGTGTTAATAATATCCTTGTATCTTTCCTTTTGCCTATCAGCTGATGATGTCCATAACGTGAACGAAACATGTCCTGAATTAACGTATTTATGTTGTCTTGAAGAATAATTTTTGTAATTAACATTCTGTAAGATTGGACCCTGTTAGAAACGTAATTCATTCCAGGGCCTCCAGAGTCAAGGAGAAAGATGCTGACTATTTAGCTATGGAGGGTAGCCATATTCTACTAAGTATACATCCGTCCACTTTGTTAAAATTATTCGGGTGTTCAGCATTTTTCTGCCGCCTCACGAATGATTCTAGGTGAAAAATATTTCTCTTCACAAATGGCAGATGTTGCATCAATAATTATTTGATTGTCATTATGTATGGCATGTTCTGCCACAGCAGACTCCTCTGGCTGGCAAAGATGTAAGTGCCTGGAATGTTCCTTAACCCTCGTTGCTGCGGTGACGGCTATATACTTGACTCTGGAGGCTCTGGAATGAACTACTTTTCTAATAGGGTATCTCTCTATCTTGAGTCTGCTTAATATGGAGTGACAGTTGGCAATACAATCTTTGTTATTGCTCTGAAGATGATTCTGGTTGCAGATTCAAATGCGTCAGCATATTAAAAGTATTACACGACCTAGCAACCCCAAAATAATGTTATGTTGTTAATTTCATTTTTTGTATTATTTTCTTGAAAGCTGGGTTTTTTTTTGTGTGTGTGTGTAATTCTCTGACATTCTATGACTCATAAAATGTACCGTTCTTATACCTCACTTCCCTTCATCTCTTTCCTGTTCACTCACTCTCACCCCTGACAGTCCGGTCTGCCCTGGGCTAAGCACGAGACCGCCCTCTTGGAATGGCCTGTCATAAGTGACTCAAGACCGACTAGGTTCGCTCCTTTTATAGGCCAGCGAAAGAATATCGATAAAATATTTTGCAGTTGCCATTTCTAAATTAGTCCGAGCGCTTTCTCTATTGTTAGTCAGCTTTCAGCATCTTCTAAGGAGCTCAGCCAACTTCAGTGTCACGTCCCTCAATAATTCGCCGGGGCTAACGTTCTGGCCCCACCGACATTGTCACCGCTCCGCTGCCCCTGCACCTACAGCCCTCATTGTTGGAAGCACAATACATTCAGGAAGATTTGTAGAGAAGGAGAGAAACAACTTCACTATATAAACGAATTAAGTGAAGCTGCTCCAAGTACTGTATGAGGTGCAATAATGCACAGTTTCAACAAATAACAATACCGTCGTTTTTACTTGAAATTTAGCTCAAAGGTAACATCGCATTTTTCTTGCTCAAAATATTTTAATTCCCATGTATGTGGCCATTTAATCCCTAATGAATCAGCCAGTATGTCTCTACAAATGGTACCGAACGAGCTAGCCGTGCGGTTAGGGGCGCGCAGCTGTGAGTTTGCATTCGGTAAATAGTTGGTTCGAACCCTGACTACCGAGCTCGATAGCTGCAGTCGCTTAAATGTGGCCAGTATCCAGTATTCGGGAAATAGTAGGTTCGAACTCCACTGTCGGCAGCCCTGAAAATGGTTTTCCGTGGTTTTCCATTTTCACACCAGGCAAATGCTGGGGCTGTACCTTAATTAAGGCCACGGCTGCTTCCTTCCCACTCCTAGCCCTTTCCTGTCCCATCGTCGCCATAAGAGCTATCTACGCCGGTCCAACGTAAAGTAACTAGCCAAAAAAAAAACCTGACTATGGATTGCCGTAGTTTCCCATTTTCACACCAGACAAATGCTCGGGCTATAACTTAATTATAGGTCTCGGCCGTTTGCTTCCCACCCCCTGGCCCTTTTCAATCGAATCGTCGCTATAAGACCTAACGGTGTCGGTGCGACGTAAAGCAACTCGTGAAGAAAAAGTACAGTAGAGTCGAACCTCGATATCTCGAACCTCCATTACTCGAATTTTCAATATCTCGAAGTAATTTAAATTTCCCGGCCGTTTGTCCTATTGTTCACGTGCATTTATTTCTCTATTACTCGAAATTCGGTTACACTAATTTCTCGTTTTCTCGAACCAAACATTTCCTCCCTTGAAGCAAAAAATACTCTGTAACTCGAATTTTGTGCAACATTAATTGTCCGAAAAACTAAATTTCTAATCATCGGAAAATCGGCGAAGTGTCTCTGTTTCTCGGGTGTGAATTAATTACGGTCACGTACGAAAGCATCCCCACGAAGTCGCGGATGACAAGCTCCACTTACGAATCTCGTCTGCGTGCTATTGACGAGAAGTTTCAACGTGAAGGGAGGAAAACTTAACAGTAACAAACAGAAGAGACTGATGGATTATTCCCAAAGGTGTTAACGGACGTGTTTCTTGTTTCACTACTGTATGTACTGTATCCTGTCTTCTAAAAAGTTACTATAATAAGGGTTGTAATTAAAGTGATGCCGTAAAATAGAGTTTGTATGTATATTTTTAAATGCTGTTAAAATTAATGTATTCAGTATAAGCCCGTAGATACATATGACTCAATTATGTGTTATACATGCTCATAAATGGTATTCTCTATATCACGAAATTAAATTTAGGCCCAGAGGTGATTCGAAATATCGAGGTTCCACTGTACATACCGTCGCTGCATTGGCAAAACCTCAATGCCCTTCCTCTCCATTATTCTCCTTAAGACTCGTCACGCCTCCCATCCACATGTGGATGTGCAAACCATCAGAACAATGCCCGTTGTGTTCGTTTTCGCATGCTCGTGTGTAAAGGAAATTGAACCGTACTGTACCGCGCTGTATGCAGGTATGCATGACGTGTTTACGCATGCCTACAGTATAATACAATTAAGGTTCATTTTCGTTTACCCGCCCGCATAATGGATAGGAAGAACAGAGGTTTTGCCGGTACAGCAACGATATGATTATCAATTCTCTCATACAGACGGAATTTCTTGAAAAACTTAAGGACAGTATCTGAAACTGGTCAACTCCTATATGAAAATCCACAGCCTGTTTCCAGTCATTCAACCAGGTGAGGAATGAAATGAATGAAGCCCCATCTAGCAGCGAGGATAGCATATGTTCTGGCTGCCTAAGCCTGTCACACTCCTTTTGGGCAATGATTAATGAGTGACAGATGTAATTATGTTGGAGAAAGAATGGAATGAAAGATGACAGGAAAACCTACATCAATCAGAGAGAAACCTGTCCTCCGCTTTGTCCAGCAAAAATCTCGCATGGAGTGACCGGGATTTGAACCAAGGAACTCAGTTTTTTTTTTGCTAGGGGCTATACGTCGCACCGACACAGATAGGTCTTGTGGCGACGATGGGATAGGAAAGGCCTAGGAGTTGGAAGGAAGCGGCCGTGGCCTTAATTAAGGTACAGCCCCCAGCATTTGCCTGGTGTGAAAATTGGAAACCACGGAAAACCATCTTCAGGGCTGCCGACAATGGGATTCGAACCCACTCTCTCCCGGATGCAAGCTCACAGCCGCGCGCCTCTACGCGCACGGCCAACTCGCCCGGTACGGAACTCAGTGGTGAGAGGTTAGCGCGCTGTCACCTGAGCTTGAACTTTCTATATATTTATTTAAAACTATATTACTGTAAGTGTCAAGACACATGTGCCGTATACATTTCAAGAAGTTTGGCCGTTCAGATGACGCTAAGGCCGACGTAGAAGGTTAGTGACTGGCGTTGAGCGAAGGTTTATCGGCCGATAAATTTCGCTCAGCCGCCTGGTCATTAGATCATTTGATGGCCCGGTATAACACATCAATTGTCACCAAGTTCAGCAGCTCCACGTACTCACTACAGAACAAATATGCTTCTTTCCCAATCATGTATGACCAGCAACTGGTGAGAGTGTGTTTATTGTAATCACTAGTAATAAATATAGTTAGTTCTTGTTTATACCAGAAAATACTAAAGAAAGTCCACTAATGAAATGTTGAAGGAAATAATGAATATATAATTTACTAACATATATATCCCAGGAGGAGTCCAAAGAGTGGCCCGCGAGGGCTTTTAAAATAATTTTAGAAATGTGAAGACAATTTACAAATAAATAATTCATAACTCGTTCAAAATGTATTAACTTTTTACCCTTTATAGACCCAACACAGAACTAATTCATTCTTTAATATTCTTTTCTTTTTTAAGTATTCACTTGATCTGAATAGGTTATTTTTTTATTTTAAAAATCAAAATCCAAACCTCGGCAGAAAATAAGCCCTCACAAAAGAAACAATGCTAAATCTTAACCACTATAAAAATGGCTATGGGATCTATACCAACCTCACTGTGGACATTTATGCAATATAGCATGCAGTGAATACCAAGAAATACTTTAATTGCCATTGGTTTGAAGAGGTTTCGTTTCTTTCTTTTTCCCCCATTGGTAGTATCGGCTGGTACACAGTACTACACACTCGAATAAATTTTCAGGGAAGTACTTCTCGAAGTACATTGCTGGGATTTTTGGCTCTTACAGCTGTTGTTGTTCCCTTCACACTACTCCCACTAAAGTGTCCTTCTTTAAGCTTTTTTTGGATATGTTATCTAATTCAGTTTGTCTTTAGGTAATTGTTTTTTCTTTTTGTAATTTGGCAAATATTAATTCAAATGAACAGACGTTGTTGGGTGCTCTTCTTCAAAATTCAGTTGTCGTGGGTATAATAGTATTTATTTTTAATTTCACATTTTTATGCAAATGTAAAATAGCGTTTTAAGTATTTAACATTATTAAACCTTCATCTCAATATTGAACTATGCATATTATTTCGTACTAGTACCTCTGTTCTATTCGCGGAATTTTACGAAAATTGGCCTGTTATTGAAGTGCAGCCCGCGTTCATACCTAAGATTGCCAATGAGGCCGTCGACCCCTTACAAATTGGAAACCCCTAATATATCCTATAAGGACCTCCATGACTCAGGTGGCAGCGTGCCGGCCTCTCACCGGTGGGTGCCGTGGTTCAAATACCGCTCATTCCATGTGAGATTTGTGTTGGACAAAGCGGAGGCGTACTCCGTTCCTCCCTGTTCCAGTAAAATTCGAAAAAAAGATATAAATTTTAAATGACATTTTACAATCAATATACTAATCGAGTAGGTACAGCCTATATTTAGGTTATGGACATTATAATAAGCTTTTGTCGTGTCAAGAAAGTGAAACTCTTTATATTTCGCAGAAAATTTTGCTCCGCGTCTTCAGAAGAAAATTTCGACTCTTCCCGAGAAAGTCTTCTACAATGGGAAGTGTGTCTCCTCGAACGTGGACATTTCCAAGAAGTAAGGGGGTGAATAAAGTTTCTTTAGACCCCACATTTACAAAGAATTGTGAAGATTCTCAAGTCTCAGTATTCATCCTCACTTAAAGTTGCGATATCAAATACCATACGCATAAATGCTTCAGGATCCTCCAACATGTAAGAAAATGACTCAAAAAATATAAAATAGTCTAATAAATTCCATAAAATGACCAACTAATGAGGTATAATGTTTAAAACATGACATAAAAGTACAAAATATCAAAAAATAATAAAAAATGACATTGAATTAGCGTTTATACAATGTGGGAACTCTGATCAGGATTTCTGTACAAGTTAGCAATGCCTGTTGTAAACCAATTATTATTATTATTATTATTATTATTATTATTATTATTATTATTATTATTATTATTATTATTATTATTATTGCTATTTGATTTACGTCACACCGACAGAGGTGTTAGGAAAGGCCTAGGAGTGGGAAGGAAGCGGCCGTGGCCTCAATTAAGGTACAGCCCCAGCATTTGCCTGGTGTGAAAATGGGAAACAACGGAAAACCATCCTCAGGGCTGCCGACAGTGCAGTTCGAACCCACTTTCTCCCGGATGCAAGCTCACAACTGCGCGCCCCTAACCCTATGGCCAACTCTCCCGGCGTGAACCAATTAAATCCTAGCCCTGGTCATTAAGCATTGTCCCACAGGAGTGCGACGCCGCTAGATGAGGCCTTTATTCATTCCATTCCTGACCCGGTCGAATGACTGGAAAGAGGTTGTAGATTTTCATTTTTTATATCCGATAAATAATACTTGGGCGTATCTGTAATAGTTAAACTAAGACTTCTGAGAAATTTTCTATTTTCGAACTATTCTAGGATAACTACTCCTCATTTCTACAAGCTACTTGAATCTTCTGTGTTGCTTTCTTTATGTTACCTTTCCCCAGGGTGGGCTTCGGGTGGTCCGACGGCTCTACACTCCGATCGACCAATCGAGCCGCGGCTCTGACATGGCTCTACAACTCTGTATTCGGGAGACGGAGAGGGACTGGTCCCTACCGTCGCCTGTCCTGAGAATGGTTTTCCATTCTCCTGCACTACGGCGAATGCCGGGACAGTTCCTTTTAGGCCACGGCCGCTTCCTTTCCACTCCTATCCCATCGTCACCATAACATCTCTTTGTGTCGGTGCGGCGTAAAGAAAATATTTAAAAAATATTATCCCTTTCATTTCCTTTTTGTTAAAATTTTAGTCCTTTTTGCCATATTATTAATTTAAAAAATCGTGTTCTCTTGTTTTTGCATTCTGTCCTTATGGATTATCCTTCTATGTATTTCACTTTTTGGAGCACCTTATAATACAATTTACTGTCATCCTTTGATACCCCACTCCAGTCTCATCTAGTAGCTTCTTCACAGTATCCACCCAGTAGCCCCCATTATGATGTTGCATTTACGCTATCCTCAGAATTTCACATCATGCCCTCCGTTTTTAGTCTCAAACAAAACTTATTAGTCTATTCGTTTAACAATATCTGCCCATATAGGCCGACTCACTCCACTGTTTAGAGTACAGCTTGGAAATCCCATTATTAATTCGGCAAATTTTTTTATCGACCACATCCAGAGCTACAATTCCATCATCTGTCCCCAGATTTCTGCTCCGTTCATACATACTTACAACGTGTAGGCCTAATATCTGCCGAAATAGTGGGTGGCAATTAAATCGATAATAGTTTATTTGTAATTAATTAGATTTGTAAATACCAAGGACGTATTCGTGACCACCTGCTGCATGTCTACTTCTTTATCTGTTTACCCTCCAGGGTCGGTCTTCCCATCGGACTCTGCGAGGGATCCCACCTCTACCGCCTGGAAGGCAGTGTCCTGGAGCTTCAGACTCTGGGTCGGGGATACAACTGGGGAGGATGACCAGTACCTCGCCCAGGCGGCCTCACCTGCTATGCTGAACAGGGGCCTTGCAGGGGAATGGGAAGATTGGAAGGGACAGACAAGGAAGAGGGAAGGAAGCGGCCATGGTTTTAAGTTAGGTACCACCATTTGCCTGGAAGAGAAGTGGGAAACTACGGAAAACCACTTCCAGGATAGCTGAGGTGGGAATCGAACCCACCTCTACTCAGTTGACCTTCCGAGGCTGAGTGGACCCCGTTCCATCCCTCGTACCACTTTTCAAATTTTGTGGCAGAGCCGGGAATCGAAGCCGGGTCTCCGGGGGTGGCAGCTAATCACACTAACCACTACTCCACAGAGGCGGACCTGTGGCATGACAGAGTATTTTCAATAGCTGTCTCGTCACGTCGTCGTCCTGAACATTTTCATTCTGTTCCCTTCGTCGAAACCAGGATCCTCTGAATCGAAAGCCAGTACGCTGACCAGTCAGCCAATGAACATCTCTATAATTATCATTAGGTTTTCCAGCTCCATGGTTCAATTGTTAGCATGCTAGCCTTTGGTCAAAAGGGTCTTGGGTTCGATTCCCGGCTGGGTCGGGGATTTAAACTTTCATTAGTTAATACTTCTGACTCAGGGGCTGAGAAATTGTGCTGCCTTCAGGATTAGAACTCATCCTCACAGTCACTTAACTCTTCTACCACCTCTACGGAGACGACACAATGTTATTTCTTGTTCGTCTTCTACTTCTTCTTCTGCATTTCCCACATTTGTGGGGTCGCAGGTGTGAACAGTGTCACACGTGTGGATTTGGTCCTGTTTAATAATAATAATAATAATAATAATAATAATAATAATAATAATAATAATAATGTTGTTGTTACGTCCCACTAACTACTTTTGACCGTTTTCGTAGGCTCCTAGGTGCCAGAATTTCTTCCCGCAGGAGTTCCTTTACGTGCCAGTAAATCTACCGACACGAGGCTGACATATTTGAGCACCTTCAAATACCACCGGACTGAGCCAGGATAGAACCTGCCAAGTTGGGATCAGAAGACCAGCTCCTCAACCGTCTGAGCCACTCAGTCCGGCTTGGTCCTGTTTTACAACCGGATGCCCTTCCTGACGCCAACCCCACTTGAAGGGATATAATTACTTTTGCGTGTTTCTGTGGTGGTTGGTTGTGTATTGTCGGAATATGAAGAGGGAAGTGTTGGAATAAACACAGCCACACCCCGTCCCCGGTGACAAGAATTAATGAGACGCGATTAAAATCCCCGACCCGCCCGAGAATCGAATCCGGGAACCTCTGGACCGAAGGCTTCAACTCTGACGTTTCAGTCAAACATCAATATTTATTATTATTAGATGTTATGTCTCCATTGTTGAATTAGTAGTCAGGATGTGGCGGTTCGAACATTCTTTTCGACGCAGGTAAGTTCTATGGCGACGATGGGATAGGAGTGGCAAGGCCATGGCTTTAATGAACGTACACGTACAGCCCCAGCATTTTCCTGGTGTGAAAATGGGAAACCGCGGAAAACCATCTTCAGGGTTGTCCACAGTGGGGTTCGAACCCACTATCTCGCCAATGGAAGCTGACAGCTGCGCGCCCCTAACCACACGACCAACTCACTCGTTGATGGTTCGAGCAGCACCACCGGCAACTTTGAATACGGTACTCTGCGATTTCCAATTTTGTATGATCGTCACGTTCCCAGTCCCGCAACCATCTCAGTGTCATAAAAAATCCATTCCATTGGTATGATGTGAAGAAAGAGGAAGAAAGTTAATTCTCTATGTTACTTTCACGAATCAAACTCTCACCAGACAGCCAGAAGGCTAATATGCTAACTTCCATTATTAGATGAGACTTCGACTTCAGGCAATGTTTTAAAGGTAATAACGGATTGTGAGAGTGCAAGAGGCTGAAAATTAAAAAATTGTCACATCAATCTCTTTTCAAAATTATGAAAACTCAGTGAGCTTGCTGTAAATCGTTCCACTGTTTTGTAATTTTGCTAACGAATGAGGGATGAACACAAAGCAATAGGGAAGAAGATGAATGAGTTAGGGGGCGGGGACTGGAAGGGAATGATAATTATTCACCGCGTTGCATCATGGGAAACTCGAGTACTGCACGTCTCCTCCGTGCAAGGGAAACTGTAGCTTTTCCCCGGGGGACTGGCGGGACATACACAACCTTAATGTCATCTATTTATAAAGAAAAAGAAGTATCTCCCTAAGTGAGGTGCATTAAACGACTTCTGCCGTGGGGTGTTCTATTCCAAACTAGAATCATTTTCACATTCCGTACTAACTATGCATTAAAGAAAAGGCATCTGAATATTTTGATATTACCACGTCTATAAAATCAGGTTCTACCTGGCCGGCCGAAGCAGTAAATGTGTGATCGGTTTATGCAAGAGGACGTGGGTTCGACTACCCGTCGGTAAAGAGTTTTTCACTATAAATGTATATCTATATATATAAAATAAGAGTTTTGTCTGTACATTGCTCAGAATTTGAAAAGAATGGTATTTCTGTATCGGTCATGTCCACAGTAACAAGAAAATGCATTTTTTACTTTTCCGTAATGTCTGTCTGTCTGTCTGTCTGTCTGTCTGTCTGTCTGTCTGTCTGTCTGTCTGTCTGTCTGTCTGTCTGTCTGTCTGTCTGTCTGTCTGTCTGTCTGTCTGTCTGTCTGTCTGTCTGTCTGTCTGTCTGTCTGTCTGTCTGTCTGTCTGTCTGTCTGTACACGCATCACGAGAAAACGCCTGAAGAGAATTTAATGAAAATCGGAATGTAAAGTCGGGTGATGAACCGCTATAATCTAGGCTATAAATTATTTTAATCACGCTGAGTGAAATGGTAGTTTAGGGGAAGGCCTGAAATTTTATTCTCAAATATTTATGTTATTAGTGGCCGTGTTTTAATGAAAATCGCTAGACAAAGATGGGAAATAATTCGCTACAATATAGGCTATACACGCTGAGAAAAATGGTAGTTTAGGGGAAGGCCTAAAAAATTTTTGTCAAATATTTATTTTATTAGTGGTCGTATCTTCACGAAAATTGGTATGCAAAGTCGGGGAATAGGCCGCTATAATCTAGGCTATCAGTAATGTTATTCACACTGAGTGAAATGATAGTTTAGGGGAAGGCCTGAAATGTAATCTATATATAAAATACGTGTTTTGCCTGTGCATTGCTCAGAATTTGAAATGAATGATATTTCTGTACCTGTCATGCCCACAATAGCAAGGAAATGCATTTTTTACTTTTCTGTAATTTATGTCTGTCTGTCTGTCTGTCTGTCTGTCTGTCTGTCTGTCTGTCTGTCTGTCTGTCTGTCTGTCTGTCTGTCTGTCTGTCTGTCTGTCTGTCTGTCTGTCTGTCTGTCTGTCTGTCTGTCTGTCTGTCTGTCTGTCTGTCTGTCTGTCTGTCTGTCTGTCTGTCTGTCTGTCTGTCTGTCTGTCTGTCTGTCTGTCTGTCTGTCTGTCTGTCTGTCTGTCTGTCTGTCTGTCTGTCTGTCTGTCTGTCTGTCTGTCTGTCTGTCTGTCTGTCTGTCTGTCTGTACACGCATCAATAGAAAACGGCTGAAGAGAATTTAATGAAAATCGGTATGTAATGTCGGGTGATGAACCACTGTAATCTAGGCTACAAATTATTTTATCCACGTTGAGTGAAATGGTAGTTTAGGGGAAGGCCTGAAATGTAATTCTCAAATAAGTTATTTATGTTATTAGTGGTCGTATCGATAAATACTACATAACTAATACAACTTTAGTTATGTCGTAAGCTAGTAGTAGTTATGTAAGAAGTTATTAATTTTCCGATCACTTATGTCTTATACATTGTTACCGTACCGCATATAATCAGAGATATTCATGAATTTGGATTTTTGTTACTAAGTCCATATCAGCGCCGAGTCACGAGAAAATGGGTAAACAGAATTTAGTGAAAATCGGTATGTAAAGTCTGAGAATAAGGAACTACAATCTACGATATAAATAATTTTGTAAGACACCCTAATATCACAGAGTCGAAAGAAAACTAATGTGAAGGCCTGCAGTATATAAAGCTCATAAACTTTATCAACAATAACATTACATTGACCATTGTTTGTTGTGATGTGCTTTTTGTCTTCTGTTTCCTCTCATCCCCGATAGATAGGATTACTGCAGCGTACCGAGGTTTTTTTAATTTGCTTTACGTCGCAACGACACAGGTAGGTCTTATGGCGACGATGGGATAGGAAATGAATAGTGGTGTGAAGGAAGCGGCCTTGGCTTTAAGGTACAGCCTGGTGTGACTGGTGTGAAAATGGGAAACCACGGAATACCATCTTCAGGGTTGCCGGCAGTGGGATTCGAATCCACTATCTCCCGGATGCAAGCTCATAGCGGCGCGCCTCTAACCACACGGGTAACTCGCCTGGTCGTACCGACTGTAACAGCCTGCCTGTATATTGGCGGGAAGTAGCTGGGGTGTAAGATAACTTTCTTCTTTAGCATGCCATTCCTCTGGTCCATACACTTTCTGATATATCTGGTACGTAACACACTGGTTCATCATAGTATTCGAGCTATTCAATCCCTACTCTGAGATACTGATTGGAATGAGTAGTGTGCATAGTTAACGGAATAATGATAGAGGAGTGTTCACGGCAGTTTGCGACCTGGTTATTCCAGCTCTGGAACTTTGCAATCTTAGATCGGCACCGTAGTACTGTTCGTTGAAAGTGAGAAAGTGTGCGGGTTTTTCATTTGATCGAGTATTTTATATGATAACATTGCTTTCAATCGCTACATTCCTACTGACGTTTTTGTAATGACCTATGTTGAATTCAGTTAGGAAAAACACCAAGTCAGTCTTTCTGAGAATCCCGTAGCGAAGCACGGGTACATCAGCTAGTATTATATAAACACTTTAACTTATTGTTGAAATTAAATAAATTAATATAAGGTATTATACTTAAATCCCAAAGGCGAAAAACAAGATGAAAACACAACGGGAGATAATACTCAAACAGCGTTCACTAAATTAGATTAGTCCTTAATTTATAAGTGATTGATGGAACGTTGACTCCTGGTTAGAAGTGAATGAGTAGGAGATTAATTCCTGAGGTAAAGAATGATGAAACCTTTTACCTTCCACCTGTCCAAGGGCCTTCATGGCCTCTACGCAGATGACAATTTTACGTCTATAAAATCAGGCTACATACATTCGACCTTAGTGTGACGAAATCATATTCACACATTCAGGCTTACAACTCCCAAACTGATAATCCGATTCGAATGCTTGATGTACTGTTTGATCAGAAATACATGACGTGAGAGAAAATATGATAATCGATCGGCATCAAATAAATTTGCGAGGCGAGGACAGGGTTTAAAATAAGTAGTTCAAAGTAAGTATTTTAGATAAGGGCGATTACCGAAATCAGGACATGTGAAGATGTATAAATAGAGAGCATTCGGCGCCCTACTTACGCATAACAAAGATGTGTATAATTTTCCTTTGAGGAAAATCAAGTTGGTAAATTCATTAAATGATTGATTGATGTTTGTTGTTTAAAGGGGCCTAACATCAAGGTCATCGGCCCCATATTCATTAAATGAAACTCAGATTATGAGGATTAATTTATTTGCATCTAACGAATCGTTTCCGAGAGGTATCTGTATGAAATTTTGAGCCAACAAGTTTTGGATTCAGTGCATTGAAATGTGGGGGGGGGGGTTGCCTGGCCGAGGCGGTAAAGGCGTGCTCGGTTCGCCCGGATGGACGTGGGTTCGAATCCCCGTCAGGAAGTCGTAAAATTTAAGAAACGAGGTTTCCACTTCCGGAGGTCCACATGGCCCTGAGGTTCACTCAGCCCACACCAAAAATGAGTATAATATAATATAATAATATAATAACTGAGGAGCTATCTGACAGTGAGATGGCAATCCCTGGTCTAGAAAACCGTATTAAACGTGTGATTAGAGGCATGTAACATACAATCCATTGCAATTTCCCGTGCAAAGGACGGGTCTAAATGTTAGTAAGAATAAGAATAAGTACCTATATGCAAACACCAATGAAAACCAAATGTGGCAAAGCATCCCAAGTGTCTAAATTCAAATACCTGGGAGAAGTCATCCAACGTTGAGGACTGAATCGTGAAGCAAACAAGATGCAAAGATGCAAAGAGCATACAGACCCACTTGCAACAGATATAACTAAAAAATTCTTATTACGAAACGCAAAATTAAGGCATTACAGCACTGTAATCGAGCTTGAAGCACAATGTGCATCTGAAACACTGATCATTTGGGGCAGATCATTGATTAAAGATGTCGAAAACCAAGAAAGAATCTTCAAGAAATTTTCTGGACCAGTCTGTACAGGCGGAATGTGGATGATAAGGAAATCCCATGACCTGAAATAACTCTCACATAAAATCTCAGACACATTTAGGAAAAGACGTTTGAAATTTTATGGACATATTCTCAGAATCAGACAGTGAACAAAAGAATTCTGAACCTTGCCATAAGTAAAAATACAATTGGCTGCTCGAAGTTCAAAAGGATCTTCAGGAAATAGGCATTACAGATGACATTGTGTTAGACATATCTAAGTTCAGAAATTCAGTCAACAATCACCGCATTACACATCATCCAAGCAGTGCCACCAACAAAACCTGGCCAGAAGATCGCAAGAAAAGCCACAGCGAGGAGATGAAGAGATTATGGGAGAATAAAAAGACAACGACATCAGCTAAAAAAGTTCAATCGCGTTCCGTAGTTGGGCATAACAAAAAAATAAAATAACAATACTAATCACTAATAATGAATGGTGACTTCTTGGGGCAATATTACTTCCCATTAAAGCACATTCCACCATGCGGACACCATAAAGTAAACCTAAATCCAAGTTCATATTTCTTATGACCATTACGACTTGAAGATCAGTTTACGAGATGGCATTCCGTATTTCAAATACCCTAATGGAATGTTCAATTTTTCCGCTGTAGTATTCATGGTGACCAAGTCTACACTGCAGTACTCAGCTCCAAGGCAGCTGAGTGCCCAACTGTCAAATTGAATTGAACCTACCATTGCTCAGTTGAAGATGTTTAATAAACTGCCTTCAGATCTAAAAGAATTACCATCTAATATATTCACAAATAAGCTTAAGGAGTGGTTACTCATGCATTCATTTTACTCAGTGCAGGAATATCATGAAATTAATTAATATATCGTCGTTGCCGGGACAAAACCTCCTATGTGATAAAATGTTTGGAGATATACTGACCCGCAGCACACACGTTATGAAGAGCGAAAATGCCTTGACAATTATTCACACAATATTGCACCTTAGATGACAGAACCTTACCGGCCAAATTTCTAAGCTAAAATATTTCACATAGGAGGTTTTGTCCCGGCAACGACGATATACTTAAATTACAATTTGTTATTCGTTTGTGTATGTACTGTACATTATGATTTTATTTTTTGACATTGTCTATTGTACGTAACATACTTAATGACTGAATAAAATTATATTCTATTCTACCAACTATGAAACGATCATAATCGCATAACCACATTTTTTTAATTTATGATACCGGGCTTTAGAATTATGTTCTGAACAATGAGCTGTGACGCCAGCAGATTTTTTCCCTACAAGATTATATACAATAAGTATAAGAAGCAGAAGAGAAGAAGCAATCAAAACAACTAAACGTGAAGAAAGTACAGTAACGCAGAAGCTCAGCTCAAGAGGGCGTGCCCTGACATTCTCTGGGGCAATGAGTAAGCCGGCGTTCTGCAAGTTAAGGAATCTTATCTCCAGCCTGCCTTCCTCTTGACATATCCCAGAGGGCCTCCTACCTCGCGCTTCACCTCTTCTTTCATGTCTTTACTTCATACACACTAGACTCGCTCAAGTATCAGAGATCACTTCTCTGCTCACCATTCAAAGTACTGGAGGACAAAATCAAAACAGAATTAAAAAAAACCTCACTAATGACCTCAAATGTTCAAAAGTCACGTTTTCCAACATAAAAATAAATGATACTCCTTTCCATTTAGTATAATAAAAAATACATGCCCCAGGGGGGTGACTTTCACTGAAATGAAACCCCCTAGCAGACCGCGAAAGAGTTAAATCCTTTAGCAGTAGCGGAGGGGTTGTTAGAAGCCAGCAGCGATCGATGCGCTCCCCGCGGCAGTCGGTGGAGACAACGTCTTAGAGACAGGGCGCAACGACTCGTAAACACAAGCCGCAAACAAAACACTAGCGCGCGGCGGGCTCCCATTCATTGGCTATCAAACACCTATAAAACGAGCCTCACAATGACGCTGTGAAGCTGTCGTTATAGACATCAACATTTGAGTAATTGTTTGCCTGGTATTCAAGTCATTCTGAAGACAAGACCAAATAGACTAACAGATTTTTTGTAGCAGACATCTTACCGAAACCTTAGCACTGTACTTCTGTGAGCATATGTGTACTATATGTTCACTAATTAGCATACTGTCTCAATCCCAGTTAATAATAATAATAATAATAATAATAATAATAATAATAATAATAATAATAATAATAATAATAATATGCGGGGAAGAATGATTCACACGGTAAAGCGCTGGCCTTCTGAGCCACGTTGGCGGGTTCGATCCCAGCTCAGAGCCATGATATGTAATGGTACTCAAATACATTACTGTCGCGTCGATAGATTTACTGGCAAATGAAAGAATTCCTGTGGGTCAGAATACCAGCATCCAAGCTTTCCACAAATCCATAAAATAAGTGGGGAGTAAAGCAATAAAATTATTATTATTACTATTGTCCACTTCTGTGGTGTAGTGGTTAGTGTGATTAGCTGCCATCCCGGAGGCTCGGGTTCGATTCCCGGCTCTGCCATGAAATTTGAAACGTGGTGCGAGGACTGGAACGGGGTCCGCTCAGCTTGGGAAGGTCAACTGAGTAGAGGGGTTTCTATTTCTGCCTCAGCCATCCTGGAAGTGGTTTTCCGTGGTTTCCCACTTCCTCTCCAGGCAAATTCCGGGTTGGTTCCTTACTTACGGCCATGGCCGCTTCCTTCCCTCTTCCTTGTCTATCCCTTCCAAACTTATCATCCCACACAAGGCCCCTGTTCAGCAGAGCAGGTGAGGCAGCCTGGATGAGGTACTGGTCCTCCTCCCCAGTTGTATTCGCTCATCAAAACAATGTATCACGCTCCAAGACACTGCCCTACAGGCGGTAGAGGTAGGATCCCTCGCCGAGTCCGAGGGAAAACCAACCTTGGAGAATAAACGGATTTATTATTATTATTATTATTATTATTATTATTATTTTTATTATTATTATTATTACTATTATTATTATTATTATTATTATTATTATTATTATTATTATTATTATTATTATTATTATTATTAGCTAGACCTGTGGTGTAGGGATATCGTGCCTGTCTCTTATTCCAAGGTCCTGGGCACGCTTACCGGCCAGTTCAAGGATTTTAGCCTTGACGACGCTACTGACATGGTATACATAAACGAACATTGGTTGCCATGGTTACAATGTCAGGGAATTGATGACTCTACAGTAGTTCCAGAGAGACCACCCAGTCCAAAAATGTATCCATGTTAAAATATATATTACCATTTAAATTCCGTTTACGCTTTTATTGAGTTTTGAGATGGACGACAACCTGACGTTAATTTAGACGTTTCTTTTAATTTCTCTCTGTCTCTCCATACTCAAAGTCGGCTGTCAGTAGTTATACAGTTCCTACTTATTCCAGCTAGTAGCACCAAGAGTCACTTCATTAGAACGCCACGCTAGAGCAATTCAGGCGGTCGCTGACAACCCGCTGGATCACTCTGTACTGCAGATCACCTACACTGCAAACAGTGCCGCGGCTATGCATACAAGATTCACAATATTTCAAGCCAAAGAAGAGGTGTGTTTACAGCGGATCTTCCATGTAAGAATATTTTCGGACGCAAACAAATTGCATTTTTATAACACTATTATTGTTATGTGAGGTAATAGAAAATCGCATGCTAGAAACTGACTGAGCTACTACAAGGTATGTGCAAAGCGATTAAAAATAAATACTCATTGGTAAGTACTTACAAACTAGCGTTCACCTAGTTTAACAACAAAACCATAAATTCGTGCAGTACACAATTGCACTAAATAAAATTGTTGAACCCCCTGTCTATTTTGGAAATAAATCGGTAAATGTTTTTTGTTCGTATAGCCTCTTTAATAAATAATTATCTTAAACATTCCGAATCAATTAACTGTTATTTTGTAACACACTGAAGACAGTTTACAGAATACAATTCTAAGTCTTGCCAACGTTAATTGTGAAAATCTACATTTGTTGCAAACTCTGTGTGTTTCATTCCGTCATATAAACCTTTTAAAGCTGCCATTTTTGTTTCCAAATTTATTTATTTTCGTTGAACATCCAAGCACTAGGAAAAACTGTGAAAACTGTTTTTTTAATGTTGTGTACTTTATGCTTTTTTATCCATGGAAAATCCCATCCTCAGCTGATTGCTTTCAAATAATAATAATAATAATAATAATAATAATAATAATAATAATAATGTTATTTGCTTTACGTCCCCCTAACTACTCATTTACGGTTTTCGGAGACGCCGAGGTGCCGGAATTTTGTCCCGTAGGAGTTCTTTTTACGTGCCAGTAAATCTACCGACACGAGGCTGACGTATTTGAGCACCTTCAAATACCACCGGACTGAGCCAGGATCGAACCTGCCAAGTTGGGGTCAGAAGGCGAGCGCTTCAACCGTCTGAGCCACTCAGCCCGGCTGATTGCTTTTCGAGAACTATTTAAGACCAAGATACATTTCATTACAACAAGGGAGGTTCTGAAAATGTTTCAAGGCACTAATAAAAAACAACGTTATTAAGGCAGGAAATTTGCCGGGACCGTACAAAAATATTGCATAATACGAACTATCGAATGTATTAATGGGTCTAGATCACAGTTACAACACAAAATTTCACTGTGTGGTAAAAGCCTGATGCCTTGTACCTCAATAAAATTCCTTGGCATTCACATCTGCAGCAATTTAAAATGGAATAAGCATGTTGAGGAAATAAGGTGCAAAGCATACAGAGTCCTGGGATTCATCCGCAGAACTCTACTGGGAGCCAGGAAGAAAGCCATTCAGATAGCCTATTTGTCATTAGTACGGCCAATACTGTTGTACGGGCTTCCTTCCTGGCACCCTACTACAGTGGAGAACATGACGAAACTAGAGAGAGTTCAACGCCGAGCAGAACGACTAATTACTCAACACGGTCATTTAAATACAGCCAGGTCACTGCCCTCCATAACATCCCTCTGTAAACAAATAGATATTACTTTCGTGAGAAAATCCCTCGCAGGTAACATTCATATAAACCCTTTCAACCGCTTACAGCTGAACTATCGTTCCACTCAAAGAGGTCGAGGTGTGTCCCTTTTCCGTCCATTTGCAAGAACAGCATCATATCAAAGTGGCTTCTTTAGTCGTTCTGCTCGGTTGTGGAATGAACTCCCACCACAGATAAAAGAACTACCTGCAGAAAAATGTTGTAAAGACGTAAAAAGGATGTATATATAACGAAACCCTCTGTACAAAACATAATTTATCTACTGTGAGAATGTTCAGTATGAGTGGGAGGATGGATGAAAGTTATGGGGTCTCGAGTGATTGAGACGGTAAATGGGTATGAGTGAGCCGGCCTAGCTAAAATATATGTGGGGTTTCTAGAGAGGGAGAGGGAGAGAGAGAGAGAGAGAGACTCTGTGTGTGTCGGGGGGGGGGGTGCGTGTGTGGGTGTGGGTGTGTCGAATGACTGGAATGTTGAACAGGTCTTGTGAGTATTATGTAAATATGCCTATGTAAATACGGTAACTGTATATAAGAACACCATGTAGAATGTAATTGTATATTTGTATATTATAATTTTAAGTGGTGATGGAGGCACTTTTGTGTATGTGGGGTTATGCCCTTTCTCCATTCACCATCCCTAAATTGTAACTACAATTAGTGGAAAATAAATAATAATAATAATAATAATAATAATAATAATAATAATAATAATAATAAAAAATAGACAAGATTGAGAAGGAGGTGGTTGTGGGTTATACATTGTAAGATTCATAGAATATTAAAATGCAGTAAATATGAAAACATTCATCACTTGGTCAAAACTGATGTTTCATCCCGCTTCTCTTTCCCAATACTACTTTCTATTACCTTTCCGATCTAATTATTTTTCAAAATTACCTTCCCACATTTCTGTGTGAGGTATCGAAGCAGCTACACTCAATTCAGGTGTTGGCTGGGGTTTAAGGTGAGGTGCACTTTCCCTACGTAAAACGCTGATCCCATTCAAAGGCCCCGTGCGAAGTCTTCGAGATTTGAACCCAGGACACATTGAGAGACTAAACTAGTAGCCATAATAAATATATATACGAGGGTCAAAAAGTAAGTATCTCTGGGTTTTTTTGTTTTTTTCAGGAACAAGGTATTGGAGCTCGTTCAAAATTGCATATGCCATAGCGTGTAGTCTTGCCAAGAGAATACGCGAATAAATACATTACTATTAAAAAGTATAATCTAGCGAGTTGGTCGTGCGGTCAGGGGCGCGCAGCTGTGAGCTTGTAATCGGGAGACAGCGGGTTCGAACCCCACTGCCGTCAGCCTTGAAGATGGTTTTTCGTGGTTTCCCCAGACAATTAATGGATCTGGACCTTAATTAAGGCCATAGCCGATTCCTTCCAACTCCTAGGCTTTTCCTATCCCATCGTCGCCATAAGACCTATCTGTGTTGGTGCGATGTAAAGCCAATTGGAAAATCGTATTTACGGTAAAACATTCGCAGGTTGACAAATATGCAAAGAAATGGGATGAATTTGTTAATTTGTAGCGCTGAAACTCTAAGTTCTTCCATCCGAAAGGCATAAAGGTCACTGCAGTAATCAGAAAACGGACTGTATTTCAATATACAATGATCAAAATGTTGTAATGTTGAAAACAATTCTTAGCAGACAAGGTAGGGTCCCCCATACTAAGAAAAACGTACAATTAAGCAATTTCCTCAATTATTTCGAAATTTGAAGGGCTAAAGGGCCCGGAATTGTTTCAAATCGTGCATCTTAGATAACTCTATGAAACTAATAAAACAAATTTCGAACATTGCTTCTGGCCTAAATGCAATTACTGAAAAAACAGCCTAAAGTCGCTTGTTTCTCGACTCGTTTCACTAGAGTATTGATTGCTGCATGGAGAACTATTGTACATGGCTTTTTTTTTTTTGCTAGGGGCTTTACGTCGCACCGACACAGATAGGTCTTATGGCGACGATGGGATAGGAAAGGCCTAGGAGTTGGAAGGAAGCGGCCGTGGCCTTAATTAAGGTACAGCCCCAGCATTTGCCTGGTGTGAAAATGGGAAACCACGGAAAACCATTTTCAGGGCTGCCGATAGTGGGATTCGAACCTACTATCTCCCGGATGCAAGCTCACAGCCGCGCACCTCTACGCGCACGGCCAACTCGCCCGGTGAACATGGCTTTAGCTCAGATTCGTGCCAATGCAACACATAGCAAAACATACCAGGTGAATTTATCCAAATTCTGAACCCCATAATGTCCACAGAAGCAAATAAAAATTCGGCTTTGCACGAAAATAATGAAAACAGTTCTCGATGAACGCTGTTCCATGAAAAATAAAACTTTTTCAACACCTTCAAAATCTGACGTGATAGAGTAAAATGGATTTCAGGTTTGAAATCGGCATGAAAAACTGCACTAGAAACAGTAAACATCATGTGAGATATCTAGCCCCTTGTAACTCAGTGTAATTAAATCTCTTCTTTACATTGCAAATGGTATTTTTGGCAGAGCAAGTGGAAAAAGAAGAGAGAGAAATGCTGAGGAAGATACTAGGACCAAAACGTGGAGGTGAAAGATGGAAAAGAAGATCAAGGGGCGAACTGTACTGAAACATGATGACGATCTCCAAGGAAATAAAACTCAAAAGAGCAAGATTGTCTGGCCATGTTAACAGGATGGACCGTATCTTGATCAGCTTTACGTCTGATCGCCTGATCGTCGTTCCTCCCTTAGCACCACCCATGGCAGAAGAGACTTAATGACGAATATACCCAACAATGCCTCCTATGAAGAAGACGCCACCACCTGGTTTCAACCTCCCTCGTAGACTATAGTCTACACTGAAAAGGATTCGAACCAACCACGGGAACTGTGCAGCCTTTCACTACAAGAGCAACAGAATGTCAACGCCTGAGAGTGACCGCGCTGCTACATAACAGACGATCCAGCACATTATCACCGATTGTAAGAAAATAAAATATAATGGCTGTGCAAGTGACTTTGTTCTCGTGACCATAGACTTCATCCAAAATTTAGATATAGATATATAGAAATGTAGACCCTTCCTAAGACAGACACTAGCCATATGCTAAGTAAATAAATCAGGATGAACATGGACAGAATGACTAGAAGATCATGTGAAACAACGGGTAGGACGAGAGGAAAGACGGGAATCGGATGGCTTGTCGAACTCCGGAAAGACTGGACCGAGACGGATATCAAGGTGGAAGGGACAGAGAAAAGGAGAAATAAATATACACCAACCAATATGCCAGAGATCAATGACAGAGAAAGGTACAGGAACAGGAGAGAGAAGCACTAAAGGTGGAGGCAAGACAAGAGAATACTGAAAATATCAGCTGAAGAACGGAAGACAAGGAGAGAGAGGATTAAGAGGTTCTGGGAGGTGAAGAAGAAAACCCAAACCATGACAATGCTGCCCGTGGTATTTTTATGAAAAGTGGCATTTTTATATTTTCGTCAATCACATATTCTGCCCGGATTGCCCGAAATTTCGGATCAGTGGGGTTCAGATTACTGGGCTGTATAACTAAATATAGCTCCCATCTTCAGACGCTGCCTCTGTTTGTCTAATGCGGCAGATATTTGCCTCTTGGCGAGCCATTTCCATCAATCAACCTATTCATTGTTTTAGATGTTCGTTCATGTTATGACAAGCTGTCTTGTCAAGTTGATTGGAGACAAAGTAATGCATTGGATTTTAGTCCAGACTACAGGGTGTTCACCAATCAGGGGGGAGGCGGTTGTTTCTACAACCTAATAGGATGATACCCTATTATCATAAAACCAATAACTCGATATTTTATATTCGATATCTGGAAGTATCCCTCTATACATGTTTCATTTCTCATACTACTCATTTTTGTTTACTGCCTCGTTACTACTGTCACTAACAAATGTTGCTCTCATAATATGTCCCAACATACAGAAAAGTTTGATCCGAATACATCGAGATATATGAGAATTCGTAGTAAGCACTGGATATTTTGGCCTCGTGTTTGTATTTAGATTGTAATGAATAACTTCCTCTCAGCTTCTGGATATATGTAGCTGCACAATAAAGCCATTTCTTTATTTATTTATTTATTTATTTATTTATTTATTTATTTATTTACCGAGCGAGATGGCCGTGCGTTTAGGGTCCCGAAGCTGTGAGCATTTGAGGCATAGTGGGATCGAATTCCACCGTCGGCAGTCCTGAATGTGGTTTGCCGTGATTTCCCGTTTTCGCACTAGGCAAATGCCGGGGCTATATCATAAGGCCACTGCGGGGACTTTCCAAATCCTAGCTCTTTCTCATCATTGCGTCGCCCGAAAACCTTCAGTATGTTAGTGCGACGATACACCACTAGCAAAGAGAAAGTTAGTTGGTCGGTCGGTCGGTCGGTGGAATGTTCTCACCACTTCTACCACTATTTAATCTAACACCAATATGCAAAACCATAATCTACTTTAGAAAGCAAGTAAGCGACTGTAGATATTGTCCAGTTTATATGGAACCTAAACCACAAGGGCATGACCACCTTTCAAAGTTTACACCTGCATTGGCCTGGATTCAAACGAACACCAAGTTAAGATCTCAATTTATAATCTGATATTCCTTGCTTCAACTGACATAAGTTTGATTGCATTCCTTGAATTCTGGATGAATGTTATTTATTTATTTATTTATTTATTTATTTATTTATTTATTTATTTATTTATTTATTTATTTATTTATTTGGGAAGCCAAACTAGCAAGATGCCGAATTACTGAGTTCCGCAATGGAAAATATGTTGACAATGGAGTAGCACAATACAATGAAGATAAATCATTTAATGACAAACGTAAGTCCGCCTCTGTTGTGTAGTGGTTAGTGTGATTAGCTGCCACCCCCAGAGGCCCGTGTTCGATTCCCGGCTCTGCCACGAAATTTGAAAAGTGGTACGAGGGCTGGAACGGGGTCCACTCAGCCTCGGGAGGTCAACTGAGTAGCGGTGGGTTCGATTCCCACCTCAGTAATCCTGGAAGTGGTTTTCCGTGGTTTCCCACTTCTCCTCCAAGCAAATGCCGGGATGGTACCTAAGTTAAGGCCACGGCCGCTTGCTTCCCTCTTCTTTGTCTATCCCTCCCCCTCCCAATCTTCCCATCCCCCCACAAGGCCCCTGTTCAGCATAGCAGGTGAGGCCGCCTGGGCGAGGTACTGTTCATCCTCCCCAGTTGTATCCCCCGACCCAGAGTCTGAAGCTCCAGGACACTGCCCTTGAGGCGGTAGAGGTGGGATTCCTCGCTGAGTCCGAGGGAAAAACCAACCTTGGAGGGTAAACAGATTAAGAACGAGAGACAAACGTAGTGGAAGAAAATTAAAAAGTAACAACTTAACTGTAGGTACACAACAAATAACGATAAAAATAAAGTCAAATAAAAAGAACGAGGAAAATTAAATACTGAAAATAAAACGACGGGAAGAACTTATACCTAGGCACAGTGAGATAAATACAGATATGACACATAAGTAACGGTATAGTGCAGAAAAAGTAAATTTTATGTTATGTACAATAGAGACAGCAATGAGACAAGAAAAAGGAATGTGAAGGAAATGAGCTAGGTTAAGGAAGAATCGATCTAAGGAGGCATACGAAGAAAAGACGTCGGAGTTCCTCTCAAAAGATAAAGAGTTAAAGATTGTTGGAATGCGGATAAATAAAGTTCTTTGATCAAGAGAGAGGCGGGAATACGGAATATGAAGGGGTAGATTTATCCTTGTTTTGAGAGTTGGAACATGCATGGAAAAGGAGGATGCAGGTTTAGGAGAACGAAATAAACCGTTTAACAACGTTACATAGGAATCTACTGTAAGGTCAGCTACTTTCCTGCGAGTAGATATAGGGCAAAACTTTAACTTATTGAGTTTCCGATTGCTGCTCAAGTTTCGACAATCAGATACTCTGGCTCTAACAATGGCGCGGAAGAATGACTGAGATTAGTCTGTGAAGACAGGGTGAGTTGGCCGTGCGGTTAGGGGCGCGCAGCTGAGAGCTCGCATCCGGGAGATAGTGGGTTCGAATCCCACTGTCGGCAAAACTGAAGATGGTTTTTCGTGGTTTCCCATTTTCACATAAGGCAAATACTGAGGCTGTACCTTACTTCCACGGCCGCTTCCTTCCTATTCCGTGGCTGTCCTGTCCCATCGTAGCCATAAGACCTGTCTGTGTCAGTGCGACGTAAAGCAAATAGCAAATGGCAAAAAAAAAGTCTGTGAAGAGCTAGATTAAATGGGAGGCGCCAATTCAATAATCGGCAAGATGCAAAAATAAAAGTGAGCACGACGATATTACAAACTGGCGGTTAATTTCTTCCTGGGTCGATGATCTAGATGATATGCCCGTTTACACAACAAGCATGTTCAATTTCTTTCTTTCATACAAAAGAACTCTGCTTGAGGATTACATCCTACTCCCCAGATAGCATTCATATTGACATTTGGAATTTAGCCTGTGAAATCTGGTTCATATAAATCCACGTTCCATTCAGATGTTCATAAAGGAGATCTCTTCCAGTTAAACTACCACGTGCGGAACACACACACATCGCGTGTAACTTATGTGACTTCAAATATATAAAAAACGAAAAAGATAAAAAAATCATAAAAGAGTGCAGAACTTCCGGAGCACCATATACTCATAGCCAGTATAATAAAGATAATAGAAAATCCATAGCTGCACAGTTCTCTTTGTTTTATACCCGCCCTCGCATCATCCATATTTATAGATCTTCCGTCCTTGTCGCACAACTCCCCACCTCCCTACCCTTTTCATAATGCTATTCTGTCATCCCCACCCACACCTCGCTTATCACATCCATTCGTGATTAAAATGTTCTCTTCTCCCTTCCATTCCTCTTCATCACACGTTCTTCGTTTTTAGAAAAATCTCATTTTGTATCTATATAGGATTTTTTTTTATTTTTTGCCTTATTTCTTTTTGGGTAGAGTGAACATATATTATGGTTGAATAAATGTTGGCAGAGAGCCTCGAAATCAATGGGCTTCATTTGAGGCAACACTGGCAGTAACTTGTCAGTCAGTTAACTGTTATATTGAAATGCATAGCACTGGGACTAGGAATTTGGAATTAAAATACTGATACTGTCCGTCACTCCCAAGTTGATAAATAGGGCCCGGATTCTTATGTATTTATATATTCCATTAATTTGCTTGTAGAGAACTGAAAGTGTCGGCGAATTGTGGTTGGAATATGGTTATACAGCGTGTTTCAGCCGCCCCTTCCAATGTAGTTTTATACAACCCACAATATTCATTCCGTTCTGAAAACATCTGCCCTGCAGTTATGCTCAGACAACACAACCGGATATCTTGGTATTTACCGTATCACCATGATAGGACGCCTAAAAGTTATACTCGTATCAAATACTGGAAGACATGCGTGTGCCTTCTGGATCATACGAACCTGACATTGATATTGTGATCGCCGTAGTGTAGTCGGCAAATGCGCGGCGTAGCTGGCTTACATGTTAGGTGGGAGGTTCGAGTCCGGGGCGAAGATTACAAATTTTTGAAATATTTGTGTAATACGTACCGCACTCAATGTAAGTTCAATGCCCGCTTTCATGCAAATTGTGTGTGAATGAATGTGTTTGTGGCCCTAAGAAGGTCCGATTATTTAGCAGGCCTCACACATACAGACCAGAAATTATAGGAACACAACTGTCCTGACAATGTTTAATCGCAGCAAATGCTCGATGTGATGACCGTTTTGGTTTCTTGCACATTCGGGCCCGGTGTCCAATAGATGGTCTTGCGCGCTGAAGCATTCCAGGTGTAATTGCTCGGCAGGCATCAGTGGTGAGTTGCCGGAGCTGGTCGGGGTTTTCCGGCGCTTGAATGTAAACGACGTACTTCAAACGTACCCACAAGAAGAAGTCTAACGGCGTTAAATCCGGTGATCTGGCGGGCCAAGAATCAGGGCCTCCTCGTCCTATCCATTTCCCTGGCAGTTCCTCGTTCAGATGGTTACGAACGGGCAAAGTCGAATGTGGTGGAGCTCCATCCTGTTGCAACCACATCGTCAAACGATCGTACAAGGGCGCATCGCCCTGCAGCAGTGGCAGCTCCTCACGCAGAAAGTGCAGGTAGCGTGGACCCGTCCAATGGCCCTCAAAGAAATAAGGTCTAATCAGGCGATCCCCCAATATTCCACACCAAACATTCACTCCTCATCGTACTTGATGGGCCGCCTGTCGCACCCAGCCAGGATTGTCCGGACTCCAATAGCGCATGTTGTAGCAATTGACGTTCCCATTATTCTGGAAGCACAATTCGTCCGAGAACAAGATACGCGATACGAATGCTGCATCATTGTTCAGCCTGCCTAATAGCCACCAACAGTACTCCATTCGAGCTTCGAAATCCCGCCCATGGAGCTCTTGGTACAGCTCAAGATGGTATGGGTAAAATTTATGTTCATGCAGTATTCGCCAGACGGACGGCTAGCTGGTGATCACCTGTCCTGCAATCGTCCTTGTACTGATGTGTGGATTATTACGAGCTGCCTCCAGAACGGTCTCTTCTGCTTCACTCGATATAACGGGTCTATCGTGGACTGGTGGCTGGTTGGAAATCACGCCTGTTGACCTTACGTGTCTTTCAACACGGCGTAATGTCATAGTAGCCGGGTGTCGCCTGTCGGGATACCGTTTCTGGTACAGACGTGGTGCATCGCACGCGTTTTGTCTTGCTTCCCCATGAATGAGGAGCATGTCAACGTACTCCTCTATGGAAAACATGCCGAATGACAGCAGAGATTACAGTACATTCAGGCTCTAACCAGCGGAATATGCGCAGGGCACAAGATGAATTACAGCGTCATTCTACTGTTTGTATGCGGCAAACGTGGGCCTGTGTTTACGTATTTGAACATCATACCGATGCAAAAATATTTGAATGGTGCAGGATTCGGACCACCGCTTGGTTCATTCCGTCGACTGCTACGCGAACGCCTAACCACATCCGCTACGCTACACTGCAGGAAACACGCTGGTAGTACGACGAGAGCAGAGTATATACGCCATCCGGTTCGGTGTTTAAGACATTAATTACTGCACTGTTACCTAGTTTTGTGCATTAATTCCCCCCCTTCGTTACACCCGGTCACGAGGCACGACACATTAACATAGTTACATGGTAAAGGGGCGTTGGTACATGATTTCAAGGCATCATGTTTTGTGAACGGTGATATAACATTTCGCTAGAGTTCAGAATCGTGTGCAAAATGTACTCACCGAACATTAATACCATGCAGTACGCCTGCAGGGGAATGGCACTCCTATAACAATGTGCACGTTAGTTGGACTGCAGCAAACGATATTGGAAGGGGCTGCTGAATCACACTGTATAATTGGGGACAAAACATGACGACTTCGCCTCACACCACCAACCTCTAGCGGCAGACGGGTGTGTATCAGCGACTTATAGGATTTACTTGTCAACTGTAGCCGGAGTTGCCAAATCGTCTACTGAACTCGACACGAAGAAAGGGTAAAGACTGAAGACAGTATGGAATAAAGTGGCTTGGCAACCTCACCTCACCAAACAAGGATCTTAGAACTTGTTAACTCGGCAGGGTGCAGGGTGTGATTGACTGCTGGCTTCCAGTTGACTTCCAGGAACTTAGGCCGTCATGTTTTATTCCCAAGTATACCTGTGTGTCACTTTACGTATTTTTACATATTCTTAGTAATATTACATATTTTTACATTATTATTAATGACTAGCTGATGTACGCGCGCTTCACTACGGAATTCTCAGAAAGACTGTCTTTGTCGTTTTCCCAACTGAAGTCAACATAGGTCATTACAATGACGTCAGTAGGAAAGTAGCAATTAAAAGCAATGTTATCATATAAAACACTCGATCAAATAAAAAACGCACAGTTTTTTCACTTTTAACGAACTGTACAACGGTGCCGATCTAACAGTCCAAAGTTCCAGTGCTGGAATGACCAGGCCGTAGACAGCCGTGAACACTCCTCTGCCGTTATTCCGTTAAATTTTCACATTACTCATTCCAATCAGTGCTTCAGAGTAGGGATCCAATAGTTTGGAATACTATGATGAACCAATGTGATACGTACCAGTAGTATCAGAAAATGTTTGAACCAGAGAAATTGCATACTAAAGAAGAAAGTTATCAATTTCCCCAGCTATTTCCCGCTAATATTCAGGCAGGCTGTTATACTCGGTACGCAGCAGTAATTCTATCTATTGGAGATGAGTGGCAACAGAAGACAAAAAGCACATCATAAAACAATGGTCAATGTGATGTTATTGTTGATCAATTTTATGAGCTTTCTATATTGTAGGCCTTCACATTATTTTTTTCCGACTCTGTGATATTAGGGCGACTTATGAAATTATTTATAGCTTAGACTGTAGTTCCTTATTCCCCGACTTTACATACCGATTTTCATTAAATTCTCTTCAGCCGTTTTCTCATGATGCGCTTACATACATAATACATACATACATACATACATACATACATACATACATACAGACAGACAGACAGACAGACAGACAGACAGACAGAGAGAGAGAGAAATTAAGGAAAAGTAAAAAGTGCACTTCCTTGTTACTGTGGACACGACCGATACAAAAATACATTTTTTTTTTATTATGAGAAATGTACAGACAAAACACTTATTTATATCTATAGATTAAAGTTCACCAGAGAACGCTTATGACTAGTTCTTTTTGGATACTCGCTTTCGTTCCCGGCACCTCTCGAGCCCTGCTGTTGGTTTTTCCTTTCTTTCCTGTGAAAGAGATTTGCGAGATTTAACAACCTTTGGTAGAGGAGACCAAGAGCTTACCATTTTAAAAAATTTGGGGTGGTCTGAGGCATCAGTATCAGAAATCCCAGTGGAAGCTAAGTCCTGTTTTACTTCATTGAGCAACGACCAGTACCTCGCCCAGGCGGCCTCACCTGCTATGCTGAACAGGGGCCTTATGAGGGATGGGAAGATCGTAAGGGATAGACAAGGAAGAGGGAAGGAATCGGCCGTGGCCTTAAGTTAGGTACTACCCCGGCATTTGCCTGGAAGAGAAGTGGGAAACCGCAGAAAACCACTTCCAAGATGGCTGAGGTGCGGGTAATAGAATAACACCATGGTAAACCCTGCCCGTCGTTAGGAGGTGACAAATAGGGGCCCCAGGGGCTCTTAACTTGGGAGCGAGGCTCGGTGATCATGGGACTCTTAGCTGATTCCTGACATTGCTTGCAGTCACTTGTGCCAGGTTCCTCACTTCCATTTATCCTAACTGACCTCTCTTGGTCAACTCTTGTTCTTTTTCGACCCGCACCGTATTAGGTTTCGAGGCCTAGAGAGTTTTTCATTTTCACGCACTTCGTGGACCTTTTCCTTCCTTTGGACGATACCTTCATTTTAAGAAGTTTAGGACCCTTTCCATTTTTCCTTAATAGAGTATGGTTGCCCAGTTTTACTTCCTCTTAACACAATAATCACCACCACCACCACCACCACCACCACCACTACAAATCCAACAAGTAAACTTATTTGCCATCAACATATGTCGGATATCCAAGTATTTCTATGTGTTGGTGAGGATGGCTGGTTAAAATCAACTGAAAAGCATTTAAATGCGGGAATTATATAGTATAAAAGTAAAGGCAGACTATTATCAGTCGTTCCGTGTTCAGTTACGTAATACATTTTCTTTTATATTATGATTAGACTCAGAAATTTTAGGCAATAATACAGTAGGTTAGAATGCAAACTAATTTGATTATTATGAAGTGTCAAATAGCCCTCCTTCCGTTATGTAACGAGAAACGAGAGTAATATAAATTCTAGGGCTTCTGATGAGCCGTACGCCTTCGGTTCATGCAACCCTCATGTCATAACATAACCGTTATGTAGTGTAGACTATACTTGTTACGGGCTTCAATAATTTCGCATTCAAACCTATTACTGCTTCAAAATCCGGACTCTAAATTAATTATAACTAGCTCCGCTACGGTATTCTACATTGTATACAGAATTCTAGGTTAGGTAGTGTACACGTTATGAGTAAGATTGTATTAAATTCCTTAGCTCTTAACGTAACTCCAGAAACGCGACGGGGAAGTCACCATACGTTTCTTCTCATGTGAAGACTGGGTTAGGGAATTTTCATTGTAATGGTAGACCCTCTTGCCTGTCATCGCTCACAGTCAAGTTGGGGAGTTTTCATTATAATGGCAGACACTTACTCTTCACCTGCCTTTTTACATCCTCAGAAAAATCTCTCTCAGTGGTTTTCCCAACTGAAACAACATAGGTCATTACAATGATATCAGTGAGAATGCCACGATTAAAGGCAATGCCATCATATGAAATGCTCGATCAAGTGAAAAACCACACATTTTCTCACTTTTAACGAACAATATTTCGCAATTGATCTAACAGTCTAAAGTTCCAGACCTGGAATAATCAGGCCACAAACAGCCGTGAACACTCCTCTACTACTAAGTACTACTACAAAATAATAATAATAATAATAATGTTTTCATTCCTCCCTGCCATTATTTCATCAAGTGTGCACACTGCTCATTCCAATCAGCGCCTGAGAGTAGGGATCGAACAGCTGGAATACTATGATGAACGAGTGTGTTACGTACCAGCAGTATTAAAACAAATGGCATGCTAAAAGAGAAAGTTATCTATTTTCCTAGCCAGTTCCGGCCAATATTTAGGCAGGCTGTTAAAGTCTGTACGCAGCAGTAAACCCATGTATCGGAGATGAGACAAAGAACATCACAACAAACAACGGTCAATGAAATGTTATTGTTGATAAATTTTATGAGGTTTCTATATTGTAGGCCTTCATATTTTGTTTTCTTCCAACTCTGAAATACCAGTCTTATCATAGTTGGTACGGCAAAAATTAAATAAAACATTAATGATCGGAAATTGTATTCCCTGCAACTTTTGTTATGTAGTAATTTTCGATAGGACCAATAACATAGGATTTAAAAATTAAATTTTAGTCGCCTTCCCCTGAACTACCATTTCATCCAGGGTAAATATAATTACTTACAGCCCATACTGTAGTTTCTTATTTCCCGACTCTACTTACCGATTTTCATTAAATTCTGTTTACCCATTTTCCTTTGGCTCGGCGTTTATATGGACTTAGCAACAAAAATCGAAATTAATGAATATCTCTGTTATATCCGGTGCAGTAAAAAGACGTAAGAGATCGGAAATGTAATTCTATGTAACTTTAGTTAGGTAGTATTTATCAATAGGGCCACAAATAACATAAATATATAAGAATTAAATTTTAGGTCTTCCCCTAAACTACCATTTCACTCAGCGTGAATAAAATAATTTATAGCCTAGATTGTAGTGTCTCACTTTCCGACTTTACATCCCGATTTCCATTCAATTTGCTTCAGCCATTTTCTCCTGATGCGCGTACATACAGACAGACAGACAGACATACAGACAGACAGACAGACAGACATACAGACAGACAGACAGAAATGACGGAAAATTAAAAAGTGCATGTCCTTGTTACCGTGTACACGCCAGATATAGAAATACCATTCTTTTTTTTAAATTCTGAGCAATGTACAGACAAAACTCTTATTATACAGTAGATGTGTTTTTGAAGAACTGAACTGAGTTTTTTTTCATATTCTCGCCATTAAAATCGCCTTTGTTTAATAATATCGGCGTTGTTTAGTTTTTTGTTTCTTTTTTACTTAAAACAACATTTACCTCTCTAAACTACTCCGCAGAGATCAGCGGCAGGTGGAGTCTCCAATACAACACCGTAACCTGTGACGTGCACTACCAGAAGTTCCTCTCAAATCTCGGGAGACACGAGACGTCGTGGCACACAGTTTGTAAAACGGGGGAATTATAGCTCACAGCTTCTTAGTATTACCATCAGATGTCAACCGTTCCAAGTCCCAAAGGAGACAAGAGAAAAGGAGGCCAGAAAGATCAAACAACAGTGCTCCTATAACGAGAGACACGTTCATTTAATGCGAGGAAGAGACGTTCCCGTAGAGACATTGCATCATTATCTGTGATGCACCGGATGAAAGAGCAGCACCATACAGGAGATACGTATAATTAGACTGCGTCTCAACTTGAACATGGAGGTTTTCGTTAAAGAATCTGCCCAACTAACACAGGGTAAAACAAAATTCAACGGCACAATTTCAGGAAAGAATTATTTCTCATATACACGATGATCGGAAACAACGTGAACGGGGTATATGAGCGTTACAGGGTTGGTCATACTGATAAATAATTTGGTATCTCGCACCGTAATCATTTTATCAGCTGCTGAAGTTGGCCAATCAGATCGCTTCGTGGGCGAATTCAAATGCGCTTTGCGAGGCGGTGTTTCTGTACGTGGCTTAAGATAGGCATCAGAGGACCAGTCGAGGAATGAAACTTCGCCAAGGGAAGGGTTTGAATACAGACCTCCGAGCTGACAGGATGGCGCAAGCAAGACACTGGCTGAAGCCAACGGTGTGTTTGCGTTTGACGCTGATTTCTCGGCATGGCGCTCAAGCCGTTCTTAGGTCACGCGGAGATTTAGCAACAGTACCGCGCAAAGCCAATTTGAATTCGTCCGCAAAGTGATCTGATTGGCTAACTTGAACAGCTGATAAAAAGACGACAGTACGAGATATCGAATTGTTTCTTTAAAATTATTTATGAACATGACCAACCCTTTAACGAAATACCCGGTTCGCGGTGCTTCCGATCACCCTGTATAGAGAGAAAAGGATGTGACAAAGTGGATCCGGAAACGTATAATTATAGAGTTGTCCGAGCGAATATTTACTGAGTGCACATCAACACGTCCTGATTGTCAAAATAAAATGCGAGAAACCGGTTACGATTGCTACACAAGTAGTCACATGGCGAGTAAATTTTATGTGAGTCTGACCTAACTCTTTGCCCCCCTCTCCCCCCAATGTTATCCTAAGTGGGCCCCTGCATTTCTCCGGACAGACTTACTGAAGAGAACTACACAGATTTTTGAGCACTACATTTCCTGATTACTTGGAAGATATATTACTAGCATCCCGTCGACAGCTGTGCTTCATGCGTGAGTTTACCCCTACACAATTCAGTTATTTCTTGCGCGGGCACGTTAGTGTGTCAAGGTGGACTAATTGATTGGCCTCCCGGTTCCCCTGACTTGAACTCCCTGGACTTTTATCTTTGGAGCCACGTGTATTCTGCTGCTGTTGATTATAAACCAACAAAAAGGTCGGATAACTTTGTAATAATTAATTTATCTCTGTACAAGGAATCCGTTCTTGACATTTTTCCGTTTAACTTCGATAAACTTTGTATAATAAGTGTGAAGAATTATTTTGATATTGTTGGAATTATCACGTCTGCACGACTTGATGCGGCTGGATTAAATTTCACACATAATTGTACTGTAACCTCAAATAGCATCTAGAATATTTCCTATCACGCTGTCCCATAGAGTTCCCATGCAGAGAGAGAAAATGAGAAGCAAATCATAAGAAAAAATATACACTCGGTGCCCATAAAAGTGAATACGCCGTCTAAACGGTTAGTTCCATAAAATGGGAGCCTCCTAAGTGTACTTAGATTGAATTTTCTTTAAAATAAAAAGTCACTCTGCGAATATCACTAGCATCACCTTGACATCTGTAGGCCTACTTCATGCATGATCGTGGTCCCGTGCATTCCAGCCTTTTAATCCGCAGGCACTTTAATGAGTATTGTCCTGGATATGTAAAGGTGGACCAATTGCTTGGCCTCCACGTTCTCCTGAACTCCCGGACTTTCATCTTTGGAGCCATGTACAGTCTGTCATGTATTTGACTGCTTGTGTATTTGAACAGATTAAAAGGTCGGACCCTTGATGTCATACCCATTCTTTTCTTCTCTCTATATATTCAGTAATCCATTCGTGACCTCTTTCCGTTCAGTTTTGATACACTCTATACAATAAATATGAAGCTTGTGGAACTATAACGTTTGTACGACTTGATGCGTCTGGATTGTATTTCACACACATTTATACTGTGACGTCGGATAACAATAGGCTACTTACTATCACACTGTCATTTAAGATAATGTGTGACGCTATGTCCTAGCAACAGAGTAGGCTGTGATGTGAAGTATTGACAAATACTTTAATACACCAATACCGGACAGCTCTATCTCAACAGCATTGAGTTGAGTGCGAACAGCGATGGTGGTGACATCTAGCGTGTTGGTGTGAACTGCATACTCGTCTATGCTACAGTTGAGAGGAATGCACTACACTCATTGGAAATATTTTTGTTAAAATAATAAATTGAATAATCATAATAATTAAGAATGACATTTTAAAATATGAAATGCCTCTTTCATAAACCTCCAAACGAGCATTATGTTACCCGTGCCTTTCGCTATGTCTTGAAAATTAAAAGCAGCATTTGTTTGAGGATCCAACCATCCTCTGGGGGAAATATTTAACAACTACCTACTCTCTCCAGTTTCTTCTAGCCTGGCGAAGGACGTTGTATGGACTTGGCCTAGTTTTGCGGCCGGATGCCTTTTCTATCACCAATCGTAAGTGGAGGGATATATATTCACTACCTCGTGTTTCTGTGGTTGTTTCTCGTGTGATGTGTTGTATATATTTGAAGATGCGTATGAATACGAACACAAACCCGTAGCCCCCGATCTACAGGAATTAACAGACGCGAATAAAATCTACGACTCAGTCGGGAATCGTACCAGGGTCCTCTGAACCGAAGGCCAGTACGCTGACCTTTCCATGGTGGTTATTTTTTAAGAGGAAGTACAACTGGCCATCCATCCTCTATTAACACTAATCAGAAGGGAAATGGAAGAGATCCAACACTCCGAAGAATGAAGGTATCATAAAAACGGGGGGCACGAAGCGCTAACCATTCAGCCAAAGCGCCAGAGCGGGCAGATAACTTAACAACATCCATGATTTATTACAATTTTGGAAAAGAGAAGCTGTAATTAAGGAGCAGGAGTTCTGATCCATTATTTTTACTTCTTTTCTTCTTCTTCTTCTTCTTCTTCTCCTTCTTCTTCTACTTCTTCTTCGATACGGCCGATCTTCCCGAATGCTACAGGAGAACTAAGCTCACGCTGCTCTCTCGTTTTTGCTGTACTTTGAATTTTCTGTTTCACCTCTGAAGACAGAAATACATAATATGTATAATACATTGGGGTTACGGTGAATGAACTAGGATGTTCTTGACAAAGAAGAAGTGTTCAGAATTTCCTAAAGTCTCTTTCACAAATTTATGCATGAAGCATTACCATACACACGTATTAAATTAGTTGGACTGGTGCTCAAGCCTATGCCTGTAATGCACTGAAATAATTGTCTTGCCCGCTTCTGTGGTGTAGTGGTTCATGTCATTAGCTAATACCCCCGGAGGCCCGAGTTCGATTCCAGGCTCTGCCACGAAAATGAAAAGTGGTACGAGGGCTGGAACGGGGTCCTCTCAGTCTCGGGAGGTCAACTGAATAGAGGTGGGTTCGATTCCCACCTCAGCCATCCTGGAAGTGGCCATCCTTTTCCAGGCAAATGCCGGGATGGTACCTAACTTAAGGCCACGGACACTTCGTTCCCTCTTCCTTGTCTATCCCTTCCAATCTTCCTATGCCCCCGCAAGGCCCCTGTTCAGCATAGCAGGTGAGGCCGCCTGGACGAGGTACTGGTCATCCTCCCCAGTTATATCCCCCGACCCAGATTCTGAAGCTCCAAGACACTGCCCTTGAGGCGGTAGAGGTGGGATCCATGGCTGAGTCCGAGGGAAAAACCGACCCTGGAGGGTAAACAGATAAAGAAGAATTTTCTTACGCCGGGCTGAGTGGCTCAGACGGTTGACGCGATGGCCTTCTGATCCAAATTTGGCAGGTTCGATCCTGGCTCAGTCCGGTGGTATTAGAAGGTGCTCAAATACGTCAGCCTCGTGTAGGTAGATTTACTGGCATGTAAAAGAATTCCTGGGGGACTATATTCCGGCACCTCGGCGTCTCCGAAAACCGTAAAAGTACTTAGTGGGACGTAAAGAAAATTATTATTATTATTATTATTATTATTATTATTATTATTATTATTATTATTATTTTCTTACAGTAAAATGACTGGATTCGAAACCCATGGCCTTCAATTTTCAACTTCAAGACTACCGTGATAACCATTACGCTACAGGCCCACAAGTTTTTGTTTGTGAAATTTATGGTACTGTTTAACAATGTGGACCCTCAAGTTTGAGTATACTAGAGTTCCATATGTGTTAATATTATTGTTTTTACGTCCCACTAACATTTCAGTAGAGTATTTGATTTTCTTAATATAAGGGTCATAGAATGTAACCTCAACACAGATGCGAGGTCATAACTTTTTTAATACTTGCTGTCCTTATCAGTTCCCATGCCCATTAGCTTGTGGGTAATTTGTTCAGCGCATAACACTTTTCTTAGAATATAACTGCAATGTAAGATTATTTAGTGACAAACACTGATACATTATAAACAACACGGCAGTGCGCCAAGAATCATACAGATGACAATATGTTATTGAAGAGTTGGTCACACCAAGCCATGTAGGTAGCAGCACTATCGACTTTCTCGCTGAAAACAGCAAGCTGTCCGGTATTATCATATTAAAGTATTTGGTATTGATCGATGGCTATGACATACAGATACAAGGCCTGTGCAGCTCTCAAGGTACTGTTGCTAGGTAACATCATGTCACACATTTTGTAACAAGACACTATTTTGTTACACAAATTTTCGGATGATCCTCCAGCTTTAAGATATATTTTTGTCAAAGGTCTATAACGCATGTTTTTCCTAAATTCAACATGTTTCCTGTTACGACGTTTCGGCGTATGTTTTACCCAATAAAATCCACAATACTAGGCAAAAAGTTAGTCTCATCATAGAAACAGAATAATTATATGATTTAGAATTACATTTTCTATTAAGACGTCCGTATACATTTTCTTTATAATTCTAGACGGTTTGCCAGGCAGTTGTGTTATACATAACACTTAACAAACTGCAGGACGAGTACCAAAACTCTGCCTTCAGTATACAGTTTTCACTGACTGGTATTTTAGTCTAGGTCACAGCAAAAAGCCTTACACCCGGTAACGTCGCCAAAGACAGCACAATTGTTCCCATAAGGCGTATCTTGCGACTATTTATGACCAGAAATTTGTGTACTGAGTCAGCGATCATTGTACTAAATCAGCGATCATTTCGCTGGACGTAGATCTTGATAGGGGAGCACTCTTGTTACATGGCATAGGAATGTTGTGTGCTGGTTTAGCTGCCATATTATTGGAAGTAGATGATGATACTAAATGTTTCTATCGATTTATCGGACCTCCTTATCTCAGCTGTCAAAGGATGCATCATCTGTACCCCCTGCATGTCGTAAGAGGCTACTAAGAGGGGAGCAAACCAAGAATGTTTACTCGTTCTCTCGTCTTCTAAGCCAAAAACATATCCATGATTTAAATATTGCAGATATTTTCCTGAAATGGTGTAAGGTATTTTCTCTACCAGGCTACCTATGGCCACACTAACTTAAATAAATAAATAAATAAATAAATAAATAAATAAATAAATAAATAAATAAATAAATAAATAAATGTTTCTAATAGAAGAAAATGTTACAATATGTTTGTCGGTCATAAAGCCCCGGTCTACTCTAAACGGAGGTGTGTTGCCCAGGCCGCTGTACTGTATTGTCCCATGTGCGTGTAAGCAGCCCGCACGCTAATATAGTTAGCTCACTCACCCTGTTAGTGATAAAATCTAGCTCGGTACAATAATTGCTACATAATACTCTCTATCCTCTAAGTAGGAGAGCTGTTAAAAACAACTAACTCACTGTCACACTTGCCTACAACTCTCTAACTCAGTAGAAGTCTACTGTTACAATGGTTGTTGTACCTGCCGTTCACAGAGTAATTTTCGTATAAAAATCAAACAATACTGTCTTTATTAGTTCTTAAGGCCATTTACACCTTGGGAAAGGTAAATTTTCATGCCCCTGTCCTATAAATTTACCTCTTCTACTTTCTAGCAAAAACGTGAAACAATCATTGTTTCAATTCGTAACAAACGAGCAGTGTTGTGAAAATGTTGCAAACTTTGGGCTGGGAAGACTTGGGAGTAAGGAGACGAGATGCTCGCCTAAGTGGTATTTTCCAAGTTGTCAGTGGAGAGATGACTTCGAATGACATTAATAGACAAATAAGCTTGGATGAAGTTTCTATAGTAAGAAAGCATCACAGTGTGAAGATAAAGTTGATGTTCAAGAGGACGTGAGATTTGCAGTCTATATTTTTCATGTCGTTAGGTGATATTGAGATATACGTTTTGGTTTGTGGCTAATAATTTCTTAACCGAGAGACATAAGAAGGTGATTCAGATGTCTAAAGTAGAAAATTTTACACCAACATTCTGAAGAAAAACTGATCCGAATGCCAAAAGTATGTGAGGGACCCAAAATTCAAAGTTCGAATTCTTGACGTAAATATGTCTTGTGGCAAGTGAGAGGGGACATATGAACATTTTCGTCACGAAATTAGTGATACAACATGTGTAACGCGATGCAACCGTGCCGGCTGTGATGTGAAGTTTGATGGATGACAATGACTGAGAGACATACAGTATAGAAGGCCTCATCTCATCATTCTGCAGAGAAGTGATTGTCTCTTTCGTGGTAGTTCCATCGTACGCTCTGAGTCAGTTTCCACTTGTTGATGTACTGAATCCTACACTTGTCGACTCCATATTCCCTACAGATGTATCTCAAGTACAATTCGTTCGATGCAAATAAATTGTTATCAATTCGAGTTTCATTCATTGAGAGACATAATTATGATGATTTGAATTTTCTCAAGGGGAAAACTAACAATTTTTCTTGTAAATTTGATTATTTGACCGTAGTACATAATTCTTCCCCTCGTGAGGGGTACCGTTTTTAGTGTTCTATCTGAGCCCGAGATGAAATGAAATGACGTATGGCTTTTAGTGCCAGGATGTGTCCGAGGACTTCGGCTCGCCAGGTACAGATCTTTTGATTTGACACCCGTAGACGGGCGACCTGTGCGTCGTGATGTATGAAATGATGATGAAGACGGCACATACACCCAGTCCCCGTGCCAAGGGAATTAACCAATAATGGTTAAAAATTCCCGACCTTGCCGGGAATAGAACCCACAACCCCTGTGACCAAAGGCCAGTAAGCTGACAATTTAGCCATGGAGACGGACAGCCCGAGATGATGTTACCATAACTGTTACCCTATCCCTTTCAGACCGAGTACGCACAATTGTGCGGGTTCGTATTTTAGTTATCCCTGACCGTATTTGACGTTTTTTCGGCGCTACACCGGACTGCAGTGATTGTGCAGGACACGTGGCGTGTATTTCAATTGATTTTAGTATGCGCTTGACCGCCAGGGCGAAGGAAGAAGAGTTTAAAAAGCACAGTTGATCGGCGAGATGGCAGGAAGCAGTAGTGCCGAAAGTAAGTATTTATTTACTGCGTTTATATAAATCTAGAAGCTTTACTGAATACCGGAATATATTCAATGAAGTGTGTACATTGGTTAGTGAACGTAAATTTTGAAGCTACACCATCGTACGTGATACAACGAGGTTTTGAATTTTGATACGCACAATTGTGTGGGTCCTGTTTTTCGGATGTTAGTCTTTATTTTGTAAAATAAACTATTAATATGTGTATTGAGGAGCATTTTAGTCAGTTCTTGACGTACAAACAAAAATTCACACCTCCAGTTTTCTTTCAGGTCTGAAAGGGATAAAACGCTTACGGAAAAAGTTACGCGGGCATCGTAAATGTAAGAATTGCGTCGTATCTACTTCTTATTTGTTTCTTTTTCTCGTTCTTTTTCTTGTTATTCTTCCCCCTCTTCTTCTCCTACTCATCTTCTTCTTGACGTAAATATTATGTCTTGTGGCAGATGAAAAGTTTCGTCACGAAATTAGCGATACAACATTTGTAACGCGATGTTACGTAGCAACCGTGCCGGCATCTTCTTCTACCACTATTTTCACACCCTTGTCGGGTTGGGGGGGAGGGGGGTGCGAACTATCCCACACATTTGGATTTCGTCCAATTTTATAACGGATGCCCTTCCTGACGCCAACGCTATATGCAGGCATTGTTTCTCTTTATCTGGCATTCATCCAGTAGCCATGCATTAAGAAAAACCTCCTGTACAAATATTCATAAAACACAGACAATTCGTGAAATGTCTCAATTCAGAAGAAAGGAAAGAAGTTCGCAACACAATCAAAAGAACCCTCGGCGGTAAATGCCTTATTTAAATCTTCATATCAATCATCTGGATAAACCGTGCAAGTGGAAGGTAAATTTTATTGTCAGATCTTCTTAATAAACATTTATTTTACAATCTGCTTTACGTCGCACCGACACAGGCAGGTAGATCTTATGGCGACGATGGGATAGGAAAGGGATAGGAAGTAAAATGAAGCGGTCGTGGTCCTAATTAAGGTACAGCCCTAGAATTTGCCGGGTTGAAAATGGGAAACAACGGAAAAACGACAGTGGGGCTCGAACCCACTATCTTCCGAATGTGAGCTGATAGTTACACAACCCAAACTGTGCGGTCACTTCCTCGGTAGAAGTAATTTTATTTATTATCAAAATATCATCCACCTCTCACATAGATTTTCTTTTAAAACCAGTGGTTTCCCACAACAAAACCACAAACATTATATATACAATTCAGTTGTCTCTAAGAAAAGAGTGCATTCGAGGAACTTATACAATACCATGGGCTCATTCTTTTTTTTAAGTGACTGAACCTTTTTTAAACTTCCCCCACTTGTGCCCGTGCAAGTTTTAAATCTCTGAAATGGACCCATTCTTCGTGGGCGCTAACAGTCATTCTACGCAGGTGGGCGATGAATACCTTTAATAATATTTCACTTCGCATTTCTTACTCAAGTAACAACTTGCAGTGGTTGTCAAGAATCTCTTAAGAATCCTCTTTAACAAGAATAATTTCACAATCTTTAGTAACCACTAGGAAGTCTTAGCTCTTTCCTCGTGCTTTTAATGTGCAAATGAAGGCGGTCTGAGAATGTGAAGATTTCTCTTGGCGCAATCTCATTATGACTCTTCTTTCCGGGCTCCTTCTCATATTCCTAAAGAGGCTATGTTTTACTGCCGTAATATTATACACCATTGTTCCCACTTGTGGAAGCAGTATGAATTTATTAACCTTTAACAGACGAATAAGTTTGGCTGATTACATAACTGTAATCTTACATCTCTTTTTCAGAACTTACTGCTATCTAACCTTAATTTGAAAACGTTTTACAGTCATCTAAAGCTTAAATGATACAGTATATACGATTTTTAAAATATTGAAAATGCATTGTAAGTATGCTTCTCTTTTCCACTTTTATTCCTGGAGTAGCACCTCTTAAATAAACACTTGGATGAAAGCCTGTTGCCCAAACGCTGATAAAAAACATTAAATGATGTTCTATTAACGCACGTGTTTCTTAGCATTAAGATGCTATATGTAGGAATAAGATTTTTCTTCACGTCACACTGAAAAAGAGAGATCTTATGGAGACGATGGAGCTAGGATCAAGAAGGAAGCAACTGTGGTTTTAACTAAGGTACAATCCCAGCATTTTCCTGGTGTGTAAAATGGGAAACCTCCGAAAACCATCTTCAGGGTTGCCGACAGTGGGGTTCGAATTTACTATCTTCCAAATGCAAGCTGACATCTACGTGACACAAACAATGCATCCACCGCTCGTTAAAGATAATAATAATAATAATAATAATAATAATAATAATAATAATAATAATTCTACGAACTTGAGGGTCCTGGAAAAGGCCACACATCTCCTTGTTCGCTCTTTGACCGAGAGCTCGTTTCTCAACAGTTCGGTCTCATCTTATCACTGTTGTTTTCTTAGCACCCCCCGGGGTGCGCGTGTAGGGAGAGTGGTGGTTAAACCTACGGACGTGAAGCAACGTAGACCTCTTTTCATGTTAACGGTTTATGGAAAGCCCATTGGGATCAGTCACCAGTAGTCAACAAACATCTGGTTGATAACCCTTCTAAACGTGTACAAGGATTTGATCTTCCAAGGTGACAGTGGAGTATCAGTAAATCGGATAATAACTGGACTAGGCCGATGTGGCCAGCCACTTCCTTCCCATTCCCAGGCCTTTCCTGTCCCGTCGTCGCCATAAGACCTATCTGTGTCGGTGCGACGTAAAACAAATAGCAAAAAAGTTACATAAAACGTGTATTTTTACTCATCAATATTAGCGCCCAAGTGAGTGGCGTGTTCTGGGCACGTCACATTTGGCGCCGCAATCATGAGGAACTTGATGTGAATTTTGCCCAGTTTTTCGGTTGGATGCCCTTCCTCACGCTAAGCTTATGCTGAGTGATGTATTCACTATTGTGTATTTTGGTGATGGTCATTAGTGTAATGTGTTGTATGTAAATGAAGATGCGTATTAAGACGACCACGAATATCCAGTCCCCGAGCTAGACGAATTAACCATACGCAGTTAAAATCCTTGATCCGGCCGGGAATCGTACCCGCGTCCTCAGGAGGCAAGGAGCCGGACAGCAATGGTCTAGCGTTCCTTCCTCTTCGTAAGTTTTCGATTTGATATTTAACAGTTCAACCTCGCTTCATCAACTAATATTCTCCTCACGCTGTTCATATCGTGATCGTAACAAAGACCGACCCCGAAGGTGTTGGGTTTGAAAGACGTACGGAGCCCTTCATGTTCATGCCATTCTGAACCTTTCTTTTCTTTTCTTCTAAAAACCCTCATATTTTGTTGGCTTTCTTGTCTCCTCTACGGCAGTGTGAAGAGAAGATGATAATATTATTGTAGTTCCCCTTTAAACAAAAATCACCACCACCCTTGAATGGACATATAAACTAAACATCATGGCACTAGAGACATGAAGGGCCATGACCTACAGAGCGACCGCTAGCGACCGCTACTCAGCCCAAAGACCTGCAGGTTACGAGGTGTCGTGTGGTCGGCATGACGAATCCTCTCGGCCGTTATTCTTGGCATTCTAGACCGGGGCCGCCATCTCATCGTCAGATAGCTCCTCAATTGTAACCACGTAGGCTGAGTGGACCTCAAACCAGCCTTCAGATCCAAGGAAAATTTCCTGTTCTGGCCAGGAATCGAACACGGGGCCTCCGGATAAGAGACAGACACACTACCCCTACACCGCGGCGCCGGCTCAATGGACATCGAAATTTAACACAACCTACACCTCGTAAATCTAACGCAGTCGGGAATAAAGGAGATCAAGAGTTAACGAAGAAAAGTTGAGCTAGGATAGAATATGATGATGATGACGATGATAATTGTTGTTATTTAAAGGGGCCTAACATCTAGGTCATTTGCCCGTAATGGTACGATATGAGACGAAACGAAATTATAATTGAAAGATTAATATTACCCACTGACTAGGATTTAAAAAATGATGATGAAGAAAATTATTATGAATTTAAAATAATTAGTGGATCTTATTCGTAATGCCTTATTTTTCTATAAAATGATTTAAAATATATTAAATGTAAGAAAATTAAGTAAGGCATTGCTTTTAAATTGAAATCGTATATTTCATTCAGTAATAATAACAACATAATAATAATAATAATAATAATAATAATAATAATAATAATAATAATAATAATAATAATCCTTTGGCCTCAACTACCGTGTGCAGACATATTTTTAGTATGATGTCATCTGGCCGTCTGCTCGTCAATTTCGACGTTCCGTTTTACTCTAGGCTTACTAGATGACAGACAGAGTAAATTGAATCTCTCTTGGGCGTCTGTGGCTAAGATTTTTTTAATGAAATTTGTTGGGTAAACACCAAATGTGTCACCAGAGACCTTTTACAAGCCGACATCGTAGGATGAGGAGTGTCGAGTGGCCTTTTTTTCACCCTTCAAAAATCCGACTACCTCTGCCGGGTTTGAACCCGCTATCCTGGGATCCAGTGGCTGATACTCTACCACTGATCCACAGAGGCAGCTAATAATAATAATAATAATAATAATAATAATAATAATAATAATAATAACAATGAAGAAATGAAATGGCGTGTGGCCTCCGGAGAGACCTGGTGCAGTTCTTTTGATATGACACCCGTAGGCGACCTGCGCGTCGTGATGAGGATGAAATAATGACGGCACATACACCCAGTCCCCGTGCCCCGCGCGCTGTCGGAAATCGAACCAGGGACTCCTGTGATCAAAACCCAGCACGCTAACCATTTAGTCACGGAGCCAGACAATAATAATAATAATAATAATAATAATAATAATAATAATAATAATAATAATAATGAAAATCCACAGCCTGTTTCCAGTCATTCGACCGGGTCAGGAATGCAATCAATGAAGCCCAGTCTAGCGGTGAGGATAGGAATTCTGCTGACTGCCGAAGCGTGTCGCACTCCTCTGAGGCAATGATTAATGAATGACAGATGAAATGAAATGATATTGGAGAGTGTTGCTGGAATGCCAGGGAAAACCGGAGTACTCGGAGAAAAACCTGTCCCGCCTCCACTTTGTCCAGCACAAATCTCACATCGAGTGACCGGGATATTTGAACCACGGAACCCAGCGGTGAGAGGCCGGCGCGCCGCTGCCTGAAACACGGAGACTCAGTAAGAAGAAGAAGAAGAAGAAGAAGAAGAAGAAGAAGAAGAAGAAGAAAAAGCAGCAGAAGAAGAAGAATAAGAAGTTGGGACGTTGATCAAAAATGTCACTACTAAAGTGTTAGAGTAATGTATTATTTTAAAGATTCCTAAACTGACTGGATTTCATTTGTTTTGTTTTGTTTTGTTTTTTGTGTTGCAACAACTATTTCAAGAAGTGTGGACTTTTCTCCATAAATGTCTCTACTTAAGAACTGATGCCCATTCACTCTCGTGCAAAGTGGAATAACTAGAAATTTAAAGAAGTTTTGTGTTCATAGGTTTCCTGAACTGAATTGACTTTCCTTATTTTTGATACTTCAAGGTTGCAACACTTCTTACTCATCCCGCCAGCTTGGGAGTCTGGCCAATCATACATTTTGTGTATTTATTTTTCAACCAATCAAACGTTCCTTGTACCTAGTTTATCGTCCAATAAAAATTAGTCTAGTCCAGAGCCTTCTCGAACCTTCCTCTCGGGTATAAATGCTGACACCTTTTCTAGCTAGCTTGTCTTATTGATCGTCGTATTACTGAGTGTGTGTGTTAAGAGAGGAGGCGGGGGCCTCATTCTTCGGCAGTCAGAACATCAGACAAGGTAATAGCCACCAGTTTCTAACTCAATAGTTATCTCAACAAGCCGACTCGAGAGGAAGGTTCCTATCTTTAACTATGTAAGAGTCAATTTCCTAACATGTAATCTTCTCTTCCTTCTCATGTAAAAGTCCAAGTAAGTCAAAGTACTTAATAGAAAACCGGGGATAGAGAGTGCGTTACCCTCTCGAGTTCCCCTTCAATTAATCTTGAGGTGACTATGATTTTGTAACCGTTTTCGCTTGTAATTTGTAACTTAACTTGTCCATCTAGTCATCTCAGTAGTGTGGGATTAGCCTCTGCATCATCGGGCCACAAGCCCCAGTAGTGTTTTAACATTTGATTTCAAGGAGCACAAGTTCAGCCTCCATACATTTTGATTTTTGGGCCAGTAACTTTAACCTGTACTTTTCCACAAAGGCCCGGTAGAATGGGTACTCAATACTCCTGTAATATTTCTTTCATGTAAACATATTAAAAGACTGCCAATATGGTTTTGTGAATTGTAGGTTGTGCCTAGAGAGGCCTGAAAGTGTAATTTTTATTGAGCAACAATGCTCTAATCACCAATGTGGAACTTAAAGGTCGCCTTGAGTAGACTGTAAGGGTTTGGGAGCGTAGTCCTCTGGGTAGAACTGTAGAGCATTGAGGCTCTTTTCTTCAAATGTCAAATATATATTTTTTGTAATACTGAGTGGTGCCTTTGGAAGGCCGTAACTTTGTAACCGTTGGAGCAAAGTTATCCTGAAAATTGTGTTTTGAATATCCTGTAAAAGAAATTGGGAGATTCGTCTCCTGGTCCATTTGTCTGAACGCTAAATTAGTGATGTAGTGACTTCTGTAAATAGGAAGATCAAATTGTAACGAACCTTTTCTAGGTTTTCTCTTTTTCTACTCTGTACCTGAAATCTGTTGTTTCTTCTCTTGTTGTTTGTTAAATTTTAACATCTGGAAAAAATATAACCTTTATTTTAAAATGTTAAATTAATCTTTGACTATCGTAGATAGACGCATTCAGGCCCGCACCTTCTTTCACCTCTGCGCTTCACAGAATATCCCGGAATAATAATAATAATAATAATAATAATATTAATAATAATAATAATAATAATAATAATAATAATGTTATTGACTTTATGTCCTACTAACTACTTTTTCGGTTTTCGAAGACGCTGAGGTGCCGGAATTTTGTCCCGAAGGAGTTCGTTTACGTGATGGTAAATCTACCGACATGGTGCTGACGTATCTGAGCACCTTCAAATATCATCGGAATGAGCCAGGATCGAGCCTGCCAACTTGGGCTCAGAAAGCCAACACCTTAACCGTCTGAGCCACATCGCTAACCTTAAACCACGGTACTAGATTATGAAATCAACAGTCGCGTAAATCTGCAACCCTGCTTTCGTTTTTGCTGTTCGTCTGTTAAGGTTTTATCTCATTTCCACTGTAATAAGTTGCCTAACTGCTCCTTTAGAAGTTGGCAGCTGGTGCTACAAAGAAAGTGAACTTATTTTGTGAATGTTACATGGTCTGCTTCCAACATTAATATTCGAAATGATTTTGTTCCGCGAGAGAGATGGAAGAAAGTGTCTGGATGAAAAATAAAATATAGAGGAGAGAGTGTGTGTGTGAAGTCTTTCAGAAGATATAATCATAGAGAAGGGGAGAGGTGAAGATCTAAGGAAGGGAAAAGTGAAGAGATTTTTCCAACGAAGGAAAACATTTCTAACGCAAGGGTGCCTGACGAGGGTGTTATAAGAAGGAAAAATGATGTGTCTGTGAATTCCCTCTGTGTAGACCAATTCAGATGTAAAGTAACGTTCTCAAATAGTTTGAGAACAAAGGGAAAATATTATAGAAGTAATTTGCTTTTAAACCAATTATATCCTTCGATATTCCTGTTTTAATCATGGTGTGTTGGTCCCATTAACTGGTTTATTACAAGAAGACTTATTAAATGTTATTAAGCTTGGGTTGTGATATCCAAAAAAGAAGGAAGCTTCAATCAAATACAGTGTCCGTCATAGGGAAATGCAGGGACCAATGCGTATAATGTTAAATCATGAATGTCATGAATCTTTTCTCAGTAAAAGACATATATGAAATATTTGTATGCTGTAGGCCTACATTTTGGCTATCAGCAGAAGCTTAGTTAATTGAAATTGAGCTTCAACGTTCCGTTATGCTCTATACTACTGCTTCTTCTTCTTCTTCTTCTTCTTCTTCTTCTTCTTCTTCTTCTTCTTCTTCTTCTTCTTCTTCTTCTTCTTGATCTGTTTACCGTACAGGGCTGGTTTTTTTCCTCGGGCTCTGCCAAGGATCCCACCTCTACCGCCTCAAGGACAGTATCGTGTAGCCTGAGACTTTGAGTCGGGGGTACAACTGGAAAGGAGGACAGGTATCTCGCCCAGGCGGCGTCACCTGCTATCCTGAAGAGATGCCTTGTGGGGGTATGGGAAGATTGGAAGGAATAAACAAGGAAGAGGAAAGGTAGTGGGCGTGGCCTTAAGTTGGGTACCATCCTGGCATTTGCCCGGAGGAGAAGTGGGAAACCACGGAAAACCACTGAGGGAGGGAATCGATCCCCCCCCCCACCTCTACTCAGTTGACCTCCCGAGGCTTAGTGGATCCCGTTCCAGTCCTCCTATCACTTTTCAAATTTCGTGGCAGAGCCGGGAATCAAACCCGGGCCTCCGGGGATGGCAGCTAATCAGTCATCACACTCGCCACTACAACACAGAGGCGGACTCTATTCCTTTAAAGGACGATGATTCACGTGCCCTTCGTCGTGCTGGTAATACCCGAATGATAAGAACTACCGGCTTCTCACACACGAAAGTCATTGTGCCATTTCTTTTGTCTGGACAGTGATTATTTCTGTAGTTTATTTCTCAACAGTATTCGATTTCTGAAAGTTCGTAGTACATTATTAGCATGTCCTTATCAGGCCTTTGTAATGAGGGTGTAGTTTCCACTGCTTCAACACTTGCATGGTATTCGCTAAATTTAAATTAATTTCATTTGATTTCTGTACAAAATCGTTCACTCCCGCTAGTGGTAGTGATTACTGTTTAATGCCCCAAAATCTCTTAACTTTGGAGTGTGGGAGAATGGTTTGGCGACCACAGGGCCCTTGGTTAAGTCCCGGCATTACTGCTACTTACATGTGTCAGTCTCACAGCTTTCATCTATCCTTTCTGACCTCCCTTACTTAACTGTTGTTCATTTCCGACCCCGATGGTATTAAAGCATTCGAGGCCTAGGGAGTCTTTCATTTTCATGCCCTTCGTGGCCCTTGTCTTTCTTTGTCGGATGCCTTTATTTTTCGACGTGTCAAAATCATCCGACTTTTTCCTCTGATTACAGTAGTATTAATGGAGGATGGTTGGGCAGTTGTACTTCCTCTTAAAATAATAATTACCACCACCACCAGTTGTCCGCCTTCGTAGCGTAACGGTTAGTGCTGGGTTCGATTCACGATACTGTCAGAAATTTAAGAATGACAGGAAGGCTGGTATGTGTTTAAAATCGTACATGCAGCTCACCTCCATTGGAGGTGTGTCTGAAAAGAGCTGCACCATCTCGGGATGAGGACACGAGTCTACTTTCTACTCTACCACCACCACTTACTGTTTTAAGGGGAAGAGTAACTAGGTAACCAATATCTCTTAACACGGGAAGAGTAACTAGGCAACCAATATCTCTTAACACGGGAAGAGTAACTAGGCAACCAATATCTCTTAACACGGAAAGAGTAACTAGGCAACCAATATCTCTTAACACGGAAAGAGTAACTAGGCAACCAATATCTCTTAACACGAGAAGAGTAACTAGGCAACCAATATCTCTTAACACGGAAAGAGTAACTAGGCAACCAATATCTCTTAACACGGAAAGAGTAACTAGGCAACCAATATCTCTTAACACGAGAAGAGTAACTAGGCAACCAATATCTCTTAACACGGAAAGAGTAACTAGGCAACCAATATCTCTTAACACGGAAAGAGTAACTAGGCAACCAATATCTCTTAACACGAGAAGAGTAACTAGGCAACCAATATCGCTTAACACGGGAAGAGTGATCGCTTAACACGGGAAGAGTGACTAGGCAACCAATATCGCTTAACACCAATCAGAAATTAAAAAGGTAGTCTTCCGGCTTTTCGAAGAATGAGAGTATCGGAAAGGTAAGATGATGATGTTTGTTGTTTATAGGGGCCTAACAGCTGGGTCATTGGCTCCTAACGGTACGAGGTGCAACGAAATGAAACGATAATTAAAACTTCAAAATGTACCCACTGACTAAAATATAAAATGAATGACGATGAAAACAATCAGTGGATCCTTCCTTTCTGATATGATGCTCGTTATAAAAAGGGGTCCAAAATCCAGATCACCGGCCCGTCGTAATAGTACTAATCAGTGGCAAAACATAACCATGGTATTCCCCCTATAATTGTACTAATCACAGGTAATGCAGACCCATGGTATGTCACACATAATGGCACCTCTCGCAGACAACGCAGACCCATGGTGTTCCTCACATAGTGGGACTAATCACAGGCCACGTATACTCTTGGTGCCGCTCACCTGGTAGTACTGTCCGACTCGTTGGCTGAACGGTCAGTGTACTGGCCTTCCGTTCAGAGGGTCCCGGGTTCGATTCCTGGCCGGGTCGGGGATTTTAACCTTAATTGGTTCATTCCTATGACACGGCGGCTGGCTGTATGTGTTGTCTTCATCATCATTTCATCCTCATCACGACGCGCAGGTCGCCTAAGGGAGTCAAATAGAAAGACCTGCACCTTGGCGAGCCGAACCCTTCCTGGGATATCCCGGCACTAAAAGCCATACGACATTTCGTTTCATCTGGTAGTACTAATCATAGCCAATGCAAACCCACGGCGTATCACACATTATGGCACCACCCACAGGCAACAGAGACCCATGGTGTTCCTCACATAGTGGTAATAATCACGGCCAACAGCCAAACCCGTGGTGTTCCTCACATAGTTGTACTAATCGGAGGCAACTTAGACTCGTAGTGTTCTTCATATAGTGGTGCTACTCATAGGTGATTTAGACCCATTCTGAACACTGGGGAACCAACACATTCTAGCGCAGCGTACGACACCATTTCTCGCACGGACATTAGTCTGTGCAACCGAGTGCCCCCACCCACCTCGGTGGGATGCACACGATGGTACAAAACACAGGCAAAGCCAGACCCGCGGTGTTCCTCACATGGTGGTAATAAACACAAGTAGTCTTATGGTTCTAATTTCATCGTCCCTTGGTCACCCCTTTTAGTCATCCCTTAAGACAGGCAGGGGATACCATGGATGTATTCTTCTTCTGCGTCCAACAGCCACAGTGGGTTATAGGAAAGGGAAATGGAATAGCAATGAAGGGCGTGAAAATGAAAGGCATCTTTTGCCTTGCAAACTTATCACCGGGGTCGGAAAAGAACAAAATTCGACCAAGAGAGATCGGATAGGAGAGTTAAAAGCTAGGAGGCTGGCACATGTGGAAATCATACTCATACCAGAATCAGGCTGGGTACCCATGGTCGCCATTGGTTTACGTTGGGCCGACTAACAACGGATCTTACGGCGACGATGGAATAGGACTGTGCAATAAATTAACTGTGCCCTTTAGTAAGGTACAGCCTCAGCATTTGGTGTGAAATGGGGAAACCTCAGGAAACTATGTACAGCAGGCATGTCAAACAGTAATCACAAGTAAGACATCGCACGGCTTAGAAATGACCTCGCACTTGTGCGGGCAGAACTTCTCTCTAGGAGAGTTGAACTGAAAGTACGTTCGCTCGCAGCAGGGATGAGTAAACCAAATTTCTTCGTGCCACGTGAAACAAAAGGACGATGCAAGACGAAAGTGGTAAGAGGAAAAGTTACGGTGGATTTGACCCGGAATGGCCGCACTGTTTTCTAAGTCGCGAACATGAAGGAGAAGCTCAACGCTTAGTGTGTAACAGGCATGTCGTCTGCAAAAGGCGTTAGGCGTCATTATGAGCTGTATCATGCACACCAGTACAGGATAGGAGGTTTCAGGACCTTGATGTTGTGAAAGGAAAGTTGCAGCTCTTTCCATACCGTTTAGCGTTCAACCAGAAAACGCACCCCAAAATTTACAACCAGAACTTACAGAGTTAATATGTGCCGCGCAGTGAAGCAAGAGCTCAAAGAAAGGGAAATTATTGACTTTTATCGAACACTTGTCCTATTGCGCTTCGTACAACTTCGAAAGTTTGCGGCAGAAATCCTGTCAGTCTTTGGAAGTAATTACAGATGTGAAGAGTTCTTTTCCAGGATAAACAAATTTCGCTTCCGATCTTGGCTAACACACACACATCTCAATGCAGTAATGAAAATAGTTTCTGCCAGAACCATCAAACATCAGCAGGGCTCTGGAAAACAGTGAATATAAATGGGTAACTTTTAGGCAATTTGTATTTATTTTTCAGTTCATTATTTTAATGTATCTTGAACATGCCAGAATTTGATCCTTCGTTTAATAGCCTACTTGGTTAATTTGTGTAGTATTTATAATCCTATTGTCTTTGTATATATCAATAATGTATTTTTATTAATTCATGTAAATTAACAATCCGGCCCCGCGGTGTAAAGGTAGCGTGCTTGCCTCTTACCTGGAAGGCCCGGGTTCGATTGTCAGCCAGATCAGGGATTTTTACCTAGATCTGAGGGATGGTTCGAGGTCCACTCAGGCTACGTGATTGCAATTGAGATCTGATGGTGAGATAGCGGCTCCGGTATAGAAAATCAATAATAACGGCCGAGAGGATTCGTCGGGGTGACCACACGACACCTCGTAATCTGCAGGCCATCGGGATGAGCAGCGGTCGCTTGGTAGGGCAAGGCTCTTCGGGGCTGTTGCACCATGGGGTTTGGTTTGGTTTGGTTTGGTATGGCTTGGTTTGGTTTGGTTTGGTTTGGTTTGGTTTGGTTTGGTAAATTAACAACTTACGGTGCCTTATTAAAGGACAGCTGTCATTTAAGGTAGCGCAATTCGGTCGTAATGAAGAAATACCGTGCACCACTAACGCGTCTCCTTCGAATTTCCCTGCTCGAGTCAGCGTGTGCCAGCCGAGACCGCACGGGTGTAAAGTCACCCTGCACGCAGCTCGCCTGGCGTGCGCTCGACCTTGACATGCCTGATTTACAAGGTTCATGACACGGGGTTCGAACGCACGGTCTCCCAAACGCAAGCTCTCGGCTACGTGACGCGAACCGCGTAGCCAAGTCGCTCGGTTTCTGTGGTCACCATCCCACTCTCCGAAGATGAGTTCACGTGGGTTTTAACAAAGTCGCCTCTTAACGACACCCAGTACAGGACAAGTTGGCAGTGCGGTTAGGGGCGCGTAGCTGAGAGTTTGCATCCGAGAGATAGGGGGGTTCGAGCCCCACTGTTGGCAGCCCTGAAGTTGGTTTTCCATTTTTTATTATTTTTTTTTGCCATTTTCACACCAGGCTGTACGTGAATTAAGACCACGGGCGCTTCTTCCAACTCCTAGCCCTTTCGTATCCAATCGTCGCCAAAAGATCTCTCTGTATCGGTGCGACGTAAAGCAAATTCTCTTCTTAACGACACTCAAGAGATACGATGGATGTATTTTACCAACCTACACACAAGAGAAGCTCTCCCGTTGACGATGGGTAACGCAGCTAGAGGATAATAAATGTAAGCTATTTTTATACTTTAGCAATGCCTGTATAACATCCCTTCTGTCCTAGATATTACACAAACTCAGCTGATGTCTCGATATGCAAACCTGCAAACAGCTGACGCTATGGTCCACGACACACACACACGTGTTCCATATACATAACTTAGAGAGGCTTATACAGCACTACAGGAACTGAGCTCAGGTGCCAGTAAATACCACCGGTGCGCTAGCCACTGCAGTACAAGGTGCTACCAGACAGATTATATTTACAAGAAGCTGGCATGATGAGGATCACTGGTAAAATGCCAACCTCTGGATCCTACCTCCACGGTTAAAATCCGGAAGGCGCAGTCATATTCTTCAAGATGGTGGTGAAATGAAATGGCGTATGGCTTTTAGTGCCGGGAGTGTCCGAGGACAAGTTCGGCTCGCCAGATGCAGGTCTTTTGATTTGACGCCCGTAGACGACCTGCGCGTCGTGATGAGGATGAAATGATGATGAAGACGATACATGCACCCAGCCCCCGTGCCAGCGAAATTAACCAATGATGGTTAAAATTCGCGACCCTGTCGGGAATTGAATCCGGGACCCCTGTCACCAAAGGCCAGCACGCTAACCATTTAGCCATGGAGCCCGACGATAACTGTACAGTGAAACCTTGATATCTCGAATGACCTTGGGAGCTAAATTTTATTTCGAACCAGCAAATGTACCCGTGCTTCGCTACGGTATTCTGCATTGTATACGAATATTGAAGTAAATACTGTACATGCAGTAAATAAGATTGTTTTAAAATAGCATGTCTCTTAGCGTTATCCGAGAAACAATATGGAGAGGTCCCCATACGTTGTTTCCAGTGTAAAGTGCTTGTTACGGATTTGTGATATAACGGCAGGCTCACTTGCCTACTGCCATTCACAATCTGGGAAGTTTACATTATTATTGGAGGCCCCATTGCCTACTGCGCGGTCACAATCGATTTGGGGAGTTTCCGTTACAATGGCAGTCCCCCTTTCCTACTTCCAGACATATTACAAATTGAGGAGTTTTTATTATAATGGCAGGAAACTTCCCTACAACCAGTCAAAATTGAGTTGTGCAGTTATCATTATAATGATAGGCCCCTTTTCCAACTGCCAGCCAGCTTCTTGCCAGTCACACCAAGTTGATGAGTTTCCATCAAAATAGCAGGCCAGTATGCCTAATGCCAGTCACATTTTAGATGGGTACATCTGTTTATAACTGCGGGAACGCTTGCCTACAGCCAGTATGCTTCATGCTCCCTTGCCTTCTGAAAGTCAAATCGAGAAGTGAATTATTCATTACAATGGTAGGCCTGCCTCATTAATGCCAGTTACACAGGAATTGGAGAAGGACTCCATTCCTACTGCCAGTCATAGTCGGTGTGCGGAGTACTAATTACAATAGCAGACACACCCTTTCTCGATCGCTACAAAATCGACATCAGTGAATATATGTAGTTCGACATACGAAAGTATGTGCTTGTTTACAATATTGCAGACCTTCATTTACAGATTAACTGCTTCTAAACGGTACATCATATCGAGAAAGGATTGTACCATAAGACGCCGGATTTAGAGGCCTAAATTGCTGGTCTTATGATATCTCATCTATTCATGGGTCAGATTGAGTTAGAAACTTGGAATAGGGTAAAATTTGTGTAAGATTATCTCACATTGCATTGCTTTTCGGTAATTAAGTGACAGCTACATACATAGCATTTGGCTCACATATGGCTACTGGGTGGACCAATTTTCGTGTGGAGTATGATGATTCTATCTTTCCTCTAAGTGATGGAAGGTATGAATTATGTATGTGAAAAGTACAACTTTACTTAACATCGAGAAATAGAGAAAAATCAAACGTAAAATGGATATAAATACGACAAAAAGTCGTAAGACCAAGGTTGTAGATCACTCCAAATTTAACGGGGATTGTGCCATCCGTTATGTGATAATACTTCCCGAAGGTCTGCACCATCATTAAAATTGCCTCCATATTTCGATATTCTTCGGGATAGAAAGGGAAAAATTTAAATCTCTTGGAAGTTTTCCGCCCGTTACAGGCTAAAACGTAAAATTTTGCCAAATTTCAGTTTTCTTTCTCGACTGGCAGATTATGCCGCAATCTGGGTTTTCGGTGAGAAGTGTAAAAAGTAGGACTTTCAAGGAACTAAACCAAAAAATATGCAGATGATCATTATTACCCCTTAAGCGTGTAGCTGCACGAAAATTTCGACAAAATAGTCAATGTACAGGCACACAGTAGTTACGATTTTATTTACATAGATAAATAAGGAACCTGCTCCACGTACAACACTTGTTGGGTTATATCCGCTGGACTTAACCGGAAAAACGTACCGTTTATGATATCTCCCTTATTAATCCTCCTTTCGAAAAAATGCACATGAAAAAAAGTTTTAGAGATGGAATTCCATCACGTTTGGTCGATTTCCAGTCAGGTTGGTCTTGTACTGTATATATTGTGTAAGAGTAAAATCACCATTTCGGTTCCCTATAAACCGCCAGTCCATTCCGGGAACATGAAATGTTATTGACGATTAACACGTAGCGTTTGACAGGTGGATGTTAATGTAAAGTTTGACTCAAATATCTTCAGTAGTTTTCAAGTTGTAAAACATACGCTTTACACGCACCCGCTCTTGAGTTAAGTCCGGTGGGACTTGTACCGGAAAACGGTCCGTTAATGATATCTCCCTTATTAATCCTCGTATTGAAATGATGCACATGAGGAAAAAGGCTTAGAAATGAATTTCCATTAAGGCAGGTAAATTTACATTAAGTTTGGTTGTCTATATTTTGTGAGAATGCAAAATGACGGTTTCGGTTTCGTATAATACCCCAGTCAATTCAGGGATTTAGAAACAATATTTGCCCTAAAACCTACCAAAGGACAGGTGGATTCTAAATATCAAGTTTGGTGGAAATATATCCAGTAGTTTTCAAGTTATAGACAAACAGACAAACAAACAAACCGACAGACACCAAAACTGATTATATCCAGATGGTCATTATTACACATGAAACGGATAACTGTACGGAAATTTCGCCAAAATTGTCAATGTACAGACACACTCTAGAAGTGCAGACCTTTATTTCGATAGTTACTGCTTTGTAACTGTACGACGTATCTACAAACGGACTTCACCATCAGACGCCCCTTTCAGTGCTCTACATGGTTGGTCCTATGACATCTTCTCGTATCTCCTATATTCATGGGTTAGACTGAGTTAAAGTCATTGAATGGGTTGAAATCTTGTACAGTTTTTGGATGCTACTTTACATTTTTGATTCTCATGTGACAGCTAGAATCATAAAATTTGGCTATAACATTGCCAATGGTCATGTCAATGTGCGTGTCGAATGTCATGATTCTACCTTTCCTATAAGTGTGCCAAATGATAACATATACGTGTAAAAGTACAAAATCAACTTGTATTTAATGTATTAGGGATAGAAATACGACGAAAAGTCATAGGACAAAAGTTGTAGATCTCTACAAAATGAAACGCCATTTGCTTTGTGACTTGTGATACGACTTACTGATAAGCCACCAATTACCCCGAAACGAAGGTCTTCACCGCCGTTAAAATTGCATCCATATTTCGGAATTTTCCTGGGCCAAAAGTTATACATTTGCATAGCTTAGAATATTTCCTCAAAGGAAAGAGTGTACAGCATTCGGGATTAGCACTCGCATACATACGTGGTAATTAAGGAAGAAAATAATACAGTTTAGTAAGTTGAAATTAATAGAAAATGTATTATAACTGAGGACATTCGGATGACGACAAATATATAAATACCAAGTGAATGTATTGGAAAATCAAATGCTCCTCAATAAATTATGTCGGTGTGAGTTATGGATATAAGAAAGCGGTAATCGGAGAGAAATTTAGGCGCAGGGATTCTTAGGTAATCAGATAAGAAGATGAATATTTGTGTAATTACTTAAGCTATTCGAGGACGGTTATAACCTCCAATGATATTCCGCCAATATCCCGCAGAAAGGCTGATTGACGACTCTCTTGCTTTCTACCCAAGGAACAACCACGAATTTAAAGGAATGATGAGGAAAATGGCAATACGTTACTTCCCTGCTGGCAAGCAGTCAGAGACGTTGCCATGGTAACCCATATATTCGTCATCGCTCTGTCGGTCACTCAATGCCGAGCATGGTATCGGCAGAAAATAGTAAATTTCTCCGTCATTTGAAGAGTAAGGTAAATTATGAACATAACGAAAGTTGTTTATGATGAAGAGACCTTTCACATACGGTCCACAGAGTTTGCAGAAAATCAATAGTATAAGAGAAAATGGAGGAAAACCGTTGTGGTTTTCCTATAAAAACCCCCGTCTTTTCAAAGATTTTAAAATGATATGCATATTGAAACCTTCCCCGGGGTGAGTATACTCTAAATATGAAGTTTGGTTGAGATCTATCCAGCCCTTTCGACGTGATGGTGGAACAAACAAACATTTTTTTTATTTTGCTGCCGACAGTGGGGTTCGAACCTACTATCTCCCGAATAATGGATACTGGCCGCACTTAAGCGACTGCAGCTATCGAGCTCGGTGTTTACAGTATTTAAAAATATACTAACAAACTCGCATTTTACGGCATCGCTTTAATTATGACCCTTATTAAAGTAACTTTTTACAAATTGGAATACAGTACATACAGTAGTGAAACCAAGAAACATACCTCCGTTAACACCTTTGGAAAACAATCGTTAGCCTCTTCTGTTTTTTACTGTTAACCTTCTTTTCTTCCACATACTATTCAACAACATTTATTTCTGTGAGAAACACGGTCATTATTTATACTCGACTGACTCTGTATGTAGGTTCGAAACCACGCAGCCAAGATTCGTAAATGGAGCTTGTCATCCATGGCTTCCGAGGTTGCTTTCCTACGTGACCGATAATGAATTCACACCCGAAAAACAACGAGGCTTCGTCGATTTTCCGATCACTAGAAGTTTGATTTTCGGTTCCTGTCATATTAGCTCCCAGCATCACAGTAACCCTTTCTTTACTTGTTAACTGTTCTTCATAAACTACAAATGTTGTATTGCACAGTCAATGTTGTACAAAATTCGAGTTACTGTAGAGAGTATTTTTTACTTCAAGGGAGAAAACGTCTTCTTCGAGAAATTGAGAAATTCGTGTAACCACATTTCGAGTAATAGAGAAATAAATACATGCGAAGAATAGGACAAACGGCCGGGAAATTGTAGTTACTTCGAGATAATGAAAATTCGAGTAATGGAGTTTCGAGATATCGAGGTTCAACTGTATATTTTATTACTTTTTTAAAGTCACACTAACACACCGAAGGCTGGGGTTCGGAAGATAGCGGCCGTGGTCTTAATTAAGGTATAGCCCCAGAATTTCCCTGGTGTAAATATGGGAAACACCGAGCTCGATAGCTGCAGTCGCTTAAGTGCGACCAGTATCTAGTATTCGGGAGATAATTGGTTCGAACCCCGCTCTCGGCAGCCCTGAAGATGGTTTTCCGTAATTTCCCTATTTTCACACCAGGAAAAATGCTGGGGCTGTACCTTAATTAAGGCCACAGCCGCTTCCTTCCCACTCCTAGGCATTTCCCATCCCATTGTCGCCACAAGACCTATCTGTGTCGGTGTGACGTAAAGCAATTTGTTAAAAAATTGGGAAACCACGGAAAACCATATGCAGGACTACCAACAGTCGGATACGAACCCACTACCACCCGAATGCAAGCTCACAGCTGCACGACCCTAACCACACGGTCAATTTGCTTGGTTGTGATTATTGTTTTAAGAGGAAGTATAACTGGGTAACCATCAATAGGAAAATGGAAGACATCCGACACTTCGAAGAATGAAGGTATCGGCAAAAGGAAGACAAGGGCCACGAAGGGCATGAAAGACTCACTAAGCCTCGACACTAATACCGTTGGGGTCAGAAAGGAACAAGAGTTGACCGAGGGAGATCGAATAGGATAAACGAAATTGCGGGACCCGGCGCACTTAAGTGGAAGCAATGCCAGGACTCAGCTAAGGGCCCTACTCCACGCTCTTAAGTTGAGAGTACCTGGCGCGTTTCTGGTTGCATCTTACATTAGGCAGGGGATGCCTTGGATGTTATTCTACCTACTCCTCATCCAAAAGGGGTCAGATTTTTTAATGACACTCCCTGTAATTTTCTTCTTTTTTAACAATTTTCTTTACGACGCACCGATGCAGATAGGTCTGATGGCGACGATGAGATAGGAAAGGGCTAGAAGTGGGAAGGAAGCGGCCGTGGCCTTAGTTAAGGTACAGCTTGGTGTGAAAATAAGAAACAACGGAAAACCTTCTTCAGGGCTACCGACAGTGGGGTTCGAACCCACTATCTTCCAGATGCTAGCTCACAGCTACAGAATCCAAACCGCATGACATACTCGCTCGGTAGGACAGATATTGATCGAATCGAGAAAATAAAGAGTGTTTTCGAAAAATCTGCTGTAGAAGAAAGGATACACAAGATTGTTAGCGCACATTGTATTACTAATAAATTTTCCGGCTCCATGGCTAAATGGTTAGCGTGCTGGCCTTTGGTCACAGGGGTCCCGGGTTCGATTCCCGGCAGGGTCTGGAATTTTAACCATTGTTGGTTAATTTCCCTTTCACGGGAGCTGGGTGTATGTGTTATCTTCATCATCATTTCATCCTCACCACGACGCGCAGGTCGCCTACGGGAGTCAAATCCAAAGACCTGCACTTGGCGAGCCGAACCCGTCCTGGGATCTCCCGGCACTAAAAGCCATACGCCATTTCATTTCACTAAGAAATTTAACAATAAAAAGTCCAAATATCTTAAGACAGTAGTGAAACAGGAGTGTCTATACGTGAGTGAAATTCCTAGCAATGAATTATATATTAGATAAGCTTGAAATATTAGAAAGAATAATCATTAGAATGGAAATTAAAAATAAGGAAATACTATTCTTTTTCTTTAGGCATGTCTTAAGAACGGATGAAAACATATCAACAAGAAAGAGATTCAAATACCTTCGGAAGAAAAAGTCAACAACAGCCCTGGACTCAAAGTGTCAAGGAAGATTTGGATCGACATAACATAAGAGAGGGAAAAATCAGGGAAAGAATGGCTTTCAGATGTACGGTAAAGTGTTAAATAATGCGAGGACTCCAGCCTATGAAGGAAAACGAAACAGGTACAAAGTGGTCTAAAGAGAGAAAGAAGAAACACAACAGTAGTGTTGGAAAGAAAAAAAAATAAAGGAAATATTAAAGGCAGAGGAACTGAAATTGGTACGTGATCCCTTACAGGACATAACGGGAAGATGATGATGAAGAAGAAGAAGAAATATTATGCTACTGACCCCCTAAATACGTATGAGGGGGAAGTATTTTCTTTTTCAGAATCCCTTCCGACAGGCTAAAATACCTGTTGGTACCCTAGTAAGACTAACGTAGGTAGTATTATTTTTAAATTGTACAAAAATTATTATGACTCATAAAGTACCGAGCGGGTTGGACGTGGGCTTAGGATCACGCAACTGTGAGCTTGAATTCGTGAGATTATGGGTTCGAATCTCACGCTGGCAGCCCTGAATATGGTTTTCCATGTTTTCCTATTTTCACACCAGGCAAATGTTGAGGACGCTTCCTTCCCATCCCTCCGTCGCCGAAAACCGACGTTAAACAAGTATAAAGAAAGAAAGAAAGAAAGAAAGAAAGGCTCATCAAGTAACATTTTCTTTGAAAACTCCTCTAAAATTTATGGCAGAAATTTGAATTTCTAAATGTGATATTTTATTATTTATTGCTGGTGAACTAAGTGAGTTAGATGGTTTAAATTACGCATGTATTCTTTTCACAATTGATATCAAAATGTGATCGAAGTTTGGTCATTTTGAAACTATAAAATAAGCTTTAAATGCAGGCTTTAGATCCCGGGGCCGTTCAGAAGACGACTAAACGCTGCAATAGAGCACGAGGTAGTGTACACTGGGCAATATGGTGGCCAATATTAATTAATCATGATCGTCCTTGTTGCGCGGGCTTGCTGTTAAATACCACAATTAACAGGCGAATTTCGTGTTCAAAACCACAACATTTTTTTAGAAACAAACCAATCAACACTAACTACCAACCACAGGAGAGAGGTAGACACAAATTAAAGCCACAGCTGTTGTTGGCGAGATCTAATTTTCACAATATGCATAGTGGTCTTAATTACCTATTTGTGTTCTTTCGCTTTCTCGAATGTAACAAGCCATCACCGAGCACAAGCAGTTACCTTGATTGAGTGAACTATTTCACGTACTTGCTTTATATTCAAGTGTAGAACTGTCATAGATTGACTGAAAACAAATTCAAATTCACTAAACATCAGTCATCCTAACAATCAATCTGGATTTGGATGTCACCTATGATACAAAAGAGGATTTCCAAGCAGCAACAACTACTACTACATGTTTTCATTCCTCCCCTGAAGGGGAAGGCGGGCCTTCTAGACGGTGACACCGTCTAGAAGGCCACGAAACTTGTTACGGTGAAGGAGATGCTCGGAGAAGGTGAGAGGATTGGCGGCCGTGGCCTATAAAAATACTAGGAACTGTCCCGTCATTCGCCTTAGTGCAGAAGAATAGAAAACCACGGAAACACGGCTGGTCCGTGGTTCAACAGCTCTGCACTCCGGGCGACCAACCGAGCAGAGGAGGGGTGGCCACAGCTCTGCCGTGACTATACACCTCTGCATTCGGGTGTTTGAGAGGGGATGATCCCTACCGTTAGCTGGTTTTCATTCTCCTGCATTAAGGCGAATGCTGGGACAGTTCCTGATATATGCCACGGCCGCCAACCTTATCACCTTTTCCGAACATCTCCTTCACCGTATCACATCTCCCTAGCCTGATAGACGGCGTTACCGTCTAGAAGACCCGTCGTCCCCTTCAGGGAGAGAATGAAAACGTTTCAGTGGTAGCAGGTTCGCTGAAGCCGGGCGGATGAAAAACATAAGTATTGTTGTAGTAACAAGACCCTTGATGATGAGGTCCGAGGTCTACCCAAACTTTGACTAAAAGTGCGTATCACATTTCCTGAAAACGAAAGGAGAGTCTATATAAGCAACTTAACTACTTTGCCTCATCACCTCGGCAATAGATACAACAAACTTTCAATTGGTGTCACTCATCAGCGTATCACTCCCTCCAGTGTAGCATATATTTATTTGTATCCACCTGTGACTTCCTCGCAGACTACTGGATCGCTACATTACAGAAATAATCTAACATATGTAGGAGATAAGACAAATATGGTGTATCAAAACAAAGCAATCAGCTCTGATAACCGCTGAGTGACACTGATAACAGTGTAGCAGAGCAAAAAGACGACTGATTGGCAGAAGAGAAACATACTCATACCTGGAATTTTTAATGAAGGTTTCCTAGGACAATTAGGGGCATTTGAATGAGAGAATCTACTCCTATATTAATTATTCTGAAGTGGATTTAATTTCAAAAATTCGAACTCTTATAAAAAAAATAAGTGCACAACCTTTGGGGGAAATATTATTCACCTACAAGTAAGAGTGGACTTTTTCAGAATAAGGAATATTAAGGCACTTTTTTAAACTGTCAGATTACGAAAAATATTTGTAGGTTATCTTGGTTACAGGAAGTATTTTATGAAGTAGTATCAAAATTCACTATTTATACTAATCATATGCACATCTTGGATTAAAACTGCTCTTTGGAACAGGGTAGATTTCGTAGATGAAATCATTTTAATTTGATATAATTTAAAGATGTATCATGGCCATTTTGTAAATACTTAGCTGAGACGATGAAAGGCTACATGTAGAGGGTAGCCTCCTTTGAAGAAACGAGAAAAATCCAATGTACCTATTAACGCTTTCACGGGCGTAGAACAGAAATGTCAGCGATAGAATGTATTATTGTTATTATTATTATTATTATTTTACAATTTACCTTACGTCGCACTGACACAGATAGGTCTTATGACGACGATGGATTATGAAAGGACTAGGGGTGGGACGGAAGCGGCCGTGGCCTAATTAGGTACAGCCCCAGCATTTGCCTGGTGTGAAAATGGGAAACCACGGAAAAATGGCTTCAGGGCTGCCAACATTGGGGTTCGAACCACTATCTCCCGTTTGCAAGCTCACAGCTGCGCACCCTTAACCGCACGGCCAACTCGCCCGGTGATCTAAAGAATAGAATGAGTGTTTAGGCTAACTTGTAAAGATAGTCGAACGGTCCGTCATTGCTATGTAGCATCTTGGATAGGCTGCTAGTCCAACTGACAAGCCAAAATGGCTCGCCCTGGGCAAAACTCTACACTCACACCGCTTAACGCTGCGGTTATGGAACAACTAGCGGCTACCCGTGCAAGGTAGCGCTACAATTTATAAACAATGTTCAGTGTTGAAGAGTTTGAAATTCTCATTTTATCACGCGCGAGCTGGCGCTATTTAGCGCCAATAAAGCGAGTGAAACGGTCCGCTGTCGGTTTCCTCGCGCCAATTGAAGATTGACAGCAGAGTGGTAATCATGGATTAACAACCGAAGGCAATTTGATTTCATTCCATTCCACTCACAACTTTACATTTTAAAAGAATTATGTATAATATGATTTTTAAAAAAATATTATTGTATGATATTCCAGTGTAGTTTTATTTCATCAATTCCCTTACCTCGGCGTTACTACAAGTTTCTCTTCTGCGGAAATGGTATGTTTTCTTTTCTTTTTGCTAGTGGTTTTACGTCTCACCGACACAGATAGGTCTTATGGCGACGATGGGATAGAGAAGGCCTAGGAGTTGGAAGGAAGCGGCCGTGGCCTTAATTAAGGTACAGCCCCCAGCATTTGCCTGGTGTGAAAATGGGAAACCACTGAAAACCATCTTCTGGGCTGCAGACAGTTGGATTCGAACCCATGATCTCCCAGATGTAAACTAACAGCCGCGCGCCCCTAACCGTACGGCCAACTCGCCCGGTGAATGTTTTCCTATGTCTTGTAATAAGGTCATGTATGTTATCTAAGATAAAGTAAAAATTACCTGACCTCATTCGATAATATACTTACTTCATTTACCGTCCAGGGTTGCTTTTTCCACGGGCTCAGCCAGGCATCTCACCTCTGCCGCCTCGAGAGCAGAGTCCTGGAGCCAGAGACCTTGGGTCGGGGGATGAAACTGGGGAGGAGGACCAGTACCTGCGGCCTCACCTGCTATGCTGAACAGGGGCCTTGTGGGAGGATGGGAAAATTGGAAGGGATAAACAAGGAAGAGAGCCGCATCATCCTGGCATTTGCCTGTAGGAAAAGAGAGAAACCACGGAAAACAACTTCGAGGATGGATGAGGTGGGAATCGAACCCCTCTACTCAGTTGACCTCCCGAGGCTGAGTGGAACCCGTTCCAACCCTCGTACCACTTTGCAAATTTCGTGCCAGAGCCGGGAATCGAACCCGGGCCCCGGGTGTGTGGCAGCTTATCACACTAATATTAAACTACTACACCACAGAGGCGGAATATTCTGTAATTTTTTTTTTTTGTTCGTCGTATTTAAACATTCTATGCAAATGATGGAATACAGCGAGTTCACGTCAGTTTTTACAAACTGGGTGCACTGAATATCTAGATTTCAGAAAAGTATTTCATATAAAAATAACTCTTCACCTACAAAGAACTCCATCGCTTGTAAATAACTCTCTCAGACTGGCATCCTGTCAACTATCGAGAACAAGGACGAAAGCATCGTCCGACCAAATGCGTAAATGGTTAGCGTGCTGGTCTTTGGTCACAGGGGTCCCGGGTTCGATTCCAGGTAGGGTCAGGAATTTTAACCATCATTGGTTAATTTCCCTGGCACGAGGGCTGGGTGTATGTGTCGTCTTCATCATCATTTCGTCCTCATCATGACGCGCAGGCCGCCTACGGGAGTCAAATCAAAAGACCTGCAGCTGGCGAGCCGAACTTGTCCTCGGATACTCACGGCACTAAAAAGCCACATGCCATTTCATTTCATTACGAAAGCATCTACTAGTATGATGAAGCACTAGTAGAAGCGAGGTGTTCCGTAACCCAGTCTGTTGCTGTATTTTGTTAAATGTGTTTATTGTGGCAAAATATTCCGCGCTTTCACTGATTTATCAGCTATTGATATTTGCTCCTGAAGTCTTTAAACAATCATTCGGCATTTAATGCTTACGCTGCGAGTCTTTCATTTTCTGTAGGCCTATCCGGAAGGAGCAAGACAGTAAAAGAATCACCGCAGCAACAACAAGAGGGATCCTGTCAGTACATCTGCCGTGTGGTCTCGTGTTCCCTTATCTCCCCGGCCCGCGCGGTTATCAATCTCATGGCGTGACAAGTGTTCAGTCGTCTACGTACGTTAGCCAGTGCGTGAGTGAGTGTCTTGTAAGAGAAGGAAAGGGGGCGAGTGAGCGGTTGCTATCGTTACCCGCTACACACTCTATTGATCGCTCCACGATGTCAACTGTAGCAGCAGCCGCTAAAACAGGTAATAGACACCTTCAACAATACCAGCATCCAGTAATTAACCCCTTCAATGTCACTCGTTCAACTGCTTCACTCCATTCAGAGTCTTTTTTAAATAATTGTAATTAGAATGTCGCTTCCCAAGGCTTACACATTTCCACCCGAGTGCAGCAAAACACCGTTTGTTTAAAATTACTTTTGAAAACTGGCCATGCAAACTCTACCCCTCGTCTCCCGAATACATAGCTCGATTATAACCATTTCAGAATATACACCAGCAGTTCAACAAATTGATGTTTCTCACTGTCTTGCCAATGTAATTGACCATGTTCTTTCGCTTCTCATTTATTAAACAGCACACTTCACACAACAAAATGTGGCATTACCTCATACTCTTCTTGTCAGGAAATAATAATAATAATAATAATAATAATAATAATAATAATAATAATAATAATAATAATAATATATCGTATTTGGGGGAATTACGTCGTGTTACAACTACAGTGTTGCAAGCTGATGCGTTTCGATCTTGGTAGCAGCTTCACAGCATTAACAATGAAGGATGAAAACAGTTATTGCAATTGTCGCTCCATAGTAACTAGACACAAGATAAGACCCTGTTAGTTGTGTAGGGCCTAGTTCATTCCAGGGCCTCTAGAGTCAAGGACAAGGATGCTGAGGAGTTTTCCATGGAGGGTAGCCATGATCTACTTAGTACAAAGGGCACTAGGAAAGTTTTGCAATGTGAGTGAACGCTTTAGACTATTTTCAAAATAATTTCCACCACACTCAATACACTTCTCCATACGTCGAAACCAGTTACTGAACCAACTCTGCCACTTTTCTTCGGTTACATTTTCACACCCAGAAGCTCCTCGTCGGATGCAAAACGCCGCCCTTTCAGCTTCATCTTCACTTCTGGGAAGAGTGCGAAATCACATGGGGCAAGATCAGGACTGTCAGGGTGATCAAGCACAGTCAACCCTGATCTGGCAAGAAAATCCATTGTTACATTAGCACGATGTGCTGGAGCATTGTCGTGACGCGAGAGCCAAGTGTTGAGCCGTGACCTTGGACGGAGCTGCTTGAGAGCCTGGATGACCTGAGGCAGACAAGTCTCATTGTACCACTTCGCAGTAACTGTCCTTTGTGTTTCTAGCACAACCCGAGTCAGGATGCCCCGTTTAGTGAAGAATACTGCAAATCATCCTTTTCTTCAATGACCTTGACTTTCGCACAGTCACAGGAGTACCCTCATCTTCAAACAGCCACACCTTGTTCTGGGATTTTGTTGGGACATCGTAATAACAAAGCCAAGTTTTGTCACCTGTAACGATGCTATTGGCGTTACGCGAAGTCCCATTTTCAAACTGTTTTAGCATTTTTCGGTACCATTTCATTCGATGTGCCCTTTGTTCCTCTGAAAGTGAATGGGGCACCCAAAGAGAACAAACCTTTCTAGGTAATATGGAGATGGTCGTATAGAATTGAATGAATAGCTGGTGCAGGGATGTGGAGAGCCTCTTGTACCTGCCGATATGTCAACCGCCTCTCTTGCTGCAACATTTTCCTCACAGCTTCAATGTTTTCCTCAGTCACTGATTCAGATGGTCGCCCAGAACGAGGATCGTCTTCAAACCTAAAATTTCCCCTCTGGAACTCTTTGTACCAGCGGAAAATTGTTGTCCGATGTGGACAGTCTTTCCCCAGCACAGGAGTCATTTCCTCCAGACGCTGGTCAACAGTTAATCCACAAGCAAAATTGTAGCGGATAATTGCGCGATATTCACTTTTAGACCACACTGACATCTTAAGTTGCTTTCAATCCCACTGCTTGGTAACAACTGGTGTGAAGGTCGCACCTTGCTGTCTTCTAGACAGGTTTTCACCCCTCTTTTCATCCCTCACCATTACAGGGGTGTCCAGCCAACCATTTTTTTCGTATTGCAAAACTTTCCTAGTGCCCTTTGTATATAGCTATCCCCTTTGTTACAGTTATTCAGCTGTTTAGCAATTTCTATCGCCTCACAATTGATTCTAGACGTAAAACTTTTCTCCTTACAAAGGACAGAGATGTTGCATCAATAATGATTTGATGGTCATTATGTATGGCATGCTCTTCCACAGCAGACGTAAGTGCCTGCATTCATACATGAATAACCCTTGTTGTTACCTTCCTTCACGTTTGGTCGACATAAACAGATCTTTCTATCTTGATTCTAGTTACTATGGAGTGACAGCTTCCATTAATCGGTTTCCATCTTCGTTCTTATCACTCTGAATATGATCTTGGTAGCGAGATCCAAACACCTCAGCTTAATAAGACGAAGAAAAAGAAAAAGAAAAAGTAAAGATAAAATTAGAAGACCTTGAAAACTGTGCGACCTACTATGAAATAACAGACTGGATCACTAGTATCAGCAATGCACTGCAAAAATTCCAATATCCAAAACCAGATTAATCAAAAGAGTCAACAAATGCATACGCTTTGGTGAATTAACAACAGTAACAGCGGTAAAGAAGGAGAGTATGAAGGTGCGAATTCACAAAATGGAAGAAAAAAAACATATCACGTAACGATGACTGTCTACAATTAAAAGTCAGTAGGCTATTTGGGAATGCTAAATTGAGACACTGCAAAACTGTAATCCTTTCAGCAGCAGCTTTATTGCAGCAGAGTGTTTGAATACCTTCTCATATAGAATAATGAGCAAGACAGAAAAGAGTATCCTAAGGAAAATGATGGGACCTATTTGGCATAAACAAACTGAGACCAGGACAAGTTTTATACAAAACATCTGAAAAAAGATATAGCCTATGTAAATATCTCCACTACACGGAAAAATGTACAATCATCGATTTGTTTTGAGGCTTAGTAGACGATAGAGCGAGTACAGATTCTTTGATTGTTCTCCTCTTACGACATGTAGGGGTACAGATAATGAATGCAGGTTTTCAGTCCACCCACAGACGAAATAAAGAGTTACGATAAATATAAATAAATTAATAAATAAAAATACACAGTTCTAGCACTTCAGGCAAGCAAGTCAATGTTGAAAACATCCTAGGGATATGAGCTACGAATTTTAAATAAATAAAATACATAATGAAGTATCAGAATATATTTATTCCTAAAAATTACAATCCTTTTCTTATCATCGTTATCCGGTCGATTAGCCAGCGCCATGTGTCGAGCTGTGTAACTACTCCGATTACAGTGCGTGGGCCCGATTGTCAAGGCCGGTAAGGAGCTAGCTGGCGCGACGCATCAAGTCGGCCGTGATTAGAGTAGCATTTTCCTATTTCTGCCACTACGAGCGCTAATGTGAGTCAATGCATTGTTTCACTTAAGCGCCACTAGGAGCGCTAAAATTAGCCAATGTAGAGTTTCACTTAAGCCCTTATAACTATATTCGGTGTGGATATTTTTCAAAAATGATAAAACGCCTGAGGGTATTGAACCTATTTTTTTTTTGCTACGGGCTTTACGTCGCACCGACACAGATAGGTCTTATGGCAACGATGGGATAGGAAAGGCCTAGGAGTTGGAAGGAAACGGCCGTGGTCTTAATTAAGGTGCCTGGTGTGAAAATTGCAAACCACGGAAAACTATCTTCAGGGCTGCCGACAGTGGGATTCGAACCCACGATCTCCCAGATGCAAGCTCACAGCCGCGCCTCTACGCGCACGGCCAACTCGCCCGGTGAAGGTATTGAACCAAGGAACACATTACAGAAAGAATTGTGTAAATAAGTTAATTTGGCTAGGATTCGAATTAAAAAGAAACCGAGTAAAGAAACAAGCGATTTTCGGCTCATTCCGGAACTGCATTTAGGCCGAAAGTGATTTTCGAAATCTGTTTCTTTTATTTGGGGGGGGGATTGATAGAACTATCCAAGACTCATAATTTGAAATCTTTTCTGGCTCTTTAGCTCTTCAACTGTCGGCACAATCGAAGAAATTGCTTAATTTTACGTTTTTGTAGTATGGGGACCCCTATTTTGACTGCTAACGAATGTTTTCAGCATTATTAATAAATAGACAGTTATTTATAACTTTCTCTTCATTCCACAGTGTTCAGTATTTTAATTGACGTTTTCTCGTTGAAATGATTCGCCATTGCTTTATTTAAAGCCTCTCTGTATATGTCTAATACGTCCAACATCAATATTTTCCAAAAATGGCGTCGTTCTTGCAACCCACCGCCTGCTCGGTCTGCATCCAAAGCCATTGAGTGCATATCGAGCAGGCGATGTTCCAACCATATTATGACGTACACTGGCTGCCTGGTTATGGTGTCGGTTTGTTCACGCAAAATTGCGTATGCCAATTCCAGACAGACCCCCAGCCCAAAAACATATCCATCTTAAAAGAGGTCACGCTTTCAGAAAAACGATGATCTAGATCCTTTGGTCACCAGTACAGAGTGCACGAAGACAGATAAACACAGCACATTTTTGAACATTACAAAAAATAAAGCAGCATTTTTCAAAGAAGCCGAAGAAGATTTGGAACTACTCAACATTAAAAAATAATAAATTACAAATAGAAAAGAATTTAGGAAAGCAATATTTGATGGCAAATTTGCAGAGAAAGCCAAGAAAAAATCAATCAGTGAATGGACAGAAGTAAGTAAACAACAGCGAGAAAGGATGAGAAAGTTTTGAGAAGACAAGAAGAAGAAAACTGTTACATGTGGTCCTAAGATGGCCTAATCGAATGTTTTTTAAGTTAAAAACATATCTTAGCGGACGAAGTAAGGGTCGCCGTATGTGCTACGCAAAATTAAGCAATTTCCTCAATTGCGCCGAAAGCTGAACGACTGTGGATTCTTTTTACAGAAGGCTTTACGACGCACCGACACAGATAGGTCTTATGGTGACGACGTGACTGGAAAGGGCTAGGAGTAGGAAGGAAGCTACCGTGGCCTTAAATAAGGTACAGCACCAGCATTTCCCTGTTTGAAAATGGGGAACCACGGAAAACCATCTTCTGGGCTGTCGACAGTTTGGTTCGAACCCACTATCTCACTAGCTCACAGCTGTGCGTCCCTAACCCCACAGCCAATTCGCTCTGTTTTCCCTGTTATCTTAGATTTCCAAAACTCAGATAATGTCATTATCACGGATGACGCTCACTTCTGAATTCACCACAGAATATTATCATTTCGGCAGAAAATATTATCATTGAGAAACAGATTATAGCCTAGCCTACATATCGTAAATTTCACTCAAAAAGGGCAATAATTCTTAGTTCTTCATTTCATACCCAATCGTGTGACATTTATTATAGGCTATAAGCTATTATCGAGAATTCATCTTACCCGTGTGTTGGAAATTCCAAGTCATACTCGATAATGGGTAAGACCGACAGATAACCTGTCTTTTAAAATCGGTATTATCGAAGTTCTCAAAGTATGTAGCACGTTATTTTATCCACCTAAAAGGTTTTGTTGTATTAACCTGGTCATATTCTTCGTCTTTCAATTGAATACTCCAGTCATTTATGAGCTGCCATAAGGAAAGGCTATTATCTTAGATTTCCTATTTTACCGGCCAATCTTTCGCCGGTAAAATTTTAAACTGAGATATTACATATTATGCCTCTGTGATGTAGTGGTAAGTGTGATTAGCTGCCACCCCCGGAGGCCCGGGTTCGATTTCCGGCTCTGCCACGAAATTTGAAAAGTGGTACGAGGGCTGGAACAGGGTCCACTCAGCCTCGGAGGTCAAATGAGTAGAGGTGGATTCGATTCCCACCTCAGCCATACTTGAAATGGTTTTCCGTGGTTTCCCACTTCTCCTCCAGGCAAATGCCGGGATGGTACCTAACTTAAGGCCACGGCCGCTTCCTTCCCTCTTCCTTGTCTATCCCTTCCAATCTTCCCATCCCCCTCACAAGACCCCTGTTCAGCATAGGAGGTGAGGCCGCCTGGGCGAGATACTGGTCATTCTCCCCAGTTGTATCCCCGACCCAATGTCTCACGCTCCAGGACACTGCCCTTGAGGCAGTAGAGGTGGGATTTCTTGCTGACTCCGAGGGAAAAACCAACCTTGGAAGGTAAACAGATTAAGAAGAAGAAGAAGGAAATGCATATTATACGAGATAATTTTGTTGGCGAATACAAAATGTAGTGGTTATCTCGCTTTTCTTAGCTTTAAACCGCGATAGAAGCTTTTAATCACGTTGATAAATACGGGCCTGAGAACGTGTGTTCACAAAGATATGTAGAGCCGAACACAGTAAGTAATCTTTTCGTTCCTATGTTTTGTAGACTGAAAGAAGGTCGCTTGGAATATTATAATTCTTTCAAAATTGAGTTCCACTGAAGCCACATCAGTTCTCATTGAAATTTCACTGCAGTCTGCCCAAAATTTAGAGAAAAAGGCGTCATAAGCATATGTAATTCAAAGCTTGATTTGGAATAATCTGAGTTAAGGAACTAGCAACTCTGGATTGGTGACAGCAGATCTCCTCTGACATAGCTTTGATTATCAGTGGCTGATAACGCTTGATCCCTGTGGTAAACATCGATTACATGACTTGACGTACTGGTTCCTGCAATAAATTTTACCGTACTATTTTTCAGATAAATATGTCTTATAAGTGAAAAATCATACTATATAAGTTACTGTAATCGCAACTCATCTTTAACCCCATATCAAGAAACGGGACTAAGAAGCAGACATATATTATTATTATTATTATTATTATTATTATTATTATTATTATTATTATCGTTGTTTCATTATGTCCATCCGTGTTGGAACTTGTTCATTAGCTTCATGATTTTCGCCTTCCTATTCTTCCAAAATCTCTTCATGAACTCACTGTGTTGCCTCTTCCGCTCTTCGGACCACTTTGTACCAGTCCTGCTGCTAATTTTGACCACAAATGAGTGTTTTTTTACTGAGATCCTGAAGACTGCGATTTTTCATGATGTCTTCCCCGATGTTCAGTTCATTATTATTATTATTATTATTATTATTATTATTATTATTATTATTATTATTATTATTATTTCGGCCAGCTATGGACCACGCTACTTCAACCGTTTTCTGTCTGGAGCTGTAACACTCGCCCAGTACTCCCACATCCTTCTTCGGTGAGCTTCCTTCCGTTCTTCGGTTCACGTCTCGCCCGTCTTCATTTTAGGTTTTGTTCGAAAACTCTGTAGACCTTCAAGCTTCTTCTTTTTAAATGGTTACATTGCAAGATGCCATCATGAAAGATCCGCAATTCTTGTAAATCCTTGTCCACCTCGGTAAACCAGACCTCTTTAGTTTTCTTATTCAGAAAGTAGGCAAAGATTCGAGTGGACAATCTTTCTGGTCTCATTCGTGTTAAGCGACCATAGAAAGAAATCCTTCTTTTCCTAATAGTGTCTGTTATTTTCTCCATATGCAGATATAGTTCATGACTGTGTATTCTCCTATATTTTCAATTTTCCTTTACCTACTTTACCTTTATCTACTTGTTCTTATTGTTTCCGTTATATTTTCTATGTTCAGGTATATTCCTTTATTACTTCCTAATTTCATTCTGTTGTTTTCAGTGGACTTAAGATGTTCCTTTCTAGTAAAAAAAAAAAGTAAACTCGTGTCGTGTGTGCTAGTTGCTTTACGTCACACCGACACAGATAGGTCTTATGGCGTCGATGGGATAGGAAAGGGCTAGAAGTGTGAAGGAAGCGGCCGTGGCCTTAATTAATGTACAGACCCAGCATTTGCCTGGTGTGAAAATGGGAAACCACAGAAAACCATCTTCAGAGCTGCAGACAGTGGGATTCGAACCCACTATCTCCCGGAGCCAAGCTCACAGCCGCGCGCCCCTAAACGCACGGCCAAGTCGTGTCCTCATCCCGAGGTGGTGCAGCTCTTTTGAGGCACACCCCCACTGGAGGTGAGGTGCAAGTACCATCCCTCCTGTCATTGTTAACTTTCAGGCAGTACTGGGAATCGAACCCGAACCACCGAAGACGGCAGCTAATATTGCTAACCGTTACGCTACTGAGGCGGACTTTTTTCAAGTACTTCAAGTTTATCTAAACTATAGCTCAAAACTAGGCATACACTTGCGTAAACACATTCTGGTTTTACAGCTGTATTGTAGTGCCTTATTTTAGGATTTGTAGATGAGCATTTCTTGTGAACGTTCTTCGTGATACCATACTGTTTCTGTCTTGTGCAACCTTTCTTCTACTGCAGATTTTTTAAATAATTATGATATTGTTCTTATTATTTCTTGCTTTCTTTCTTAATCTGTTTACCCTCCAAGGTCGGTATTTTCCTCGGACTCAGTGAGGGTTCCCACATCTACCACCTCAAGGTCAGTATCCTGGAGCGTGAGACTTTGGGTCGAGGGGATACAACTGGGGGAGGACCAGTACCCCCACCAAGGCTGCCTCACCGGCTATGCTGAACAGGGGCCTTGTGGTGGGTGGAAATACTATAATAATTTCATGTGGCTATTTCTAGCCAAATGCAGACTTTGTAAGGCAGACCCTCCGATGAGGGTGGGCGGCACCTGCAATGTGTAGGTAACTGCGTGTTATTGTGGTGGAGGATACTGTTATGTGTGGTGTTTAAGTTGCAGGAATGTTGGGAACAGCGCAAACACGCAGCCTTCGGGCCACTAGAATTAACCAATGAAGGTTAAAATCCCCGACCTGGCCGGGAATCGAACACGGGACCCTCTGAACCGAAGGCCAGTACGCTGACCATTCAGACAACGAGTCGAATGATGGAAATAATGGAAGGAATAGACAAGGAAGAGGGAATGAAGCAGCCGTGGCCTAAAGTTAGGTACCATCCCGGCATTTGCATGGAGGAGAAGTGGGACACCACGGAAAACCCCTTCAAGGATGATTGAGGTGAGAATCGAATCCCCCTCTACTCAGTTGACCTCCCGAGGCATAGTGTACCCCGTTCCAGCCCTCGTAACACTTTTCAAAGTTCGTGGCAGAGCCAGGAATCGAACTCGAGCTTCTGGGTGTGGCAGATAATCACACTAACCACTACACCACAGGAGGCCGACATTATTATTATTATTATTATTATTATTATTATTATTATTATTATTAACCTTATGTCATCATCATCATCATCATCTGTTTACCCTCCAGGTTCGGTTTTTCCCTCGGACTTAGCGAGGGATCCCACCTCTACCGCCTCAAGGGCAGTGTCCTGGAGCTTCAGACTCTTGGTCGGGGGATACAACTGGGGAGTATGACCAGTACCTCGCCCAGGCGGCCTCACCTGCTATGCTGAACAGGGGCCTTGTGGAGGGATGGGAAGATTGGAAGGGATAGGCAAGGAAGAGGGAAGGAAGCGGCCGTGGCCTTAAGTTAGGGACCATCCCGGCATTCGCCTGGAGGAGAAGTGGGAAACCATGGAAAACCACTTCGAGGATGGCTGAGGTGGGAATCGAACCCACCTCTACTCAGTTGACCTCCCGAGGCTGAGTGGACCCCGTTCCAGCCCTCGTACCACTTTTCAAATTTCGTGGCAGAGCCGGGAATCGAACCCGGACCTCCGGGGGTGGCAGCTAATCACGCTAACCACTACACCACAGAGGCGGCCATTAACCTTATTTTTACAATAAAAATACCAAAGACGTAGCCTGTTTCGGGGTTAAAGTTATTTAACTTGTGTATATCTTTGCATATAGTTATAATTGCTGCTGACGCTTCTAAACAAACCTTCTCAGTTGCCGTGAAAAGGCTGAGTTGATCGTGATCAAACCCTCTTGTTAGGATTTAAGTCCTCGTTGGCAATGACCGAGAATACTGAAGCAGGGCCAACAGGGTAGAATGTTAATATGTTAACAGCTATGTCTTTCTAAGGTGAAAATGGAGTTAAGTGTATCTCACTACTACCGTATTAAACCTCACATCCATGAATGAAGGAGCCAACAAGCATTGCGCGCCATATGGAGGTAAAGAGCATGCTGTAGTACATGCTTCTCGGAGTGGAGTTCACTGAACAAACCGCTCCCTAGATACGTACACTACACTGTTCACCACTATCCATCTAAACATGAAATGCACAGCAATGAACGGAAGTACAGTAAGTTTACCAGCTCTGGCAACAAAAGTTTCTGAGCCTCCGTGGCTCAGGTGGCAGCGCGTTGGCATCTCACGACTGGGTTCCGTGGTTCAAATCCCGGTCACGAGATTTGTGCTGGACAAAGCGGAGGCAGGACAGGTTTTTCTCCGGGTACTCCGGTTTTCCCTGAGAACTTTCATTCCAGCAAAACTCTCCATTATCATTTCATTTCATCTGCCAGTCATTAATCATTGCCCCAGAGGAGTGCGACAGGCTTCGGCGGCCGGCACAATTCCTATTCTCGCCGCTATATGGCGGCTTCATTCATTCATTCATTCCGTCCCTGACCTGGTCAATGACTGGAAAACAGGTAGTAGGTTTTCAGCTACGTTTTTACATCAAACTACATTAACGTGTTAGAATATTCCGAAATCCTTAATGAAGATAATAAAAACTTGAAGTTATCTACATGTTCCAGCTTTGTATCCCCAATCTGACATTTATTTCTCTTGTATTTCTTACCTACCGACATCAGTATAGTCTTACAAAGGCTAATTTTCATACCATACTCATTTTCACAACGTTATGCCTAAATAAGCAGTGCCATTGAACTTATTTACCAGATGAATTAGCTTTCTTCTCTTCCTAGAATTTCCTTATCCTAACACTGTGTTTTTCTTCCGTTCTTCCGTTCATGCAGTGGTGGTTCCCTTCTTGGGTTTTTCTGCAAAATGAATTTTGTTCCAACGTTCTAAAGCTAGGTTTGTCTCATATAATTTTACCTGTCTTGCTGATTTCTTGAAGGTCTTATTCACGTTCGATTATCGAATTTTCTTGACTTTTAATGAGGAGGCATAATTAAATATTTTTGTAAGTCTTTCATTGTCCATTCTATGTCCGACTCGTTGGCTGAATGGTCAGCGTACTGGTCTTTGATTCAGAGGGTCCCGGGTTCTATTCACGGTCGGGTCGTGGATTTTAACCTTCATTGGTTAATTCTAGTGGCCCGAAGGCTGCGTGTTTTGTGCTGTCCCCAACATCCCTGCAACTCACACACCATAGATAACACTATCCTCCACCACAACAACACGCAGTTTCCTACACGTGGCAGATGCCGCCCACCGTCATCGGATGGTCTGTCTTACAAGGGCTCCACTCGGCTAGGAATAGCCACACGAAATTAAAAAAATCAAAAATCCCATTCTATGAATATGGCCATAAAATTTCAATCGTATGCTTCTAACAGTGTCCGATATTTTCTCAGAATGCTGGTATAATTCAGGGGACCACCTTTTCATCCATACTCCTTCTAGACCCCATGCATAATAAGCCAAAGGTTTTCCAAAGGATTTTCCTATCTTGTCCTTCGAAATGTTTAATAATAATAATAATAATAATAATAATAATAATAATAATAATAATAATAATAATAATAATAATAATGTCCGCATCTGTGGTGTAATGGTTAGTGTGATTACCTGCCACCCCCGGAGGCCCGGGTTCGATTACGGGCTCTGTCACGAAATTTGAAAAGTGGTACGAGGGCTGGAATGGGGTCCACTCAGCTTCGGGAGGTCAATTGAGTAGGGCTGGAACGGGGTCCACTCAGCCTCGGGAGGTCAATTGAGTAGAGGTGGGTTCGATTCCCACCTCAGCCATCCTGGAAGTGGTTTTCCGTGGTTTCCTACTTCTCCTCCAGGAATATGCCGGGATAGTACCTAACTTAAGGCCACGGCCGCTTCCTTCCCTCTTCCTTGCCTATCCCTTCCAATCTTCCCATCCCCACCAAGGTCCCTGTTCATCATAGCAGGTGAGGCCGCCTGCGCGAGGCACTGGTCATCCTCCCTAGTTGTATCCTCCGACCCCATGTCTCAAGCTCCAGGACACTGCCCTTGAGGCGGTAGAGGTGAGATCCCTCGCTGAGTCGAGGGAAAATCCAACCCTGGAGGGTAAACAGATTAAGAAATAAATAAATAAATAAATAAATAAATAAATAAATAAATAAATAAATAAATAAATAAATAAATAACGAAAGAATAATAATAATAATAATAATAACGTGCAACTAAGAAGGTGTATGACTCCACAGATAGACACTGCTCAGCACACTAGAGGAATCCCAATTGGACAGAGAAACAAGGGAACTGATCAAACAAATTCACACCAATCAAAATTTAATTTCTGAATCCTTCGAAATCAGAACAGGTTGTCCGACAAGGAGATGATTTATCCCCTCTACTATTCAATCTAGTTTTGGAAAAAATGATTCACAGGTAGCAGGTAGAATTGGGGAAGTAATGTGTGTGCGAGAGAGAAAGAGTGAGAGAGTGACCCATGAACTGGCCGTAGGCCCCAACTCTACCTGCCACCTGCCACTAACTCTTGTCTATGTGGTGCTTAAATGAGCAAACTTTGACACCCTAAAACAGGAACTAAATATACGACCGGAAATCTAATTTTGTTATGGCTGAATAAAGCATTTTTACTGCAGTCGTTGAACCAAATCTCAATCCGATCGGAGACTTAGCCTACAGTTGGATGGGTTTCTTTCTCAGTGAACGCATGAAGGAATGTTAGGAAGGAAAGAAGGAACATTGGCATTAAAAAATCATACATACATACATACATACATACATACTGCACCCTTTGTCGGTAGAGCTGCGGTTCCTCTTGATATATGCTGTCTCCGGCTGCTAGAAAAAATATACTTACCGCATCGTAGAGATTCCTTCTCGGGTGTGCTCAGTTCCTGGTCGCCTGTGGGTTGGTGCATAGGGGTTGTCTAACTAAGGATTACCAGCAAATAGTCTAAAATAACCACCATGACACGGACTGATTATGTAATAAATAAACTTTATTGACAAAGCAAGAATTTAGTAAGTATGCACAAGGCTTGAATCAAAGCTCCAATCAAGTTTAGTGTCACTGTTGAAAATGCAATATAAGAATACCTGCAATTAATCATGACTAATCTGAATGTGATCAATAAATTAATTGATTAATAGAATAATTAATTGAAAATGATCCAAATAAAATTGTCAACAAATATAAGTGATATGAGTCGTTGACCAAAATGCAACCTCAAGCACACCAAAATAGTGCGTTTAACAATAATATCACAATAAAATGTCATTTACTGATTCAACTAGATCGATATAATATGTTGTGTTTACGATAGATATCATAGTGTAATAAACAAGAACTTTACTAACGTATTATGCATTATAGTTAAGCTTGCATGTAATCTAGAACATTCCAACATTCCTAGGAGTACAATCTCCAAACTCTATGTCAATTATTTAACATTAAATATACTCCTTGAAAAACCTGAGGATAGATGTAACACAAATAAACCGCTGTGCAGCGTGACGTAATCATACTTATGAACTCTGCAAATTTAATTTCTAAACCCTGGATCTTACTGAACTTTAAAAAGATAAAACCTCATCTTTTAACATACTGAAAAACATGCAAAATTTGTGCATCAAGGCAAGTATTACTATCCGGACCAATTTATGGCAATTAATCATCAAAATCTATTACATCGCTTCCTAATAAAATACAATTTAATTTACGACAAACATTCGTTCAGTAAGTCCTACAAATCTGTTGTGTCGTGTTTCGTGACGTAATAACACGAACCTAACACATCCTGTACTTATGTTACACGAACTGCCGTACTATTTACAAATGAGTGAACAAATCACTTATCACACTAATGGACTTAAAATTACGTAAACTAATAATATTACCTTGTAGTCACAGAGAATAATCTAGCTTACACATCAATAAAATATACTCGTCAGGGTTGAGAGATGATCAACGTACGAGTCCACGTGATATTTACATTTCTTATACCGCTGCTTATTCATGCACGCACTCATAATCGTAAATGAATTTAACATAATATGATGTAGATTGCATCGTCACCGACAAACATGTTATCTTGCCCAGAGTCCTGCAATTTCAATTCTCTGGTTAAGAATATTGATTCACCATGTCCAATAATTAGTTTCATGGCTCCCCTACTCTATTCATTACAAAAAAAAAAACAAGGAGTAATTAAAATTAAATCAACTCAAAATCAACTCACAACCACATTACGAAAATGAGATTCCACAAACTCCTATTTAAAACCAATGTTCAAAACACATATTATAATGCGATGTTGGCATATAAAATGGGATTTAACTATCCTCATGAGTACTATTGCAGACTTAACCTGCTATCTTTACCTATACTTATTGAGTGCAATATGCTATGCCATGTCGCCACATTTATAAATTCGTCGTGATAATAGATATAACAAATTCATTTTCATTTCACGGGGCATCTGGTCCTCCCGCTCATTTTCATACCTCGGCTTCACATTGCCGGCACATATATACACATTGTGATATCAAGCTGTCAGAGCTTGCATATCGCTCCGTGTATTAAGCTCAATGGCTTGACTACTAACTCTCAGCTCCTCGGCTGACCATGATATTTATCCGGCTCATCGCCTCATTATCATTCCCTCATTTCTCACATACTGAGATAATTGCCCGTAGTGGCTTATCCATCATCACATAATTATCTTAACGCACATATACTGTCGTCTGGGCCTAATGACATAACATATTTTGACGCGTGGGCCTAAATTCACCACGATTAATCTTCCAATGATCACTTCCCAAATTAATGCCTCTATCAGACTACAATAAAATTCAATTACATTCTCAAAATCAAATCTGAACAGTTAACTAAGCAAATCAAACTCCTCCTGTCCATGTAATCAGCATTCAGGAGAAATTTAGAATCAACTAATTAAAATGGTAGCAAAATACCCATAACAAAAAAAAATGAGTCTACTTTAATGTCAAAGAAAACTTCCGTCGGGTGACTTAGCGAATCAAATATCATACTCTGCCACTGCCAATAAGCATAATATTGACCTCAAATCTAGTTCAAATGTAGGCCTAAGCATTTAAACTAATTCGGTCCAATCCGACAATAACATCGACAAAAAAATTAATAATAATAATAAGAACAAGATAATTGAAATTAAACACAAACTACGTGCATAAATCAGCATTTTTACCTCTCCTCTGTGCTACACCAAGAATAAGAAATTACAATACCTAAACATCTACTTAGCAGCTCGCGTAACGCCTAAAGAAATAGTACAATCAGTGAAAGATTACATAAGATTATTGTTACTCACATTCTGCCATTAAGCTTCACCCCACAGGGGCATCCATCTGGTTGAAGTTAGAACATGTTGCAATACATAATGCACATCTTCACAAAATTGATGTATACCTCCATGGTATCAATTTCCTTGGGCACACGACACTTTTCTTGCAACTTCAGCGGCTTAAATACTAATAATTAAATACACTGACTGAAAACACATATAAAAAATTCACTTCTTTTTTTAACACCACGCCCGCTTCTCTGGACATTCCTGCGAGACGATTGTGTGAGTGTGGCCCTCGCTCCCTGAGTGAAAGTTATTTACACACTGGACTGCGGCCGGCGATAATCCCTCTGCAGCAAGTTTGTTGTCCTACTAGTTGTCAATGACCTGTGGAATTATCCATCCATTGACTCTACCACTACTGTTATTTCTTAATGGCTCCTGCTAGTAACACTTCCCGTACAGCCTATACTTGTACGAAAGAAGTTCCTTTGTTTACCCATTACTCTCAAAATATTACAAAGTAATATATGGCAAATAAAATTAGTGACTAATTGGCTTATCACTCAAATAGAATATCTCTATAACTCTGACTGCAATTACTCGTTCTAATACAAGACGGTGTCTTTGAATGCTTGGCTCAGTTGCCTTAAAGTTTACATTTCACAAATGTCGCCCAATGTTCAAAAGAGAGAAATTCGCTGACACGTCTGGTCTGTACGATCCTTGGTGAACAAGTGTCCATTCCTCTTGGCGGCAGAGACCTGCTTCGATTTCTGGCGGACTGATATTTTCAGAATTTCCAGAGCGTCCTTTAATACACGCAGCTCGATGCGGACTGTCCTTATCATCTAAATTCATACTTAAACTGCTGGTGGTTCCATCACTACCCTGTGATCATCGAATTAATCGTACAATTATGCACAGTGTAGGTGGCGTTGGTGGGAATATTTCTTTTGTCGCACCGCCGGCTGTCGTACGGTTCCGGCGCGAACTTCAGGTACTCTCGTTCCCAGACATAACTTCTGCTAACTTAATATTTACTGCATATTAACAGGATTTAGCATAGACATACACTATGATCCCCAACCTAAAGTGTCACTCTGATAAACAAGTATTCAATTACTGTCCGATTCTATGAAGAAAACAAATACGAGGAAGCGCTACATTTGAATAATACAAATTCAGCTCCCTGATTGGTTGACCGGTTTCAAGCGGGTAACATTGGACTGTTCCTAGTTCACTTTCGTGGGGTGGTTGGAAGCTCTTTCTTGTCTTCAGATGGAAAACTACCACTCCTTGACCTCAATTTCAAAGTACCAACGCGTCTTCTCCCTCTTTGTGTGAAGATAATTGCTTTATTGCACCAAAACAAACCGTGCTCCGAAGTGCTCTGGCCGGCTTAAACATCTATTGTGATTTTTCTGCTTCCTGCCAGAGTGTGAGAACATATTCTCCACTGTGTGGAAAAATTACATTTTCAATATCAGTAGCAATATGTTGATATGATGTAATTAGGCTCAATTAATTGGGTGCAACTCCTCCCTTACTAAAAATAGAAATGTTCCGAAAGAACAAGAGGAAGATTTCTAGATCTATGTCATTCAATCTCAACTTGGTTACTAAACTGCAACCATAATTGAGCCTCAGCTCTGTACCTCGCTTAGTTAGTGAATTCTCTTCGTAGTTGCAAATTTTCTTCTTCTAGTTGTCTACGTTCCTCCTGTAACTCGGCGATAATTGTCTCCATGATTTCTCTCAGCTCCGTGGCCTCTTGCAGACATTCTGGGCAATCATCACGTCCATCTTCTTCTCGCTTCTCTCCGGATTCCGTGATTGGTAGGTCTCCGTCATTCGGTGACATTTCTTCCTCATCACAGCTCAGGTTGAATTGGTCCTCATCTTCATCTTCTTCTTCTTCTTCCTCCACTGCAGAAATTTCGTCATCATCCTCTTCCATGGGCCAATCTTCGTCAGCCGTCATCTCCTCTTCCGTAGATGAGTCCTCCTCCTCTTCACTCTGTGAATATTCTACCAGGTTCACTTGTGGAATTCCTCCGGGTGGTGGTCGATACAACTTTAAGCTTCGGGCATTAAAAGTCATCTCCTCTTGACCATCTAGGCTGATTATCCTGTATGCGTTATTGTGAAGTGATTCGGTTATTCTATACGGTCCCACATATAATGGTGCGAATTTAGCATAAAATTTCGCCTCCGGTGCAGATGAGACTGGACGACGTAAAAGAACGTATTCACCTACTCTAAGTGGGCGATGGAATCTCTTCCCTCTTAATCTTCTTTGTCGACGTTGCGCCTGTTGCTGCAAGTGTTCGGCAACCCTCCTTACACATACGTCAGGAGCTGGCCTAGCATCCGCTGGGCAATTAATAATTGCTGTCCACGGTCGAATAGGGTATTCATTTAAATGGGTGACTGAGGGTATAAATCCCGTAGCTTCGTGGATAGTATGGTTTATACAGTCCATGATGACTGGTAGCAATTGAACCCATTTACTGTGTTGATTCGGTATGTAAATTCTACAAAATTTAGAGATGACCTTCATTATTCTTTCCGAAGGATTACTTTGAGGATTACGAATTGAGCTCATGACATGCTTAATTTCGAGCTCCTGTAAAGCATCTCTGAATTGAGCTGATGTGAACTGAGTTCCATGATCAGTTAGCAAACTTTGTGGCTTACCCATGTTCGGTATAATGTTTCTGGTAAGACATCTTAGTACAAGCTTAGTGTTAGCCTTTTGGATCGGATATAGAGTCGTGTATTTCGAAAATACATCCATGGTCACTAAAACAAAACGGTTCCCACGGGTTGACTTCGGAATAGGGCCGAAAATATCCATTGAGAACAGCTTTTTAGGTTCTGTAGGCAATATAGGGATAGGTTCTTGTTTAATGAGATAAGGGTTCGCTTTTACTCGCTGGCATGTGTCACAAGTCACAACAGTGTCCCTCACTGACTCTCTTAAATTTCTCCAAGTAAAACTTTCTTGAATAGTGGCAACTACTTTGTCGATACCGCCATGTCCGGTAATTCGGTGTACATGCCAGATAATTTCGTTTTGAAGTTGAGATGGTATTACCACTCTCAATTTTGTGTGATCTCTATCAACATATTTAACGAGCAAATTATTAATGAATAAATATTCCTCAGCTTGCTTCTGGATGTCCCGGTAGTTTGGATCTCCCTGCTGAATTCTGTTCTGGAAAAAGTCGATCAGCTTGCTCAAAGAGTTTTCTGCCTGTTGAAATTGATGTAATTGACTTAGGTGTCGTAAGACTTCATGATCATCCGGTACTAAATCGACATAATTTACATGTTCAAGTGGCTCGCTGGGGTTCCTACTTAAAATGTCAGCTACAATGTTATCCTTGCCAGGGCAATGCTCAATTGTAAAATTAAATTGCTGTACATACAGCGACCAGCGTGACACTCGTGGACTAGAAATAGCTGTTTTTAGCATAAATGTCAAGGCTTTATGGTCGGTCCGAATCTTTACTGGAAAACCATAAATGACCTTGTGCCAGTGTTGTAAGGCCTGTACTATCGCTAGCATTTCCAGTTCGGTAGTACTGTAGTTAACTTCATGCTTCCTCAGCTTACGGCTATAAAATGATATGAATTTCTTTAAGTGAGGCGGTTTATCATCCTCTTGATATAAAATTGCTCCAATTCCAACGTTGGATGCGTCAGTTTGTAGCACAAACGGTTGTTCGAAATCCGGGTATGACAATTTAATACTTCGTGCTAACAATTCTTTCGTCCGCTGAAATGCCATTTCTGTCTCTTTCGTCCACTTCCATTTGTTATTTTTGTGGAGCATATCTTGCAGTGGTGCCACTACCTCAGTGTAGTTCATACAATGGTCCGAAAAGAAATTACAGAGACCCAAGAATTGTCGTATGTTCTTAACTCTTCTTGGCCTCGGAAAGTTCTGGATAGCTTCTATCTTTACAGGGTTGGGGCGTGTTCCCTGGCCATCAATCACATGTCCTAAAAATAGAATCTCTGATTGGCAGAAATGGGATTTCTTTAAGTTAACCTTAAAGCCTGTGTCCATCAAATTTTTAAGTAACTTCTCCACATATTCTAAATTTTCCTCGAAATTTCTACTAGGAATAATAATATCATCAATAAAACGGGTCGTCACCTCCTTAACTTCGTCCGTAAGATTTCTATCTAGTGCACGGAGAAGAGCTGCCGTACTGTTGCGTATACCAAATGCGAGTCTATTGTAGGTATAAGTGTGCTGGTCAAATAGGAATCCTGTTAACAATCGGGATTTTTCCTCCAGCTGGATATGGTGGAATGAACTAGTAAGATCAACTCCGGTAAACATGCTCATGCCATTGAACCTCCTAATGACGTCCTTGACAGATGGTATTTGATCGTATTCTGGTATTAGTTTCTGATTGACCATTCTCGCATCAACACAAATGCGGAGCGATCCGTCTGTTTTGACTACAATCACTAAATTATTTAGAAAAGGGGTGACCCTTTTTGATATAATTCCGTTCTCTTCCATTTCCTTAATGACGCGTTTCACTTCCGAGTAATGCTTTTCTGGAATAGGATATGGCTTACATTTATATGGACGCCAATCTGTGACATTTAATGCGTACTTGAAATTAGGGATCAGACCAACCTTCGAGTCAAAAACAGTCTTATACTTCACCAACAGAGCTCGTAGCTTATCCTTTTGCTCTTTGGTTCCATTAAATTCGGCCACCTTGCTTGATATTAAACTCTCAATATCCTCGTCCATTTCAGCACTGAAAATATTGGCAAATATGCTCTCATTGTCTAAAATTTTCGCAATATCCTCGTTAATGGGTTCTTCCTGGTTATTCACACTCACATCCGTTTTACAATTTATTTCGGGGTTTAGACAAACATGATCATCCCCTTCCGGTTTTCGGAATTTGACTTGGTTGTTGGCCAGGTCAATCACAGCATTAGTGGCCCTCAAAAAGTCAGCTCCTAGAATTAGGTTGTGGTTGACCTTCGACATAATCACAAATGGGTGCATAAAAATAGAGTTTCCGATTTGCATTTCCAACAATGTTTGGGATTTGCATACTGTCGTTTTATCCGGAATAATCCCTCTTATTTTGACAGAAGATACAGGAATCTCGGGAAGTTTGTGACGTTCTTTTATATCTTCATACAGTGCTCTGGATATAATACTTATCGACGCTCCTGTGTCTGTGAGAGCTCTAATATTTGTGCCATACAACCTAACGTTTATGACCGGCAATTTCGGTATCTGTTTGGCCTCTCTTATTATAGGATCTTCCAAAAGATCTTGTGGCTGCACGACCCAGGAATCCACCTGCGCTACAACCCAATCACTCGAGTTGTCGGCCATTAGCACAAGCTCGTTCCGGTCGGATGGAGACATTGATATTACATTGGCGTTTTTTTTTTTTTGCTGCCCGTGGCCATTCTGTGAGTATGGCTGGGCTTCCGGGTTCAAAGACTGCTGCCTGCGGTCAGCTTGGTTGCGCGTTCTCTGATACTCTATACTTTCTGCGCCTACTATGTCCGGATTGAGGTCCGTTTGATTAATGACCTCTCGCCAACGTTCCCTTTCTTGACGTTCTGAGTTCAAATCTTGGACATACCGTTTATTCTCCCTGTCACGATGATCCGGTTCTCTGTTACGATATCTGTACGATTGTTGCTGTTGATTTCTACCGTACCACCGTTGGTAAGGACGGTCACGGTTCCGATATCCGTACCTATTCCTGTCACGTCTGAGGTCTTGTCTAGGGTAACTCCTATTATATTCATAATTATTCCGCACTGGCCTCTCGTTACGGAATTCTGCATTGTTAAGCTGTTCCCTATTATCGGGCTTCCTGCGTGGTATTGCTCCTGTATTCGGGCTAATCCTGTCCTGGTGACTATTGGTTTCCACGTTTTCGACTACAAACACTTTATGCTCGAGGTTCCGTGTTGGCCTAGGTGAATTTACACTGGTTGTGGCGTCTAACTGGCGTAAAATCTCTTCTGCGTCCTCCGGGGTTTGAACTTTCGAGGTAATTAACATCCTCTGAACCTCGACTGGAAATTGCTTAATGAGCACTTGGACAAGCTCACTCTGAGATGGAGGATTGTCTAGCTCCTGCAATTTAACCAACTGATCTAGGAAGTACCTACTAAATTGCGTAGGCTGAGTGCTCGTATACTTTTTGGAGTAAAGTTCTAACCGTAAACCCTGTTGTGTCCCTAAGTTCCAAAAACGATTGAGAAATGCCCTCTCAAAATCTTCAAATGTACTAAATGAAGTGCGAAAGCCTATGAACCATGTCTTAGGACTCGACTCTAAATATTTCTCAGTTATTCTTAATTTCTTTTCCTCCGGAATCTGCATTTCCTGAAAATAAGCCTTCAGATCTCTAAGGAACATTTTAGGGGTCACGGAATTAGTACCGTTAAACTTCCGTGGTTGCTCGTCGCTCAATTTTAATATATTGACGAGGTTTGAGTGCGCTACAATTGTTTGAACATTCTCTTTACGAACTGGCTGAGTGCTCGGGTCGACACTAATCCTTTCTGTTACCTGAGGTGTAACAACAGGTGCTGGTTGTTGAAATGCTGGCCCGTCCTTCCGCATACCAGCCTTTAGAATAGCCTGCTCTTCTGACATAAACTTAACCAATGTTGCCAGATTTTCCGTCTGAGTTTGCAGGTTATTGATTTCACCATTGACAACCTCTCGTACTTCGTCACGCATTAACTCGTCACTAATTTTAAGCTCCTTATCAATGGTACTGGCCATTTCAGTCTGCCAAGCAGTAATTTCCTCTCTCATTCCTACGAGTTGTTTAGTCACGTCTTCCTTGTTCGCGATTCTAGCCTCCTCCATAACTCTTAATCCTTGGTCGAACTTCTCTAGCCCTTCGTGAACTTCGTTAGCTATTGAGGTCAGATTCTTTTGCGTGTCTTCCTCTAATACATTCATTTGGTCTTGGACCATAAGAATATGTTCGGCCATTTTTTTACACTGTTCCTCGACCTGTTTCTTAGTGTCATCTATTTTGCTACTTAGTGACAACGTTACATCCCCTAGCTGTTTGATAAGTTGTTTATGTGCATGAGCCAAATTACTAAGCTCCTGCTTGGTTTCTTTCCTATTTTTATCACACTGTTCCAGTAGCTTTTCCTGATTTTCAGACAGTTCCCTACGCAGCTCCTCCTGGTTACGTGAAAACTCTGTTTGAATAACATCTAACTGTTTACTCAAGTTCTGGGTTAAAGTGTTCTGTGTGTCCTCCAATTGTTTATTTAAATTTAGAGTCAAAGTGTTCTGTGTCTCTTCCAATGATTTATTTAAGTTCTCCGTGAGTGTGTTCTGATCCGCCTTCATTTCACTCTGGACCGCGTCCACTTTACCATTTAGCATATTAATGCCCGTGATTAGCTGTTCCCACTGCTCATCAGTTACCACCATCGTAAACAAATATTCAAAATACTGGACCCCCCTTTTGCTAGGGCGAAACTTAATAGCTATTTACAACACAACACAACATTTCCTTACTTATCCTTACAATGGGATAAACAACGTTACTTTATCACATGACTACCATTATACAATCACACAACTGCACAGTGTTTATAACTACTAATTTACCCTTGGAATGTTCTAAATTGTCCGTCTGTCACGACCTAACCATTCTTACCATCATAAGGCGATAATCGAGCCCCACGTTGGGCGCCATTTTTATACGTACTCATCCATCCCCATGCACCCTTTGTCGGTAGAGCTGCGGTTCCTCTTGATATATGCTGTCTCCGGCTGCTAGAAAAAATATACTTACCGCATCGTAGAGATTCCTTCTCGGGTGTGCTCAGTTCCTGGTCGCCTGTGGGTTGGTGCATAGGGGTTGTCTAACTAAGGATTACCAGCAAATAGTCTAAAATAACCACCATGACACGGACTGATTATGTAATAAATAAACTTTATTGACAAAGCAAGAATTTAGTAAGTATGCACAAGGCTTGAATCAAAGCTCCAATCAAGTTTAGTGTCACTGTTGAAAATGCAATATAAGAATACCTGCAATTAATCATGACTAATCTGAATGTGATCAATAAATTAATTGATTAATAGAATAATTAATTGAAAATGATCCAAATTAAATTGTCAACAAATATAAGTGATATGAGTCGTTGACCAAAATGCAACCTCAAGCACACCAAAATAGTGCGTTTAACAATAATATCACAATAAAATGTCATTTACTGATTCAACTAGATCGATATAATATGTTGTGTTTACGATAGATATCATAGTGTAATAAACAAGAACTTTACTAACGTATTATGCATTATAGTTAAGCTTGCATGTAATCTAGAACATTCCAACATTCCTAGGAGTACAATCTCCAAACTCTATGTCAATTATTTAACATTAAATATACTCCTTGAAAAACCTGAGGATAGATGTAACACAAATAAACCGCTGTGCAGCGTGACGTAATCATACTTATGAACTCTGCAAATTTAATTTCTAAACCCTGGATCTTACTGAACTTTAAAAAGATAAAACCTCATCTTTTAACATACTGAAAAACATGCAAAATTTGTGCATCAAGGCAAGTATTACTATCCGGACCAATTTATGGCAATTAATCATCAAAATCTATTACATCGCTTCCTAATAAAATACAATTTAATTTACGACAAACATTCGTTCAGTAAGTCCTACAAATCTGTTGTGTCGTGTTTCGTGACGTAATAACACGAACCTAACACATCCTGTACTTATGTTACACGAACTGCCGTACTATTTACAAATGAGTGAACAAATCACTTATCACACTAATGGACTTAAAATTACGTAAACTAATAATATTACCTTGTAGTCACAGAGAATAATCTAGCTTACACATCAATAAAATATACTCGTCAGGGTTGAGAGATGATCAACGTACGAGTCCACGTGATATTTACATTTCTTATACCGCTGCTTATTCATGCACGCACTCATAATCGTAAATGAATTTAACATAATATGATGTAGATTGCATCGTCACCGACAAACATGTTATCTTGCCCAGAGTCCTGCAATTTCAATTCTCTGGTTAAGAATATTGATTCACCATGTCCAATAATTAGTTTCATGGCTCCCCTACTCTATTCATTACAAAAAAAAAAAACAAGGAGTAATTAAAATTAAATCAACTCAAAATCAACTCACAACCACATTACGAAAATGAGATTCCACAAACTCCTATTTAAAACCAATGTTCAAAACACATATTATAATGCGATGTTGGCATATAAAATGGGATTTAACTATCCTCATGAGTACTATTGCAGACTTAACCTGCTATCTTTACCTATACTTATTGAGTGCAATATGCTATGCCATGTCGCCACATTTATAAATTCGTCGTGATAATAGATATAACAAATTCATTTTCATTTCACGGGGCATCTGGTCCTCCCGCTCATTTTCATACCTCGGCTTCACATTGCCGGCACATATATACACATTGTGATATCAAGCTGTCAGAGCTTGCATATCGCTCCGTGTATTAAGCTCAATGGCTTGACTACTAACTCTCAGCTCCTCGGCTGACCATGATATTTATCCGGCTCATCGCCTCATTATCATTCCCTCATTTCTCACATACTGAGATAATTGCCCGTAGTGGCTTATCCATCATCACATAATTATCTTAACGCACATATACTGTCGTCTGGGCCTAATGACATAACATATTTTGACGCGTGGGCCTAAATTCACCACGATTAATCTTCCAATGATCACTTCCCAAATTAATGCCTCTATCAGACTACAATAAAATTCAATTACATTCTCAAAATCAAATCTGAACAGTTAACTAAGCAAATCAAACTCCTCCTGTCCATGTAATCAGCATTCAGGAGAAATTTAGAATCAACTAATTAAAATGGTAGCAAAATACCCATAACAAAAAAAAATGAGTCTACTTTAATGTCAAAGAAAACTTCCGTCGGGTGACTTAGCGAATCAAATATCATACTCTGCCACTGCCAATAAGCATAATATTGACCTCAAATCTAGTTCAAATGTAGGCCTAAGCATTTAAACTAATTCGGTCCAATCCGACAATAACATCGACAAAAAAATTAATAATAATAATAAGAACAAGATAATTGAAATTAAACACAAACTACGTGCATAAATCAGCATTTTTACCTCTCCTCTGTGCTACACCAAGAATAAGAAATTACAATACCTAAACATCTACTTAGCAGCTCGCGTAACGCCTAAAGAAATAGTACAATCAGTGAAAGATTACATAAGATTATTGTTACTCACATTCTGCCATTAAGCTTCACCCCACAGGGGCATCCATCTGGTTGAAGTTAGAACATGTTGCAATACATAATGCACATCTTCACAAAATTGATGTATACCTCCATGGTATCAATTTCCTTGGGCACACGACACTTTTCTTGCAACTTCAGCGGCTTAAATACTAATAATTAAATACACTGACTGAAAACACATATAAAAAATTCACTTCTTTTTTTAACACCACGCCCGCTTCTCTGGACATTCCTGCGAGACGATTGTGTGAGTGTGGCCCTCGCTCCCTGAGTGAAAGTTATTTACACACTGGACTGCGGCCGGCGATAATCCCTCTGCAGCAAGTTTGTTGTCCTACTAGTTGTCAATGACCTGTGGAATTATCCATCCATTGACTCTACCACTACTGTTATTTCTTAATGGCTCCTGCTAGTAACACTTCCCGTACAGCCTATACTTGTACGAAAGAAGTTCCTTTGTTTACCCATTACTCTCAAAATATTACAAAGTAATATATGGCAAATAAAATTAGTGACTAATTGGCTTATCACTCAAATAGAATATCTCTATAACTCTGACTGCAATTACTCGTTCTAATACAAGACGGTGTCTTTGAATGCTTGGCTCAGTTGCCTTAAAGTTTACATTTCACAAATGTCGCCCAATGTTCAAAAGAGAGAAATTCGCTGACACGTCTGGTCTGTACGATCCTTGGTGAACAAGTGTCCATTCCTCTTGGCGGCAGAGACCTGCTTCGATTTCTGGCGGACTGATATTTTCAGAATTTCCAGAGCGTCCTTTAATACACGCAGCTCGATGCGGACTGTCCTTATCATCTAAATTCATACTTAAACTGCTGGTGGTTCCATCACTACCCTGTGATCATCGAATTAATCGTACAATTATGCACAGTGTAGGTGGCGTTGGTGGGAATATTTCTTTTGTCGCACCGCCGGCTGTCGTACGGTTCCGGCGCGAACTTCAGGTACTCTCGTTCCCAGACATAACTTCTGCTAACTTAATATTTACTGCATATTAACAGGATTTAGCATAGACATACACTATGATCCCCAACCTAAAGTGTCACTCTGATAAACAAGTATTCAATTACTGTCCGATTCTATGAAGAAAACAAATACGAGGAAGCGCTACATTTGAATAATACAAATTCAGCTCCCTGATTGGTTGACCGGTTTCAAGCGGGTAACATTGGACTGTTCCTAGTTCACTTTCGTGGGGTGGTTGGAAGCTCTTTCTTGTCTTCAGATGGAAAACTACCACTCCTTGACCTCAATTTCAAAGTACCAACGCGTCTTCTCCCTCTTTGTGTGAAGATAATTGCTTTATTGCACCAAAACAAACCGTGCTCCGAAGTGCTCTGGCCGGCTTAAACATCTATTGTGATTTTTCTGCTTCCTGCCAGAGTGTGAGAACATATTCTCCACTGTGTGGAAAAATTACATTTTCAATATCAGTAGCAATATGTTGATATGATGTAATTAGGCTCAATTAATTGGGTGCAACTCCTCCCTTACTAAAAATAGAAATGTTCCGAAAGAACAAGAGGAAGATTTCTAGATCTATGTCATTCAATCTCAACTTGGTTACTAAACTGCAACCATAATTGAGCCTCAGCTCTGTACCTCGCTTAGTTAGTGAATTCTCTTCGTAGTTGCAAATTTTCTTCTTCTAGTTGTCTACGTTCCTCCTGTAACTCGGCGATAATTGTCTCCATGATTTCTCTCAGCTCCGTGGCCTCTTGCAGACATTCTGGGCAATCATCACGTCCATCTTCTTCTCGCTTCTCTCCGGATTCCGTGATTGGTAGGTCTCCGTCATTCGGTGACATTTCTTCCTCATCACAGCTCAGGTTGAATTGGTCCTCATCTTCATCTTCTTCTTCTTCTTCCTCCACTGCAGAAATTTCGTCATCATCCTCTTCCATGGGCCAATCTTCGTCAGCCGTCATCTCCTCTTCCGTAGATGAGTCCTCCTCCTCTTCACTCTGTGAATATTCTACCAGGTTCACTTGTGGAATTCCTCCGGGTGGTGGTCGATACAACTTTAAGCTTCGGGCATTAAAAGTCATCTCCTCTTGACCATCTAGGCTGATTATCCTGTATGCGTTATTGTGAAGTGATTCGGTTATTCTATACGGTCCCACATATAATGGTGCGAATTTAGCATAAAATTTCGCCTCCGGTGCAGATGAGACTGGACGACGTAAAAGAACGTATTCACCTACTCTAAGTGGGCGATGGAATCTCTTCCCTCTTAATCTTCTTTGTCGACGTTGCGCCTGTTGCTGCAAGTGTTCGGCAACCCTCCTTACACATACGTCAGGAGCTGGCCTAGCATCCGCTGGGCAATTAATAATTGCTGTCCACGGTCGAATAGGGTATTCATTTAAATGGGTGACTGAGGGTATAAATCCCGTAGCTTCGTGGATAGTATGGTTTATACAGTCCATGATGACTGGTAGCAATTGAACCCATTTACTGTGTTGATTCGGTATGTAAATTCTACAAAATTTAGAGATGACCTTCATTATTCTTTCCGAAGGATTACTTTGAGGATTACGAATTGAGCTCATGACATGCTTAATTTCGAGCTCCTGTAAAGCATCTCTGAATTGAGCTGATGTGAACTGAGTTCCATGATCAGTTAGCAAACTTTGTGGCTTACCCATGTTCGGTATAATGTTTCTGGTAAGACATCTTAGTACAAGCTTAGTGTTAGCCTTTTGGATCGGATATAGAGTCGTGTATTTCGAAAATACATCCATGGTCACTAAAACAAAACGGTTCCCACGGGTTGACTTCGGAATAGGGCCGAAAATATCCATTGAGAACAGCTTTTTAGGTTCTGTAGGCAATATAGGGATAGGTTCTTGTTTAATGAGATAAGGGTTCGCTTTTACTCGCTGGCATGTGTCACAAGTCACAACAGTGTCCCTCACTGACTCTCTTAAATTTCTCCAAGTAAAACTTTCTTGAATAGTGGCAACTACTTTGTCGATACCGCCATGTCCGGTAATTCGGTGTACATGCCAGATAATTTCGTTTTGAAGTTGAGATGGTATTACCACTCTCAATTTTGTGTGATCTCTATCAACATATTTAACGAGCAAATTATTAATGAATAAATATTCCTCAGCTTGCTTCTGGATGTCCCGGTAGTTTGGATCTCCCTGCTGAATTCTGTTCTGGAAAAAGTCGATCAGCTTGCTCAAAGAGTTTTCTGCCTGTTGAAATTGATGTAATTGACTTAGGTGTCGTAAGACTTCATGATCATCCGGTACTAAATCGACATAATTTACATGTTCAAGTGGCTCGCTGGGGTTCCTACTTAAAATGTCAGCTACAATGTTATCCTTGCCAGGGCAATGCTCAATTGTAAAATTAAATTGCTGTACATACAGCGACCAGCGTGACACTCGTGGACTAGAAATAGCTGTTTTTAGCATAAATGTCAAGGCTTTATGGTCGGTCCGAATCTTTACTGGAAAACCATAAATGACCTTGTGCCAGTGTTGTAAGGCCTGTACTATCGCTAGCATTTCCAGTTCGGTAGTACTGTAGTTAACTTCATGCTTCCTCAGCTTACGGCTATAAAATGATATGAATTTCTTTAAGTGAGGCGGTTTATCATCCTCTTGATATAAAATTGCTCCAATTCCAACGTTGGATGCGTCAGTTTGTAGCACAAACGGTTGTTCGAAATCCGGGTATGACAATTTAATACTTCGTGCTAACAATTCTTTCGTCCGCTGAAATGCCATTTCTGTCTCTTTCGTCCACTTCCATTTGTTATTTTTGTGGAGCATATCTTGCAGTGGTGCCACTACCTCAGTGTAGTTCATACAATGGTCCGAAAAGAAATTACAGAGACCCAAGAATTGTCGTATGTTCTTAACTCTTCTTGGCCTCGGAAAGTTCTGGATAGCTTCTATCTTTACAGGGTTGGGGCGTGTTCCCTGGCCATCAATCACATGTCCTAAAAATAGAATCTCTGATTGGCAGAAATGGGATTTCTTTAAGTTAACCTTAAAGCCTGTGTCCATCAAATTTTTAAGTAACTTCTCCACATATTCTAAATTTTCCTCGAAATTTCTACTAGGAATAATAATATCATCAATAAAACGGGTCGTCACCTCCTTAACTTCGTCCGTAAGATTTCTATCTAGTGCACGGAGAAGAGCTGCCGTACTGTTGCGTATACCAAATGCGAGTCTATTGTAGGTATAAGTGTGCTGGTCAAATAGGAATCCTGTTAACAATCGGGATTTTTCCTCCAGCTGGATATGGTGGAATGAACTAGTAAGATCAACTCCGGTAAACATGCTCATGCCATTGAACCTCCTAATGACGTCCTTGACAGATGGTATTTGATCGTATTCTGGTATTAGTTTCTGATTGACCATTCTCGCATCAACACAAATGCGGAGCGATCCGTCTGTTTTGACTACAATCACTAAATTATTTAGAAAAGGGGTGACCCTTTTTGATATAATTCCGTTCTCTTCCATTTCCTTAATGACGCGTTTCACTTCCGAGTAATGCTTTTCTGGAATAGGATATGGCTTACATTTATATGGACGCCAATCTGTGACATTTAATGCGTACTTGAAATTAGGGATCAGACCAACCTTCGAGTCAAAAACAGTCTTATACTTCACCAACAGAGCTCGTAGCTTATCCTTTTGCTCTTTGGTTCCATTAAATTCGGCCACCTTGCTTGATATTAAACTCTCAATATCCTCGTCCATTTCAGCACTGAAAATATTGGCAAATATGCTCTCATTGTCTAAAATTTTCGCAATATCCTCGTTAATGGGTTCTTCCTGGTTATTCACACTCACATCCGTTTTACAATTTATTTCGGGGTTTAGACAAACATGATCATCCCCTTCCGGTTTTCGGAATTTGACTTGGTTGTTGGCCAGGTCAATCACAGCATTAGTGGCCCTCAAAAAGTCAGCTCCTAGAATTAGGTTGTGGTTGACCTTCGACATAATCACAAATGGGTGCATAAAAATAGAGTTTCCGATTTGCATTTCCAACAATGTTTGGGATTTGCATACTGTCGTTTTATCCGGAATAATCCCTCTTATTTTGACAGAAGATACAGGAATCTCGGGAAGTTTGTGACGTTCTTTTATATCTTCATACAGTGCTCTGGATATAATACTTATCGACGCTCCTGTGTCTGTGAGAGCTCTAATATTTGTGCCATACAACCTAACGTTTATGACCGGCAATTTCGGTATCTGTTTGGCCTCTCTTATTATAGGATCTTCCAAAAGATCTTGTGGCTGCACGACCCAGGAATCCACCTGCGCTACAACCCAATCACTCGAGTTGTCGGCCATTAGCACAAGCTCGTTCCGGTCGGATGGAGACATTGATATTACATTGGCGTTTTTTTTTTTTTGCTGCCCGTGGCCATTCTGTGAGTATGGCTGGGCTTCCGGGTTCAAAGACTGCTGCCTGCGGTCAGCTTGGTTGCGCGTTCTCTGATACTCTATACTTTCTGCGCCTACTATGTCCGGATTGAGGTCCGTTTGATTAATGACCTCTCGCCAACGTTCCCTTTCTTGACGTTCTGAGTTCAAATCTTGGACATACCGTTTATTCTCCCTGTCACGATGATCCGGTTCTCTGTTACGATATCTGTACGATTGTTGCTGTTGATTTCTACCGTACCACCGTTGGTAAGGACGGTCACGGTTCCGATATCCGTACCTATTCCTGTCACGTCTGAGGTCTTGTCTAGGGTAACTCCTATTATATTCATAATTATTCCGCACTGGCCTCTCGTTACGGAATTCTGCATTGTTAAGCTGTTCCCTATTATCGGGCTTCCTGCGTGGTATTGCTCCTGTATTCGGGCTAATCCTGTCCTGGTGACTATTGGTTTCCACGTTTTCGACTACAAACACTTTATGCTCGAGGTTCCGTGTTGGCCTAGGTGAATTTACACTGGTTGTGGCGTCTAACTGGCGTAAAATCTCTTCTGCGTCCTCCGGGGTTTGAACTTTCGAGGTAATTAACATCCTCTGAACCTCGACTGGAAATTGCTTAATGAGCACTTGGACAAGCTCACTCTGAGATGGAGGATTGTCTAGCTCCTGCAATTTAACCAACTGATCTAGGAAGTACCTACTAAATTGCGTAGGCTGAGTGCTCGTATACTTTTTGGAGTAAAGTTCTAACCGTAAACCCTGTTGTGTCCCTAAGTTCCAAAAACGATTGAGAAATGCCCTCTCAAAATCTTCAAATGTACTAAATGAAGTGCGAAAGCCTATGAACCATGTCTTAGGACTCGACTCTAAATATTTCTCAGTTATTCTTAATTTCTTTTCCTCCGGAATCTGCATTTCCTGAAAATAAGCCTTCAGATCTCTAAGGAACATTTTAGGGGTCACGGAATTAGTACCGTTAAACTTCCGTGGTTGCTCGTCGCTCAATTTTAATATATTGACGAGGTTTGAGTGCGCTACAATTGTTTGAACATTCTCTTTACGAACTGGCTGAGTGCTCGGGTCGACACTAATCCTTTCTGTTACCTGAGGTGTAACAACAGGTGCTGGTTGTTGAAATGCTGGCCCGTCCTTCCGCATACCAGCCTTTAGAATAGCCTGCTCTTCTGACATAAACTTAACCAATGTTGCCAGATTTTCCGTCTGAGTTTGCAGGTTATTGATTTCACCATTGACAACCTCTCGTACTTCGTCACGCATTAACTCGTCACTAATTTTAAGCTCCTTATCAATGGTACTGGCCATTTCAGTCTGCCAAGCAGTAATTTCCTCTCTCATTCCTACGAGTTGTTTAGTCACGTCTTCCTTGTTCGCGATTCTAGCCTCCTCCATAACTCTTAATCCTTGGTCGAACTTCTCTAGCCCTTCGTGAACTTCGTTAGCTATTGAGGTCAGATTCTTTTGCGTGTCTTCCTCTAATACATTCATTTGGTCTTGGACCATAAGAATATGTTCGGCCATTTTTTTACACTGTTCCTCGACCTGTTTCTTAGTGTCATCTATTTTGCTACTTAGTGACAACGTTACATCCCCTAGCTGTTTGATAAGTTGTTTATGTGCATGAGCCAAATTACTAAGCTCCTGCTTGGTTTCTTTCCTATTTTTATCACACTGTTCCAGTAGCTTTTCCTGATTTTCAGACAGTTCCCTACGCAGCTCCTCCTGGTTACGTGAAAACTCTGTTTGAATAACATCTAACTGTTTACTCAAGTTCTGGGTTAAAGTGTTCTGTGTGTCCTCCAATTGTTTATTTAAATTTAGAGTCAAAGTGTTCTGTGTCTCTTCCAATGATTTATTTAAGTTCTCCGTGAGTGTGTTCTGATCCGCCTTCATTTCACTCTGGACCGCGTCCACTTTACCATTTAGCATATTAATGCCCGTGATTAGCTGTTCCCACTGCTCATCAGTTACCACCATCGTAAACAAATATTCAAAATACTGGACCCCCCTTTTGCTAGGGCGAAACTTAATAGCTATTTACAACACAACACAACATTTCCTTACTTATCCTTACAATGGGATAAACAACGTTACTTTATCACATGACTACCATTATACAATCACACAACTGCACAGTGTTTATAACTACTAATTTACCCTTGGAATGTTCTAAATTGTCCGTCTGTCACGACCTAACCATTCTTACCATCATAAGGCGATAATCGAGCCCCACGTTGGGCGCCATTTTTATACGTACTCATCCATCCCCATGCACCCTTTGTCGGTAGAGCTGCGGTTCCTCTTGATATATGCTGTCTCCGGCTGCTAGAAAAAATATACTTACCGCATCGTAGAGATTCCTTCTCGGGTGTGCTCAGTTCCTGGTCGCCTGTGGGTTGGTGCATAGGGGTTGTCTAACTAAGGATTACCAGCAAATAGTCTAAAATAACCACCATGACACGGACTGATTATGTAATAAATAAACTTTATTGACAAAGCAAGAATTTAGTAAGTATGCACAAGGCTTGAATCAAAGCTCCAATCAAGTTTAGTGTCACTGTTGAAAATGCAATATAAGAATACCTGCAATTAATCATGACTAATCTGAATGTGATCAATAAATTAATTGATTAATAGAATAATTAATTGAAAATGATCCAAATAAAATTGTCAACAAATATAAGTGATATGAGTCGTTGACCAAAATGCAACCTCAAGCACACCAAAATAGTGCGTTTAACAATAATATCACAATAAAATGTCATTTACTGATTCAACTAGATCGATATAATATGTTGTGTTTACGATAGATATCATAGTGTAATAAACAAGAACTTTACTAACGTATTATGCATTATAGTTAAGCTTGCATGTAATCTAGAACATTCCAACATTCCTAGGAGTACAATCTCCAAACTCTATGTCAATTATTTAACATTAAATATACTCCTTGAAAAACCTGAGGATAGATGTAACACAAATAAACCGCTGTGCAGCGTGACGTAATCATACTTATGAACTCTGCAAATTTAATTTCTAAACCCTGGATCTTACTGAACTTTAAAAAGATAAAACCTCATCTTTTAACATACTGAAAAACATGCAAAATTTGTGCATCAAGGCAAGTATTACTATCCGGACCAATTTATGGCAATTAATCATCAAAATCTATTACATCGCTTCCTAATAAAATACAATTTAATTTACGACAAACATTCGTTCAGTAAGTCCTACAAATCTGTTGTGTCGTGTTTCGTGACGTAATAACACGAACCTAACACATCCTGTACTTATGTTACACGAACTGCCGTACTATTTACAAATGAGTGAACAAATCACTTATCACACTAATGGACTTAAAATTACGTAAACTAATAATATTACCTTGTAGTCACAGAGAATAATCTAGCTTACACATCAATAAAATATACTCGTCAGGGTTGAGAGATGATCAACGTACGAGTCCACGTGATATTTACATTTCTTATACCGCTGCTTATTCATGCACGCACTCATAATCGTAAATGAATTTAACATAATATGATGTAGATTGCATCGTCACCGACAAACATGTTATCTTGCCCAGAGTCCTGCAATTTCAATTCTCTGGTTAAGAATATTGATTCACCATGTCCAATAATTAGTTTCATGGCTCCCCTACTCTATTCATTACAAAAAAAAAAACAAGGAGTAATTAAAATTAAATCAACTCAAAATCAACTCACAACCACATTACGAAAATGAGATTCCACAAACTCCTATTTAAAACCAATGTTCAAAACACATATTATAATGCGATGTTGGCATATAAAATGGGATTTAACTATCCTCATGAGTACTATTGCAGACTTAACCTGCTATCTTTACCTATACTTATTGAGTGCAATATGCTATGCCATGTCGCCACATTTATAAATTCGTCGTGATAATAGATATAACAAATTCATTTTCATTTCACGGGGCATCTGGTCCTCCCGCTCATTTTCATACCTCGGCTTCACATTGCCGGCACATATATACACATTGTGATATCAAGCTGTCAGAGCTTGCATATCGCTCCGTGTATTAAGCTCAATGGCTTGACTACTAACTCTCAGCTCCTCGGCTGACCATGATATTTATCCGGCTCATCGCCTCATTATCATTCCCTCATTTCTCACATACTGAGATAATTGCCCGTAGTGGCTTATCCATCATCACATAATTATCTTAACGCACATATACTGTCGTCTGGGCCTAATGACATAACATATTTTGACGCGTGGGCCTAAATTCACCACGATTAATCTTCCAATGATCACTTCCCAAATTAATGCCTCTATCAGACTACAATAAAATTCAATTACATTCTCAAAATCAAATCTGAACAGTTAACTAAGCAAATCAAACTCCTCCTGTCCATGTAATCAGCATTCAGGAGAAATTTAGAATCAACTAATTAAAATGGTAGCAAAATACCCATAACAAAAAAAAATGAGTCTACTTTAATGTCAAAGAAAACTTCCGTCGGGTGACTTAGCGAATCAAATATCATACTCTGCCACTGCCAATAAGCATAATATTGACCTCAAATCTAGTTCAAATGTAGGCCTAAGCATTTAAACTAATTCGGTCCAATCCGACAATAACATCGACAAAAAAATTAATAATAATAATAAGAACAAGATAATTGAAATTAAACACAAACTACGTGCATAAATCAGCATTTTTACCTCTCCTCTGTGCTACACCAAGAATAAGAAATTACAATACCTAAACATCTACTTAGCAGCTCGCGTAACGCCTAAAGAAATAGTACAATCAGTGAAAGATTACATAAGATTATTGTTACTCACATTCTGCCATTAAGCTTCACCCCACAGGGGCATCCATCTGGTTGAAGTTAGAACATGTTGCAATACATAATGCACATCTTCACAAAATTGATGTATACCTCCATGGTATCAATTTCCTTGGGCACACGACACTTTTCTTGCAACTTCAGCGGCTTAAATACTAATAATTAAATACACTGACTGAAAACACATATAAAAAATTCACTTCTTTTTTTAACACCACGCCCGCTTCTCTGGACATTCCTGCGAGACGATTGTGTGAGTGTGGCCCTCGCTCCCTGAGTGAAAGTTATTTACACACTGGACTGCGGCCGGCGATAATCCCTCTGCAGCAAGTTTGTTGTCCTACTAGTTGTCAATGACCTGTGGAATTATCCATCCATTGACTCTACCACTACTGTTATTTCTTAATGGCTCCTGCTAGTAACACTTCCCGTACAGCCTATACTTGTACGAAAGAAGTTCCTTTGTTTACCCATTACTCTCAAAATATTACAAAGTAATATATGGCAAATAAAATTAGTGACTAATTGGCTTATCACTCAAATAGAATATCTCTATAACTCTGACTGCAATTACTCGTTCTAATACAAGACGGTGTCTTTGAATGCTTGGCTCAGTTGCCTTAAAGTTTACATTTCACAAATGTCGCCCAATGTTCAAAAGAGAGAAATTCGCTGACACGTCTGGTCTGTACGATCCTTGGTGAACAAGTGTCCATTCCTCTTGGCGGCAGAGACCTGCTTCGATTTCTGGCGGACTGATATTTTCAGAATTTCCAGAGCGTCCTTTAATACACGCAGCTCGATGCGGACTGTCCTTATCATCTAAATTCATACTTAAACTGCTGGTGGTTCCATCACTACCCTGTGATCATCGAATTAATCGTACAATTATGCACAGTGTAGGTGGCGTTGGTGGGAATATTTCTTTTGTCGCACCGCCGGCTGTCGTACGGTTCCGGCGCGAACTTCAGGTACTCTCGTTCCCAGACATAACTTCTGCTAACTTAATATTTACTGCATATTAACAGGATTTAGCATAGACATACACTATGATCCCCAACCTAAAGTGTCACTCTGATAAACAAGTATTCAATTACTGTCCGATTCTATGAAGAAAACAAATACGAGGAAGCGCTACATTTGAATAATACAAATTCAGCTCCCTGATTGGTTGACCGGTTTCAAGCGGGTAACATTGGACTGTTCCTAGTTCACTTTCGTGGGGTGGTTGGAAGCTCTTTCTTGTCTTCAGATGGAAAACTACCACTCCTTGACCTCAATTTCAAAGTACCAACGCGTCTTCTCCCTCTTTGTGTGAAGATAATTGCTTTATTGCACCAAAACAAACCGTGCTCCGAAGTGCTCTGGCCGGCTTAAACATCTATTGTGATTTTTCTGCTTCCTGCCAGAGTGTGAGAACATATTCTCCACTGTGTGGAAAAATTACATTTTCAATATCAGTAGCAATATGTTGATATGATGTAATTAGGCTCAATTAATTGGGTGCAATACATACATACATACATACATACATACATCTTCTTCATAGACTGTAATGCCTTTCAGCCTCTGTGAATTTACTAACCGCCGCCACAATCCTCTATTCATGGGCGCCTGCAGGATCTTTTCCAGGGGGGAGGGGCACATTAACAATTTTCTTGAATATAAAAACCAATATAACGTCAGTAACATTAAATTGTTTACAGAAATTTCCGGTTATAACAGATGCTAGATGGCTGTTAGTAAGTTCAGTTTATGAAATAATCTGGAATGGTATTAAACAATTGAACATCAAACGTTTTAGTATTCCAGCGCCCCCTCCACCTTGCGGCCACCCATGCCTCTATTTGTAACTAGTTCAATGGCATAGTTTAGTTCTTAAATCGTTATCACTATAAGCGAGACTGCTTACTACATTTTCACCTAACTGAATCCCTCCCTGCAATTTAATACCTTTCAGCGAATGATCCATGTAAACTATGAACAGCAAAGGTGAACGATTACAGCCTTCTCTAACCCTTGTAAGTACCCTGAACCAAGAACTCATTCTACCATCAGTTCTCAATACAGCCCAATTTATTGTGAAAATAAATGCCTTTGATTGACTTTAATAATCTACCCATAGTCCTCTAGTACGGCAAGGCCAACATCTTTTCCCTCCGTACTCTATCATGTGCCTTCCCTAGATCTACAAAACATAAACATGACTGTCTATTCCTCTTGTAGCATTTTTTGATTACCTGGCGCATACTGAAAATCTAATCCTGACAGCCCCTCTGTGGCCTGAAACCACACTGATTTTCATCGAACTTCCTCTCAACCACCGATCGCACCCTCCCATCCAAAATCCCAGTGAACTCCGTGCTGATATACTGATCAATGAGATACCTCGATAGTTGTTGGAATCCTTCCTGTTCCCTTGCTTATAATAATAATAATAATAATAATAATAATAATAATAATAATAATAATAATAATAATAATAATAATAATAATAATAATAATATCAGCTCTTCCATCTGCTTCGCTTTACAGGAGATTATTTTCCGTAACGAACTCAACTTTAATCTCGTTGTCTGTGTTTTGATAAAGCCGTCAAGTGTTTCTGCAACTCAAGATGACGTCACACCACTGGCGTGAGGCGAGGCACTTGAAACCGTCGTGACACGGTCCCCTAGATGATTGAAATCTTTGTGCCAAGTGTTTTAATAACGGAGAGGCGAGGCACTTGATGACAATGGAAAGCCATTACTGCGGCAAAGCCCCCCTCATCTCCAGCTTGGGAAAGAGCACAGCTCTTCAAGAACAGGACACGATTCTCAATAACTGTTACTTTTATCCCCGGGGATTTGTTCGCCATGTGTCTCTTCGCTCACGCTTTCTTTGCTTTGATTTGCTTGTTTTACTTCTGTCTTGTTCTCATGTGTCCTCCTCCGACAGGAAATCCATTTATTACTCCTCAAACTTTGCATATCTGACAATTCATGAAGTATATTTTGGGTTCATGCCATGTAATGAACTATATAAACACTCTCAACGCGTTTCAAAAGGAACCTTGCCTTTCTTAATCAGGAGAAAACAGAAAAAGGAAACACGACTCGTCAAAGGTTGCTAAGAGAAAGCAACAAAGAACTTAAAATGGTGCCCTAAGATGTAATAGGGACACCATTTTAGCGCCATGCTAAGGACAACGAATGGCGACAATAAAGGATCATTTTCTGATGGTTCTGACAATAGGTAGCCATGATTCACTGATGATGTAACCTGTATCGCAGTTGAAATTATCTGGGTGTTTACGTATTTCAGCCGCCCCGCTGATGATTCTGGGGCGATATTGTTTCATATGGGCAAGAACATCCACTCCTTGGAACATGACATCATGAACAGGTGTTAAGGCATGATCAGCAACAGCTGATTTATCAGGTTGGTTGAGTCTGATACACCTATTATGCTCCTTAATGCGAGTACATATCGTTCTCGAAGTCTGCCCAATATACACCTTGCCACAAGTACAGGGAACTCTGTACATACCAGCTTGTTGCAATTTAGGCAAACTATCCTTTTTTTGGTCGCAGGGAGTTGCCTATTAATTGAAGTTCCAAATACAGTTCGTACATTGTACCTATGTAAGGTTTTAACAATACGATTCGTTATGTTATGTATGTAAGGTATGTAAACAGTTCCTTTTACATCTTTTTTCTTAACAGACGTCCGTAGAGATCAAAGCTTTGCTGAACTCAAAGGTGGTTCTCAAGGTGTTACTTTCTTCTTGTAGAGCAGACACTTCACAAATCCTTCTAGCCTTGATAGTTAGCGTTGTAAGGATACCATGTTTCTGGTCAGGGTGATGGTGAGACTCTACATGGAGATATCTATTGGTGTGTGTCATGTTCCAAGCAGTGGATGTTCTTGCCCATAAAAAATAATATCGCCTCAAATTCATCATGGAGGCGGTTCAAATACGTGAACACTCAGTTTATTTCAACCGCGATACAGGTTACAACTCCAGTGAACCATGGCTACCTATTGTCAGAACCGTCAGAAAATGTTGCTTTACAGTTATCATTTGTTGTCTCTACCACGGGGCTAAAAAGTGGGGTCCCTATTAAATCTTAGGGCACCATTTGAAGTTCTTTGTTGTTATATCCTAGCAACCTTTGATGAGTCGTGTTTCCTTTTTCTGCTTTCTCCTGATGAAGAAAGGCAAGGTTCCTTTTGAAATGCATTGAGCGTGTTTACGGCAGAAACATCATGAATAGTTACACAGGCCGTGAAAGCCTAAATGATAATATATCTGACAATTTTAGTGTGTCAACCCGTAACTTACACGGTTGGGTCCCTGGGACCCACGAGTGTTCTCTTTTGTAAGTAAATTTGCACATTTTGCCCGCACTACGCTTACCCTCCTTGTACTCTCCTTTCCGTTCGTTCTCTGCATGACCTTGGGAGCTGCGGATGCGCTGAGGTTTCCTATTGTCTGTAATTGCAGCGTTTGGGTGTCTGGGACCCACGTGTGTAAGGAAAGTAACTAATTTGTGTGTGCCCTAAAACGTTATTTTTGGAATAATATGTCACTATGTAGTGATGATGTGAGCGCTTTTTTAGAAGAAGATTTAAGTGATATATTGGACGCAGAAAGTGAGTTTGGAATTAGAGAACATAATTCAAGTACTAGTGAAAGTGAGGAGGGGGAAGGCTTGTCATGCATGTGCTAAATGTCAATTTCCACTGTGCGGGTCTTCTGGAACTGTCATTTGCTTAAAGTGTGGTGAATTATAAAGGATTAAAGCTTCCTTTTGATAATTAAAAGAGTAATTTTGTCCTTTGAGGGTTTGGCCCCATAACTGTTTGCTTGAAGTTTATTAGAACATACTGATACAGAGATTTTTTTCCCCATTGCAAATCTGTGCAAATGTGACAGTTTTGAGGAAAACGTTATGTAGATATGTAAATCCTATTCTTTATGAAAGAACCATATAACTGTTAATATAAGTGTTTTTGGAATTGCGATTTTTTAAATAAATTGATTTGAATAATAATATAGAAGAGGAACTGACAATTAACTGTATATTTTCATTGAAAATGATCAGTTAAAGCTTGTGCAATATCAGAAAATTTTCAAAACCTGATAGAATATGTGGTAGAAGAACTTATTTACACTTGGGTCCCTTGGACCATGGGTGTAAGCAACGTAATATTTTTTCACCATGCAAGCTACGGGTTAAAGGTAGAGGTCTAGTTGAAGGCGACGTTTGTAAGGGACTGTCCAATTCTTTTTCATCAAGCAGCTAGCATCGAAATTAAGATTATAAATCTGGTTTGAACAATATTGGTAGCGCTTTAGTCCCGTAATTACCACAGGGTATACTCAAAGTCAGGCCATGACAAATCCCGGTTACCAGACTACCCTGGCGTTTAAAATTAGTGGCTTATAGCTAGTTCCAACAAATCTCCTTCAATTTGGCATAAATCAGGCTTATAGAAGACATTTTATGAAGACAAAGAAATCCATAGTTTAATGCATTAGTTTGAAAATCTTAATTTGTTTACACAGTAGTTTTCTACTGGACCTTCATCCAGCGATTTATTAAAAAAGAAGCAATTCAAGGCGCCTCTTCTGATTTGCGATCACACTTTTCATTGGAACAAATACTTGAATTGGTGTATGTTGCAGTACGGTGGTTTTGTCGCCACGTCTTCATATCGATGCGTAAGAAGAATTACCTCGTATCTCACAATCATTTTCCTATCCATTATTTTCCTTAAGACTGGTCACGCCTCCCAGCCTCGTATGGATATGCAGTCCATCAGAACAGTTTCCGGTGTATATATTTTAGTATGCCTATGTATAAAGCAAAATTAACCTTATATACCGTATACTGTAGGGGTGTGTTAATGCGTTATGCAAACATACATCCCTACAGTACTGCATGGTAAGGTTCATTTTCCTTTACTTGTAACCATAGGAAAATGAACACAACGAAAATTGTTCTGATGGACTGCATATCCACAAGAACAGTGTGAGATACGAGGTATTACTTCTTAGGTGACGAGATATTTCTCAGGTTTAAATCGGTCAAGTGGTGAGGCATTTGAGTGAGTGAACATAAGGTTGGAGACGTAAGCAACTGACAGTGATGGCTGGCAATGGTGCTCATCAAGCTGAACCTTCCATGTTCACGATTACGAACGTAGCTGGAGAGTTAAAACTCACTGACAGAATGGCGAACTTATAAAAAAAAACCAAAGTAGAAGGTATGCGCAAGAAATCAGAAGGCATACTCTAATGAGTGGAGTATACCCGCATGAACCCTCGACTACAGCACTGAAAATAGTGAACAGTCCAATAATAACTTACCTCTGATCAATCAACCACTCTTCCATGTTTCATCACTCTCCTCGGTAGTATTACCAATTCTTTTTTAAGTCGTGTCCCTACAAATAAAGTTTGCAGCCGGGAGATAGTGGGTTCGAGCCCCACTGTCGGCAGCCCTGAAGATGGTTTTCCGTGGTTTCCCATTTTCACACCAGGCAAATGCTGGGGCTGTACCTTAATTAAGGCTACGGCCACTTCCTTTCTACTCCCAGCCCTTTCGTATCGCATCGTCGCCGTAAGACCTATCTGTGTCGGCGCGACGTAAAACAAATTGTAAAAAGACAACAGATAAAACAAGGTAAAAGAAACGACAACTAAAGTCAATGGATGTGGAAAGTGGAAGGGTCTGTACGTGGCGTGGAAGGAAGGACTTTTATGCACCGAACTTCAAAAGAAAGTAGTTTTTCTAAGAGAACAATTTATTTTAACTCATACTTAATTTCAAAAATAGCACAATGTAAACAAAATTAACAACGTAACTATAAAGATAATTACAAAGGTAAACAGATTAAATAGGACTTACAATAACAAATAATAAAAGCTATGTGCGCCTAGCACATAACGTAAAATCATTTCACAAAAGAAAAAAGAAAATTTATTAATATTAGCTCGCATTTGCAAAGAATAAAATAATATGGTCGTGGCTCATAAGCCTACACTGAAACCCTACTTCGACGTTAAACATCTACTTCGCAAGAGGCTATTCCTATTCAATGTTCGAGTTGCAAGGTGTGATTTAAACAAAGAGAAGTTACGATAGAGCACAACAGTAAGGAGAAAAAATGCATCGGCGAAGCAACACATTTAAATTCGCGAAGGATAATCACTTTCGGGATAAATAATAATAAGGAAATATATTTGTAGCGTATACGGTAATTACATGAGGCTAAACCGGATGTATGATTTTAAGGTTACAAAAGTGTTATTTAAAATAAAGTTTTCCTCAACACAAATTGAGAATGGCAGTAATTGACCAAATAACCCCAACTGACCCTATTGTGAAACGTTTTACAATTCTTAGGTTGATAAAATCGACAAGCAATCCCTTGTTCCTAGATAGAAAATTGATAGTTAAGTTAAATTAAGTTAAATCTCAAAAATTACAAGTTTCCTACCCAAAAAGCAGCTAGGGTCCCATCCAGTGTTGCCTTGCCACGCTTTGACGCACTTCCAGATGGTAGCACGCGCGAGGTGGTGAAACAGGAAATAGCACAGCAAAAAAAAAAAAAAAAAAGGACCAATGAACGAGCAGGAGTTGACCAGAGTTTTGACCAATCATCTATGTATACAGAGAGTTTTGTCTGTACATTGCTCAGAATTTCAGAAAATTGGTATTTCTGTATCGGTTATGTGTATAGTAACAAGAGAATGCACTTTTTAATTTTCCGTCATGTCTGTCTGTGTCTGTCTGTACGTGCATCAAGAGAAAATGGCAAAATAAAATTTAATGAAAATCTACATATAAAGTCGGTGAATAAGCCACTATAATCTAGGCCATAAACAATTTTGTTCACGCTGAGCGAAATGGTAGTTTGGGGAAGTCCTAACATTGAATTCTCAAATATTTATGTTATTAGTGGTCCTATCAATAACTACTACATAACAACAGTTATACAGAATTACATTTTCGATCATTTAAGACATACACATTTTTAATGTAGTGGCTATGATAACACAGATATTCATGAATTTCTCATTTTATTGCTAAGTCCATATCAACGCCGAAACACGAGAAAATGGGTTAAGCCGAAGAATAAGGCATTACAGTCTAGGCTATACATAATTTTAAATATCTATTGGTCCCATCGAAAGGTAGTACCTAACAAAAGGTATAGAGAATATAATTTCCTATCATTTATGTCGTATAGAGTTTTACCGACTATGATAATAGAATTCATGAATTTATACTTTTGTAGCTTAGTTCATATCAACGCCGAGTACTCCTAACATAAAAGCATTGTTCAATCTTGTTAACTGGAGATGGTTTGTGTCGTGATGATCGCATGGTCATCGGTCCATATCAACAAGGAAAATTGTGAAGATGATTATATACTGAGAAATTATCGTAAAGAAACGCTCGCTTGAAGATAATGACAACAGGGTTGTCATTAAAGAAGAAAGGAATCCCTTTACATTAGATGCTGTAAAATCACGAAGTCAGAAAAACATTAATGTGAAGGCCTACAATATCGAAATCTGATAACATTTATTAACAATAACATTACATTGGCCGCTGTTTGTTATTATATGATTTGTCTCTTCTGCTGCCACTCATTTCTGATAAATGGGATTACTGCTGCGTCCCGAGTAAAACAGCCTGCCTGAATATTGGCGGGAGTTGGATAACTTTGCACATGTTATATGATTGTCCCGTCAACGATGGGTAGGGGCATGAATTTTTCGCATTCATTTTTGTTCGATTTTGCGAAAAGGAAACAATTTTTCACGTAACTTCGCGTTAATCATTTCCTAAAATTATTCCTAAAAGTTTAATTCGTGGGATTTGTAAATTATTCACGTGAAAGGTAAAGAGAAACAATATTGATAGGCCTAATCATTCATTATTCCTTTCTATTATTCATTTCGTTATTTACCCTTTCACCCTACATGGCCGTAGCTTTCACCCTATATGGCCATTCTATTAAGGGATTTTGACAGAATATTAATACGAAGAGATACTTCTATCGAAATGAGAAATCCTTATTCTGTCTTCTCTTTCCTTTCACACACGTGATATTGGAATACTATTTCAAAATTGTTGTTTTCCATGAATTTCAATAGAATAGAATAGAACAGAAAAGCACAAGTTATTTTCCCAATTAAAGATGATTCAATAAAACAAATTCCGCTGCATTTTCGCACCTAACGCAAAATAAGTAAATTTCGCTTTAAACTGGCCTTGTCGCTTTAATTCGCCGTAATTCGCGAAAACAAAATCACTGATTTCTTAACCATAATCATAATACTCGTCAAGATATTTCAAAATCGCTTCAAAATATTTCTTATCGCGCTTATCGTTAATGCGAAAACATCATGCCTCTAACGATGGGTAATAAAGCTAGTTTTAAATATTACAAATTTCCGTCCTTGGTAAGTTCTGGGAACTTGCAGATTTTTTGCAATCGAAGCAAATTATAAAAAATTTGGCACGATTGTTACCGGGTGTCCCGCAAGTTACGATGATTAAATATGTTTACGGTCTTGAATATAGCATTTAAGTACTGTAGATAATGAATAATTTGAATTTAGCACACTCGCACCACAAGTAACAACAGCGTGATAAAAATATAATAGGCCTACAAGGGGTATGTATAAATAAATAATTTGAAAGTAGTACCATAGTAAGCATACACAAACTTGAAATGCATTTTTCACAACCGTCATTTGTAACACTTCGTTTCTTCTCAGCCCTCAATCCAAATTACCGGTACAATACACAATTACAATTTTCTCAAAATTTCATTTTGTGAAACTTCCTGCGAGCAATCTACTGCAACGTCGTCAGCTGACTGTGTGTGTGTGTGTGTGTGTGTGTGTGTGTGTGTGTGTGTGTGTGCGTGTGTGTGAGAGAGAGAGAGAGAGAGAGGAGCATGAGACGAAAGAGCGGGACCGGCCGGGAGAGAGAGAGAGAGGAGCATGAGACGAAAGAGCGGGACCTGCCGGGAGACTCCTTTCAACAACTTAAAACTTTATAACAAAAACTTAACCTTTTCTTCTTTTTCTTCTTTTCCTTTTTATACCAATTTTCCCACACCCGTGTGTTTGGCCCTGTTTACGGCCGGATGCCCTTCCTAACGCCAACCCTATATGGAGGGAAGTAATCACTATTCCGTGTTTCTGTGGTGGTTGGTAGTGTAGTGTGTTGTGTAAATATGAAGAGGAAAGTGTTGGGACAAACACAAACACCCAGTACCCGGGCCAGAATAATTAATCCGAGGCGATTAAGATCCCCGACCCGGCCGTGAATCGAACCCGGGACCCTTTGAACCGAATGCCTCAACGCTCACCATTCAGCCAATTAGCCGGACTTATAACAAAAACTTAACCTCAACTTCGGTTATTTTTAAAAAGTTTCCCGCGGTCAACGTATTTTAAATTTTACATTTTTAAATTGTTAAGTCTACCCTACATACATACTTCTCCAGCATTCTCAAGGAAGAAGATCCCTTATGTACGAATTTTATCTCAAGCTTGAACATGGACTTGTTGAGTTTTGGATCAACATGAAATAACGTTTCATCTCATCATCATCATAAGTGTTTTCATTTCGTTTGTATCGACTTTTTTTTTTTTTTTTACCAATTTTTAGCTCAAGATGTTTCGCCTTAAGAACAAAACAAGGAACTTGTTTAAATAATGTAAACTAGATTTTAAGCTGGAATATGTTTTATAATTACATAGAATAACAGTAAAAAAAAGATAAGTATTGGAAGGTGGGACACTTCCTTCAACCTAACCTTAGTTGAGTTGATGCCAATGAAATTCATAAGTTGTACTTCTACCTCGCCACAGAAGGGAAGGCCTTCATTTAAACCCGAGAAGGCAAAAGTAAAACATTAACGCGTATGGGCATATAATGAAAAGTGGGAAACCAACACGCCATACGTATCTCCTGATCGAAGAAACGTCCACAGGACGTTTTGTAAACTTTGCAAGAAGAAGTTCAGTATATAAGTCACTTATCATGGATAAGGGTCTTCAACTCACAGACTGGAAATGAAACTCTGCTATAAAGATGAATCAAATGTATCTTATATGCGATTACTTCAATAAAAGTGCTCTTGGTCAAAAAATGGGATATATGGCCAACACAATACTTTTGAAGATATTAACATTTTTGTCGTTTTAAAATTACAGCTAAAAATGTTGCTGTGCCCCAAAATTGCGAAATATCCCCCATTTTTGACTGTCTTGTGCCTCATTCCCTCCTCGGCCTCCCTAGTGATCCTCTTCCACAAAGAAGAGGTTCTACATTCTGGCCAAACAAGAGCTCCTTGCGCGAAGTGAAGCTTTGCAGAGGGGGGGAGGAGGGAAAGGTTAGCAGTCTGGCCACACGACAGCAGCACAGTCATCCTGCTAGACCAAGGTCTATCTAGGGAGGTCTGGTCACGCTACCACAATCCTTTGCGGTGGCGGCCATATTGGGTCTCAAATATCGTTGTTACGTGGGCTTGCCCGATGTAATGATGTGAGTTATTACTTGTATTTTGAAGGAAAACGGGATACTGCGCCGCACCAAATTGTCAAAATAAGATAACTGACGGAATTAGAGTGTTTCGCTTCCCGAGAGATAAGCAAAGGAGAGCTCAGTGGGTACAAAACTGTAGGCGTGACAAATGGCAATCTAGAGATAATTGCTTCTTATGCGAGGTTAGTGAAGTTATACATTCGTATTATTCCTGAATAACAGTATGTTTATATGAACGATGTTTTATATTTATAGGTCTTATTATGTTTGTTTGGTTTTTTTTTTGCTAGTGGCTTTACCTCGCACCGACACAGATATGTCTTATGGCGACGATGGGAGAGGAAAGGCCTAGGAGTTGGAAGGAAGTGGCCGTGACCTTAATTAAAGTACAGCCCCAGCATTTGCCTGGTGTGAAAATGGGAAACCACGGAAAACCATCTTCAGGGCTGCCGACAGTGGGGTTCGAACCCACTATCTCCCGGATGCATGCTCACAGCCGCGCGCCTCTAACCGCACGGCCAACTCGTCCGGTGTATTTTCTTCTAGCATCATTTTGAAGAATCGCAATTTGAACTAAAGAGGGCAGATGGACGGAAACTACTCGAGTGGAATTCCATCCCAACAATTTTCAAAGTCCCTAATCTACCTAAGTCTTTGGGAGGTTTCCTATTATTTGTCGTCTTTCAAAACAAGCAAGACAAGTAACAGGAAATGTGTAATAGCCTACTAGTATTGATGTTTATGAAAATATCTTTTTCATGTGCCCGGCTTCATGGCTAAATGGTTAGTGTGCTGGCCTTTGGTCACAGGGGTCCCAGGTTCGATTCTCGGCAGGTTCAGGAATTTTAATCATAATTGGTCAATTTCGCTGGCACGGGAGCTGGGTGTATTTGTCGTCTTCATCCTCATTTCATCCTCATCACGACGCGCAGGTCGCCTACGGGAGTCAGATCAAAAGACCTGCACCTGGCGAGCCGAACTTGTCCTCAGACGCTCCTGGCACTAAAAGCCAAACGCCATTTCATTCCATTCCTTTTCATTTAAACTACAGACAGTATCATTCTAACCCTACATGCAACGTAGAAATGTTTCACAGATATTTGAAATGCTTGTTCCTGTTCAGTTACCAATTATAATCACAACAAACAATAGGCCTATCACTTCAAACCAACAATTTATGTCCAGCTGGCGATCATTACAACAATTGTATTGATAATAGCAGTTTTATACTGTAGTGTAGTTATTATTTACAGCTAAATTTCATTCATCTTAAATGTTCTATAGAGTACATTATATGGCTCGACAAATACTTAAAGATCACAACACTCGCTTCACTCGCTCTAACCAACTACTGTAATTTAATGTACCGTAGCCTAACATAATATCCTAATGTAATCCCTAAAATAGTCTAACCTAGGTTAACTCAACTTAATAGTGACTGAATTTCTATTTCTTATGAAATCGTGTTTACCAATGGCTTTAATTTTCTTACCCATTATTATTATTATTATTATTATTATTATTATTATTATTATTATTATTATTATTATATGCATGAATATTAGGACTCAGCTAAGAGCCCCATGGTCGCCAACTCACGCTCACTGGTTAGGAGGGCCTGACGCCCCTTTCAGTCGCCTCTTATGACAGGCAGGGGATACCGTGGTTGTTGTTCTATTGCCCCCACCCACGAGGGGAAATCTATTTTGGGTTGTGACTACGAGGCCCTTAGCTGAGTCTTGACATTGCTTTCACTATTCTAGTCCATCCGACCTCCCCTGGTCAACAGTTGTTCTTTTCCGACCTGGACGGCATTAGCGCTTTCGAGGCCTAGGAAGTTTTTCATTTCAACGCACTTTGTGACCTTCATCTTTCTTTTGCCGATACCTTCATTTTTCGAAGTTTTGGTCCCCTTCCATTTGTTTTCTTCTGATTAGTGTTCATAGAGGATGGTTGTCCAGTTGTACTTCCTCTTAAAACAATAATCACCATCACCACTTTGTACTATATAGCTGCATGGGTTATCAATAAACTAGTTAAGAGTAGGTAAGAACATCACTCTTGCTGTTTTCGTGCAGAATATTTTTGCCTTAGAACTGACAGAAATGCCACACGAATGGATAAAACAGTTACCATACATAATTTAATGAACTCAACTCAAGAGGCATTCAGTGTTTGTCAACATACTGGGGTAACCTTTTAGAAACGCAGTATCGGAAATTACTCTCTTAATAAAGAAAACGCTGAAGGTAATGTATTACAACCGTCGTTTAGTACTTTAAATACAGTACTTCAAGTTCAGTATTTCATGTACTGGTAATCATAATTTGACACAGGTGCTGCACAGATTACTATGTTTCTGTCAATAAGATTACGTATTTGACAGATGATATTAATAAGAAACACAGTAAGACCAAGTTGTAAGGAAGTAAAAGAGAAGAACATGAGCTTTTCTGTTGATTCTTGTTTCTCAAAAAAGAAAAAAAAAGTAGAATTTCAGGCTCTGTTAATTATCTTTCTATTCAAACAGCTGTGAATGTATTCATCATTTAAGTGTTATACAGTTATATATACATGGCCAGGAGATGCCCAATTAAATTCTTTATCAAAATTGGTTGGTATTTTGTTTTTATTTCAATGTACGGTACCGAAATCCTCTAAATTCGAATACACTTGCCTTTGGTTACGCTCGCTTAAAGACCCAATATGGCGGCTCCATAAGTAGCATTCGTGACTTGACCTCCCTAGACAGACCTTGGCTAGACTGTTCGTTTTTAAAGAGACTCTGAAGGGCCCAAAACTGACATCGATGTATTTATCAGATCCTTTCCCCTTTTAGCTGAGATCATTCCACATTGCTTCCGGCTTTAACCGCTAGGGCCTGCAGTGCAAAACCCGGTTCAAGGATATTATTTCTGTATATCAAAATGTGGACGATTTTTATTTTTAAAATCCTCAAGAACCAATATATTCGACTGAGTACTTGGACTAAGTACGATAGCTACTTACTTTCATCCATGTATGCGGGTTTTGTTGTTGTTGTTTGTCAGGAAATTGGCCAAGTTCCGGCAACATGCGGGTTTATCGGACTTCGTGCTAGTGATGGGAATATCGAATGTTTTAAGCTATCAGTGGGTTACCGATTTTGAAGCATGACTACCGGGCGAGTTGGCCGTGCGGTTAGGGGCGCGAAGCTGTGAGTTCGCATCCGAGAGACAGTGGGTTCGAACTCCACTGTCGGCAGCCCTGAAGATGGTTTTCCGTGGTTTCCAATTTTCACACCTGGCTGTACCTTAATTAAGGCCACGGCGTCTTCCTTTCCATTCCTAGGCTTTTCCTGTCCCATCGTCGCCGTAAGACCTATCTGTGTCGGTGCGACGTAAAGCAAATAGCAAAAAAGAAAAAGTTTTCATTCGGTTTGAAATTGGTTATAAAGTAGTAAAATATGTTTTGTCCTGCGGTGTTCGACAACTAGTAATAAGTCATTTACTAGTAACTACAAAGATCGAATGTTGAAATATGGATTGTTGTATTATACTACCGATTTTTATAGCGTGTTTGTTTCAATGGTAGTAATATAAGCGGAAACATAGAGACTAGTAACAGACGTGACGCAATGTTTGAGGGAAGTGATTGTAAACTGAAATACATTAGTCTATAAAATACTGTAAGATAAAAAGTCCCGATTAAAGTAATTGTGATCATTATGTTTTATCATCATCATCATCTGTTTACCCTCCAGGTTCGGCTTTTCCCTCGGACTCGGCGGGGGATCCCACCTCTACTGCCTCAAGGGCAGTGTCCTGGAGCTTCAGACTCTTGGTCGGGGGATATAACTGGGGAGTATGACCAGTACCTCGCCCAGGTGGCCTCACCTGCTATGCTGAACAGGGGCCTTGTGGAGGGATGGAAAGATTGGAAGGGATAGACAAGGAAGAGGGAAGGAAGCGGCCGTGGCCTTAAGTTACGTACCATCCCGGCATTCGCCTGGAGGAGAAGTGGGAAACCACGGAAAACCACTTCGAGGATGGCTGAGGTGGGAATCGAACCCACCTCTACTCAGTTGACCTCCCGAGGCTGAGTGGACCCCGTTCCAGCCCTCGTACCACTTTTCACATTTTCGTGGTAGAGCCGGGAATCGAACCCGGACCTCCGGGGGTGGCAGCTAATCACGCTAACCACTACACCACAGAGGCGGCTATTATGTTTCATTATAAATAAAATTCATTTTTTGGTTAATGAATGTAAGATCGTCTGTTCATAAAATAAAAAATGTTGAGTAATTTCAGACGAAGGTTAGGTTCATACTTTATTGTAATGACACTCCATATTAAATTAATGTGAATACAGCAAACTAAACTAACAATGGGGCATTGCCTACTCGTCACTACCGATTTCGCTCAAGTTTATAGAACATGCAGGGCTTGGCTTGAAAGGAAAATACCCGAAGTGGGAACTCCAGATGGCCAAGCGTATAGAAAATAAAAATATAAATACAAATGCTGACGCGGCTCTCGCACCGTGTAAGCCACTTACGTTAGTGCGCACGCCGAGCAGTTGTTGGCGTAGCGGCAAGAGCTCGGACTGGTAAGTCGATGGCCGTGGGCTCGACTCCCCGTGTGGAGACTGGTTTTCTCTGTTAACTTTTATATTATTCATTTTCCAATTACGCAAAGAGGTGAATAATTCATTGTATTTATTTATACGCAAAAGGCATAGAAAAGTTAAAAAATTGGGATTTCATTGTCAGACTGTTTTCCACCAGCGCCAAGAATCTATTGTTTGTGTACAGCCGCCAGGAGCAACCTTCACTTGTCGGGTGAAAACGAATCTTACAGCGAAACGACTATTCACGTTTATGGCACGTTCCCCAGGGAGGGGAGATAGCCAATAAAGGAGAAAAAGAAGAATTTCTGTCCGCCTCTGTGGTGTAGTGGTTAGCGTGATTAGCTGCCAACCCCGGAGGTCCGGGTTCGATTCCCGGCTCCGCCACGAAATTTGAAAAGTGGTACGAGGGCTGGAACGGGGTCCACTCAGCCTCGGGAGGTCAACTGAGTAGGGGTGGGTTCGATTCCCATCTCAGCCATCCTGGAAGTGGTTTTCCGTGGTTTCTCACTTCTTCTCCAGGCGAATGCCGGGATGGTACCTAACTTAAGGCCACGGCCGCTTCCTTCCCTCTTCCTTGCCCATTCCTTCCAATCTTCCCATCCCTCCACAAGGCCCCTGTTCAGCATAGCAGGTGAGGGCACCTGGGCGAGGTACTGGTCATACTCCCCAGTTGTATCCCCGACCAAGAGTTTGAAGCTCCAGGACACTGCCCTTGAGGCGGTAGAGGTGGGATCCCTCGCTAAGTCCGAGGGAAAAACCGAACCTGGAGGGTAAGCAGATGATGATGATGATAAAGAAGAATTTCTGTTTGACCATGTCGGGAAAGTTCGCAACTCCAAATTTTCTACAATTGTGCGCTCATTAAAAAAAATGACGTCCTATATGCATTTTGCATGTAAATAAATAAATAAAATAAATTAAAATGAAGGAATAATATAAAAATTGAGAGAAATATTCTCCACATCGAGAGTCGAACCCACGACCATCGAATTACTAGTCCAAGCTCTTACCGCTACACCAATTACTGCTCGGCGTGCTCACGAACGTAAGTGGCGTATACGGTGCGAGAGCCGCGTCAACATTTTCATTTTTATTTTTATTTTTATTTTCATTTTTATTTTTATTTTTATTTTTATTTTCTATATGCTTGGTCAATCTGGAGTTCCCACTTTAGGTACATTCATTTCTAGCCAAGCCCTGCATGTTCTATAAATTTGAGCGAAATCGGTGGTGACGAGTAGGGAATGCTCCCTTGTAAGTGAAAGGACAACATATTTCCGTAGGACCAAGTAATACTGCATATATTCATTTAAAAATAATTCCGTTCACTTAAGGTTAAGGTTCAATCATTAGAGGTTCATGGTAAGTACATAGAAAGTATTTATAAAAACTATAACATGATTATCGCTTGATAAAGTGCACAATAATATAATTTCATTTATCATTACGAAACTTTGAGTCAGATATCTATTCATTTATAATAAACTAGCTGTTACCCACGGCTTCGCTCGCGAGGATTTCGTAAATTAATAAAAATTAATTGTACTCGGTACTGCACTAAGACATTATCTGAAAATCCATGAAGTATAAAAACTCACCGAAAAATTGCATTTCATTTATCCCACAACCTCTTTGTAAACCACGTTTGTGGCATTGCCTTTTGCAATCAAAATGACCAAGCTACTGGCAGAGCTAAATCTGGAAGATGCGACATGGAACTCTACATGTGAGAAACAGTCCTCTTTTAAGTCGAAAAAAAGGGTTCTTTTAATTTCTAAAGGAGATTCCTAATACGCCTGTAACATCTTAGCCTTGAGATATAAGTATCCTCATAAAGAGAATTATACTCCTTCACTTATTTTCAATCTCCAGCTCAAGTTGATTTTCCGAAAACAAAAAGTACGTGCTTCTTTAATTTTAAAGGGGATTATTACCAATACCAATTTTCACGCCTGTAACATGTTAAGTTTGTGAGATATACTCATTTTAAAAACTGCCCTACTCCTTGGTTGAGTGTTCAGCGTTCAGGCCTTCGGTTCACAGGGTTCCGGTTTCGATTCCGGGCTGGGTCGGGGATTTCAATCGCGTGTGATTAATTCTTCTGGCTCGAGGACAGGTTATTTGTGTTTGTCCCAACACTCTCCTCTTCATATTCACACAACACACCACATTACCAAGCACAACAGGAATACGGAATAGTAATTACATACCTACAAATTGGGTTGGCGTCAGGTAGAGCATCCAGCCGTAAAACAGCGTCAAATCCACATGTGCGACACAGTTCGCACCCGCGACCTCACAGATGTGTGAAAACCGGTAGAAGAAGAAGATAATACTCATTTTAAAAGTTCACCCGCTTTTTTTATTACTTTCTTCCCCTTAAGTGGATTTTCCAAAATAAGTGTGTTCACTTATTTTTAAAAGAGATTCCAAGTAGGGCCCACCAATTTTAACGTCTGTAACATCTTCAGTTTAAGAGATATATGTATCCTCATACGAAGAATTCAACTTTTCCTCACTTCTTTTCACCCCCCACCCCCCTCAACCCTTCAGTGGATTTTCTGAAAACAAAAGTTTGTGTTCTTTTATTTTAAAGGAAATTTCAAATACCAAATTTTATGTCTGTAACGTGTTAGGGGTTTGTGATATATTGTAGATAATCTCACTGCTCTAGAATCCTGGAGCTGTCGTTGCCATGGTTACGGCAGTTCATTTCTTTATCCGATTCCTAGAGCAGGGTTAGTGTGGTACCAATATCTCAATACTGGTTGGTTTTAGGGCCTTAAAACATGGTTTCAGGGCCCGTAAACGAGTTTTGTTCTTTGCGTCAAGGGGCTTAAATTGAGCTGTGTCTTGTCCTTGTACGACAAATTCGATATTTCGCCTATATTAGCCTATTATCTTTTTATCTTCCCCATGCCCCCGCCCCTAGAATTGTTTTGAAAATAAAAAAGAGCCCATGTCGCTCAGGGATAATGCATATTCACATTAGTAAAATAAATTTTAGAATCGATTCAGTAGTTCCTGAGATTAGCCATTACATACAAACTTTACCTCTTTATATATTAGTACAGATGAGTCAAGTTTGCTCACTTCTGCGAGGGGGAGTATAAATACGAACATATTATTCGCGTTATTAGTTTATATGTTTACATCATAATTCACGCCAGTCAAGGGTTTCGTTCCAAAGAGTATAGAATCTACTATCAACTCGGACTTTACTTCATGGCGAAAGAGGAGACCGGTTTCAGCGCTGAAGGTGGAAACAATTGGAATTTGCGATCCGAATGAAAAACCGAATGCAAAATACACAAAATGACCAATAGAACGCGCTGGACAGCAACAGGTCAGGTACAAATGGCCACACATGCTTGACATGGCATGGGGTTTTGTTGGCGTTGAGCTGTCATTATTGTGCCGGCCGCAGGGTTTTGAGGGTTTCGTAGACTTACTTACTAAATTATGTTCACTGTTTCAATTTCGCATAGTAACACCTATTACGCTCTATTCGTTCGATTTCTTTTATCCCTTCATCATGCACTTTTCGCGTTTTCACTCTTACCTTTGCACGTTTTTGCCGAATCCTAATCAAATCTTTATTTTCCATTATTAAATCTGTTACTCTATACAACAGACCACGATGTACTCACTACGACAGCTAACCTTCAAGTGACCGGGCGAGTCGGCCGTGCGGTCAAGGGCGCGCAGCTGTGAGCTAGCATCTGGGAGATAATGGGTTCGAATCCTACTGTCGGCAGCCCTGAAGACGGTTTTCCGTGGTTTCCCATTTTCACACCAGGCAAATGCTGGGGCTGTACCTTAATTAAGGCCACGGCCGCTTCCATCCCACTCCTAGCCATCGTCGCCATAAGACCTGCCTGTGTTGGTGCGACGTAAGGAGACTAGCAAAATAATAATAATAATAATAATAATAATAATAATAATAATAATAATAATAATAACCTTCAACTGAGCGCGCTAGTCAACACAGCGCCATCTTATAACAGAGTATGCATGTGACGTCACATATTAGCATAAATTTTGCCTTACTTTGAAGGGCCATTTCATGAAAACTACATTTCATATTTCCTTTTTTTTTTTTTAACAGACAGGCCTAGTCCTGTATTATACGGCAATTGAGACATTAAACATAATCGTATTTTAAATACTTTCGGCGATATGCGCGTTTTACCCGAACTCTAAAAGCGTCTTAAAACGTTTCTTTCTATACACCCATTTTCGAGGAGCATAAGCCTGCGTTAAAACCGAAGAGGAATACCAAAACTAAGGAAAAAATGAAGTGAACATTTCGTGACAGATCCTCGCGCATCACAGAGGAACCCAATTACCTCTCTCCCAGCAACTGCCATATGGCTTTTAGTGCCGGGAGATCCCAGGACGGGTTCGGCTCGCCAGATGCAGATCTTTTGATTTTACTCCCGTAGGCGACCTGCGCGTTGTGATGAGGATGAAATGATGATGAAGACAACACATACACCCAGCCCCCGTGCCAGTGAAATAAACCAATGATGGTTGAAATTCCAGACCCTGCCGGGAATCGAACCCGGGACTCCTGTGACCAAAGGCCAGCACGCTAACCATTTAGCCATGGAGCCGGACAACTCGCCGGTATGTACTTAAAACAGGATTCGCAGTATCTCTTCTTTTCAGAATTGCCCTGTAAACTGTTAACCTCAAACATTATTGCTGGATCAATAATAAAGCCCATATAGGCTATCTCTTCCTATCAATCGCGACAGTCTTCATAACTGACAATCCATTGAAGGTAAATTCGCAATGTTACGAAGCATTATGTAATACTTGGAAAGGAAGGAAGTAACTTATTGAAAATTTAAAATAAATGATGGGAAGGAAATGTTGACGATAATAGCGGTTTGATAAAGAGGCTGCAATCTTGTTATCCTATAATTTAATTCAATACTGATTACATTTCCAATATCGGTAAGCCTGTAAACAATATCGATGTAATGGGAAGATAAGGTTGTAAATCTGTTGTCGGAAGTGGGCCCTGCTGTGCTTGCCGTTACGGCGGGCAAATTAACGTAAACGGCCGCCATCACCGCGATATTAAGCCCCCGGGGATTGGACTCTAGGAAGCCGTGATACAAAATGAATGGGAAATCCCCGGGGGCGCGTCACCTCACAAATCTGTGCACGCTCAGGGTAGAGAATATGTGCTTCACTGGAATGTGGCGGAACAATGGGCACACAGCCGTGTTTTCAAGTAGCAAGCAGACAGATATTGCGTACATAGTTTAATGACATGAATACGTGTCTGAGGTACACTTACTCATTCGTTTTGTGTAACCCTCGCCCATAATCTGACATAAATACCGTAGTAATCCGTTTGTGAAGACTATTTGTATGTTATAGAACAATATCGAGTGTATTTATTTATTTATTTATTTATTTATTTATTTATCCTCCGGGGGATACAACTGGGGAAGATGGCCAGTACCTCGCCCAGGCGGCCACACCTGCTATGCTGAACAGGGGCTTTGTGGGGGGATGGGAAGATTGGAACGGATAGACAAGGAAGAGGGAAGGAAGCGGCCGTGGCGTTAAGTTAGGGAACATCCTGGCATTTGCCTGGAGGAGAAGTGGGAAACCAATGAAAACCACTTCCAGGATGGCTGAGGTGGGAATCGAACCCACCTCTACTCATTTGACCTCTCGAAGCTGAGTGGACCTCGTTCCAGCACTTGTACCACCACGTGGCAGTGCCGGGAATCGAACCCGGGCCTCCGGAGGCGGCAGCTAATCGCACTAACCACTACACCACAGAGGCGGACTATTTATTTATTTATTTATTTATTTATTTATTTATTTATTTATTTATTTATTTATTTATTTATTTATTTATTTATTTATTTATTTGTCACATTAGCATAACTAGGTTCTCCAGTCAGGGTTGCCAATTTAGCCACTAAATGGCTAGATTTCGAGTAGCAAGCTAGCCACAACTTTTCTAAGAAGCCAATTCAATCAATCAATCAATCAATCAATCAATCAATCAATCAATCAGCCAACCAACCAACTGCATTTAGGGCCCAGGTGGCAGATTCCCTATCAACTGTTGAAAAATCGTAGGGATATGGGCTACGGACTTTAGGCAAATAAAGTATAATTAACTACGAGAATACCTATTCTTTACTTATCCCAAAATTCACAATCCTTTTCTTAATCATCGTTATCCGGTCTATTAGATTAGCAGTTTTTCTACCACTACGTACGCTAATGTGAGTCAAAGCAGAGTTACACTTACTATACGCGAAACTTTTCTTGAGCCCGATTTTTACGGGGTGAGGAGTAAGGAGGGAGCGCTGGCGGTTCCGGTTATACTGCCAACTGGATGGAAATGAAATCTGAATTGAATCGATAATATGATCGATCGATATGATTTTTCTAAACATTTATTATCTTGCGTCAACAACTGTGTCACACATACATTATTTAACATTATATAACATTTCTCGATGCGAATCTTGTTCCTAGCATGCATTATAGTTTGGCTTTGCTATGTAAACAACATCAGTACTAGTTCGTAAAGTGCAAGCCAGATGTCACACAGCGATGCATAGTTTGTGTTTCAAAGGTTGCCAATATGGACGTCGAAGATAACCGAGGTCTACCGATTCAGCACTAGGGAGCTCAGGGCTCAAGAGAACTACATTCGGTATGGACATTTTTCAACAAATCAAAAAACCTCCTGGGGGTATTGAACCAAGCAACACATTATTGAAAGAATTATGTAAATAAGTTAATTTGGCTAGGATTTGAATAAAAAAGAAACCGTGTACAGAAACGAGGGATTTTAGGCTGTATTTTCCGAAACTGCATTTAGGCCGGAAATGATTTTTGATAATTTTTTGTTTGATAGAGCTATCCAAAGCTTACAGTTTGAATCTTTTCCGGACCCTTTAGCACTTCAACTTTCTGCGCAATTGAGGAAATATGGCGACCCTTACTTTGTCTGCTAGGAAATGTGTCAACATTGAAAACTTGGAAACGTATCGAATATTTCCTGTGTTAATGTATTAATGAATATTTTCCCAATTTTTCTTCTTAAAGTCCAGATTCAGATTGGTTTGAAACCAAAAGAGGAGTCCAGCATGAAAGTTCTTTGTCACCACTCCCGTTCGTCATTCCTATGGATAGGATCATGAAATCCATCAAAGAACATTTCAAAGAGCCTAACTCTCTAATATTTGCAGATGTTGTTCTGATCTCGGGAGAAAATGAAGCAGAAGTACAGGAGAAACTAACTCTTTCGAATGGCAAGTTTAAAGAACATGGACTAAACATCAGTAAAACAAAGACTGTTGAAATTACGATCAAAAGGCAAGGCACAGTTTCAGACATTTTCCTGGAGGAACTCTGTTAAAACAGGTTTCTAACTTCATTTCATTTAAAAAGATAACACAATAAACCAAGAAATAATAGGACTCAGAAAGCTTCTTAATTTTATTTTCCGGGCAGGTTGGCCGTGCGCTTAGGGGTACGCGGCTGTGAGCTTGCATCCGGGAAGTAGTGGGTTCGAATCCCACTGTCGGCAGCCCTGAAGATGGTTTTCCGTGGTTTCCTATGTACACACCAGGCAAATGCTGGGGATGTACCTTAATTAAGGCCACGGTCGCTTCCTTTCAACTCCTAGGCCTTTCCTATCCCATCATCGCCGTAAGACTTATCTGTGTCAGTGCGACGTAAAGGCACTAGAAAAAAAATATTTTCAAATGAGAAATCTATTCATGGATGATAAAATACCCCAGACAGTAAAACAGACCCTGTTTCATATCTACAGTACAGTACATATCGACTTATAGAGTCGAAATATGTAGGCCTACCCTGCATAACAAGGCTAATAGCAAAATCCAGTCAATAGACATGAAATTCATCAGAGCAATGAACCAAAAGACCAGGAAATACATGATTATAAATTATAGGTGGGCCGGCACAAGGTTGCACTTGACAGTTGTAAGTCATGTTGGCACCACTACAAAAATAAAATGAAGAACGTCACCCGTCAGTCAGAATCACCAATCCACTACTTTTTATGTCAGATACAGTTGCGCATTTTATTCATGTTAATTCGTATTTAATTCCGTACAGTGTTCATAATATTTTATTTGCTTACACAAATATGAGCATTTAAAATATATTATAAGGTTTAAGCGAGCTACAAAACAAATACGAACTATTTTCAGTTGATTGTTGTTGGCAATATAGGTAGTATAGTGGTGCCATCTATAAGTAGCTTGACTACTGTATTGAAGTGTTGCCGTTTTGTCTGTCGCCGCTAGCACGTGGTCGGGTGTGATTCGCGCGTTTATGAAAGTTTTGTTTTCATTTTGAGATAATTGTGAAATTTTATTTTAACCAATGCAGTGCGATGTCTCGGAAATGACAACATAGTCATGAAGCGCGAAGTGATAATCCTTTGAGCCGTGGAGTGTCCCTTAATAGTCAGGCATTAGAATTAGTGCGGAGAACTCGTGAGTTTTACGAGAGGGAGACGAAATTCGTACGCTTGTATAGCCGTCTCTCCGTTCCTGTAGATCATGTTGTGGATCGCATATCTCAAACATTAGGGCTTTCAAAGCGTACTGTCATTCAAAGAGGTGTTCGCCTCCAAGAACAGAAGGAAAAAGTGACTGGGGTACATAGCAATAGCGAAAACGGGGCTGATAGTAGGGACTTGTTTTACAGCACTCCGGGAAAGAAACGAATTAAGCTATCTCCTGTAATAGGAATTAATTATTTCCAGGCTGATGCAATACGAAGACACGAGTACGATTTTTACAGCTCAAAGTCCCTTCTGTCATTGTTATGGACAATGCACGTTACCACTCCGTAATAATGGACAAGACCCCTTCTTCGAGCGCCCGTAAAGAACTGTAAGTGGAATGGCTGCAGTAAAGAAATATCCCAGCGCATATGTGTACGACTAAATTAGTCGACACCGGGCGAGTTGGCCGTGCGGTTAGGGGCGCGCAGCTGTGAGCTCGCATCCGGGAGATAGAGGGTTCGAATTCCACTGTCGACAGCCCTGAAGATGGTTTTCCGTGGTTTCCCATTTTCACTCCAGGCACATGCTGGGGGTGTACCTTAATTAAGACAACGCTCGCTTCCTAGGCCTTTCCTGTCCCATCGTCGCTATAAAACCTATCTGTGTCGGTGCGATGTACCACTGTCACTTCAACCTCATTGAGTTGGTACGGTATGGGGTGAAGTAAAACATTACGTACGCACTTATAACACGTCCTTCACAGTTACTGAAGTGGAAGGACTGTTCCGGGAGAGTATTGCTCCAATGGATGCGGCTTTGTGCAGGAAGAAATTTAGCCATGTCGCAGCATTCATTAATTCGGCAATGGCAATACATGGCATCATCAGTGACTCTCAGGAGTTGATGATCTGCCTAGACGATGATGACAATGACAACGAAGGCGACGGTAGTGATGGCAGTGAACTGGAGGGTATCGAGCTCCTGCCTTTGTGAATCAGGTATGAAAATAAGGTTTCTGAATTTTCGTAAATTTTATAGAATTTACTTGAAACATTTTGTGTTAGCACCGGTGTACAGTATATTATTCTAACATTTATTGGTGAAGGTGTATATGAAGTGAGATCCTTGTCGGCCGATTTCTTCCGTGTTTTGTAACATCGCGACAATAAGAACTTCGTAGTATATTTATCTCGTATAATTTTGTGTGATGAATAATCGGCGAGTTGAAAGTTCAATTTTTGTCGGAAGATTTCATTTGTATTGTGTATCATCGCGATGACATTAAAAACATTTCTCCCATGTTTTTAAAAACACATGTGTCGTGCAATCAGCTGTTGTTACAGCGGCAACATCGCTTCGTGCGCCATTGCAGTGTGACCAATATTGTGCGCAGCTGTCATGTGCAACCTTACGCCGGCCCACCTATAAGCAAACGAGAAGGAGGCTGGCATCAAAATACCTGTTGCCGAGCTTTTAGCAAGAAGCAGACTACAATTGTTTGGACATGTTATGAAGACGGGCAGAACGAGAACAGCAAGGAATTACTTTGACAGAGAAGTGAAAGGCGAGAGGCCAGTACGGAGGCCAAGTAATCGATGGATAGACACTGAAATCGGAGGTAGACAAGAGGAATGTCAAGTGAGAGAACAGTGACCTCAACGTAGGAAGCTGTGTGACTCGCACCGTGGTCGATTCTGACAGCTCCTTCTAAGTAAATTAAGAGTCAGCGACTAACGGGATACAAGTGAAAAGAAAATTATGTTGAAATTATACTTTGACAGGTAGAAGTAGCGACCGCTTTTACGCCAAACCCAGGAAACTGGAACTGGAAAATTATGATGACGATCATGATGATGATGATGATGATGATGATGATGATGAATTCAGCTTTATCTTCATATTGTGATCTTTCCTACCTTTAAGTGCTCCGTACAAGCTTATTCTTCTACTAATATCATTCCAAGCCATCTCTCCACTGACAGCTCCAAACATACCACATAGTCGAGCATCTCGTCTCCTCTCCTTACTCCCAAGTCTTCCCAGCCCTACGCTTCCAACATTTTCGTAACACTTCTCCTTTGTCGGAAATCACCCAAACAAATCGTGCTTTCCTTTGGATATTTTCCAGTTCTCGTATCAAGTAGTCCTAGTGTGGGTCCCATGGCTACTTTCTTGTCCTAAATTGGCCATTTCTAGCCATTATATTTTGGAAGTTTTTAATGTAATTTTCAGTGTGGTTAGAGACTAACTGCTATTTTGTGAAATATTAATGATAATAAGAAATAAACGTCCCTGTTACACAAATAAATAAACAGCAAACATTCTGATTGCCGGCCTGTGTGGCTCAGACGGTTGAAGCGCTGGTCTTCTGACCCCAAGTTGGCAGGTTCGATTCTGGCTCAGTCCGGAGGTATTTGAAGGTGCTCAATTACGTCAGGCTCGTATCGGTAGATTTACTGGAACGTAAAAGAACTCCTGCGGGACTAAATTCCGGCACCTCGGCGTCCCCGAAAACCGTACAAGTAGTTAGTGGGACGTAAAGCCAGTAACATTGTTATTATTAAAATGCAGATTCGACTCTTCTTACGTGTTCGTCTTCTTTGTCTGCATAACATATCTTGGTTATTTAGTTGGGAATGAAATGAAAAATTCAAATTTCTCACATAGTAACAAAGAAAATTTTCAGAGATAGGTGTATACATTTACCAAAAAAAAAGTTAGTTTAGGTAATTTAAAATTGGCTTTCTGACGACATCGAAATTCTCCGAGAAATGTCACAATAAATGAAGTCATAAAAACAGTGCAGAGACCATCACAGATTTTATGACTCCAAATGAGTATGTGAGAGTTGATAAGCCTATAATGAACGAAAGTGAATGTGTTGCTTACAAAACACCACTTGCATCATCCAAAACCAGCCTCGGAAAGACTCACTCTACCTTAACGATGCTTTCTCCTGTGAGCTAAGAACGCAGGATTCGTCTTACTCGTTCAATATAAGTATGTCACTCTCAATGCCTGTTGTGTGTCTTTGTATGAAATTATTTCTGATTGGTTATAGCCTTTCCAAGATATCGATATGTTTGATTTGTTGTTAGTGGTGAGATATCTGTTGCTTTAAAGTGGATGCTTTGTGCTAAGAAAGGACCCCTCCTTATTGTCTGAGTAGCACATTTATCGAGTCCAGATTTCATGCAGCTGACTGTGGAAAACTTGAAACAAGGTGTTCAAGTTATCTGTGAGATGCAGAATACAGTTTCAGATCATCCATGCACAGTAGATATTGAGATTTTGTAGATTGTTCTTTGCTTATTTTTTGTAGTGAATCCGCACGTTATTGTTGAACCCAGTAAGTCTGAAAGTTGGTTAAAAGCAAGACGAAACCATAGTGGACTGAGGGAATCTCCTTTGAAAATGCCTCTTAATTGATATGAGGTCAGTTATCACACATTATTCTCCATAGCAGTTTTCCTAGTCTCCAGGTAGTTGCTAAGAATATCACTGCTATTTTGTGAAATATTAATGATAATAAGAAATAATCATCCCTGTTACACAAATAAATAAACAGCAAAAATTCTGATTGCCGGCCTGTGTGGCTCAGACGGTTGAAACGCTTGTCTTCTGACCCTAAGTTGGCAGGTTCGATCCTGGCTCAGTTCGGTGGTATTTGAAGGTGCTCAAATACGTCAGGCTCGTATCGGTAGATTTACTGGCACGTAAAAGAACTCCTGCGGGACAAAATTCAGGCACCTCGGCGTCTCGGAAAACCGTTGAAGTAGTCAGTGGGACGTAAAGCCAATAACATTATTTAAGAATGTCACTATTGTAGGATGAACTTTAAGGACCTCAAGAAGTCAGAAATGTGACACTAAGTGAAATGTCTTTGTGTAATATATGAAATAAGTGTGCAAATTCCGGTTGTTATGGTATACTTGTCCGATGATTATACTATCAATTATTAATTGCTCTTTACAGCCTTTTGTGGACCGTTTATTATTATTATTATTATTATTATTATTATTATTATTATTATTATTATTATTATTATTATTATTATTATTATTACAGAGATTATATTACCGATACTATTATCCATAGCTGCAACTCATCTCCTCTAGATAGTATTAATGCTGCAATTGTAGGAAAAATCAACCTGTAAACGACTGGTAAACTAGCTATTATACCTGCGGCAGAGCATAATGAGATCCACCTAAAAGAAGGAAATGAAATACTCTGAAATGTTGATAAGTCAGTTCTCTTCCTTGTGAAGAGCCACTACAGTTTCCTACCTTTAATTTCTGCGCAAAGATGTGGAGGAAGGCAAATTGCCACTTCAGTAAAACATTGTTCATTATGACTGCTCGCAGTTAACGAAGTAGTTTGTTACCAAGAGAGAAGGACGACCTCCCATCAAACAACAACAAGGAATAACTTGATGAAGTTTTGATGTAGCGAGAGAGAAGAAGTCTTTAATATCGCTGTAAGCTTCTGGTAAGTCGTTGAGCAAGTCGTAAACCAATAAAGTTGGTGGCGTTGTGTAGTGTTAGCAGAATTTCGAGCACAAGGATAGCCTGCCTTAACATCTCTTGTCTACCATAATCTCCAGCCGTAAGAAGATATTAATATTATTATTATTATTAATAATAATAATAATAATAATAATAATAATAATAACTAGCAAATGTACCCGTGCTTCGCTGTGGTATTCTACATTGGATACTGATATCGAAGTAAATACTGTACGTGCAGTAAATAATTGCTTTAAAATTGCTTGTCTCTTAGCGTTATCCGAGAAATAGCATGGGGAGGTCCCAATACGTTGTTACCAATGTAAAGTGTGGATTGCGGAGTTATGATGATAACGGCAGGCCCACTTGCTTCCATTCACAATCGAGTTGGGAAGTTAATATTGTAATTGCAGGCCCCATTGCCTACTGCACGGTAACAATCGATTTGGGGAGTTTTCGCTACAATGGCAGGCTCCCTTTCCTACTTCCAGACAGATTACAGTTGAGAAGTTTTTATCATAATGCCAGGCAACTTCCTTCCCACCAGTCAAAATTGAATTGTGCAGTTACCATTATAATGACAGGGCCTTTTTCCTTCTGCCGGCCAGCTTACTGCCAGTCACACAGAGTTGGTGAGTTTCCATTAAAATAAAAGGCCATTATGCCTAAATCTAGTCACATTTTACATGGGTACATGTGTTTATAATGGCGGCCACCCTGGCGTACAGTCAAACACAATCGGATAGGGGAGTTTTGAACAAATTTGCATGCTCCCCTTCCTTCTGCAAGTCAAATCGAGAAGTGACTTATTCATTACAATGGTAGGCCCTCCTTACTAATGCCAGTTAACAGGAGTTGGAGAAGGATCCCATTCCTACTGCCAGTCAGAGTCGGTGTGGGGAGTACTGATTACAATAGCAGACACACCCTTTCTCGATCGCTACAAATCGACATCAATGAATATATATAGATCGACATACGAAAGTATATGCATGTTTACAATATTGCAGACCTTCATTTACAGATTAACTGCTGCTAAACGGTACGTCATATCGACAAAAGATTTTACCATAAAACGCCATGTTTAGCGGTCTAAATGGCTGGTCCTATGATATTTTCTCGCATCTCATCTTTTCATGGTCAGTTTGAGTTAGAAACGTTGAATAGGGCAAAATTTGTGAAAGATTATCTTACATTGCATTACTTTTCGGATAATTGTGTGACATAGCACTTGGCTCACATATGGCTACTGGGTGGGCCAATGTTCGTGTAGAGTTTGATGATTCCGTAAGTGATCGAAAGTATGAATTATGCATGAAAATGTCCAAATTTACCTAAAATCGATAAATAGAGACGAATCTAATTTATAAGGGATACAGACACGACAAAAAATCATAAGACCAATGTTGAAGATCACTCCAAATTGAACGGAGATGGCGCCATTCGTTATGTCATAGGACTTTCCGTTTATCCCACGAAATACCTCGAAACGAAGGTCTGCACCATCATTAAAAGTGCCTCCATATTCTTCGGGAATAAAAGTGAAAAATTTAAAGATGTTGGAAATTTTCCGTCCGTTAGAGGCTAAAACGTATAATTTTGCCAAATTTCAAATTTCTTGCTCGTCTGGCAGATTATGCTGCAATCTCGATTTCGGTGAGGGGGGTAAAAATTAGGAGTTTAAGGAAACTACACCAAAAATATGAAAATGGTCATTATTATCCCTCAAACGGGTAGCTGTACGAGAATTTCACCAAAATAGTCAATGTACAGGCACACACAGTCGTTACGATTTTAATTATATACATGGAGATATAAAGAATCTGCTCCACGTACACCTTTTGGTCTATGTCCGCTATACTTAACCTGCAAAACCGACCGTTCATTATATCTCACTTATTAATCCTCCTGTCGAAAAATGCACATGAGAAATAAGTTTTAGAAATGGATCTCCATTAAGGATTGTAGATTTCCATTAATTTCGGATGTGCATATTTTGAGGGAGTGCAAAATCATGGTTTCGGTTTCGGAAAAAACCCCGGTAAATTTAGGTATTCAGAAATAATATTGGCCCTAAAACCTACTCAAGGACAGGTGGATTCTGAATATCAAGTTTGGTAGAAATATATTCAGTAGTTCTCAAGTTATAAGAACTCATACAATCAAACAGACAAACAGACACTAAAGCTAGAAATATACAGATGGTCATTATCACACCTGAAACGGACAACTGTACGGAAATTCCACCAAAATAGTCAATGTACAGACACACGGTCGTTACGATTAAATTTATCTAGATGACAGATAAGCATGGGCAAGTTTGTAAGTGGAAACCTTCATTTCAAGATTTACTGCTCCTGAACGGTAGACCATACCAACAAACGGTTTGCACCCTCAGACGTCCCTTTTATCGCTCTATATGTTTTTTCTTAAAACATTTTGCCATATTTATGGGTTCGATTGAGTTACGATATTTGAATGGGGTGAAATTTGGGTACATTTTTAACATTTAAAATTATTTTTCACATAGACTACTTATGTGGAAGCTAGAATCATGGAATTTGGTTCCCATATAGTCTTTGGTCGTGCAATGTGCGTACGAAATTCGATTACTCTATCTTTCCTATAAATGTGTCAAACTAAGTAACATACGTGTCAAAAGCACAAAATTTACGAACAACAGCCAAATCTACCCTATAAGGGAGAGAGAGAGAGACTACAAAATGCCACAGGACCAAAGTTGTAGATCACTCGAAATTGAACAGAGAATGTGTCATCCGTTTTGTGATAGGACTTACCGTTTAGCCATGAAATACCTCGAAACGAAGGTCTGCATCGTCATCAAATTGCCTTCATATTTCTATATTCTTCGGCATAAAAAGTGAAAAATTTAAAGATCTTGGAAGTTTTCCGTAAGTTACCGGCTAAAACGTATAATTTTGCTTAATTTCAATTTTTGAGCTCGTGTGGCAGATTGTGAGGCAAACTTGATTTAGGTCTTTCAGGAAACTAGCTAAAAATATGCAGATGTTCATTATTATCCCCTAAACGGAAAGCTGTAAGAAAATTTCGCAAAAAATAGTCAATGCACACAGACACACGGTCGTTAAGATTTTATTTCTATAGATAAATAAGGAATCTGACCCACGTATAACACTTTTTGGGCTATGTCCGCTGGACTTAGCCTGAGAAACCAACCTTTCATATCTCCCTTATTAATCCTCCTGTTGTAAAAATGCGCATGGAAAAAAGAATTGGATTTCCATCACGTTTGGTCGATTTCCAGTCAGGTTGGTCTTGTACTTTATATATTGTGGGAGAGTAAAATCACCATTTTGGTTCTTTATAAAACCCCAGTCCATTCCGGGAATTTGAAATGGTATTGACTTTAAAACATACCCTTGGACAGGTGTATGCTAAATATAAAGTTTGGTCCAAATATCTTCAGTCGTTTTCAATTTGCAAGAAATACGCTTTACACGCACCCGCTCTTGCGTTAAGTCCGATGGGACTTGTACCGAAAAAAGGTGGGTTAATAATATCTCCCTTATAAATCCTGGTATCGAAATGATGCACATGCAAAAAGGTTTAGAAATTAATTTTCAATAAGGCACATAGATTTCCATTAAGTTTGACCGAGCTCGATAGCCGCAGTCGCTTAAGGGCGACCAGTATCCAGTAATCGGGAGACAGTGGGTTCGAGTCCCACTGTCGACAGCCCTGAAGATGGTTTCCGTGGTTTCCTATTTTCACGCCAGGCAAATGCCGGGGCTGTCAAGGCCGCTTCCTTCCAGTTCCTAGGCCTTTCCTATCCCATCGTCGCCATGATACCTTTGTCGGTGCGACGTAAAGCAAATACCAAAAAAAAACATTGAGTTTGGTTGTGTATATTTTGAGGGAGTGCAAAATCAAAATCAAAATTTCGTATAAACCCCCAGATAGTTCAGGGATTTAGAAACAATATGTGTCCTAAAACCTATCCAAGGACAGGTGGATTCTAAACATGAAGTTTGGTGGAAATATATCCAGTAGTTTTCAAGTTATAGAACGACAAACAGACAAACAAACAGACAACAAAGCTAAAAATTATGTAGATGGTCATTATTACACCTGAAACGGACAACTGTAGGAAATATCACCAAAATAGTCAATGAACAGACACACGGTGGTTACGATTTTATTTATACAAATAATAATAATAATAATCATAATAATAATAATAATAATAATAATAATAATAATAATAACCCGTGTGGGGATTTACCGGTTACCTCCATAGGGCGCGTCCCATGGGAATTGGGGAAGCTCGCTGGCTCTGCCGCCAGCAAAGTTAGAGGGTAGTAGGGAAATAAAATACCACCGTGAAAAAAAAAACTGGTCCCTTGCCAGGGTTACGGCGAAGACTGGTAAATGACCAGAAGCCAGAAAACATCTTGAGGCAACCTCTAGGGCTAACAACCCTAGTTGTAAAAGGATGGGTACCCGTCCAAAGCAAAGTCAAGTCAAAAAGCATGATGGCACAACATTTCGAGAAACATACCCCAGGGGGTAAATCTTCGGATAAATCCCTCGTCGTGAACGCCACGGCGCAGGAGTCTCGTTCGGATTCTGGGGGAGACTCGACATTATGCAAGAGACGAGTCGGAGCGTCTCGGTGTACCCCGAAGAGTCAAAAACTCAGGCCAAAATCTAAAACCTTTCTAGCAACTTTCAACATATATTCACTTACACAAACTGGCAAGCTGAAAATCCTCACCAAAGCTCTTCACGAAAATCAGATATCCATAATGGCCCTACAGGAAACAAGGTACCCAGATGAAGAGATTTTTGAATCCGAAGGCTACCGAGTTTTCAAGAGCAAAGCGCAAAGAGGAATCCTCAATGGAGCTGTGATGCTTGGAACCGCGTTTGCTGTTAGAACCAAGATCCTTAAATCGGTTGCAAATTTCGAACCTGTGAATGACAGATTGTCTATACTCACAATTAAATGCGCGAACAAAACCTACGCCCTAGTTAACGCACATGCTCCTACAAACGATAAGAACAAGTCTGATCCAGACGAAGTTGATAATTTCTGGGACCTACTGGATGAAAAATTAAACAAAATCCCCAAACACCATGTCAAGCTTCTTTTGGGTGACTTCAATGCCCAACTAGGTCGTGAACAGAAGTACAAGAAAGTTATAGGAAATTACCCTGCTCACAAAAGAACCAATCCCAACGGCAAAAGACTGGTGTCCATTTGCGAAAATCACAATCTGCAGGTCATGTCGACCCACTTTCGCCATCTACCCAGAAAGCAAATGACTTGGCGTTCTCCCGTCCAATCTCTCGGAGAGTTCCAAATTGATCATGTTGCAATCTCCAGGAGAAACAGCCCTGAGATTATGAATGTCAAGGTAAAGAAAGGCATCAATGTGGCCCCAGATCATTATATGTCTCTTATCAAATTCAAACCAGTTCCCGCAAACACAAGGAAGACAACCAAACAGATTACACGCTTTGACAATGATAAACTTCGGCAAAGGGTCGAGGATTTCCAGGAGAAGGCTAGACCAAATGACTGTGACTTTAACAACGCCAAAAGTCTCCTTGTTGAGGCCGCTAAAGACGTTGCAGAAATCAAGAGAAGCAAAAAGCATGCCTGGTGGAATGGTACCTGCGAATCAGTCCTCCAAGAAAGACTCAATGCGTGGAAACAGTACTACTCTACGAAATCAGAAAATGATTGGGAAACCTACTAAACCCAACGTGCCCAAGCAGCTAGGGTGTTCAGAACTGAGAAACGTAAATACGAAAAATCTCTCATTGAAAATATAGAACAAAACTTTAGGAAGAATGAAAGCAGAGAGTACTACAGAGCCTTCAAACGCAAACTCACTGGCTATAACCACCATCTCTATGCTTTGAGCGAAAGGACGGAACACTGGCGTCGTCAAATGAAGAAAATTGCAGCATTCTGGCAGATTACTTCAAGAATTTACTTAACTGCTCTAAACCGCAAAGCGCCATTGAGACCAAGGAACCCTTACTCAGATACCCAGATTCCAGACCACCCGACAGAGATGAAATCAAGCGCCACATTGCCCGTCTCAAAAATAACAAAGCGCCGGGGGAAGACTCAGTAGTAGCAGAACTATGGAAATATGCCCCAGAAGAATCACTTGATATCTTGCAAAAGCAAATAGAAGAAATTTGGAACAAGGAGACCCTACCCGAAGATTGGAAAATAGCTTTGATCCATCCGTTACACAAAAAAGGCAGCATGAAGAACATCAACAACTACAGAGGAATATCTTTGCTACCCGTGACTTACAAAATTCTATCACTTGCCATCCTGGAGCGTTTGGAAGCACAAGTCGAACATGAAATAGGTGAATACCAAGGAGGGTTCAGAAAAGGTCGCTCAACAGCTGAACAGATCCAAAATCTCAAAACGATCATCAGATATTGTACACTAAGGTCCAAGCATTATGTGTCTGTCTTTGTGGACTTTAAGAAAACGTACGACTCCATTGACCGGGAAGTCCTGCTAAACATCTTAAATGAATTTGGAGTTGATTTGAAACTGCTGGCATTAATTAGAGCCACCCTGACCGATACAAAATCCAAGGTGAAGTTCCACGGATGTCTCTCGCATTCCTTTGACATCAAAACAGGAGTCCGACAAGGTGATGGGCTATCCCCGATACTCTTCAACTGTGTTCTTGAAAAGATCATCAGAACCTGGCGTGTGAGATTACAGGAAACCAACTACAGTCCATTGAGAATAGGAACCAAATCCAAGGGGATCGCAACAGACTGCTCAGCATTTGCTGATGATATTGCTGTTCTCTCAAACGACATAGAAACCGCTAGAGCTCAAGTTGAAAATCTAAAGGAAATTGCCGAACAAACTAGTTTGCAGATATCGTTTGAGAAAACAGAAGTAATGACTAACATCAATGAGGCTCCACCAAAACTCCATACAAAATACGGGGACATCACCCGAGTAGACAAATTCAAATACCTGGGTGAGATCATCATGAAAAATGGACTGGACAAAGAAGCACTTCAGGAGCGAGTACGCAAACTGGAAATAGCCTACCAAACATCGCGCACAATCTACAACAAAAAATGCCTTTCCCAGAACACCAAGATACGCCACTATGAAACAGTTCTGAAGCCAGTAGTTCTATATGCAGCCGAAAGCTTGTCTCTAAATGCCAACAAAGGACTCCTTGAAGAACTGGAGAAAAGAGAACGCAAAATTGTGAGAGGAATCTTGGGATCAAAGTACAGAAATGAAATCCATCAAAAGAGATCCAACAAGGAAGTCTACAGCAAAATAGAGAAAATTACCGACACAATCAGAAAAAGACGGGCACGATTGTACGGTCATCTGAAAAGAATGGACAGAAGAAAGTTAACTAAAGAAATCTTTCACTTTATTGATTCAAACCCCAAAACCACAATTCCCTGGTTTAGAAATACCAAAGAAGACCTGCAAATGCTACATATCTCAGCTGAAGACGCCCTTAACAGAGATCTCTTCCGCAAGAAAATATTGACAAACGGGCTAAACCGAGACGAGCAACCGAAGAGAAGACACGGTGCCCCTTGGACAGAGGAGCGTAAGCAGGCCCACTCACAAAGAATGAGGGAAATTTGGGCTCTAAAGAAGGCCAAGTTCAGTGCCAAATGCAACAAGACTTAACGTGGTCCTTGATGGCTCCAGCGAATTACATATATATATAATAATAATAATATGGGAAGAAGAAAAAGAAGCAAGGGGGAGAGAGATTTTTAGAAAGAAATTGTTAAAAATGGAAGGATTCCCACGTCAGGAGGGAAAGAGGAGAGGAAAAGGCGGCATCGTGAGCAGATTAAGGAGTATTAGAGGAAGAAGAAGGAACAACAGAGGATAAAGCATTAAAATTTTCACGTGGTCCCCAAAAGCCTCAACGGAGAAAGAAACAGTAATAATAATAATAATAATAATAATAATAATAATAATAATAATAATAATAATAATAATAATAATAATAATAATAATAATAGAGGAATTTCAAGTCGACATGAAAATGAGGGAATTGATTAAACAAACTCTGACCAACACAACATCAAAAGTTAAGTTCTTGGAAGAAATTTCTGAACCGTTCGAAATCAGAACTGGTGTCCGACAGGAAGATGGACTATCCCCACTACTATTCAATTTAGTTTTGAAAAAGTGATTCGTGAATGGAGAAAAGAAACTAAAGGTATAAACATTGGCAGACATCTTAAAGACAAAATTCACCTTGATTGCTTAGCTTTCGCAGATGACCTTGCGATCCTTTCGAACAACAGACAAGAAGCAATCCACTCCATAGAAAAATTTCATGAAATAGCCGCAAAAACTGGACTTCAAATTTCATTTGAAAAGACGCAGTTTATGGAAGGAACTAAATCAAGATTCGACTATCAACCCTTAATCACCAAATGTGGAATAATTTCCCAAGTAGACAAATTCAAGTATCTGGTGAAATTATTCAGCCAGCAGGATTAAATCAGGAAGCTAACAAAGAAAGAACTGCTAAACTGCAAAGGGCTTACAAAATCACATGGAACAGATACAACAAAAGATTTATAGCAAAATGCAAAATTACGACACTTCAATACAGTCATCAAACCAGAGGTACTTTATGCATCTGAAACACTGATCATTGGCAGCAGGTCACAAATGAAAAGCATTGAGAAACAAGGGAGGGAAATTCTCAGAAAAATCCTAGGACCAAAGTTTGAAAATGGAATTTGGATGAAAAAGAAACCACACGAAATTTTTCAATTCACAGAAAAAATCACAGATCCCATCAGAAAGAGACGACTAAAATTCTACGGACACCTTCACAGAATGGATAACAACAGGCTGACAAAGAAAGTTCTATATCTAGCTCTAACGCTGAAAATCCGCAACAATTGGTTAGCAGAAATTCATGAAGATCTACAAGAAATGGGTATTGAGGACGAAACCATTCAAGATAGAATGAAATTTAGAAGCTTAGTAAACAAACATAAATTTGCAGAGAAGCCAACAAGAAAAAATACAGGCTGGACAGAAACACCAGAAAGGAATACAGTGAAAAAATGAAGAGATATTGGGAAGAAAAGAAGAAGAAACATTGTGCAAAATAAGTTCAAACGCGCTCCACAGTTGGGCACAATGAATCAATAATAATAATAATAATAATAATAATAATAATAATAATAATAATAATAATAATAATAATAATAATAATAATACAACTAGGAAACAACTCCAGCCACAATTTAGTACAGGCATGGGCCGATCGCCTTTCGCAGTTTGGGCTTCGTCTCAACGCTGCGTAAACGGAGTATTTGGAAACAAGTCCGGCTGATGGTTCCATCCGAGTTAATGGTGTAGATCTTGACAAAGCTACCTGGGCTCGTACCTGCAGGGTGATTGTTCAATCGACGGTGATGTCAAAGCAACGTGCTCAAAGCGGAGGCTGTATAGAGTCATAAATAATTTACAAGATTGTGAGCAAGGAAAGATCTTCATTGGGGTAATCACGTAAACAGTATTGTAAATAAAGGGTACAGATCTCTTCACGTGGTTATGAGGGTATTTAGGGATTGTAGTATGGATGTAAACCCGGTCCCGCGTTGTAGGGGTATCGTCCCTGCCACTTACCCAGAGGCTCCAGGTTCGATTCCCGGCAAGGGCAGGGATTTTTACCTGGATGCGGACTGGTTCGAGGTCATCTCATGCTACGTGATTACAATTGAGGAGTTGTCTGACGGTGAATAACGGCCGATAAGATACCTCGTGCTGATCACACGACACCTCATAATCTGCAGGCTTTTGGGCTGAGAAACAGTCGCTATGTAGCCCATGGCTATTCGTGGCTGTCGCGCCATGGGCTGGGGAGGTGGGGGGGAATAAGGATGTAAAAGAGAGGGCATACAAATCTCTGGTAAGACCCCAACTAAAGTATGGCTCCAGTGTGTGGGGACCCTCACCAGGATTAATTGATTCAAGAACTGGCAAAAAAAAAAAAAAAAAAAGAAAAGCAGCTCGGCTTGTTTTGAGTGGTTTCCGACAAAAGAGAAGAGTTACAAAGAGGTTGCAAAGTTTGGGCTGGGAAGACTTGGGAGGAAGGAGACGAGCTGCTCGACTAAATAGTATGTTCCGATTTGTCAGTGGAGAGATGGCGTGGAATGACTTTAGCAGACGAATAAGTTTTAATGGTGTTTTTAAAAGTAGGAAAGATCACAATATGAAGATAAAGTTAGAGTTCAAGAGGACAGACTGAGCAAATATTCGTTTATGGAAAGAGGAGCTAGGGATTGGAATAATTTACTAAGGGAGATGTTCAATAAATTTCCGATTTCTTTGCAATTATTTAAGAAAAGTTTAGAAAAGCAACAGATATGGAATCTGCCATTTTGGTGACTGCCACAAATGCAGATCAATGTTGATTGATTAATTGTAATGCAAACGTGATTGGCTGACACAGTGGAAGGAATCTGCAGAGATTTTTCGAGTTGTCAGTGGAGCGATGATGTGGAATGACTGTTGCAGCCGAATAAGCTTGAGCTGAGCTTTTGAAAATAGGAAATATCACAGTGAAAAATACTCAACCTCTTTCTAGTCATTCGACCGGCTCAGGAATGTAATGAATGAAGCCTCCATCTATCGGCGAGAATAGAATTGTGCCGGCTGCCGAGGCCTGTGGTACTCCACTGAGGCAATGATTAATGACTGACAGATGAAATGAAATGATATTGGAGAGTGTTGCTGAAATTAAAGATGACAGGGGAAAAAGGAGTACCTGGAGAAAAACCTTTCCCGCCTCCGCTTTGTCGAACACAAAACTCACATGCAGTGACAGGGTCTTGAACCACGGAAACCAGCGGTGAGAGGCCGGCGCTGCCGTCCGAGTCACGGAGGCTCCCCAGGATATGTCGTAATATTAAGATAAGATTGGAATTCACGAGGACATATTGAGGTAAATAATATTCAGTTATAGGAAGGGAAATTGGGGACTAGAATCATTTATCAAGGGAAATGTTCCATAAATGTTCTGTGAAATCATTTAAGGAAAGACTAGGTAAACAACTGATAGGGAATCTGACCTAAATGCAGATCAATGGTCATTTATCGGTTGATTGACGGTCTTTCCCGCGTTTGACGCTATGTTAGACTGCACAGTGACAATAAACTAACGCTGATTACGAGCCTCACTGCCTTACCAGATCTTGCAACACAGCACATCGCAATCCGATCCAATCAGTTAGCAGAAATGAACTTTTCTTTATCTTCTGCTAGTGATTTAATGTTATTTGGCGATACAGAGATGGAAAAGTGGTAGGAAGGGGAAGATGGCTGTCGTGGCCTTAATTAAGGCACAGCCTGGTGTGAAAATGGTGAATGAAGGAAAACCATCTTCAGGGATGCCAATGGTGGAATTCGAGTTCACAGCTCTCTAAATATTCAAAGGGTTTAAAGCAAAGCAAAGTCATCTCCTTACAGGCCATGAAGGCCCTTGGAGGGGTGGAAGGTAAAGGCTTCCACTATCCTTAACCTCAGCACTTGATGGGATAGACTGGTTAGCTCTACGCTCGGCTGCCTTTGTCTCCAAGAATTAACCTGGTACTCATTTTTGGTGTAGGCTGAGTGAACCTCAGGACCAAATGCACCTCCGGAAGTGAAAATCTCGTTTCTTAAATTTTACGACTTCCTGACGGGGAATCGAACTCACGTCCTTCCGGACGACCCGAGCACGTCTTTACCGCCTAGGTCAGGCAGCCCCTAAGAGAGATTAACTTTACATATTATTCTGTCCACTTCTGCTGTGCATCAGACATCAATTTTCGGTTAGTATACCGAGACATCTGGCCGAGCATGTCAGCACATAATCAATGGAATAGGCACATGAAGGACGTGTAGTAATACTGGTGGATTCGGACATCGGTCATTATAAGTAGCTACTTTGAAGATAGCAACCACTCCTCTCCGTCAAAGGTTTCGTAACGGTCAAGTGAGGCTGGAGTAATCCAGCTGAGGTAGTAGGGCCGGTATTATAATGAGAGTTTAAACTGAAGATTGAATTAAACTGTAACTTGAGTTTAAACCGATGTTGAGTCTTATACTGGCCGGTCTAAATTAAACTGAGGTGAAGAAGGAAATATACGATCTTGGTAGCAGTGACTTGCAAGAAAAGATGACTGTCGATATTTTTTGTTTACTTCTTGTAGGTAAAATGGCGGATAAAAGCAATAAACGTTGTCCTATTTTTACTTGTAAGGAAATAGAATTGCTTGTGCAATTAGTACAGCAATATTTATACAGTGCGTGAAACAGTGGCCGTATGAATTCCTTCGAAATCTGCCATTTTAATAAACGTACTACGGGAGGTATAAAACCGCAATGCTATTAGTAGCTGACTGAGGGGTTCTACAGCATGATTTCTGAAATAGGAGGAAGTTACTTTATTTTCTAAAATTGACACTTTTGGCATTCTGTTTTGTAAGCCTAAACCTATTTAACAACTATTTTTCATTTGCTCGGAAAAATCGTAGTGCCCGTGGTCGTTCAATAATGTGAATCACTTCTTCGTCATCGCTTAGTATTTCTTCAAACACCTCAAAAATATCTTCGAGATCCATTCGTTCTGCCATGTTGTAAGGTTATATATTCTTAAACTTCAGTTTAAACGGTAGATGAGGGGCAGTAAAATTAATCTCTAGTTGAACTTAAGATTAAATTTTATAATAGACGACTAACAGATAAACCGAAGTTTAAACCGAATCAACAGTTTAAACTTCTCTTATAATACCGGCCCTTAGCGGGATAACTTTAGAAATTAGTCCTCCAGTCGGAAGATGTACTTTCGACTACTTGCCTATCGTCAATGAAAGACGCTGATTTACGGTGACATAGGGCGATCCGCCTATGCTAAAGCCGTAAATTTACGTTTTCGTGCAGCGCTCACTTTGCTAAGCCCTTAAAAATGCGTGCAACGTCCGAACAGTTCAAATGGCGTACTAGAAGTTCAAGGAAGTTCTGAAGGACATACAGTTCACTTTTTCCTCGTATTTACGTCAGGATTGTGTTTCCCAGCAATGACGAAATTGAACAGTGTTTAGTTGACTTCGGATAATGAATTTCTGGACAATGAAAGTGACGGTGAATATGGCGTTCGAGATGTTGTGATACAAAGTGACAGTGAAAATGCGTACAATTACAATGATATCACTGAGAGAGATGAAGTTTAAAAGAGTTGGCCTCCACTAGTGAAACGTAAGTCATCATCATTTCCTTGGATTGATGATCAGTTTACTACAGTACTGTATACTTGCCGTTCACGCATTCAGCTATTGTAGACAATATATTACGCGATGATTCTCCGGAAATAGACGTCTTTTTGTGTTTGTTCAGTTCTGCACCGGTTCAGGTTATTGTGGAGGCTACCAGTGAATATTACACGAAAGTCTTAACTGATTATCCAGTTTTTTCGAATAATAGACTTCACAAGTGGTGTGATACGAATGTGAACAAAATGTAGGGGTTTTTTTTTCACTTACAATGCTCATGACAAAACTGAAAGAAAATTGTGCCAACCATGTGATGTACAGTTGTGGGTTGTACGTTGCTTTGAACACTACCATAGTAATGTCCATTTTTATACTTTGATCATCATCATCATTGTAAATTGAAACTTAATTCCCACACAGATACTTCCAGTCCTTCAATATTTCTGTCATATCTGCTTTAACTGTTTATGTTATATTTTGGTTCCTACCATCGCCTTATTTTTACATACTCCATGTATAGGCCTATAAAGAGTGTATCCCTGATGATGTTACACAATTTCAGGAATGATGGAGGACGGGAAATTGATCAATTTGAGATAAAGAACCATATTCCAGAAACGATCGAGTCAAAAAGTAAGCAAAATTCTACTCATTCAAGTCTGTTTACCTGCACAAGTTTCACAAGCTGCTACATTTACAACAAATGTTCGAAATGGTGTGGCATCGTCGCACAAAGTTCTGTCGTACCCGTTGGAATATCCCCGGTGTCGTTCGAACAGCGTCCCGGCAGCGAGAATTCTTGCCAAGAGGTCGGTGGTTTTTATAGGTGTTTAAAGGCGACATCTCCATGTCGTTGGCTTCCGGTACTTTAAAGAACTACTGCGGGACGAATTTTCGACACCCCAGCGTCTGTTAAGAACGGACGGACTTAAACAATTTGGATTATTAATAACTTTTGACTTGAACGTTTCCGGACTTCGGTTCTTTATCTCAAAGTGATCCATTTGTCGTCTTCCATCATCCCTGAAGTTTGTGACATCATCACGGATCAACTCTGCATGTTCCTTTGTGACCTAATCCCGGGATGACGGTCGACTAATGTAATTTGTACGCTCTGAACAATAAACGTTAACATCGAGTGAAGTGCGCCAGCAGAGGAGACAGTCTGAGGGGGACAGCAAGAAGTATTATAGAAGGTGGGGGATGTTCAAGTTGTCACCAAGGCAGTAAATATTTGAACAGAGTTGTGTTACAAGGGATTCCATAGATTGGTCTGTAACAAGCAGTGAACAATGGGGACATGTGTTGTGGATTATTGACAGCTTCCTGCTCAAGATAACTGACAGAATTCTTCTTCTCTCAAATATACCGCTCACACGTGAGAGACTTCTGTCGAGAACTCTTCTTCAAATTGATAGTAACTTGATCTTTCACTCTGTCCTTCTAGACTTCACATCACCATCTTCCTATTATTATTATTATTATTATTATTATTATTATTATTATTATTATTATTATTTATTGATTTATTTATTTATTTACATGATTGTTTCCCTTAAGGAGAGCGATTGACCTTGAATAAATAATGTCATCTTCGGGCATTTTTCCTCTTTTCTTCTCAAAATCTCGTCATCATCTCTGAATGTTTCCTATTCCGCTCCTCTGTCCACTTTTTTCCAGGTTGTAGTGATATTTTTGACTCAAATTTTACATTTGTGATTTTATTTCGGCACTCGGTGCGGTCCTCGAGATTTGCTATGTTCATCTATTGTTAGTCCCTCTGAACCTCTTTTAGCCATTCCGTGCCTCATTTACTCTTTGTTACGATGTTGAGCAGTTTCTTTGCCGTTCTGGAGTTGTCCATTCTGTAAATGTGTGTGTAAAACTTTGCTCGGCGTTTTGTGATTTCATCCGTAATAGCTTTTATCTTTTCTTAGCGGTCGTTCTGCGGTCTCTTCATCCAGATGTCATTTGTATTCACTTCCCCATAAAACTTCCGAAGAATTTTTCGTCCCATTTTTCTATGTCCTTAATTTTAGAATGACCGTCGATCGCCATTGTTTCGGCTGCATAGGTTCCTTTTGGAATAATTACTGTTTTAAAGTGCCGTAATTCTGCATCTATCGAAATGCTTTTCTTGTTGTAGTGAGCGCACGTTAGCTTACAGGCCTTCTCTAGCTTGATGATTCTTTGTTCATTGGCGATCCGGTTTAGTCCCGATGACTGTATAGTTTCACTAAGGTATTTAAAATGACTTACTTGTACGATTTTACCGTATTGTGTGTTTAAAGGGAATTATTATTATTATTATTATTATTATTATTATTATTATTATTATTATTATTATTATTATTATATTCTCAACAAGAGACTCATCCCGCCGCAATTGTGGGTGACCACAAGGATCCGAAGTACAATACAATTTTTTAAATGTATAATAGAAATGTAATATAATACGTTGTTATTATCGCATGAAAATAATATAAATGGTGGTTTAATATTGGCAACGAATCCTTCAAAATATTTAATGAAATATGTTGCACATCTGTCAACAAAAGACTCGGTTTCTTGAGATACGAACTCATGTCCTTAAACAAAGTTACCCTGGCTCCGTTGAGAAGTCCCCGTACTTCCCATGCATAAGCAGTTGTGTTATAACTCTCACTTTGCCACTCCAGTAAAAGGAACAATAGCATAATGGCATTCATTCAATCGATATGGCCCAATTTTCTTCGTATATACACCGGTTGGTTCACCAGCCCCTTAGTTTTCGGGGATAGGCAACCCAAATAACGCGTATAACCTAAAGATCCTTATAATAAGATCCGGAGTAAAATACAACTTTTTAAAATGTAATATATTAAGTTATTATTATGTAATGAAAATAATATAAAAGGTGGTTTAATATTGTCAACGAATCCTTCAAATTATTTAATGAAATATGTTGTACATCTGTCGACAAAAGACTCGGTTTCTTGAGATACGAACTCGTGTCCTTAAACGAAGTTTCCCTGGCTCCGACGAGAAGTCCCCTTACTTCCCATGCATATAACTCTCACTTTGCCACTCTAGTAAAGAACAATAGCATAACGGCATTCATTCAATCGATATGGCCCTATTTTCTTCGTATATATACCGAGTGGTTCAACAGCCCCTTATTTTTCGGAGACAGGCAACCCAAATAACGTTTGATGAACACCAAATAACTTGAAATGTCTCCTTATGGTCAATAAGACTCTCCTCTACCTGCGTGTCATCACTGTAAATTGATCCAAGGACGTAGCAAAGAAAAGCTACTATGCACAATGCCGGGCCAAATACTAAGGACCATTCTGCAAACATGTGATTTTTGCGCCTTGAAATAACACAGGTACACATAATAGCGATAACACGTGCTCTGTAACGTAAGGAAGTTAAATGAAAACTGTAAACCTTCAATGAAGACTTTGACACGTATGTTAACTTTCGAGTTAGAACGGCCGTACTTAAGTACTAAGCCTCTAGCAAGCAACATGTTGCAGACTTCGTGGCTGAATCGGATAAGGGGTGGAGTATAAAATGTCTAAGTATCGGCATCATAGTGCTTCGAAATTTTCTGAAAGACAGAGGTGTTCAATTTTAGGGGGGATACAATAATACTTTTTTGCTGTTTGTTTTAATTGGTGCACTCTGAATTGGCGTCTTTCCACTAAGGATGGGTGAGGGAAAGATTGGGAAGGAAATCGGCCTTGGTTTTTTGTAAAGGTACCGTCCCGGCATTCTCCAGGTGGTGAAAATGGTAAACCTAGAAAAACCGTTTTCAGAACGGCCAGCATGGGATTCGAATCCACAACCTACCGAATCCAACGCACACATATAATAATCCACACCTACCAGGTCACATCACAGGACTTTTTCATTTCCTCGCGATGTATTCCTATGAAGAGTACGTTGAGTTGTTGCTAATTTATGGAGAGCGCGTGGCTGTGAGCTTGCATCCGGGAGATAGTAGGTTCGAATCCCACTATCGGCAGCCCTGAAAATGGTTTTCCGTGGTTTCCCATTTTCACACCAGGCAAATGCTGGGGCTGTACCTTAATTAAGGCCACGGCCGCTTCCTTCCAACTCCTAGGCCTTTCCCATCCCATCGTCGCCATAAGACCTATCTGTGTCGGTGCGACGTAAAGCCCATAGCAAAAAAAAATATGGAGAAAGTGCTGTCGAATTAAAATGTACGTCCCGTGCTCCGTAACGGTAAAAAGTTAAATGAACACTTTGAAGTGGTCAACATTTCGAACACTTGTTACTCTGAATATGCAGGGTACCATACTTCCTACCTACAGGCCATCACGCCGTAGTTCAATCTGGTTACGCAACATCGGATGAAAACGGTCTTTTTTAGTACCAAATAAACATTCACTCTTCGGCTAATAATGTTATTCATCAAGCTGAACCTTCGATGGTCACGATTACGAGCGTAGCAGGAGAGTTAAAAGTCACTGACAGAATGCCGAAATTAAAAAGAAAAGAAGCCAGAGTAGAAGGTATACGCAAGAAATCAGGAGGCATACTCTAATGAGCGGAGTTCCACGTTCCTTCCCGGTCCACCAGAGTCTTCCCCGCATTCCCCACAGTCAGTACTCAATACTTCAGTGATCTTTTCTAATCCGCCTCTCAACTCTGTTTAACACTATTAATAGGAGACAAGAGCTCCACATAGCATCAGATAAAAGTATATTCCAGAGGGGTGTAAATAATCTCTTAAGGATAAGTTGATGTGAAGTGGTTATACTGCCATCTTGACCCATGACGACTTGGCTATGAACATGGACATTCTCATGGTTTTCGATTTGGACAGTTGTTATTAGTAGGTTGTGAATCTGATCTTGTTATCTTTCGTTATGTTTATTATAATTTATTATGAAAGTTTACATTTGTTAATAGTATGTGGGCAGTACAAGTGAAATTCGGTCAGTGTAGCTGTATCTTAAGCTCGTGAATAAATATATTAAGCAGAGGTCATACGGCGTTTACCCTTGCCAAAAAGTGGTTTAGACAGATTACTAGTACGTGTGGAAGAACAATGCATGATCTAATAAATGAAGTCAAATGACACGAAATTATGGAGAAATTTTTCGAAGATATCACATAATCACACCTCCTACGGGAAGTCAGGATTGAAAAGAGAGACAGAGAGAGGTAACATGCTCGAACAATATCATCGTGGACAAAGAAGGATGCAGCATGGCTCAAGTGGAGCCAAGCAATTTGCGTTCTCAGCGACAAGAGGATGTCTAAACAATTCAAGACAAAAGTTATAAAACATTGCTGCGTCCAATACAAGACAGAATTCTGAAGTTTGACTATGTAACATTGAAACACTCTCCAATCCACTGAGGAGAATATGCTGTGGTAACCGTTTTCGCCAGGACAGTAGACGCAGGAGGGTAGAATACGTCTTTGCCTTTGACCGTGAGACGTCACATCGTTTGAAGATGTGATGTGGTACGGTGGCGGAAAAGGAGGAAAGAGAATTCCAGAGACTAACTTACTTCTCAAAATGTGGAAGCTATTTTAGAGGAATGTCAGTTCTTTATAGTGATCATTGAAGCTCTCAGGCAAATGTTTCTTACTTTTGTTTATCGCTCCTTATAAAGAATCGTGATGAAACAATAATTGTTAAATATAGCAAATATTACAATTGCCATGTCTTAATGAGTGAAACATGACGGCCAATGGGCTAAATATTACTCCAAAGCAACCGTTGACCATGATCAGCAGAACTATATCCCTTTCTATAGTAAATATAGTAAGAAATAATCCTTTTAATATATATATATAGAAGGCTAACGAGGCCCTCACGACTCACATTTTATTCTCCTCATCACTCATTCTGATACTTCCCGCTAAGCTAAAGGGCTGAAATTTGGCACATCTAATAGCGAACGTAAAGGTTTCATTCCGATGTTGACATAAGTACGTCTTATTGCTGGGAGGCATCCCAAAATTTATGTAACGTGAAGCGACCAAATGTGTGACGGAAGTGTAACGACAGGTAGTGATGTAAGGTATGGATGGGTGGTCAGACAATGTTACTTAGCACAACCGTGCAGGCTACGTCATATGGCCGGTTGCCATCTGAAATTAGCAGCCGTTGATGGCTGGCCTTGACGGGGATTATCATTTGATTTTCGCAAAGAGTGTGGTGGTGATTATTGTTTTAAGAGGAAGTACAACTACGCAACCATCCTCTATATAACATTAATCAGAGGGAAAATATGGAAAGGATCCGACACTTCGAAAAATAAAGGTATCGGCGCCACAAAGGGCGTGAAAGTGAAGGATTCCCTAGGCCTCGGAAACCTAATACCGTCGGGGTTGGAAAAGGAATAGTTGACCAAGGAAGATCGGATAGGACCGATGACAACGAGGAGCTTGGCACAAGTAAGTGGAAGCAATGTCAGGACTCAGCCCAGGGCCCAGTGATCGCCAACCCACGCTCCCAAGTTGAGTCTCTGCGTCCCCTTTTAGTCGCCTCTTACGACAGGCAGAGGATATCGTGGGCGTTATTTTTAATTTATTATTTATTATAACGGTTACTAAGTAACGTTGCTTCGCCATTCATACTTTACATCACAGCGTGCACGGTTGCTAGGTAACGTTACCTCGCCATCCATACTTCACATTACAGCCTGCATGGTTGCTAGGTAACGTTGCCTCGCCTTCCATACTTCACATCACAGCCTGCAGGGTTGCTAGGTAACGTTGCCTCGTCATCTATACTTTACATCACAGCCTGCATGGTTGCTAGGTAACGTTGCCTCGTCATCTATACTTTACATCACAGCCTGCATGGTTGCTAGGTAACGTTGCCTCGCCACCCATACTTTACATTACAGCCTGCATGGTTGCTAGGTAACGTTGCCTCGCCTTCCATACTTCACATCACAGCCTGCATGGTTGCTAGGTAACGTTGCCTCGCCACCCATACTTTACATCACAGCGTGACGGTTGCTAGGTAACGTTGCCTCGTCATCTATACATACATCACAGCCTGCATGGTTGCTAGGTAACGTTGCCTCGTCATCGATGCTTTACATCACAGCGTGACGGTTGCTAGGTAACGTTGCCTCGCCACCTATACTTTACATCACAGCGTGACGGTTGCTAGGTAACGTTGCCTCGTCATCGATGCTTTACATCACAGCGTGACGGTTGCTAGGTAACGTTGCCTCGCCACCCATACTTTACATCACAGCGTGACGGTTGCTAGGTAACGTTGCCTCGCCACCCATACTTTACATCACAGCGTGACGGTTGCTAGGTAACGTTGCCTCGCCACCCATACTTTACATCACAGCGTGACGGTTGCTAGGTAACGTTGCCTCGCCACCCATACTTTACATCACAGCGTGCACGGTTGATAGGTTACGCTTTCGTTATACATTATGTGACGCTAATTTTTCAGATGACCCCGAGCCATTAAGACATATTTATGTCAATAATCATGTTGATGCACTTAACAGTATTCATAATCACTTGGAGTGAACAGCACAAATACTGTATATTTAAGCACGGATTCCATTGATTCTAAAAGTGGATATAATGCAGAACTGTACTATCAAATTGATTTCCTCAATAATCTATGCTTCAGAAGAACTAAGTTTCTTATCTAACGCTAAGTGCAACAACAAAACATCAATTCGTATAAATTTAAAACATCCAGTAGCCAGGATATAACTGAAGACCTCCCCGGAATAAGGATGTAACCAACAGATAATTTTTTGTTTTTCATGGTATAGGCCTACATAGTTGAACCAGTTGCATATGCAAGTGTATAAATGAGTTCATCTATTAAAACAATATTTTAGTGTATTAACTTCAGTTTTAAAAATAAAGTACGTATTGGAAGTGATACAACGGAAAACATATTGCAAGTACGTCTTAGATTTGTATACTAGTGTAACAGAAGAAAATGTTTACATGCACTTAGAACAAAAATGATAGCAAATAATATTAGTGTAATAATAAAAATAACAACAATAACAGCAGTCAAAATAAATTCAAAATATAGATGTAATTTTCTATGTCCGTTATTTAAATGATCTATTACACATGGTGATGAATCAACACAAGCACTGTCAATCATTTTGACTGGTGTTCCATTCTTACACCACTGAGGACAAAGGACAAAGTTTTACTGGCTTTAAGTCAGCTTGAAGTTCAAATTTACGACATAAGCTGACACCACAGCATACAGGCGGGATGATACGCCATATACCTATTGAAATCTCATTTTTCACTTTTTTTAAAACTTTCTTTACGTCGCACCGTCACAGATAGCTCTTATGGCGACGATGGGAGAGAAAAGGCCTAGGATCGGGAAGAAAGCGGTCGTAGCCTTAATTAAGGTACAGCTCTAGCATTCTCTTCGTGTAAAAATGGGAAATCACGGAAAACCATCTTCAGGGTTGCTGACAATTGGGTTCGAACCCACTATCTCCCGGATGCACGGACGACTCGCCCGGTGTTTTGGTTACATCATTATTCCGTGGAGATCTTCAATTAATATCCCGGGCTGAGATATATCATTCATGTCGAGAGGTTGGGATGGTCGAAGGCAGTGAGTTGGTGGGGAGAGGAGAGGGTTGTGGTATCCCCTTCGTATAAATTGAACGCTGTTCAAAGCAAACGTTAACTACGTTCAACAGAGTCCTCTAGATGAAGCAAGCAGATAAATGCGGACAGTTGAAACAAACCTGAGAAATTATGAGGATTAACCTCCCCTAGGTCATATCATGACACAGCCTCTTTCTTCATGGTTCGAAACCTTCTACCTGCATCTCACTTTACAGAGCTCAACAGTTGCTATCATTGTTCCAGAATTTATATGCTTGTACTTATCGGGAATCGAATTCAGGAGGCGTGCCCTCCTTGTAGGTTGGAGTATTCGCTATGTGTTACGAGGGACAACTAAAGAAAGGTGGACTCCCTAGGCTCTCAATTTGGGAGCATGAGTTGATGACCATGGACCCCTTGTTGATTCTGGATTGCTCCCAAAAGGAGCGAGTTGGCTGTGCGGTTCGGGTCATATAACTGTCAGCTTGCATTTCATCCAGATGGCAGGAGAAAATATTCCAAAGGAGATTCTCATCGTTATTAAGTCACATTTGGACCAACGGCAATTTCCCTGTGACGGATGAACCCTCCAACGACAGCCCTGAAGATGCTTTTCCATTTTCACGCCAAGAAAATACTGTGGTTTTAGCTTAATTAAGACCTTCCCAATCCCATCCCTTCCAACCATTGCAACCTAGAAAACCGTCCATGTGCTAGCGTGACGTTAAACCACTAGAAAACCGAGCTCGATTGCTGCAGTCGCTTAAGTGCGGCCAATATCCAGTATTCGGGAGATAATGGTTTCGAACACTACTGCCAGCAGTCCTGAAGATGGTTTTCCGTGGTTTCTCATTTTCACACCAGGCAAGTGTACCTCAATTAAGGCCACAGCCGCTTCCTTCCCACTCCTAGCCCTTTCCTATTCCATCGTCGCCATAAGACCTGTGTCGGTGCGACGTACAGCCAATTGTAAAATAAAACACTAGGAAAGGAAGAAAAAAATTCTGCCATATTCTTGGCATCTTTTTCCTTTCTGACCGACCTCCCGAGGCAAATTCAGGTTGTCTTCTGACCCCGACGGAATTTGCTTTTAAGACCTTCCCTTCGTTTTGTCCGTACTTTCATTCTTCGAACGGTCGGACGTCTTTGTCAACCTGCAGTTGAAGTGAAACTGAAAAATACAATTAATTAATTCGGCATAGTTTTAAGCTAATAAATAAGGATCTTTGTGCCCGGCTCCTTGGAATGATCAGCATTCAGGCCTTCGGTTCAGAGGGACCCAGGTTCGATTCCTGGTCGGGTCGGGGGGATTTTAATCGAGTTTGATTAATCCTTTTGGCTTAGGAACTGGGTGTTTGTGTTTGTCCCAACACACTACTCTTCATATTCTTGCTATTTTGCTTTACGTCGCACCGACACAGATAGGTCTTATGGCGACGATGGGATGGGAAAGGCCTATGAATGGGAAGGATGCGACCGTAGCCTTAATTAAGGTACAGCCCCAGCATTTGCCTGGTGTGAAAATGGGAAACCACGGGAAACCATCTTCAGGGCTGCCGACAGTGGGATTCGAACCCACTATCTCCCGGATGAGAGCTCACAGCTGCGCGCTCTTAACCGCGCGGCCAACTCGCCCGGTACTCTTCATATTCAGAAAACACACTACACCACCAACCACCACAGAAACACGCAATAGTGATTACATCCCTCCATATAGGGTTGGCGTCAGAAACGGCATCCGGCTGTAAAACAGGGCCAAATCCTCATGTGCGCCACAGCTCGTACCCGCGACCCTACAGGCGTGGGAAAAAGTGGATAAAGAATAAGAACAAGTAAGGAGCTTTGTCTTTATAATTATGTTGAGTTTGCCCCCGCCCCCACTCCTTAACAAAATTCTTGGCTACGTCCCTAGGTTCAACATTTCGAATAATGAAGGTGATGGCCAAAGAAAGACCAGGGCGACGAAGGGAGTGAAAATGAAGGACTCCCCAGGTCTCGACACCTAATACCGGCGCTGTCGAAAATGAACAAGTTCACCAAAGGAGGTGGGATAGCATAGATGTAAGTGAGGAGCCTGGTACAAGTAAGTGGAAGCAATGCCAGGACACAGCTAAGAGCCCCGTGGTCGATAACCCACACTCCAAAGTTTAAAACCCCTTCAGCCGTTTTTATTTGCCCCTTACAACAGGCAGGGGATAACGTGGGTGTTATTCTACCGCCCCCACCTACAGGAGGACCATAAAGCCAGACACGGATGTCACCTCTTTGAGTGGGGTCAATACTATGCAAGAGATGTTGTGGCAGGAAATTTTGCGTAAATGCATTACGCCATAGTGGGAGCGAACAGTATGTTGTCTCCCCAGGTAAACCTTGTGTAGTATCTCACATGTCGAGTGTGTTTGTTTAGGCAGGACCCTCCTTGTCGCGTCCTAAGAAACTAACACAGCAGTGTATCAATGTACGAAACGTAAACATTATTCAGCCGACATGTGTGTGTTTTTTGATTTTACCTCCTCCTCCTACTCCTCTCCCAGAAGGATTGTCTCTCCTTTCTTCGGGTAGTGTTAACACATATATAACATGATGTTTATGCCTGATATCTTAGAGTGAAAAGCGAAACATTTTCCTGTCCATAAAACTGTCATCGCTCGAGTAAACTGAAGCAGGAAGATAAACGAAGAGCCAAGGAGATAAGGTAGCTACACACAAACACACACAGTAGCTGTGTAACAGATTGTGGCTCTGCTGCAATCTCCATACACCATTACAAGTACGACTTTATAATCCCATGTAATGCTACTGTGAGGGCTGATTTATTATAACGTGTCATAAAATATACAATAATACATGTTTATGACTGACTGTATGGGACGGATTAAAGGATATATCTGTGCCGTTACAAGGCCAGGTGTACTTTTTACCCCCACTCCACCCCATCCTACCAGACTTGTACAAACATCTCGTAGAGCCTTATGTATTCACACATGTACCTGTTATCACAAAACACACATACGCCTTTATGCTCAGCGTATTTCACACCGTGGTAATGCAGTCTGTCACTTCTCCCCTCTCCGCTATCGCTACTTCCTTGGACTGCTCGTGAAGAAAATTCAATATCAAGTACGAACAATCCCGCGTAAATTTCATGCTGTCGAAACTAAGCCTTTAACTCTACAACGAAATACCATAAGAATGCATTTCTGAGTCCACAGCCGTTAAATATCTAATAATAATAATAATAATAATAATAATAATAATAATAATAATAATAATAATAATAATAATAATGTAATAAAGAGAGGCTGCATTGCTCAGGCGGTAGCACGCCGGCCTCTCACCGCTGCGTTCCATGGTTCAAATCCCGGTCACTCCAAGTGCTGGACAAAGGGGAGGCGGGACAGGTTTTCCTCCGGGTACTCCGGTTTTCCCTGTCATATTTCATTCCAGCAACACTCTCCAATATCATTTCATTCCATCTGTCATTCACTGATCATTGCCCCAGAGGAGCGCGACAGGTTTCGGCAGCCGGCACAGTTGCTATACTCGTCGCTAGATGGAGCTTCATTCATTCCATTCATGACCCGCTCGAATGACTGGAAACAGGCTGTGGATTTTCATTCACTGTAATACAATGGATATGGCTTATCAACAGACCGTCCGACTCGTTAGCTGAATGGTCAGCTACTTGCCTTCGGTTCAGAGTGTCCCGGGTTCGACTTCCGGCCGGGTCGGGGATTTAACCTTCATTGGTTAATTCCACGTGTTTGTGCTGTACCCAACATCCCTGCAACTCACACACCACACATGACACTATTCTCCACCACATTAGCCGCCCACCCTCAACGGAGGGTTTGCCCTACACAAGGACTGCACTCGGCTAGAAATAGCCACACGAAATTATTATTATCAACTGACCAAAGACTTTTACAGCAAAAAGTTCATATCCGTGAACGCAAAGCTCAGATATTACTGCACTGTAATAAGACCAGAGGCTTTGTATGCAGCGGAATGCCTTGATATAAACAAGAAGGGCCGGATAGAAACTTTGCAAATTAAAGAAAGAAAGAAAAAAAGAAAGATTTAAAGACAATTCTTGGCCCATTTAAAGACAAAGATGAATATAGACGTCGGCATAACCTTGAGCTGTATACTTACGTCCAGAATATCTCTAGTGTCTTGCGCCAGTATTCGGGAGATAGTGGGTTCGAAACCCACTGTCGGCAAGCTCTGAAAATGGTTTTCCGTGGTTTCCGATTTTCACACCAGGCAAATGCTGGGGATGTACCTCAATTAAGGCCACGGCCGCTTCCTTCCCACTCCTAGAACTTTCCTGTCCCATCGTCGCCATAAGACCTATCTGTGTCGGTGCGACGTAAAGCAACTCTAAAATAAAGTATATCTACGGAACGGAGAATTATTGCATTTTATGGCCACTTCCTAAGAATGAAACCAATACGATTATCTAACTGGATCTTTGCCTATTTTAAAAACAAGAAGACCCAGCCAACTTAGTTCATAGGAAACTCTTAACTATAAGACCGCCAAGGTTTTCAAGAAAAACCAAAGCTGAAGACGGGAAAGACGTGGACGGAGGAAAGAAAAGAACACCGGCAAAGAATGAAGAAGCACTGGGCAAAGATCAAATCTCAGACAAGACATCTGAAATAACGTGGTCCTTAGTAGGCCGATACGAACAATATACATATCTTAATACCGAGCGGTGTCCTGCGGGGTTTGAGTCGCGTAGCTGTCAGCTTCCATTCGGGAGATAGTGGGTTCGAACTGTCAACAGCCCTTTTCCGTGGTTTCTCATTTTCACACCAAGAAAATTCTGGGCATGTACCTTAATTAAGGAAGCGGCCGTTACCCTCCCACTTCTAGAACATTCACATCCTAAGACTATTTGTGTCGGTGCGATGTAAACGAAATTTATTTATTTATTTATTTATTTATTTATTTATTTATTTATTTTTGACTTTAGCAGTGGCGAAGTTAGGGTTTTTGGCCCTCTCCTTACACTTACCCACGTGAATTACAGTATAATAGCCTACACATATAGAAGAATTATAGACTACTAATCGATCAAAGATAAGTAAGCTAAATAACAGATTTGGAGAACATATAATGAAGAAAGAAAGAAAAGAAATCCGGAGCATAAAAGTAAAAAGGAAGAGAACAAACACAATGATACACAAGTTATATACAAACTGAAAAATATAAGTCAATGCATGAATAGAACACAATCTATATAAATAACGTTGTAAGGGGTCCTCTGTCTGTAATTCCTTTTGTTTTGCAAAAATTTTCAGATATTTATCCGTTTTAGGTCAACTCAAGACCGGATCGGTGGTTTTTATTTTTCGTGTCTGTTTGTTTGTTTGTCTGTTTGTCTGTTCCACCATCACGTCGAAACGGCTGGATAGATCTCAACCAAACTTCATATTTAGAGTATAATCGTCCAGGGGAAGGTTTCGATATGCATATAATTTTAAAACCTTTCAATATACAGGTTTTTAGGAAAACCACAACGGTTTTCCTCCATTTTCTCTTGCACTATTGATTTTCTGTAAACTCTATGGACCGTATGTGAAAGTTCTCTTCATTATAAACAACTTTCGTTATATTCATAATTTACCTTACTCTTCAAATGACGAAGAAATTTACTATTTTCTGCCGATACCATGCTCTGCATTGAGTGACTGACAGACCGACAACGAATATATAAGTTACCATGGCAACGTCTCTGACTACTTGCCAGGAGGGAAGTAACGTGTTGCCATTTTCCTCATCATGCCTTTAAATTCGTGGTTGATCTTTGGGTAGAAAGCAATCGGCCATTCTGCGGAATATCATTGGAGGTTATAACCGTCCTCGAATAGCTTAAGTAATAACACAAATATTCATCTTCTTATCTGATTACCTAAGAATCCCTGCGCCTAAATTTCTCTCCGATTACCGCTTTCTTATATCCATAACTGACACCGGCATAATTTATTGAGGAGCATTTGATTTTCCAATACATTCACTTGGTATTTACATATTTGTCGTCATCCGAATGTCCTCAGTTATAATCCATTTTCTATTAATTTCAACTTACTAAACTGTATTATTTTCTTCCTTAATTACCACGTATGTATGAGAGTGCTAATCCCGAAAGCTGGGCACTCTTTTCTTTGAAGAAATATTCTAAGCTATGCAAATGTATAACTTTTGGCCCAGGAAAATTCCGAAATATGGATGCAATTTTAACGACGGTGCAGACCTTCGTTTCGGGGTAATTGGTGGCTAATCAGTAAGTCGTATCACAAGTCAGAAAGCAAATGGCGTTTCATTTCTCGATTTCAAGTTGATTTTGTACTTTTACACGTATATGTTATCATTTGGCACACTTAGCCTATAGGAAAGGTAGAATCATGACATTCGGCACGCACATTGACATGACCAGTGGCCATGTGGTAGCCAAATTTTATGATTCAAGCTGTCACATGAGTATCAAAAATATAAAGTAGTATGTGAAAACTGTACAAAATGTCACCCCATTCAATGACTCTAACTCAATCTAACCCATAAATATAGAAGATACGAGAAGATGTCATGGGACCAACCATGTAGAGCACTGAAAGAGGCGTCTGTTGGTGAAGTCCGTTTGTAGATACGTCGTACAGATTCAAAGCAGTAACTCTAGAAATAAAGGTCTGCACTTTTAGAGTGTGTCTGTACATTGACTATTTTGGCGAAATCTCCGTACAGTTATCCGTTTCAGGTGTAATAATGACCATCTGCATACAGTATATTCAGTTTTGGTGTCTGTTTGTTTGTTTGTTTGTCTGTTTGTCTATAACTTGGAAACTACTGGATATACTTCCATCAAACTTGATATTTAGAATCCACCTGTCCTTGGGTACGTTTTAGGGTAAGTATTGTTTCTAAATCCCTGAACTGACTGGGGGATTATACGAAACCGAAACCGTGATTTTGCATTCCCACAAAATATACACAACCAAACTTAATGTAAATTTACCTACCTTAATGGAAATGAACTTCTAAGCCTTTTTCCTCATGTGAATCATTTCAATACGAGGATTAATAAGGGAGATATCATTAACAGACCGTTTTCCGGTACAAGTCCCACCGGACTTAACTCAAGAGCGGGGCGTGTAAAGCGTATTTTTTACAACTTGAAAACTACTGAAGATATTTGAGTCAAAATTTATATTAACATCCACCTGTCCAACGGTAGGTGTTAATGGTCAATAACGGTTCGTCTTCCCGGAATGAACTGGCGGTTATAGGGAACCGAAATGGTGATTTTACTCTTACACAATATACAGTATACAGTACAAGAAATCGAGTACTGGAAATCGAGCAAACTTGATGGAAATCCATTTCTAAAACTTGTCTTCATGAGTATTTTTGGACACGAGGATTAATAAGGGAGATATCATAAATGGTCCGTTTTTCAGGTTAAGTTCAGCGGATATAGCCCAAAAGGTGTTGTACGTGGAGTAGATTCTTAATCTATGTAAATAAAATCGTAACGACTGTGTGCCTGTACAGTACATTGACTATTTAGGCGAAATTTTCGTTCAACTACACGTTTAAAGGGTAATAATGACCATAATGGTTTAGTTTCTTGAAAGTCCTAATTTTTACCCTCCTCACCGAAAATCCAGATTGCGGTATAATCTGCCAGTAGAAGAAGGATATTGAAATTTGGCAAAATTATACGTTTTAGCCTGTAACGAACGGAAAACTTCCAAGATCTTTAAATTTTTCCCTTTTTATCCCTGAAGAATATCGAAATATGGAGGCAATTTTAATGATGGTGCAGACCTTCGGGAAGTATTATCACATAACGGATGGCACAATCCCCGTTCAATTTGGAGTGATCTACAACCTTGGTCTTACGACTTTTTGTCGTATTTATATCCATTTTACGTTTGATTTTTCTCTGTTTCTCGGTGTTAAGTAAATTTGGACTTTTCACATACATAATTCATACTTTCCATCACTTATGGGAAAGATAGAATCATCAAACTCGACACGAAAATTGGCCCACCCAGTAGCCATATGTGAGCCAAATGCTATGTATGTAGCTGTTACTTAATTATCCGAAAAGCAATGCAATGTGAGATAATCTTACACAAATTTTACCCTATTCCACGTTTCTAACTCAATCTCACCCATGAATAGATGAGATATCATAAGACCAGCAATTTATGCCACTAGATCCGGCGTCTTATGGTACAATCCTTTCTCGATATGATGTATCGTTTAGCAGCAGTTAATCTGTATATGAAGGTCTCCAATATTGTAAACAAGCACATACTTTCGTATGCCGATCTATATATATTCACTGATGTCGATTTTGTAGCGATCTAGAAAGGGTGTGTCTGCTATTGTAATCAGTACTCTCCTCACCGACTTTGACTGGCAGTAGGAATGGGGTCCTTCTCCAATGCCTTAATAAGGCAGGCCTACCATTTTAATGAATAATTCACTTCTCGATTTGACTTGCAGAAGGCAAGGGAGCATGCAGTTTTGTTCAAAACTCCCCTTACCCGATTGTGTTTGGCTGTAGGCAGGCGTGCGCGCAATTATAAACAAATATACCCATCTAAAATGTGACTGGCATTAGGCATAGTGGCATGCTATTTTGATGGAAACTCACCAACTTGGTGTGACTGGCAGCAAGCTGGCTGGCAGTTGGAAAAGGGGCCTGTCATTGTAATGACCACTGCACAACTCAATTTTAACTGGTTGTAGGGAAGTTTCCTGCCATTATAATAAAAACTCCTCAACTGCAATATGTCTGGAAGTAGGAAAGGGGGTCTGCCATTGTAACGAAAACTCCCCAAATCGATTGTAACCGCGCAGTAAGCAATAGGGCGTGCAATTATAATGTAAACTTCCCAACTAGATTGCGAATGGCAGTAGGCAAGTGAGCCTGTCGTTATAATCACAAATCCGTAACAAGCACTTTACATTGGAAACAACGTATGGGGACCTCTCCATGCTGTTTCTCGGATAACGCTAAGAGACATGCAATTTTAAAACAATCTTATTTACTGCATGTGCAGTATTTACTTCAGTATTCGTATACAATTCAGAATACCGTAGCGAAGCACGGGTACATTTGCTAGTACATAATAAAGTAACGGAAGATACAAATATGGCAATAGGTGAAGGCTACGTAACCCAAACCAAGAAGCCACTTACTCGGTGCCTAGTAAGTAAAGTCTAATTGACAAATTATTAGGAGATTTGGTATCAAAAATAATCTGGTGATGTTATAAACGGACATATTAGCGTGTTAAGTTTCCTTTCAGTTGAGATCTTCTCCTCCACCCTCGTTTCCTTCCACATGAATCACGAAATTCTGGTATAAAATCCAGCTATCAGGATATCAAAAACTTTACAGACAGGTGCTCGTAGCGTTTCAAACTTGGCCGGGATTAACTTCAATGTAACTCTCCATTGAATTATGTATCTTAGACTTCAACTTTCACACGACTGCCACTGATATGCTCCATATTTTATACTGCGACTTTTTTTAAATTTGTTTTAAATCTCACCGACACAGATAGGTCTTATGGCGACGATGGGATAGAAAAGGCCTAGGACTGGGAATGAAGCGGCCGTGGCCTTAATTAAGCTACATCCCCAGCATGTGCCTGGTGTGAAAATGGGAAACCACGGAAAACCATCTTCAGGGCTACCGACAGTGGGTTTCGAACCCACTATCTTCCGGATGCAAGCATAAAGCTGAGCGCCTCTAACCGCACGGCCAACTCGTCAGGTATTTTTGTAGTGCATCAAGATAAAAGGTATATAAATAATTCTAATATATAAATGAATATTTGTCTGTTCGTCTCGAAGGGACTAACAAAACTACTAGAGCGATTTCGCTGAAAATTTCACAATTTGTTCCTATTACTTCTGAAAGGGTTTAGGAAATGGTTTGAAGGAAATCTGATAGATGGTTCTAATGATGAGGAAGACACCCCTAGCACCCGTAGGGATGGAGATTGGGTGGAGTGACATGTAAAAATAGTCGAAAAATAACCAATATTAGAGTTGAAACAATAGTTTCCAGGGTGACTGAGATGAATTGTCACACTCTGCATGCCGTTCAAGGGGTGAAAAAATATTCAAAAAATATTCAAATATTCAAAATGCCCGAAGTTTTGGATTTCTGTTCTAGCACAGTTCTCAACCAAACGGAAAAAGAATACTGTGGGAGTAAGACACAGGGAGGCGGCGACATATAAAAATAATCGAAAATGACCGACATAGGCGTCGAAATCACAGTTTTCTGTGTCGTAGAGATGAATATTGACACTAGTCGCTAGGCTGATTGGTGACAGTCCTAATGAAGACTGTAATCGTGTACATTATTGTATATCTCTAGCGCGACACGTAAATGCATACACGTATCACCAAATTTTATAATGTATTTGAAAGGATCACCTACATCCCAGAAAATCTGGACTGCCAAAAGCACGAAGTTCAACGCGAAACACAATAATCTATAACTAAAAACTAAACATTGCATCTGAGAGATAGTGTGTTCGAACCTCACTGTCGGCAGCCCGGAAAATGGCTGTACCTTAATTAAGGCAAACTCAAAACGTTTTGTAATTAATATTCATAACTAATAAACCTTAACCTGCAAATTATAGCTACAACATTTTAAAGAAACCTCTGCCAAAGTTGTGTTACAACCCAGAACGTTCTGAAGAACACTAGTATTCGAAATTACCATAACAAAAATCTCAGGATATAAAAAATGAACAAGCTACAATAATTGCCCTTGGTCTACTCAACAATAGTTATCCTCGTATTTCTGGTTCTAGAATGAACTGGCTCCGAAAGTGGAGACTGGAAATGGACGGACCATCTAATGATGTAAATCCCGCCTGCTCGCACTAATTCAGACGAGAGTGTTGCTGCCCCTGACCGCATTAGTCATCTCATATCAAGCCTTTCTTCAGCAAGTGTTTGCGGTTTTGAAGGATCTCTTTCACTCACTTAGAACCACTTCTTTACCTATCCGAGCTTTGAGCTGGGATAATTTATGGACTGGAGGAGCCGCTATTCATGATTTACAGCCTTCTAGCGCCTCTTCCAGCCGAGCCGCGTGATGTATGGGGCACGATTATCTTCACTTCGCTTTCTCTCGCCTGATAACGACACTCGCACTTCTTACATTTGTGTTACTAACTTAGCCTACAGCCGGTATCGAGAGGAATGGAAAGTTCATGCTCTAGGCATACTTTCTTGGCCTCCATTAGCATTTGTCAAATTTTACGTACAATTGCAACCAACCAGGTGGTATTTCATCGACTTTGCCGAATATTAGGGAAATTTTATTTTGTAGGGGCAGTGACCGAGCCATATAGTGACCAGGAAAATAATTAAATTGATAGAGAAAAATGTTAGATGTAATATAATGTTACTAGCTTTACGTTTCACTACCTTCTTGTACGATTTTCGGAGACGTCGAGGTACCGGATTTTATTTTTTTTTTATTTTTTTTTTTTGCTATTTGCTTTACGTCGCACCGACATAGATAGGTCTTTTGGCGACGATGGGATAGGAAAGGGCTAGGAGTAGGAAGGAAGCGGCCGTGGCCTTAATTAAGGTACAGCCCCAACATTTGCCTGGTGTGAAAATAGGAAACCACGGAAAACCATCTTCAGGGCTGCCGACAATGGGATTCGAACCCACTATCTCCCGAATACTGGATACTGGCCGCACTTAAGCGACTCCAACTATCGAGCTCGGTGTACCGGAATTTAGTCCCATAGGAGTTCGTTTATGTGCCAGTAAATCTGCCGACACGAGGCTGACGTATTTGAGCACCTTCAAATCCCACCGGACTTACCCACGATCGAACCTGCCAAGTTGGGGTCATAAGGCCAGCGCCTCAACCGTCTGAGCCACACAGCCCGACAATTTTTAGAAGAATGGAACGTCGTTCTTATGAGTAGATTCCTTTTTTATTTTTAACGATTTAATTCACGTCGCACAGCCACAGATAGATCTTATAACGACGATCGGACAGGAAAGGGCTAGGAATGGGGAGGAAGTGGTCGTGGCCTTACGGTACAACCCCAGGATTTGCCTGGCCATTTTCAGGGCTGCCGACAATGGGTTTCGAACCCACTATCTTCCGTGCCCCTGCGAGTAGAAATATCTATTTTGAGTCCAGGAAATGAGCTCCAGGGCAGGTATTTGAACACGGGCTTCCGTGCTGACAAGATCGCCCCATAGCAAGTAGGCTACACTGCGGTCACATCAGCTGAAACCCACGGTGTGTTTTAATGCTGATTTCTGCGCATTGTTCTCAAGCCACGTTCAGATTTAGCAAAACCGACCCTTGAAGTCATTTAATTTCGCCCTCGAAGCGATCTGATTGGTTAACTTCAGGAGATGATAAACCTACAACGGTGAGAGATATCGATTTATTGCTTTCAAATTACTTATCAGTATGACCAACCCTCTAACGCTTTTATATTCCGCTCACGTTGTTTTCGACCACGCTGTATAACTCCATCCCTTATACATTTTTTAAAAAATAACTACAGCTCCTACTGTACGATGATGCGAAATGTCTCATTCAGTTTTTTATTAACTCGCCGACACAGATAGTTCTCATGGTGACTATGGTATAGGAAAGGCCTAGGAGTGGGAAGGAAGCGGCCTTAATTAAGGTGTGAAAATGGGAAATCACGGACAATCATCTTCAGGGCTGCTGACAGTGTGGTTCGAACTCACTATCTCCAGGATGCAAGCTCACAGCTGTGCGCCACTAACCGCACAGCATCTGAAGGGGATGTGTCTCATTGTCTGGAGTTCTTCACCACAGTCCCAGCTTGGAGAGGGTCCAAAACAAAAATCTGAAACGTACTTTTCATGAAATGGCCTTCCAAAGTAAGATAAAATTTTGTGCTAAGTATGTGACGTCACACGCATACTATGTTTTGAGATGGCGCTGTGTTGACCCGCGCGCTCATTTGGCGGTTAGCTGAAACAGAGAAAACAATTTAATAAGTTTACGAAACCCTCAAAACCCTGCGGTAGTTGCAATAGTGACAGATTCCAGCCATTTTTGTTTTGGTTTTGTTATACACTTCCATGCCACCCGGAAGGAAGTGGGTTCGATCCCCGCCAGGAAAACGAAAAATGTAAGTAACAAGATTTCTACTTCCAGAGGTGCACATGGCCCCGAGGTTCACTCAGCCTACTGCTAAAATGAGTACCAGGTTAATTCTTGGGGGCAAAGGCGGTCGGGCGTAGAGTTAACCACTATACCGCATCAAGTGCCGAGGTTACGGATAGTGGAACACTTTACCTTCCGCCCCTCCAAAGGCCTTCACGGCCTGTACGAAGATAATAATAATAATTTCGTGTGGCTATTTCTAGCCGCGTGCAGCCCTTGTAAGACAGACCCTCCGATGAGGGTGGGCGGCATCTGCCATGTGTAGGTAACTGCGTGTTATTGTGGTGGAAGATAGTGTTATGTGTGGTGTGTGAGTTGCAGGGATGTTGGAAACAGCACAAACACCCAGCCCCGAGCCACTGGAATTAACCAATGAAGGTTAAAATCCCCGACCCGGCTAGGAATCGTACCCTGGACCCTCTGAACCGAAGGCCAGTACGCTGACCATTCAGCCATCGAGTCGGAGTGAATGGAGATGACTTTGATTTTTGCTTTATACACGTCCATATTACATGAAATTATAAAAATGTTGGAAATTAACGACTGACTGAATGTTAAAGAGAGCGTAGTGGGGAAGTGATGTAGCTTACCACAGCGGTTTCCTAAATCCTCTTTGTACGAGCCAAATGTGGCACACTTTACAACTTATGGGACAACAACTGTTTTAAATCGCTGCCTGAGATTATGTGTGTGTGTACATTAAACGAAATAGCAAAGCCCTCTGATGTGCACTCAAAAGCGGAACGATTTTATCCCAGCGCTGCTGTGTTCACACATCTGTTTATCAGTTCGCTTGTTTACCTAGCCACTTGACCAAAGTGACGGTTGTTCTAACGGTCGACATCTTAATGGTGAGCAAGTTATAAATTAGTCGTAGAGATTACAGAGCAGGGCCATAAATATGTAAGAAAGATGTGATACAATACATCTGTCTGAAACCGTTGGAAAATAAAGTGCGTCGGCAGCTAAATGCTAATGCAAGATTAGGCGATAAACTTTGATGTCTGCTATTTTAAAACTTAGTTTGTTTAGAGCCGTGAAAAAATTGTTTTTTAAATCTTCAGGCAAGCTACTGAACGTTGAAAATGCCCTAGGGATATGAGGTACAAATTTTAGGTACATAAAATATAATAAAATATGAGAATATATTATTCTTTATTTAGGCTATTCCTAAAAATTACAATCATTTTCTTAATCATCGTTATCCGGTCGATTAGATTAGCAGTTTGCCTTTTTCTACCATTACGACCGCTAATGTGAGTCAATGCATTGTTTCACTTAAGCACCACTACGAGTGCTAATGTGAGTCAATGCATTGTTTCACTTAAGCACCACTACGAGCGCTAATATGAGTCAATGCATTGTTTCACTTAAGCACCACTACGAGCGCTAATATGAGTCAATGCATTGTTTCACTTACGCACCACTACGAGCGCTAATGTGAGCCAATGCAGAGTTTCACTTAAGCACCACTACGAGCGCTAATATGAGTCAATGCATTCTTTCACTTAAGCACCACTACGAGTGCTAATGTGAGTCAATGCATTCTTTCACTTAAGCACCACTACGAGTGCTAATGTGAGTCAATGCATTCTTTCACTTAAGCACCACTACGAGCGCTAATGTGAGTCAATGCATTGTTTCACTTACGCACCACTACGAGCGCTAATGTGAGCCAATGCAGAGTTTCACTTAAGCACCACTACGAGCGCTAATATGAGTCAATGCATTGTTTCACTTACGCACCACTACGAGCGCTAATGTGAGCCAATGCAGAGTTTCACTTAAGTACCACTACGAGCGTTAATGTGAGTCAATGCATTGTTTCACTTACGCACCACTACGAGCGCTAATGTGAGCCAATGCAGAGTTTCACTTAAGTACCACTACGAGCGTTAATGTGAGTCAATGCATTGTTTCACTTAAGCACCACTACGACCGCTAATGTGAGTCAATGCATTGTTTCACTTAAGCACCACTACGACCGCTAATGTGAGCCAATGGAGAGTTTCACTTAAGCACCACTACGAGCGCTAATGTGAGCCAATGCAGAGTTTCACTTAAGCACCACTACGAGCGTTAATGTGAGCCAATGGAGAGTTTCACTTAAGCACCACTACGAGCGCTAATGTGAGTCAATGCATTGTTTCACTTACGCACCACTACGAGCGCTAATGTGAGCCAATGCAGAGTTTCACTTAAGTACCACTACGAGCGTTAATGTGAGTCAATGCATTGTTTCACTTAAGCACCACTACGAGCGCTAATGTGAGCCAATGCAGAGTTTCACTTAAGCACCACTACGAGCGCTAATGTGAGCCAATGCAGAGTTTCACTTAAGCACCACTACGAGCGTTAATGTGAGCCAATGGAGAGTTTCACTTAAGCACCACTACGAGCGCTAATGTGAGTCAATGCAGTGTTTCACTTAAGCACCACTACGAGCGCTACTGTGAGTCAATGCAGTGTTTCACTTAAGCACCACTACGAGCGCTACTGTGAGTCAACGCAGAGTTCCACTTAAGCCCTTATAACTACATTCGGCGTGGACATTTTTCAAAAATAAGATAAAAAGACTGAGGGTATTAAACCAAGGAACACATTACAGAAAGGATTATGTAAATAAGTTAATTTGGCTAGGATTTGAATAGGAAAAAAAAAGCAAATAAAGAAACAAGCCTTTTTAGGCTGCATTTAGGGAGGAAAGATTTTCGATTTTTTTTTTTTTTTTTTTTTTTTTTAAATAGAGCTGTCCAAGAATCACAATGTGTGAAACCTTTCCGGGCCCTTTAGCCCTTCAACTTCCACCACGGTTTAGGAAACGGCTTCATTTTACGTTTTTTGTAGTATCGCGATTCCTACTTTGTCTGCTAAGAAATATTCTCAGCATATAAATGATAAAAATCACGGATGACGTGCAACAGGGAGAGAGCATTTTTTGTGATTATCCTACAAGGTAATATAAATATATCTTAAGAAAATACAAGTAATTCAAAGATAATTTACTCATGCCGGCCTGTTCGACTCATTGGTTGAAAGGTCAGCGTTGAGGCCTTCGGTTCAGAGGGACCCGGGTTCGATTTACGGCTGGATCGGGGAATTTTAATCGCGTCTGATGAATTCTTCTGTCTCGGGGACTGGGTGTTTGGTGTTTGTAGCAACACTTTCCTCTTCATATTTAGACAACGAGCTGCACCACCAACCACCACAGAAACATGCAATGGTGATTATATCCCTCCATATAATGTTGGCGTCAGGAAGGGCATCCGACCCTAAAACAGGGCCAAATCCACATGCTGGACACAGTTCGCACCCGCGACCCCACAGATATGGAAAAAGCAGTAATAGAATAAGAAGTTAAGAAGAAGATTAGCCCACCTGGTAGCCACGATCGTTAAGGCGTGGTCTATATGGTCTGACAACGTGGTTAGTCGGTTCGAGTGCCGTTGGTTGAAGAAATGTTCACTATCAGATTGCTGGGCGGCAGGGTAGGGGAGGTGGTGGTATACAATTTCTAATCACTAGACTGCGTGCCAAGACGTCCCTTCACTATTGTTATTTCGACTCGGTGTTTTCCAAATGCGTACGTTCCTCATCGCCAAATGTTTAATTTCAGGCTTGTGTTAATGTCGTACACCCGTCAATGTCATATGTTACGTACACATGTTATGAGAAACTCTTAGACTTATTCTTATAGTTCGGTCAGCTTCCGCTTCGAACGCTAGCTCTGTGCCACATCCTGGGAGCCATCTGGTGGCGAATGAACGTACCCTTTTCCACTTCTATTACAACGTCTAAATTTAAAGAGTCATTGTTTAAGAAGCCTTTCCCGTGGACAGTCGAGATTTCTTCTGATGGTGCAGAGCGCAGTTCTCTGCGAAACGTAAAGAATTTCACCTTATTTTCTTGACACGGCATAAGCCCAAAAGCCTATACAGCATCACGTCTCATTTTTATTATTACTATTATTGCTAAAACATTTTCATTACTCCCCTGAAGGGGGAGGCGGGCCTCTTAGACGATGACGCCGTCTCTCAGGTCGGGAGATTTGTTACGGCTTGGGAGATGCTCGGAGAACGTGAGGGGTTTGGCGGCCGTGGCCTATACTAGGAACTGTCCCGGCATTCGCCTTAGTGCAGGAGAATGGAAAACCACAGAAAACCATTCTCAAGACAGTCGACGGTTGGGGCCATCCGTGAGGTCCAAGGCCTGTCCCGTCCCTCGAATGCAAAGGCGTAGAGCCACGGAAGAACAGTGGCCACCCCTCCTCTGCTCGGTTGGCGGGTCAGAGTGAAGAGTTGTTGGACCACGGACCGGCCGTGGCCACTTGTGGGCCGAGACCCACTCTGCATCCACCAACCTATTATTATTATTATTATTGTTATTATTATTATTATTATTATTATTATTATTATTATTATTATTATTATTATTGCATCTATTTAGGAAGGCTCGGCTTTGTCGGTAACTAGGCTGACTAGGCCTAAAGCAAGGATTAGGAAAGTATTCATATATCTACAAATATTGACAAAAGAATTAATCACAACATACATATATACAAGAAGTGTGCACAGATGATGCCCTAAGCAGATTTTTATCTCCCCGTTTTGGAAATCTGCCCTTCAGTATGACAGGAGCTGCGTCCTGGATTTCCATGCTGTTTCTTGTAACTCAGAGAACAAGTCGTTCCTAGAAACTTTCTCACAATGTGGCAGATGCTCAGGGGCCTATTCCACAAAAGTATGGTCTTTTACATTACAAGTTACCAGTGTGGGTTCTTGTAATGTATGGAGTTGTACATTTTTGTTCCACAAAAGATTGAAAGTCTGTTTTATATTACCAGTGAAATGTTACTAGTTTTACAAGTGACGACATATCAATAAACATACTTCGTATTCCATTCGTTGAATTAGGTTATGCTTGCCTCGTAATATCGTATTTTAAGATAAGTTATGCAGCAAGGATTCAAAGAACTGTGAAATTCTTAATGCTACAACGTTATTTTTCACTTTATTTCTTTGATAATAGGAAATTACAACGTTATTATCACCCATTCTGTTCTTCCGCAATCCTCGCATATGTTCCACGATAGTCTGACATACCTTGGTCTGTCATTAGGAAACAGATGCCGCTAATAACTATATTCGGCCGCCTAACTTAATTGTTATGAAATTGCAAACTCTGCATGAATTGTTAAAGTAGGGTCAAGAGAAACGAAGTTATTCATTTTGAAGTAAATAGAAAGAAGGTAAGATATACTTTTCGGTGCATTCAATGAGAGTCTTAAAAATCAAGACAATATAAAAGGTTGGATGGAAATATTTGACTTGGGAAAAGCTCATGGAGCTTTTGAGGGAAAAAGTTGAACGTATGTAAGAGATATTCTGCTCATTAATGATTCCAGGAATGTCCTTCTGGGAACATGTTTGTTCAGTATTTTCAGGCCAACGAACCAATTTGAGGAAATTTTATATCATTTATTGCAGCTACCACTAATACCAGGGTATTGACCATCATTTCCTAGCCAATGTAGTGTTGTTAGTAACTGTTGTTTAGCAGAGAGAGAGATTTATTCTGTTCGTAGGATATTTTAACCTACGCCCAATATATGTCATCTTCCACTTGTATTGTGCTTAACCTAAAATGCTCATTGTATTCAAACACGGTGTTAAACTGGAAATTTATTATTTCCCTATACAGACGGTAGTTTTCATTTTCATCACCATCAATATATTATTGTCCTTTCACTGGTAGAGAATACTTCCCAATTCACTAGTAAGTCACAAGTACTAGTACTTTCGTGGAACACAGACACAAAAATTCAATGGTAATTTGTAAGTATGGAGTAGTTAAATACAACTGTAGAAAATTACTTTGTGGAACAGAAACTCTGGTATTTGTACTAGTTACTAGAGAATTTACTTGTAATGTACAAGATCATACTTTTGTGGAAAAGGCCCCAGGAGGGTGGCTTTCTGTCGTTCAACGTAGGTGTGATGATGCACGTTTAATGGGGCCAAAGAGCTTTGCAAGCTTTCCGGAATAACACCAATACATGATATTACTATTGGAGCTGTAATGCTAGGGGCTTTACGTCGCACCGACACAGATAGGTCTTATGGCGACGATGGGATAGGAAAGGCCTAGGAGTTGGAAGGAAGCGGCCGTAGCCTTAATTAAGGTACAGCCCCAGCATTTGCCTGGTGTGAAAATGTGAAACACCGAGCTCGATAGCTGCAGTCGCTTAAGTGTGGCCGGTATCCAGTATTCGGGATATAGTAGGTTCGAACCCCACTGTCGGCAGCCCTGAAGATGGTTTTCCGTCGTTTCCCATTTTCACACCAGGCAAATGCTGGGGCTGTACCTTAATTAAGGTCACGGCCGCTTCCTTCCCACTCCTAGCCCTTCCCTGTCCCATCGTCGCCATAAGACCTATCTGTGTCGGTGCGACGTAAAGCAACTAGGAAAAAAAGGGAAATCACGGAAAACCATCTTCAGGGCTGCCGATAGTGGGATTCGAACCTACTATCTCCCGAATGCAAGCTCAGGAGCTGTAACGACTGATTCTAGTTTCCACAGGCGCTTTTTCTATTACCAGTTCTGTGTATTTTGATATCTTTGTGGCTATTGTTGCCTGCAGAGTGGAGGTGTTTGGACAAGCAATTTCTATAAGGGACGTGGATGTATTTGATTTATTATTATAGTGGAACCTCGATATCTCGATTCACCTTGGGAGCTAAATTTTATTTCGAGTTATCGAAATTTCGAGATATAGAGAATTTGACCATATACAGTACATAATTGAATCATAAGTATCTACGGGTTTATACTGAATACATTATAATTAACAGAATTTAAAATTATGCAAATAAACTCTATTTTACGGCATCACTTTAATTATAACCCTTATTATAGTAACTTTTTAGAAGACAAGATACAGTACATACACTAGTGAAACAAGAAACCTACTCGTTTAACACTTTAAAAAAAATCCGTTTGCTCTTCTGTTTGTTAATGTCAACCTTTCCTCCCTTCACGTTGAAATTTCTCGTCAATACCACGCAGCCGAGATTCGTAAAAGGAGCTTGTCATCCGCGACTTCGGAGCTTGCTTTCGTACGTGACCGGTAATTAATTCACACCCGAGAAACATCGAGGCTTCGCCGATTTTCCGATCATTAGAAGTTTTAGTTTTCCGGTTCCCGTCATATTAGCTCCCAGCGTCACTGTAGGCTAAATCTTTCTTCACTTGTTAACTGTTCCTCATAAACCCCAAATATCGTATTCCACAGTTAATGTTGCACAAATTCGAGTTACAGAGTATTTTTTTTTCAAGGTAGGAAATGTTTGCTTCGAGAAATTGAGAAATTCGTGCAACCGGATTTCGAGTAGTAAAGAAGTAAATACACGCGAAGAATAGGACAAATGACCGGGAAATTTAAGTTACCTCGAGATACTGAAAATTCAAGTACAGGAGGTTGGAGATATCGAATTTCGGTGTATTATTATTATTATTAGTAGTAGTAGTAGTAGTAGTAGTAGTAGTAGTAGTAGTAGTAGTAGTATGTAAATAAATAGCATCAGCAACAGCATAGTTCTTCATGATTCATTGTCCTTCATACCTATTCATTAATTGAGTTACGGGGGAGGACCTCGGCCTGTGACTCACTTCTCGGTTTAAATATGAGGGAAACTTCTCAAGTCAATGTTATGCATAACATTTCGAGGGAGGGTCTATCACCACAACCGCACCGCACCGCACCGCGCTAACCTCTCCTGGGAGACTGCCGCATCCCAGCAAATTTAACTCGCATTTCTGCACAGCCCAGTGTTTGCATTTTGAGAAGAAAAAGAGCCAGCGGGAAATATCAATATAACCACTGTAGGGAGTAGATTAGAAAAAAAATATAAAATATAGCACACACGTAAAGAGCTTGGATGTTTAGGCCGTTCAATAAATGCATTCTGTACTGTATGTCTGGCAAAAGAAGACGAAACTTTGGTAATAAATAGAAAGCTCCGTGATGCCATTATAATATACCAGATGGGCAAAAGTAACAGGCCTGGAAAGTATTTAGAACAGGACTGACGCGGGATAGCCTCCGTGGCTCAGGCGGCAACACGCCGGCCTCTCACCGCTGGGTTGCGTGGTTCAAATCCCCGTCACTCCATGTGAGGTTTAGTGCTGGGCAAATCGGAGGCGGGGCATGATTTTCTCCGGATACTCCGGTTTTCCCTGTCATTTTAATTCCAGCAACACTCTCCACTATCATTTCATTTCATCTGTCATTCATTAATCATTGCCCCAGAGGACTGCGTTAGGCTTCGCAGCCGACACAATAGGGATGTATAGAACTAGCACCGATAGAGCGCACTACTGTTGTACTGGGTAAGCGCAAAGCGCTCTTCATTTGTCTTCTGTGTACTCATGCCCCTAAATATCCACGAATTTAAGTTTTTTAAATGGTTATTTTCGTGACTATGCCGAGCTATTGCAGTGTTCTTCTTTGCAAACATCAGGGAAGCCCATTTTCCTTTCACCAGTTTCTACAAAATACAGAAACGAGGAAGAAATGGTTAGATGCTATTAGAAGGAAAAATTTCGGTGAGAAGAATCTGACCGAAAATATTAGTGTGTGTTCCCATTATTTTCAACCCGGTAACTTCACAAAAATTTTGTTAGGTAAGTGCGATTTACGAAGGGAAATAATTTCTATTTTCTACCTATAAACTGATGAGGCATTTCGATAACAACCACCGAATTTATGCGTTTGTATTTAAAGATGAGAGAGCAAGGTTAAAACCGGGCGCTGTTCCGTCGCTTTTTCCGTGGACCACGGACACAACAAAAACAAGGAAGAGGCCATACACCAGAAAATTGCCGGATTACCACGATAAGCCTACAATATCGGAATATGCAGAAATCACCTCCTTTGAAGTACGGGAAGAAATCGTGAACATACCCGAAGGAGTGAATGTAACATTTGTGACTCCCATTTTCAAAGACATCAGCACTCAAACAAATACTACGGGTAAACTGATTGTTGAGCAAACAATGCGCAATCCTGACGCTATATTGCTGTAGAGTCCAACACTGTAATTTGGTTTTGCTGTTCTGGGAGAAAACAGATACAATTTACAGATATCCCCTCTTTAAACCAGACTGTGTTTCTTCTTGACACTTTTTCAGCTAAGGACCAACAAATCTGACAAGGAACTAGGCCTTAACTTCGGAATCCATAAAACTACTGTTGGGAGAACATTTCATGTTTGGATTAATTTCATGTACTGCCAATTTAAAGAGTTGAACACTTGGCCTGATAGAGAAAATGTCCTTGAAAACAAACCCCTTGCTTTTAGACAGAAATACCCCTCGACTAGAATTATAACTGTTTTAATTGAGATTATAGTACCAAAAATTGTTCCAGGGACAAATATTCCACTTTCATAGGGCTAACTGGCCTCAACCGTTAGGTAGGGGGATGCTGAAAAGTTTAAAACGTTTGGCTACATGTTTCTGAACACTGAATAACACCAGTCTTGGGGAAGTGCTTTAATGCATAGCTTACAGCTTCAATATGCTTACAACATGCCTTGGAACCTGCTCCAGCAAAACGTTCACATTCCCTCCTATAATGTCACCAGGTACTCCTAAAATAAGCTTCACATTATAGGTCTTATGTTTTGTGTACTCTGATTTCACAGCACTGCATTTTAGAATTGCACCCGATTGAAATTAACCTTTTATAACCAAAACAAACTTTTCAGTGGAAAGTCTGTATCCAGCATAACATTATGATTTGTAGTTAGAAACAGGTACTCCATCTATTTCCGATTTTCTAAATACGAAATAATCTGTCAAATACAAATTTGTGATAGTGATCTTCACCTTATGGCTGATGGTCAAATCTTCAAAGGAACCGGCACTGCGAAACTCAAGAAATTCACATGCTATTGGTGGTGGACAAGGCTATATCTTCAGTTTCATGTAAGCCATTAACTTAAAAAATACATGAATCGAAGTCTATAAGCAAGGGGAGCAAGTGCGTATTTAAATCTCTATTTATGATTTAAGTCTTGTGGAGGTATATTTATATATTTATCAATGTTCAGTACTCAAGTAATTGTTAGAAGAAGGGATGCTCACTCTTAATCATTATGTGGATAATAAAGCGTGTTAAAATTTTGTAATTACCGCTGCACTAATTCTTCGTTCCTCCCCCTAGTTTTAGCGCCACTGGTCCATAGCACATTGTGCAGCTGTTTAATGCTTAAACGCTGAAATTTGTCTGTAATATACTCGGGGATATACCTATACAATGAATGAATATAGTCTTGGAGTAAAATCAGAGAAAATATAATTTGCTTTAGCTTAGAAATCTCGGTGATAATCTATACATTGCTCGCAGCTGACTGGGAGAAACATAAGGCGATCGCCTTGAGCTTACCCGGTATTACACGAGCGCTATCTGGCGCGAACTTTCTCTGCCTACATCCCTATTCCTATCCTCGTCGCAAGATGGGAGCTTCATTCATTACATCCCTGACCCAGTCATTGACTGGAAAACAGGTTGTAGGTTTCACCCCGAAGTAACACTTCACACCTTGAGAACAGTTGGAGCGACAGATCAATACTTAATACACGTTCTAAGCACGGACCTGAACTGCGAAGTTCCCGTGCTGTCGTTGCGCTGTGTAGCGGGAAGTGATGAGTCAACGGGAGGCGGACGCGCCTATCGGCCAACCGATGAGAGAGGGAAATAAGTGAGTAAAAGTAATTGACCGGGCGAGTTGGCCGTGTGGTTAGGGGCGCGCGGCTGTGAGCTTGCATTCGGGAGATAGTGGGTTCGAATCCCACTGTCGACAGCCATGAAGATGGTTTTCCGTGGTTTCCCATTTTCACACCAGGCAAATACCTTAATTAACGCCACGGCTGCTTCCTTCCAATACCTAGGCCTTTCCTATCCCATCGTCGCCATAAGACCTACCTGTGTCAGTGCGACGTAGAGCCACTAGCAAAAAAAGTGTAATTGAATTACTTTTAACGAATACTTTAATAGTAAGTTTCACTTGTAATCGGTACTTTTTTCACAATATAATTTGTACTCGTAATTTATTTCTTGAATAAAATTGTAATCGTTTCATTCTAATGACCGATGCACATCACATGAAAGCAGGAACGGTGAAAAAATTAAATGATGATGAAGTTAACTTCTTAAGTTCTACTACAGGATACTTACCAGAGACATATATGCCCTCTCCTTTATATACTTACTACAATACCTAAGTAGCCTCATAACCATGTGCAGATATCTATACCCTTTATTTACAATCCCGTAAATAGAGGATGGTTGCTCAGTTGTACCACCTCTTAAAATAATAATTACCTGTATGCTTACTCTACCTAGTTTAAATGATTCGCTACAAGATGCTCGAAACACTGCTTGCCAATTTCCCTAAACGATAGAATGGGTGCACTCGAACTTAGCGAAATATTTTAACAGCGCAGACGAACTGACCAAATTTCATCTGCCTTAGCTAAACTAAAACACTCGAATTGAGCAACTTTCGACCCAGGTCACCTAACCTAACCTAACCTAACCTAACCCAAATTCACCTCCTATCAACTAACCTCACCTCAACTCATATCACCTCATATAACCTAATCTAACCTCACCGAAGCTAAGTTCACCCCATCTGATCTCACCTAACCTAGCCTAACCTAACCTAACCTAACCTAACCTCATCTATCTCACCTAACCTAACCTAACCTGACTTAATCTAACTTCGCCTAATTTCGCTCAGTTCGAGTGTTTTCTGGGGAAGGCAGTTTCTGTTCAGTTGCTCAATTCGAGTGTTTGGGTTTACCTGAGGCAAGTAGAATTTACTCAGTTCGTGTGCGCCGGATAGAATTACTCAAGTTTCGGTCGGGTTTCTGCTCGAGGACTTAGTTTATTTGACCGATTACTTTTTCTGCCAGTGGCTTTACGTCGTACCGACACAGATAGGTCTTATGGCGACGATGGGATAGGAAAGGCCTAGGAGTTGGAATGAAGCGACCTTGGCCTTAATTAAGGTACAACCTCAGCATTTGCCTGGTGTGAAAATGGGGAAACTAAGGAAAATCATCTTCAGGGCTGCCGACAGTGGGATTCGATCCCACTATCTCCCGGATGCAAGCTCGCAGCTGCACATCCCTAATCGCACGGCCAACTCGCCCAGTCGACCGTTTACTTTTTGTGTCTGAAAGTGCGTAGTAGCAATTGAACTCGTTCACCAAGTAAATTCTCCTGCGTCTGTATTATCGTCGCAGGTCACTATCTACTACGTGAACATCGAAAGCCAGACGCTATGACAACCACTTATCCAGAACCGTCCAAGTTTAAACGGATTCCCAACGTATTGTTATCAGCAATAGTGCACTCTTCCACTGAATAACACCCTGATGTGCATTAAATCCTATAAAGTAGACTGTGAAAGACATTGTAGTGTATTTGAATTGAATGAACAGAACCTAGTGCTCCTCAAATCCAGGAGTTTACAATAATAGGATTTCCCTGAGCACCCTTTTCAATTCATTCATGCTGATTACAGCAAAGTTTCCCGGAAATAAGCCGAGTTCTGTGTGACACGTTTCAGATCAATACCAGAAGCCAATCCCCCTGAAGCAAGCCAGAGGCAGCTGCTAATCCCTGAGCAGAATAAATGAAGCGCGAGATGTGCGGTAGCTGTGGTCTCATCACGTTACTGCGAGGGGCCGTGGTGTGTTCCACACTGATATGGAACGAATACCGCTAAGAATGATTATCTGAAATTGCTTCCAAATCTAGTTCTAGAAATATTTGTTTCATACTCGTGAACTTCGGAGTTTTTTTATGCAGGGCCGTACCGAGGAGGTGGGGCCGCTGCCAGGATGCCGGCACTGATGCGGCGCAGACGACCATTAAAAAAAACACGGTTTAAAAGTTAGATTGGTATGAGTCCAGTCCCGCGGTGAAGGGGGCAACGCGTCCGCCTGTCACCCGGCGGCCCTGGGTTCGATTCCCGGCCGGGTCAGGGGTTTTTAGTTATAATGATTAATATCCCTGATCTGGGGACTGGGTGTTTGTGACGTCCTTAATCTTCCATTCCTCACACACAACATTCCACACTACCGCCATTCCAATTACACGCAGGTTCATACAATATGGGGCAAAAGATCCACATGGGTCGACGCCCTGAACAAATAGCATTTTTAAATAGATTGCTACGATATGCTGTGTAAATAAAAAACAATTCAATAAAACGTCTTCTGTGGCCGATTAAGAATATTACGGGAGTTGCTAAGTTTGAACATGGGTGAGAGCGGAATTCAAATTTAGCTTTATCGATAGAATATAGGCAGAGTTGGACGTTCTTTCCCATCCGTCGGTGGATTCAGAGTGGGTCTTGGCCCGCAAGAGGACACGACTTGTCCGTGGTCCGACGCGTCTGCACTCCGACCGGCCAACCGAGTAGAGGCGGCCACCCCGGCCGCGGTTCTGCCGTGGCTCTACGCCACTGCATTCAGGAAACGGAGAGTGGCCATTGTCTGTTCTGAGAATGATTTTCCGTGGTTTTCCATTCTCCTGCACTAAAGCGAATGCCAGGAGAGTTCCCAGTATAGTCCACGGCCCCTAACCTCCGCACCTCTCCTTCTCTGATACAAATCTCCTGGCCTGAGAGACGACGTCACTGTCTAGGAGGCCCACCTCCCCCTTCAGGGGAGGAATGAAAACATTAGTAGTAGTAGTAGTTCTTTCCCATCGAACATAGAAGATGACCTACGAAAATTGTTCACGTTAAATCCCTTTGGTCGTATTCATCCACATTCAGTAACGAAATTATTTTCACACTCAGCCATGTGGTAGAAATTCATGCAAATGACTGCACTCGTGAGTTATGTTAACGATGTTGAGGTCTGCAGTAGACTGAACATGTGGCACTCAGGAGCAAGGTATTGGACAGTCCTCACTGGCCAAACTAACCTGGAGAAACCACTTGAACCACATCCTACTGTCATGTAACTTACTCTCAATAGCATAACCATCTGTACTCTTCTCTAGTGAAGTTAAATACCTCACTGCCAACCGCAATTGTTATCCTCTTATCGAACCTAACTCCACAATTATGCGCTGTAATTTCACAATATTCATCAAGACTGCAATAATAAGTTATAAGTTGTGATACCTTTTCAACCACGAAGATCTATAATTGTACGCTCTCTCTCACTGTATAAATACTGGCCGCATGATCTTCCAAGGCCAAACGCCGTAAGTGTGAGGAAAACAATAAACGATGGGACAAGCTTTGCTCTAACACCTCCCTGTTCAGGAAAACGTTGCTGCTTTCTGGTACGTCCTAAACCAAGAATATTGAAGCTCAAGTCCTTCAGTCTGAGATGTTGAATGTTCCGGATAGAGCGATAGAAATGACTGTAGGAGCCATAATAGAACGGAGTGTACAGTTGCCCTCTCGCGCATCGGCTGGCTCATTTATTTAGAGAGCGTTCTACTGGCGAAAGAGAAGTAGCCTATGTCCGTATAACATGTTTTCTTCTACTGCCTGTGAGAATGTGCCCTGCAAGTTTGGCCTACCTTACCCTTACACTCTATATATATGTATACCAGGCGCCTTGCGAGCGCCGTACTTATAAATGTCCCGCATGCACGAATGATGAATGGGATATCTACTAACTGATTTTCACAGGGACACTACTGCCAGCAGGCAGGTTACATCAGAACATGCAGATATAACAACCGGACTGTCGCAAAATGTTCCTCAGCGCTACCCGTCTAATGCAACCCCTTAGATTAGTAAACCTCGTTTTCGACCGCATAATACTAAGCTGGTGTATGTACTAGTGTACAGCAGCACGGCATTTGCTGTCTGCATATTTGCAATGGCTAGTGTGTTCTTCAATGACGAATACACAGACATCATTTTAATCTGTAGAGAATCTGGTGAGAATGCAGTCGAAGCTCCAAACAGACGTCTGCCTTCTACACAGGTATTTCACCGAACAGTATTAATTTTTGATTCATACAAACAAGTCTTTTATAGAATGGAATGTCTACGCGTGTATAAATTAATAAGTTATTAAACTTTCTTTCCTGCACCTTTGGCGTATTTACAAAAGCAGCCTGTTATGGAACGTGTGCAGTAAAATGACTGATATTTGCTTCACAACATCCTCAATACAGCACGTTGTAGCACTCCTTCGAAAACAAGTGTTTAGGCATTCCATTCATCACTAGTGCATGCGGGACAGTTGTAAGTAGAAAGTACGGCGTTCGCGAGCCGCATTGTACACCGTACATACTGATTTTCAGCGAAAGTTTATCTACACTGCTGCTATCAGAGAAGCCACTGCTGTTAGTTTCAATAAACAGTAATATCTTCTGAACAAGAACTGAATTTCCTAAACTGTAAATTGTTAGCTGTAACGATTCTAAGCAATTGTTTGATTTCTTTTTAGCTACTAAGTAGTAAGGATTCAGTTGTATGAGTTAATACTTTTAGTAGGTTTTTAACGTAGACTTACGATCCTCGACAACGGGTACACGGAAAGAAAATATTTAAGACACTTTTAGAATTTCGGTAGAGAGCGTATATCGCCGAGAGTATTTAACTTATGATTATCTTTAATGTCTCAATTGACAGATAAAAGAGGAGACTACATGTTGCAAAACGAAATTAAAAATCTGAAACGTAGTTCCCATGAAATAGCGCTTCAAAGTAAGGACAATTTTGCGCTAAATGTGTGATGTCACACGCATACTCTGTTACAAGATGGCGCTTTGTTGTCTCACGCGCTCAGTTGAAGGTTAGGTGAAACAGCAAAAACAATTTAATAAGCAAGTCTACGAAACCCTAAAAAATCTGCGGCCGTTACAATAGTGACAACCTATCTCCAATTTTTACCACTTCATGATCATCACATCATCATCATGTCCGGCCCCCATGGTTAAATGGTTAGCGCGCTGGCCTTTGGTCACAGGGGTCCCGGGTTTGATTCCCGGCAGGGTCGGGAATTTCAACCATAATTAGTTAATTCCCCTGGAACGAGGACTGGGTGTATGTGCCGTCTTCATCAACATTTCATCCTCATCACGACGCGCATTTCGCCTACGGGCCTCAAATCAAAACACCTGCACCAGAGCTCTCCGGAGGGCACACGTCATTATTATTATTATTATTATTATTATTATATTATTATTATTATTATTATTATCATCACCGCGCGAGATGACCGTGTGGTTAAGGCCGCGCAGCTCTGAACTCACATCCGTGAGATAGTGGGTTCGAATCCCACTGTCGGCAACTCTGAAGATAGTTTTCCGTGGTTTTACATTTTCACGCCAGCCAAATGCTGGGGATGTACCTAAATTAAGGCCACAGCCGCTTCCTTCCGAATCCTAGGCCTTTCCTGGCCCATCGTCGCCATAAGACCTATCTGTGTCGGTGCGACGGAAAGTAAATAGCAAAAAAAAATATTTTTATCATTCTCATCCCTCACTTCATTGCTTTTATTATCTCTATATCTTCTTGCTGAAAATATTCACCTTCTATCAACAAGTCAACAAACGTTCCAACATTACGAAGAAGATACTGAACACATTCTGACATAATTTCCAAGATTCATAACTTCTATAAATGGCCCAAAAAATAATTTCCAAACATTTTAAATCGTGGGGAAAAACTAGGTTTAAATAAAACCTGCCTTTCTTGAGAAATGAATTCGTAGTGAAGAAATTTTATAGAAAATTGTAAAAGCAATCATTCATTTTACTATGAACTGTATGCACGGACAAGATTACTTTGTAAGCCTCGAGAAGTAGTAGCGAACGTGTCTGGGCACAATATTGGGGGCTCTGGCCCTGATATCCTAAACGAAGCAAAACAAATCTTTCAGTGTGAGATGAACATCAGCCCAGTGGGGTAAGTCCATTAATTTCCCATCGTTCTTGTCTCCACATTCCCCTTAGTGTTGCCTCCCTCGAAAATACCCCCCGTGACGCAGATGACAGCTGGACAGGGGAGGGTGACATTGGGAGAGGGGGTGATTCAGAACCACCCCTTTTGTGATGCTAATTGGTCGAGCTCTGGGAACCAATACGGTGCGACACAGAATTATATGATAATTGAGCCGTTATTTGGAGTGTGGTCTGCCAACTTAGAGATGGAAAGTTTGACACTGCGATGATGTCATCAAGTTTCCATCTGTGATTTACGACATAGAGAGAGCTTCCTCACTTCACCGCGGGAACGCCAGGTGTTAATACTTAACTTTCAAGTGGACTCTCTTGTAATCATAAAATAACATTTCAGAACTGAGCAGAAGGCAGCTTTGTTTGCCTTGTTAATATCGACGCGTGCCTCAGTTCACCCGTTATACACAATGGCAGGGGACATATTTCAAAAAGAAGCCACTGGCTTAACCCACTAACGGTGTTGTAACATTTTTACATCCTAAACAGCGCCGTGGCGTTGGGAGTGATAACACTTTGATATGGCGTGAAACTTGATTTTGTTATTGTTGCGTATTTTTATGCGTTCCATGCGTCTTTTTCTTTTTCATTGTCTCATCAAAATCTTCATCCTTCATCAATTTCTTTATCTGAGGACCAATGAAAGTTCCAGCTTTCAATTTGTCTTGTGTGATGAAGGAAAATGTCTTGGAAAGGTATTTGAAGCGCCCTTACAAATTACTTCATCAAGCCCAATTTTATGTGTAGTGGTGGAAGCAAGATTTTTTGGTTCCACAAGCGGTTCTGGGCACAAAATTTCTCCACTCTGGCCAAACTCTCACAATTCAATGTCTTTGCATTTTCCGATTGTCGCATTCGCATAGAATGCAAGGCATTTTTGTGAAAACAGCTCCTTGTCCTAATGGTATTCCGATAACTTTTAAGTCACCGCAGAAAAGCTATATGTGTTCCTTATACTGGATCTTCATGTTCTTATATGTCTCTTTCATTTGAACTGAATGGGACACAGGAACGAACCCATAAACATTCCCATTATGCAGTAACACAGGTGGTTTACAGGTCTGTATTGAGAAATTTCTCTCCAGAAATACTCATTGCCTACTGGCACAGCAATATATCTGAAGTCAAATTGCGAAAAGACTGTACGTGATAGGAGAAAACTGAAAACAGTTCTGGAATCAGCATAACAAATTGAAGTACAGTAATATCACATCGTCGCTGGAACGGTAAAAGGTTGTATCCCACAATACTCTTCCTATCCATTATTCTCCTTAAGACTGGTCACGCCTCCCAGCCACATATGGATACGCAGCATCAGAACAATGTCCGTTGTGTTCGTTTCCCTATGTCGACAATTAAACGAAAATGAACCTTACATGCATTGTACACTAGGAGTGCGTAAATACGTAATGCAAACGTGCATTCCTACAGTACGGTACTGTAAGGTTCATTTTCCTTTACATATGGGCATAGGAAAATGAACACAACAAAATTTGTTCTGACGGACTGCATATCCATACGTGGCTGGGAGGCGTGGCCAGTCTTAAGGAGAATAATTGATAGGAAGAGCTTTGTGGAATACAACCTTTTACCATTCCAGCGACGACATATTAGTTTTCAGTCATCTGATGTCATGCAGACTTTTAATTTGCATGTTTTTCAAACGTCTGGCAATAATATAGACTAAAAAGAGAATGGTAAGACAAAATCACAAGATGAGGATAATTTAAAACAGATTACATACCAACCAATGTGCCTTTTCTTTGGATCTGCCTTGTCAATACTTCGCAAACACAATGTTTATTCATTGTCTATATTAACACATGAATACATGTTTGGAGAACATAAATCCTCTTCTTCATCTCATAATTTAAAATCTCTTAAAGCATTTCTGAACCTATTGGAATTATATTTCATATCTACTTAAAATTATCTAAAAACATTACCTTGGAATCCTAAACGTAATTAAACTCCACACTGTGTGTAAAATCTTCCAATTAAAATTGCAAATCTAAAAGTCACATGTGAATTAGCGCACTGTTAGTCAGTAATTGCGTGTGTGTATATGATTTACTAGCAGTTAACTGCGGCTTAATTCAGGTGAATTTCGTAATTAGATTAAAGTAATAGTTCCTCGGTACTGTACTAAGACACTGTCTGAAATTCCCTCAAGTATAAAATCTCACCGAAAAATTGACTTTCATTATTTGTCCCTTTTTTTAAACCACGTCTGTGGTATTGCCTTTTGAGGCTAAGATGACCATGCGACACAGAACTGTACATGTGAGAAACAGCCGTCTCTCAAGTCGAAAGCAATATACGTGTTCCTTTATTTTTAAAGGAAATTCCAAATACCCATCTTCATGTCTGTAACATATTCAGCTTTTGAGATATAAGTATCCCCATTAAAGGATTCAACCCCTTTTCAAATTCTTTTCAGCACCCCTTACCCCTTACTGTCAAGTGGATTTCCCGAAGAAAAATAATATGAGTTCATTTTTAAAGGAGATTCCAAATACCAATGTTTGTGTCTGTAACATGTTAAGTTTTTGAGATATACTCATTTTAAAAATTCTGCCCCTTTTTCGCTTCTTTCCACCCCCTTAACTGGATTTTCCGAAAATAAAAAGTACATGTTTCTTTATTTTTAAAGGAGGTTCCAAATACCAATCTTCACATCTTTAAACTGTAAAGTTTTTGAGATATAGATATACTCATTTTAAGGTATTCATATACGTTTAATTAAAATCCATAATTTTACACCAAAACTTTTAAAATTTTGTTAGTAGTTAACAGGAAGGTAAATGAAAACTGTTATGCTATAAGATTGTCCAATTTATCATTTAAGGGCTGTCCAAGAATGTTTTTGTTAACAAAAATGGCACTTTTTGAGACTACCTAGCAACTACAAAAATGCATTTATTTTAATATTTCTTTCGCCGAACTGTTATCGTTATTGTTCTTGATGTCCCCTACTAAATGTATTATTTTATCACGATTGCACAAGGCATTATAACACATTCTTTCAACAATTCAAAATTTCTAAAATAATTTTTCATTTCATCGTACTCAGTTTTTGAACGGATGTATTTTTTCTCAGTTCTAGTACAGGACATTCCTGAATATTCATTGTTGTAGTGAATATGTTACGAATATTTTTAATCTCACTCCTTTATATGAATATCAATAGGTTGGATATCTTATGAATTGAGTTCACACATCCTTTATTGTACAACTTTCAGTGTCTGGAGTAGTCGAGGACATTTTCGGCCCGCCTGGTACAGGTATTTATGTTTGACACCCATAGGTGAACCACGCATCTGTATGTGTGATGATGATGAGGTAAGGACAGGCTGAAACACAGCGTCGGCACTCCTTTGAATAACACCAAGAATGTTCCGAAAGAAAAACATACTTTCAAAGTTATTTTTTAGTTTTAATGCTTCATAATACAAATTTTGGACCACTATATACAACAAGTTTTAAAGTTGGTGGCACTGATGACGTTGTAGAAGCTGATGCTAACGGCGTCCTAATCATGTGCAAATATCAGCAAATACTTTGTCTAATGTGTTTTCAGCCGAAATGTGAATTTTAGTGTATTCAGTTTGAGCGAAGTAGTGAAACAGACAGTAGTCAACTTAATTAGTGACCACCATTTCACCGAGCAAATTGGTGGTGGCAGTTAGGGTAGCGTAACTGTGAGTTTGCATTCGGGAGATGGTGGGTTCGAACTCTACTGTCAGCAGCCCTGATGATCGTTTTCCGTGGTTTCCCATTTTCATACCAGACACATGCGGGGGCTGTACCTCTTCCTTTCCACCTCTGGCCCTTTCCCATCCCACCGTCGCCATAATACCTATCTGTGTCGGTGCGACGTAATTCAAATTGAAAGAAAAACATTCTTACTGAAAACTAACCGGGAAATGCAACCGTTTTTATATAACGTAACCATTATCAATTTTTCGCGTTAATACAGTAGTCGAAATAAACAATATTGGTATTTTATTTTTGTATTATGGGGCGTTGGGAACATTACCTTTATAAAATTCAGTTTTATCCTAGTTAAAATATAGTTTTCCAAAAAGTAAACATTTACTTGAATCACCACTTTATTTAAAGTAGTATCTATAAAGGTACAATATTTCACAATAATAATATTGTTTTTACATCCCACTAACTACTTTTACGATTTTGGAGACGCCGAGGTGCCGGAATTTTGTCCCATACGACTTATTTTACTTGCCAGTAAGTCTACCGACACGAGGTTGACGTATTTGAGGACCTTCAAATACCAACAGACTGAACTAGGATCTATCCTGCCAAGTTGGGGTCAGAAGACCAGTGCCTCTACCGTCTGAGCCACTCAGCCCGGGTTTTTGCATTAATAAAATGGCCCAAATATCTTCAAAACGAATTAAAAACCATCCAGTTTACATCATTATACCGATGTTGCTGCGTATATTTACTTGAAGGAAAAAAATGCTGATTAGACCTCGGTAGTACAGGGCATGGCCGACGCATATAACACTAGCGGTTAAAGGGTTAACGTTCCCGTCCGATGGACGGATCACCATCAACAGCGTCATGCCCTCTCTCTATATGAACACTACTGAAAGGTTTGGAATCAAATCCAGGCCTTTGGCACGCAATCTAGAGATTATAAATATTGTAAGGTATACCACCACCTCTCTTAACCTGCCGGTCAACATTCTGATGATGATGTTTTTCTCCAACGCGACTCGAACCGGCTAACCACGGTGTCAGACCGCATGGGCTTGACGCCTTAACGATTTATAATCATCATCCTCTTCTATTCCACGTGCAATATTGTTAACAATGACTGGAAATGTAGATGAAGCATTGAAATGCGTTGGTGAAAGCTACAAAGCATAGCATCACTGAAAATAGGCCGCGTGGTTGGGATCGCATAGCTGCGGACTTGCATTCGGAAGATGAAGGGTTCGAATCCGACTGCCGGCAGCGTTAAATATGGTTTTTCGTAGTTTCCTATTTTCACACCTGTACGATGATAAAACCCCCGGCCACTGCCTTTCCTGTCCTCGCATCGCCGAGCACCTTCCATTTGTTAGTGCGACGTTAAACGTTATTATTATTATTATTATTATTATTATTATTATTATTATTATTATTATTATTATTATTACCATTTTCCAACTCCAGTTTCCGGGGTGTGGTGTACAAGCGCTGGCCACTTCTTCCTGTCAAAGTATAGTTTCTGTTCCTCTGTGTCCTCCCACTTGGCATTCCTCTCGCTGATCTCCGATTTCACTGTGCCTATCCATCGATTCCTTGGCCTCACTCCTGGCTTCTCCCCTTTCACTTCTCTGTCGAAGTAATTTCTTGTTGCTTTCGTTCCGGCCATCCTCATAACATGTCCAAACCATTGTAGCCGGCGTCTTCCTAAAGGCTCGGTGACAGGTATTTCGATGTCAGCCTCCTTCCTGTTTACTTCATTTCTAATCTTGTCCTTCCTGGTCTTTTGGTTCATTATTCTGATGAATTTCATTTCTGTTGACTGGATTTTACTATTTGCCTTGTTATGCAGGGTACATGTTTCGAGCCCTTAAGTGAGAAACAGAATGAAATAGTTATAAAACATTGTCAGTTTTGCTTTCTGGGGCATTTTATCATCTCAGAGTAAATTTCTCACTTGAAAATAAAATTGAGAAGCTTTCTGAGTCCTATTAAGTATTCCTTGGTTTACTGTGCTATCCTTTGAAATAATAATAATAATAGTAATAATAATAATAATAATAATAATAATTGTACCGGGCGGTACACCTCCGCGCCGCTAATTTAAAAATTGCGCCAGTTGAAACTCTCCTACTGGAGGAAGCATGAACTTTAACTACAGTGCTAATTCTCAAGTTTTTCAGAAGATGTCACTACTTGTGAATTTTGAAGTTTCTGAACTGGGTCGTTTTCGATGTATTTTTGTTTTGTCTGTAGTAAGAAGTGCGAACATTCTCTTCTGGATGGCACTACTGAAGGACTACAATGGTGCACCCTAGGGCGAAGTGAAAGAACTGTTTTTTGGAGAAATTTGGTGTTCAAAAGTTTGTTCTTTGTTAAATTTCTTTCAGTCATTGTTTATGTTGGCAATATTAACCCCTTCTTTACGCCAGGTTTGAATTTAACCAATCCCGAATTTCTTTAATTAATTTATGACCAATCAGGTGTATCTTCTTCAACTGGGATATGTTGCTTAACCTTAGCCAATAAAATTCTTCTGGGAGGGTGTTCTCATTCTTGAAACGTCTCGAACTTTCCGCGAGAGTATATAAACTGCTGATTCTCGGGTCTCCGGGCCACTTCAGTAACATCTTTCAGTGTGTAAAGTACGTAGCAGGGGGCGGGAAGCGCCTCTTTCTTCGGGCAGCAGTTCAACCTCAAGGTAATGGGCTTTTAATAACTTATTTTCTTTCTAGCTCAGCAGTTTAACTCTCGGGGCAGGTCCGAAGCCTTTTACTATGTAACCTTCCTCTAAAATGCAAAGACACTTGGTATCTATTCTATCTTTTTAAACTACAAATTGGGATAGAGAGTGCTTAACCCTCTCGAGCCCCCACTCATATTGCTTTGAGGTGAACTTATTTTCACAACCGTTTCTTCCCTTCTAATGTAACGTAAATTGTTTTTCTTATATAAGTCACCTCTTTAGGATGGGATTAGCCCTTGCATTAACGGCCTAGTGCCAAGTAGGTTTTAAACAAAATGTATTAGGAGTGCAGCTTCGCCTCCTCCCAATTTGGTATTGTCGAGGCCATATAATATTTCTGTTTCTTCACTTAATAGGCCTCTGTAGGTTGGGTATCTTTTTACCCCTGTGTCTGTGTCCGTGGAGGACAGCTTGAAAGTAGAATTTGGCGTGGCCTTGGATAGGCTTGAACTTAAGAGCGGGTTGCTCTTTCTTAAAATTTGTTTCTGGATGCCTCGAGGAGGCTCTACGGTGTAATTGGGAGCAAGAGCTCCTGGGCATGATTGGGGTCTACTGACCCTTGGTTGAATCTTGTATACCATAAGGTTGAGCTTATTGCTCAAGAATTATGTGTCTGGCTCTCGGAGCCCAAATCCTGTAATCTTTGTAATTGTACATTTTCGAATTGTGTTTCGGCTACTGAGTACCTATTCTATTTGTTATTTCTTGATCTTTCAAAGAAAATATAACCTTGTTAAATTTTATCTTAACTTTAATTTCGTATTTGGAGACCTCTTCACCCCCGCACCTTCTTTCACCTCTGCTGTTCCACAGATACCTCGGAACAATAATAATAATAATAATAATAATAATAATACATCTTCAAGGGAAATGAATTCGTCTTCTTCCTAGCCTCATTACAGTTATTTTAGTCGTCGTTATGTGTGAATTAATCCTTTACGAGCAGATGCCTTTTCTGACTCCAGTCCTATTATGTGTTTCAGTTGTGGTTGGTAGTGCGATGTGTTGTGTGTAAATTAAGATTAGTATTAAGACGAACACAAATTCCCAGTCCCCGAGCCAGAGGAATAAACTATATGCAGTTAAAATTCCCAACACAGCCGGAAATCGGATCCAGAGCCTTCTGAATCAAAAGCAAGTACGCTGACCATTCCACGGAAGTGAAGTAGCTATAATTCTCAAATAAATTTCGTTCAGGAGCCAAATAGAAACACTTACGGAGTCGTGGGGTCAATAATGATATTGCCTGAAAATTTCGGCTGTGCGCGAAGAAAAAAGACATCTCTTCTATGCATCCACTTTCCGAATGACTTTGAACTGCCGCAAAGGTATCAACCATAGAATGACAGACAGAAGAAGAGGCAGGGGCACACACTTTCACTGGTATCTAAAAATAAATATGAATGGCGTGTGGTCCCCGAAAAGGGCTGGTTCTGGTTTTTCGATTTGACGCCGAATAGGCGACCTGCGAGTCTATGAGGATGGAGGCCTACCTGTGGTGATTTCTAAGGATGAAGACGGCACACACCCCCCTCTTCGAGCCATAGGTTAATTAAGGTTAAAATCCTCGACCCGGTCGGGAATCGAACCCGGGAACCACTGGACCAAAGGGCAGAACGCTAACTATTTAGCCACGGAGCCGAACGTATCAAAAAATGAAACACACACAACACCGTTTGAAAGCACAATTCTTTGTTGTTACTTCGTAGAAGATGCTTAAGATATCGCAGACAACAGCTGCTTGTTTAACTTAGTTGAAATGTCTGTGTGATATGATCTTGGCTGTGAGTGGACCTCACCACCAAGTTCCATAAATGCCCGACAGGCCTCATTTCAGGCGAGCGAGATGGATACAGGAATCGCTGAAACTCTCCAAAACGCCCATCGAACTAATTCTTGGACAGTTTGGGCCCGATGACTCGGTGGATTATTCTGTTGGAATATCTCATCGTTGTAGGAGTACATGAAGTCCGTGAATGACTGCAAGTGTAAGATAATAATTTATAGATTTTGACGTGACTTCTTTTCTTTTTCTACAACTTTTTCCCACACCTGTGGGGTCGCGGGTGCGGACTGTACACCTGTGGATTTGGCCATGTTTTATGGACGGATGCCCTTCCTGACGCCAACCCTATATGGAGGGATGTAATCACTATTGCGTGTTTCTGTGGTGGTTGATAGTGTAGTGTGTTGTCTGAATATGAAGAGGCAAGTGTTCAAACAAACACTAACACCCAACACCCGGACCAGAAGAATTAATCCGAGGCGATTAAAATCCCCCACCCGGCCAGGAATTGAACCCGGGACCGTCCTCACTAAGTCGGTTATTCCTGTTTGGGTATCCCGTGCCGAACTTCGTAGCTGGAACGCAATTCCGGACTTGACACATTTCTCATAATCCAAAAATAAGCGTGCCAAATAATGTAGTAGCAACGTAGTCCAAACACTCGCATGCGGAAATGGATATGGAAGCCGTCAGGTGGCGCTGTTGATGTGCTATATGCATTTGACGGGCATCTAGTTGGAAGTGTTATTGCTGTGTGACGAAGTGAAGAGTTTCGATTCCACTGCTCTGAATCATGTTTTCAAAAGGTGATCAGCGTTCGTGGATTTAAGTTGAGGTTGCCCGTGGCAAAAATGGATCAGAATGTTACCGAGGATTACGAGATACCTGTGACGAGAACGCATTACCTTATAGGACGGTTGCATGATGGGTCAAATTGTTTCGTGCAGGGCGGAATGAGGTCTTGGAACACCCTCCGTACTCATCAGACATGAGTCCTTGACTTGTTTCCGAAGTTGAAGAAACCCTTCGGAGGCCACCGATTTCCTGGCGTGGCATCTGTACTCCGCGCAGTAGGGCGCTCTGTCAACAGAGAACGCCTTGCGAACGGTCCCGTAAGGCTTCTCGACATTTGGTAAAAGATAATAGACTTTGCAGGTGACTGCATTGAAGGGATGGAATGCAACTTTACTTGTTAGTTCATTAAATATTGCCACTACTTTATTTACAGCCGTCGTGGTGCGAATTAGCGAGAGACCGCTGTATCATACCGTACAAAGAGAAATGGCCTCATTTTAACGATATTCGTGATATTTATAGAGTAACTCTTTGATCTTTCAAGTATAAAAGCTGGAATCATTTATATCTTTTATTGGCTCCATGAAGCTTCCAACCGCAACCTGTGAGCTTCTAGAAAGGCCATATATAGCTCTAAATCAGTCTTCGTACAAGTTGTTATTGCAATCGTACGTTTCCCTTGCAGTTTTATATGGGCTCTCTAATCGATTTCCTCTGCGAGAACAAAATGTATTATACGGCCGTAAATGTCTTAAGACCCACATTCTTCCTAACCCACACTGATGTATCTTTTCATACTTATTTCCTTCCCTATTCTACTCCTAGGTTGTCGTAAACTACTGTATATCGCAGTAATCAAAATGAGGTAATGCGAGTGGTTCAACAAGAATTTTCCTTAGTTTAAAGGGGAAAGTGAATTTAAATTTACTCAGACAATGTAACGTGTTTTTTTTTCGACAAATATACAGTGTGGGCAGATCAGAATACATGTTCGTCACATATTACACCAAGATTCCTTACGTTTTGGGTGTGCTGTCTGAGAGTGCCATTTATTGACAAATGTGGCAATGCTGTTCGATTCAGTTTGCTGAGTAATTTAGGGTAACCAATAATTATTGCCTGGGATTTTGATGGGTTTAATTTCAATTCGTGATTTTTGGCCCACATTTCTATGCTCAACAAGTCTTCATTTCTGAGTATAGGTGTTTGGGTTTACTGTCCAGATATTTGTCTGTAATTCATCTGCGTATGTGGTATTTACACTGTTTTCGTGGAAACTATGCCCAGTGGAGATCCTTGGTGTACACCCACGTCAACCGTACGCTAATTTGAATATAAATTGTTATTAATAAGTACACAGTCTGACTCGTTGGCTGAATGGACAGCGTACTGGCCGTCGGTTCAGAGGGTCCCGGGTTCGATTCCCGCCAGGGTTGGGGATTTTAATCGCTTCTGATTAATTCTTGTAGCTCGGGGACTGGGTGTATGTGACCGTCCCAGCATTCTCCTCATCACATTCAGACAACATACAACACTACGAACCACCACAGAAACTCTCAATAGTGATTACGGCATCCGGCCGTAAAAAAGGCCAAATCCACATGTGCGACACATTCCATTCAACATGTTAGTGCACTGCATGTACTGTGTCTTAGTCTAAAGCCGGACTGGTGGATATAGAAGAAATTGTGTTGAGTAAGGTAGGTGGTCATCTGCTTGTGAACTATGAATTCTAAAGCATTTGGCAGTACACATGAGATGGTAATCGGCCGATAGTCACTGACATCCTTCGCCAGTATTATTTTCGGAAGCGGGCGAACTATGGCTATGCGATGTTAAAGAAATATCAACAGGGGGAACCATTTTAACATATTCTTGGGCCGGGGGTCTAAATGGAAATAGTGTAAGCAATTCAGCGTGGACAAGAAACTGACACCGTCGTAAGCAGGCTACGAGTGTGCGTCATATGGATGTAAGCACGACGCCAAACTGATAGACGGAAAGACATATTTTTCGAAGATACTGATACTGGACATATTAGACCTATAAATAGAGGCTGTAAACAAAACATTGTCGAATAATTTTAACGGGAATTAAAACTCGTAACAATGTGGAAGAAAGAGAAAATAATTTATTGGATATAAAATCATTCGCCCTGGAACAATAGCAGGTTCTATTTTATTCTCTCGTAATGACATAATTACTTTTTTGCAGGACTACCGTGGCGTTGTGATTCCAACCACCAAAATGGCGTCGTTCTATCTTCCATTGTATATAAATGTTTATGATTTCCTTTTGTGTCTTGCTTGGTAACGCTAAGAATTTAGAAGGAATTTAGAAGAAGAAGAAGAAGGTACTAAAGCTTAGTGCTAGAGCTAGGTAATAGTCTCCGAGCAGTACACTATAGTTATTATACGATATAATATGCATATTTCTCAAAGAACCACACAAGATATTTCTCAAAGTATAAAATACCTATCACGCGAATATTTATGGGCATAAAATTGTGTGCTAAACCAGCGGCTATTTTGTTGGACGTAGATCTTGATAGGAGGGGCTATCTTGTGACATGACATGGGAATGTTGTGTGCTGGATCAGCTGCCATATTGTTGGACGTAGTCATAATGCTACACATTTCTTTCAACTTATCGGAACTCTTCATCTCCCCTGTGGCATGTCGCAAGAGGCTACTAAGAGGGGGAGAACTAAATATTCCGTACTGTCTTTCTCGTCTTCTAAGACCAAAAAGATGACCATGATTCTATGCTTTTCCTTGTAGCAGAGATACACTCGAACTTCGATATCTCGAACCTCCATTACTCGACTTTTCAGTATCTCGAAGTAACTTAAATTTCCCGGCCATTTGTTCTATTCTTCACGTGTATTTGTTTCTCTATTCGATTACACGAATTTCTCGATTTCTCGAAGCAATCATATCCTCCCTTGAAGCAAAACAAGACTCTGTAACTCGAATTTTGTGCAGCATTAACTGTGCAATACGGCATTTGTGGTTTGTGAGGAACAATTAACAAGTAAATAAAGGGTTACAGTGATGCTGGGAGCTAATATGACGGGAACCGAAAAACTAAACCTTCTAAGTGATCGAAAAATTGGCGAAGCCTCGCTGTTTCTCTGGTGTGAATTACTTACCGGTCACGTACGAAAGCAACCCCCGAACTCGCGGATGACAAGCTCCATTTACGAATCTCGGCTGCTTGGTATTAACGAGAAGTTCCAACGTGAAGGGAGGAAAGTTTAACAGCAACAAACAGAAGAGACTAACGGATTTTTGGTTTCTTGTTTCACTACTGTATGTACTGTATCCTGTCTTCTAAAAAGTTACTGTAATAAGGGTCATAATTAAAGTGACGCCGTAAGATAGAGTTTGTATGTTTTTAAAAAAATGTATTCAGTATAAGAATACAGTATACATATTATTCAATTACGTGCTATATACATTCTCAAAATCGGTATTCTCTATATCTCCAAATTTCGATTACTCGAAATAAAATTTAGCTCCCGATGTGATTCGAGATATCGAGGTTCCACTGTAGTTGAATATATTTTTTTCTCATTTATATACGAACTGGAAGGATTTTCTAATTAACTTAAAATTCATTGAGGTCGTTTCGTATTACCATAAATCCTATAATATATTCTAGTGCAGTTACAGCTCGAAGTTATACTCTGTTGTACTCATAAAGAAGTAACGATAGTTCGTTGGCCTCACGAACAATACCATGATTTGCAGTTGAATGTCGATGGAGCAAGGCGCACACACAGGAAGCAACAATTATACCAACTATAAATTAGAGCTGACAAACTTCTGATGCACGCTACGTCATGCTCGACTTTGACACGCGACAATAAAAAGCCCCCCCCCTGTATCTTATGAATAACGACAGTAGCGCCACGCAACGCGCAACTTGCGTGCTCCCCGCGGGTAAACCTCACGTTCTCTTTGTCCAGGTATTCCACAAAAGAATCCTGACAGTTTGAATGTGTGCCCTCTTTAGGTTTAATATTCAGTCAATGTTATACATTGGATTCTAGCGCACATGCATGTTTCAAAATTATAACTTCACCTGAGTGAACGCTTTCAGAGAGAAGAGTAGCTCTACTTAACAATTGGTAGTAATTCATGTAAAAAAATGGCGTCCAGTAGAGAGAAGATAATACACCGAGCAGTGTGGTTCCGGAGCGAAGCTGTGCTTTCAGAAGGTGAGTGGGTTGAACCTGAGATTAGTTTCTGTGGTTTCCCATTCTCAATTCCAGTCAAATGCCGAGACATTTCCTAAACCCTTTCGGGACCACAAGAACTGTGACAGAGTTCTTTGTGATTTGTAAGCATAGTTTACGTGTTAATGCATTTATTTTAAGCTGCTGCGATTAACCTAATTAAAATAAGGGGCCTGGATTTTCCTTCCATAATTTTAATGTAAATTGCGATTATGAATAATATATACGGGAGTCAAATGAAAACCGACACCCACTATAACACTCATTGCGCGCAAAAGGTTGCAACACTGTCGATACGTATCGATACTGCCATCGGTGTGTTAGGAGGACTGCATAGTGACACTCACAAGTGCACACAGTTGCTGGGTTATGTCAATGTTGGTGCGCCGACTGGTCTAGCGTGTTCGTCCAGCTGTAGAAATGGAGGCAAACAAAGAAGTGTGGTTCGTTTTCTGGTGGCTGAGTTTGCTGGAGTACGTGAAATTCATCGTCGCATGTCTGCTTTGTATGATGAACACTGCATTTCCATGACGAGTGGCATAGGAGATTCCGAGAAGGGTCCACATCACTGCAATACGATGCGCGCCCAGGACAGGCCCATCGAGACATTACTCCTACCGCTTCAGAGATTTGGTTGCTGTGGACCCTTACTACGATGTCACGCAATGCTTCATAAAACTTGTCAATTCCATCCTCATCTGCACCCTCACATGGTGAATACACTGAGACGATTCTCGTCCTAATTCCTTCATCTGTCAAATCTACCCACAATATTCGCTCATTTACGTGCCTAACAGAAACTATGTAGCGTACTATAGTATTCCTGATGAACATCCCTACCCCAGACTCTGCCCTTCCCTTTTTAACACCCGTCAAGCACACTTTATAATCTCCTATCTCTTCCTTGTTATCTCCCCTTACCCGAATATTACTTACTCCTAGCACATCCAGATACATCCTCTTTGTTGATTCAGCCAATTCCACTTTCTTTCTTCCATAAGCCCCATTAATATTGATAGCTTCCCATCGAAGTCCATTGCGTTCGCCAAGTTGTTTCCAAGGAGTCCCTCGCCTGTCAAATGGGAGTGGGACTCCATTACTCCCATAGGTCCGAGGCTTGCTTAAAATGTTCTGAGCTCGGTAAATTCTTGAAGCAGGATGCTACCCTACTTACACATAGTCCAAGTAAGGATCTCTCCTCTAACAGGTTAGGGGTCACCAGTCGATTGTACAGCCCTTGCCGCCTGAGCGCAAGGGGCATGACTCAGAATATGTCCGAGATGACCACTCCCGTTCCATAGCAACTGGTATCCCGACTCTCCGGACCACTTACTAGGCCACTCAGCCGTTGCCCATGGTTCACGAACTAGCACGTGACTACAGTAACCCACACCATGATTAAGAATTAAATATTTTGATTGACTTTGAAACATCCAAGTATCTGTATGAAACTACAGTACATAAATATTTCAATTGATCAACGGTTATACAGTTTGTCCATCAAAGTACCAAGACGTCCTTGCTAATTGTAGAAATCGTCGAGTGTGATACTCGCAATTCCTTCGCGATGCTGACATTTTTTCCCCATTTTGTAATCGCCATATTATGCGTGATTTCTCTTAAATATTAAACACTTTCCCTTTCATTTGCGACATCTTCACTGCGATGATTGCTTTGATTATTTGACAGACAGACTGATATGTAATCTACAAACTACTGAAAACAAAATTTTGAAAAATAAACTGTACATTGTTGTCAGCAATCCCCAAACGCGTAACGAACAAAAATCAACAATGGGCGTCATAGTCGATACATTTATTCAAAAATGTGAAAAAAAATACGCCGTTTAATACGATATATCGTAATAAGCGATGTCGTACAGAGCGAATTTTTAAATACATCAGTGCTCATATAGAATTTAGACGGGCCGATAGATATCGCTATTATAGCTAATACGACGTTAGAGTGATGTCGCAATAAACTGTTTCGACTGTACTTTTAGATAATAAATAATAAATAGGGGACCCGTGCGAGAAATTTCTCATGTTCATAAAGTATGTGGTGGAGTAGCCCCCTGGTGAACTACTGGTGAACTAAGGAATACCCAAATCAGTACAATATTAGACAGTCTTACTTACCACTTAATGTAATCTTTGATTTTTTTTTAAACATTTATGGTATCCACTTGAACGGAAGCAAATGCAAGTGCATTATTATACTGACGAATGTTCCGGAAGTAATTTTTGGTTTTGCTATCATTATTTTCTTAACTGATAATTACAGCATATTATAATGACATAAAACAGGCGTCCCAGCGGCCAAAATGTGAAGTGGACAGAAATGATGGCGCGTATTTTCATACAGCAACAGGATTTGCAAATCGCACACTTCGTACAATTTTTTATAGAAATTAGCGATACTTATGAAATGAGAGTGCAATTCGTCACTGCTAATGTCTCTCTCTTTATTTTGAATGCCCATTTGTCACGATCGGTTACTTGTGAGCACCGCAAAAGGGATCTATAGTCACCTCCGTACAGGCCATGAAGGCCCTTGGAGAAGTGGAAAGTAAAGGCTTCCGCCATTGTTAACCTCGGCACGTGATGGGGTAGAGAAGTTAGCTCTACGCCTGGCCGCCTTTGCCCCTATGAATTAACCAGGTACTCATTTTTGGTGTAGGCTGAGTGAACCTCAGGGCCATGTGCACCTCCAGAAGTGGAAATCTCGTTTCTTAAATTTTACGACTCCCTGACGGGGATTCGAACCCACGTCCTTCCGGGCGAACCGAGCACGCCTTTACCGCCTCGGCCACAAAAGGGATCTATATCACTGAAATAATATATGTGATATTACAAAGCAGGTTGTAAAATAAATATTGTAAATTATAAAAGTATGAACTAATAAAATGGTATTCGCTGAAAAGAGAAATTTAAGTTTATGTTAACCTTTGTCAGTGGTATTTGATAGTGAAAATATAATTGTAGGCGGATAGTTGTAAACATCATTGACTAGAAATTTCAAAAAAATATTGCTTATTTCATAGTAAATATCATGAAAAAATATTCTCTAGGTCCCCGAAGTGTTAATAGGGCACAGCCGATCCCTTCTTGCCGTTCACCTCACCTCAAATTAGCTCCATACATTTCCCGGCCAAAGAGAGGGCGTCACCCTCTAAGTGGCCTGCCTTGCCCCTTCAGGATAAGGAATCAAAAGTTTTTCAAAAAAGAGAAAATAAATGTGTAAAAGCTCACATATAATTTAGTATTTATGCAGTATACAGGCTGTACGAGAAATGTTTTCCAATAATAGCAGACCAATTAAAATGATTATAGAAACCACCCCTTTGCGGTACAAATACCTCAACAAGAGCCTCCACGACTACATAATTCCGAAAAAAGTAGTGTGCCCGGTACATGTGAGAAGATTTGCAATCTGTGGCCATCAGATGGGGTTGCAACCACTCGCAAGTTGAACATTGCAGCGTCATTCGTGTCACTATGCGGGTGCATTCCTGGACAACGTTCAGCTAACATAGAGGCAATCAATCATCGACAACAGTGGACTGTATGGTTTCTCTGAAGGGAAGGAGCGGCTTCTTCACACATTCAGGCGAAATTATCAGCCGCATGTGAGGAAGCAGCACCAAATCGCAGTCATCAGACCATTACCACCCTAGGTGATCTATGATACACTGTGCGGCTTCATCCGCTGTATTCTAACAGAGGATGGTTGCGCAGTTGTACTTCCTCTTAAAACAATAATCACCACCGCTAACTCTAGTTGGCCAAGTGCAGTGAATGAGCGTCGCCTTTTGGCATACAATACTTCCAGTGACTTCTTGTACTCTTTAAATCCTTCTGGTTTTCTCGATCACACACTTCTTCTGAAAGTGAGAGTACTGTACTTGCGACATTACTGCGAAACTTGAACCCATCTAAATTCTGTGATTGCACCAGATTACGAGTGAAAGCTGTCCACAGAAATGTGATCCAGGCTGCGGTGCTTACTGGTTCTGGACACTGATACCTTTTACACCTTCAATTATCTGTTTGAATTCATAAGACTTCATTTCCCCCTAAAGGTTGTTTCGCCATGACTATCAACAAGTGTCAGGAAAGACTTAGCAGGGATTAACCTAATGGGGAGTTTCATGTGTCATGTTCTAGAGTGAGCTCACCTAAATCTCTGGTGATTCTAACATGTGCAGAGAGAATCACTAATGAAGTTTACAAAGAAGTAAACCTATGTTATGCGTTAAGGATCCGCCTTGTTAATATGATAAAATACCTAGTTTATTATTTAGTACATATTAATATAAAAGTTCTTCATCTTCTGGTTAAAATCACTCAAGTACATTAGACCTGTTAAAAAATTGTTCAGTCTAACATAAAACTGTCCACAATCTCCAGTTAAAAATTCAAACATGAATAAACATTAATGATGTGTAATGATCTTTATGATATAAATATCGTCTGAAAGTTCGTATGTGTTGTGTTGCTTATCAAATTTCAAATGCTGATGTTTTGTGACTACTATGTGAGCTTCTTATTCCAAACATCCTTCATTGTCTCTTATTGTTCTTCCGAGTAGTGTTGATTTCGTTTGTCCCTGCTTTTTTGACGTAATCATCATCAAGACGATCCAAATTGATTGATCCAATTGATTTAAGTCAGTACGGACCAATTTTGGTCAATAGGATCAAAATTATAGACCCAGAAGTAAATCTACTCAAATAGATTTTCTTCTGTTCGTAAGGTAAGTAATTGATTGTATACCATGATGTAATTACTTTCTTTCCATACTCAACAGAGTACGAAAACTGGAGCATTACCGTACTTTAATCACTTCTCTGACTGGTTGAACTTCGCTTCACAGTAATGTAAACACCGATAGTCAGAGAGATCATGAATCAAGGAAGGCAAGACTTAACTTGGTTGAACTGTTTCTCGGCTTGACTGCAACGCTGTGGTTCCGTACCCACCTACACAAAAAATGACGTCTCTGCATTCCTTGAATGTGCCGCGCTGATCACCAGGAGCTGGCGGCTTTCTACTACAAATCTATTCGTCTGCGACTTCTAGTTATTTTTGAACTTCGTATATTAATTGATAGTGTTGTGACTTTGTGCATACAGAACGTGGTGTCGTGTCTTTGTGCCTATCAAAGTGTGAAACTGACCTCCAATGTTCATAAACATTGTACATCTTTTTACGGCTGATGATGACCTGGACTAAGGTCGAAACCGGTCCCATTTAAATAGGAATGTGATTACTGCATTTCCTTCTTTTAAGTATTGAATAGGTTGAACCTCCTTTTCAATTATTTAATTTTTAACATCAATAATTTCAATACGGAACAATGAAGTTTTTATCTTTAAATCTGCATTCCCAGTCAAGTAATCTGTCGCCATTACAGTACTGATTATTGTGTTGGTTAATCTATTTCCAACTGATAAATATCGCGTATATCATTGTATATCATAAAGTTCGTATTACTTTCATTAATCTAGGACCAGAGGACCACGATTACGACTCTGGTAGCTTACTGGACTGTTCGCTGTTTCAAATAACAAAAATGTTTTATGTTTTGTTACAACATAACTCCATGTACACACCTCATATATCTTTCATAGTAAGACACAAACAACAAAATAGGAAAACGTCAATGCATGGATCAAACATGGACGATTGGCTTTGCGGCGAATCGAAATTATTTATAATTAAATTCACTTTAAAATAAGTAAATTCACCATAATATGAACTAAAATGTTGCACACAACAGCTAATAAAATGGACGTAAACATCTCACTCGTAACATAAAAGGTCACTTTCCGTGGAATTTACGTAAATAACTATTTCGTTTTCCCCTTTGTTTAATTTTTTCTAATTGCAATACGAAATAATTCCTGAACTCATATGAAAGAAACAACTAACCTTGATTTCTAGTCAGTTCGCCCCGACTAACGTCTGAAATAAACACTGCTTATTAGGTACGTTAAGAGATCACTGAGGATAGTCAGAACCCCAAAAATTTGGAACTCATTACCTTCACTGTTTGAATGAACCTCTACCTTAACGACAAGTGACTGTACCTCAATCAAAACGACGGTCACTTCTTCCCAGTCCTAACCCCTCTCCTGTCCCATAGCCTGCTCGCCTGAGTTGGTACGACGTAAAATAAGTAAAACTATATTCTAGAGTATGTTGTTAACTCGGGATGAAAATTACGGCTTAGAATGATGATTCTTAGCCTAATCTGCTGATTCCGCCTGTTATGCTTCGTGCACCCTGTATTTTCGTTTTCCCTTTTCGTTATTTTCTTTCATTTTTTAAATTTCTTCTGTCTCTTCACTAGAACTAATCAATTTCTGTAGCCTATATAATATTTACAAATTGACAAATTGAACTTAGCAGAAATGCGTGTATACAGAATGTCCCAAACAATGTACTCACTCATGTACTCCCATTTTATTGACAACAAATAAAATGTCTTTTAGCATACATGGAATGATTTCAGTTGAATAAAGTAAATTTACTGCACCATTCTTCTTCACAAATGTTCAAACTTACCACAATCATTATCCAGACGGAGTTGATGACCTGCAGGAGTGGAATCACAAACTGTCTGAAGCAATTTATTTGGAATTTGGAGATATTGTCTTTCAATTTCCTGTTGAAACGCACGGACCGTTACTGGTTTTCTGGCATAAACTTCATATTTGATTTAAACGCATAAGAGGAAGTCCATGGGATTCCAGTCGGGTGAATGCGGGGGTTATTCAAATCTTCCCTTACTTCCAATCCATGACTAGCTCAGTGACTTCACAGCTGGCTTTTCACCCGGAAGGCTGATTTCGAATCCCGGTCAATCCTGGGTCAAGGCTTTTATCACAAGGATCACGTAACGTCAGGAAGGGCATCCGATCTTAAACATTCGGCCAAAACCAAAATGTGTCTGGGTGGTTCCAGTGACTCCAGAAATAACTGGGATACGCCGAAGTAATTTATTTATTTATTTATTTATTTATTTATTTATTTATTTATTTATTTATTTATTTATTTATTTAATTATTTCATTTACCCTTTGCACACAACAGGGCGTATTATAGGACCCAATTACAGTGGATCTACTCTGCTTAATCGAGATATTTGTGTCGAATATAATACAGTAAGTTTGAATAGATCCCAAGTAGCGGGTTCAAATCCGGCAGAGGTAGTCGGATTTTGGAAGGGTGGAAAAAAATCCATTCGATACTCCATGTTGTACGAATTCGGCATGTAAAAGATCTCTGGTTACACTTTTGGTGTTTACTCGACAAAATTCAGCCATAGATGCTCAGGAGAGATTCGGTTCACTCAACCATCTAGTAGGCCTAGAGTAAAACGGAACATCGAATTTACAAGCATACAGTCATATCGCATCAAATTAAAATGTCTCCACGCAGTAGCTAAGGCCATACGATTGTTATTATCTCTATAAATAAAATCTTAACGACCGTGTGTCTGTACATTGACTATTTTGGCGAAATTTTTGTACAGCTATCCGTTTAAAGGGTAATAATGACCATCTGCATATTTTTTTAGCTTAAATGTCCTGAATTTCCTAATTTTTACCGCCCTCCCCCAAAATCAAGAATGCGGCACAAACTGCCAGACGATCTAGAAAATTGAAATTTGGCAAAATAATACGTTTTAACCTGTAACCGACGGAAAACTTCCATGATCTTCAAAAACTTTTTATCCCCGAGGATTATCGAAATATCGAGGCAATTCTAATGACGTTGCAGACCTTCGTTTCGAGGTATTTCGTGGCTAAACGGTAAGTCCTATTACAAATCGGATGGCACAATCTTGGTTCAAATTGAACTGAAAACTTTGGTCCTATGATTTTTTGTTGTATATATCTCCCTTACACGTTAGATTGGCTGTATTTCCCTATTGTACGTACTTTTGTGATTTTTACATTTATAAGAAAGGTAGAGTCATCAAATTTGGTACGCACATTGATACGACCAATTTCCATACAGGAAAAAATTTCATGATTCTAGCTTATACATAAGTACGCAAAAATAATGTACAGTGTTAAATACAGTATGTACCCAAATTTCACACTATTGACATTTTCCAATTCAATCTAACCAATAAATATTAGAGATACGAGAATATGTTTCAGGATCAAACATGTAGAACAATAAAAGTGGCGTCTGATGGCGCAAACCGTTTGTTGATATGATGTATCGTTTAGAAACACTAAATCCCGACATGAAGGTCTACACTTATAAACGTGCCCATGTTCATGTGCCACCTATATGAATAAAATCGTAACGGCCGCTTGTCTGTACATCGACTATTTTGGCAAAATTTCCTTACAGTTATCCGTTTCAGGTGTAATAATGACCATCTGCATATTTTTTTAGCTTTGGTGTCTGTGGATTTGTCGCTTTTTGTCTGTTTGTTACATTGTTTGAGTACTTATAACTTGAAAACTACTGGATATATTTCTACCAAACTTGATATTTAGAATCCACCTGTCCTAGGGTAGGTTTTAGGTCCAATATTATTTCTGAATACCTAAATTTACTGGGGTTTATTCGGAAACGAAACAATGATTTTGCACTCCCGCAAAATATGCACATCAAAAATTAATGGAAATCTACCATCCTTAATGGAAATCAATTTCTAAAACGTTTTTCTCGTGTGCGTCATTTCGATAGGAGGATTAATAAGGGAGATATCATGGACGGTCCAAGTCCAGCGGAAATAGCCCAAAAGGTGTTGTACGTGGAGCAGATTCCTTATCTATCTACACAAATAAAATCGTAACGACCGTGTCTATTGACTATTTTGACGAAATTTTCGCACAGCTATCCATTTAAAGGGTGATAATGACATCTGCATAATTTTTAGCTTTAGTATCCTGAAAGTCCTCATTTTTACCCATCTCCCCAAAATCAAAATTGCGGCAAAATCTGCCAGACGAGCTAGAAAATTGAAATTTAGCAAAATTATACGTTTTAGCCTGTAAGCGACGGAAAAATTCCGAGATCTTTCAATTTTTCACTTTTTATCCTTGAAAAATATCGAAATATCGATGCAAATTTAATGACGGTGCAGACCTTCGTTTCGAGATACTTCGTGCCTAAACGGTAAGTCCTATCTCAAAACGGATGGTAGAATCTCCGTTCAAATTGGAGTTATCTACAACTTTGGTCCTATGACTTTTTGTGGTATCTCTATCCCTTATATGTTAGATTTGTATCTATTTCTCAATTGTAAGTAAATTTTGCACGTTTTTTCGCATAATCCAACTTTGAATCACTTATAGGAAAGATATAATCATCAAATTCTACACGATCATTGGCCCACACAGTAGCCACATGTGAGCCAAATGATATGTTTGCATCTGTTACATAATTATCCCCGCACAGTGAGACAATCTTACCCAATTTTCACCCTATTCACCATTTCTAAATCTGACCCATGAATAGATGAGATACGATAAAATATCAGCCATTTAGACCGCTGAATACGGCGTCTTATGGTACAATCCATTTGTCCATATGACGTACCGTTCAGCATCAGTTAATCTGTAAATGAAGGTCTGCAATATTTTAAACATACATATACTTTTGTATACCGATATATATATATATATATATATATATATATATATATATATATATATATATATATATATATTGATGTTGATTTGTAGCTATCAAGAAAGGGTGTGTTTTCTAATGTAATCAGTACTCTTCACATCGACTTTGACTGGCGGTAGGCATGGAGTCCTTTTCCAACTCCTCTGTAAGTGGCATTAGTAAGGAGAGCTCACCATTGTAAAGAATAATTCCCTAATACGTAGACTTTCACAACCACTAAATGACATTATGATAATTATTTGGGGATATTAGGTCGTGTAAATATTAATTATCAACTGACGCATTTCGATCCTGCGACCAGGATCGTCTTCAGAGCAGTAACAAAGCATAATGGCAACTGTCACTCCATACTAACCAGACTCAAGATAGAGAGACCATCTTAGAAATATAGTTCATTCCAGGGTCTCCAGAATCACGGAAAAGGATGTTGACGAGTTAACTATGGAGGATAGCCATGATCTCCTCAGTATATAGCCGTCACCCTTGTTAAAATTATTCGGGTGTTTAGTAATTTGTGGTATGTTCTGCCACAGCAGACTTCTCTGGCTGGCAAAGACGTAAGTGCCTGCGATGTTCTTTAACCCTTGTTGCTACCTTGGTACGTGTTTGGCCAGCATAAACCGATCTACAGGAGCAAGGAATCATATATATTCCAGCGCAGTTTAAACCAATAGATTCTTTCACAGATCGCAAACATATGCCTATAATGATATTAGGCTTAAAATGGTGTTGATATTGTGCTTTCTGAGAATATTGCCAATCCTATCCGCGACAGATTGTACGTATGGCAAGAAGGCCAGACTCAGACAGCAAAGTGTTTACCAGTGGATTGCACAGTTCAAAAAGGGTCGCACGAGCGTGAAGGATGACGAAAGATCTGGGCGTCCATGTGCAGCCGTAACTGACGCCAATATTGAAGAAGTGCGTGATATGTTTCTGAATAACAGACGAGTGACTGTTGATGACGAGGCAAACCATATGAACATGTCATGGTTCTGCATATCTGTTTGAGATGCGTTCCAAAATAACTCAATGAAGAGCAGAAGGGCAGTCGTGTGGGAATATGTCAGCGCCTACTGGACAGTCATGCTAACGAACGTGAAAAGTTTATGAAACAGGTCATCACTGGAGACCACTTCGTCGAACCAAAGAGCAAACGTCAAAGCATGAAATGGAGGTACGGCCATTTTACGTCACAACAGCGCGAGCTGTACTGATCTGGTAACGCTGAAACCTACCACAGACGTAGACAATGGTGCCATTTGGCGGCTGACGAGCACACAACGCCATACAGCCAATCTAAAGACAATTCGAGTAAAATTGCAGATACTTATTGAATTACCCTCGTAGTTTCAGCTTTACCAGGGCCCCTTCGGGGCAGATGTTACTTAATCCTCCTCCGTGCAAGTGTCACAAACTGTCAATCCTCCACCGTAACATCGTTACAGAACATCTATCAAAATTCCGATCGAGCTAAACGGAGTGCGATTAGCAATTCTTATATTGCATGTTTGATGTCGTTTAATTTCGGATATACTTTCTCATTCCAGTCGTACGTAATAAACTGCTTCCATCAAAGCTATTAAGACTACAAGATATATGACGGTCATAAATATGTCCTGAATTAACTTGTTACCTTCACTACGTGCATGAACCTCTACATCAACTACAAGTGACAGATAAGCTCTTAATAAAGCAGAACGCGGAACTGCCGGGAGGTAATTACCATACCGCAATCACGGATCTTGTGGAGTCAATGACTGAAAAAGAGGGAAATATCTGTTTGTCTCGCACAGCCCTAAAAATGTAGTTACTACTGATGTATCAGAACTATTCTTTTTAACAGCTGAAAACAACCCGCTTCGCTGGGTTTTTTGTACATACGTGTGGTTTTCACTATATAATATAGAAGACGTGCATTAAAAGACCACTTTTTTCTGATTCTTCTTTTTTCCGGGGTACAAAAATAGGCTATTTTACATTCTAAGTCATTTCATAAAAATACATTCTTATACACTACATTAGTTGTTCTGTTATCTGGCGCATGCACAAACATATTTTCTGGTTGTTCGACCCGGCAGAAAGAAACGAAGAGCTGACCATGTACGAAATAGGAATCCTTAAAATTAAATTGTGGAACATTTGACCCTGGGCTTTATTGACAGTCATACAACAAGCTAACCTCACTGAAAATTGGAACCGTGTGAAACAATGACAAATCATTTGAAATCAATGGAATTGTTGGTATGAAAACAGATTTTCCTTTTCCTTTGCCGATTAGGATTACTTCCTCAATGGTATTGTTTAGTAGCTGTTTAATAATAATGTTATTTGCTTCACGTCCCACTAACTACTCTTTTACGGTTTTCGGAGACGCCGAGGTGCAGGAATTTAGTCCCGCAGGAGTTCTTTTACGTGCCAGTAAATCTACCGACACGAGGCTGACGTATTTGAGCACCTTCAAATACCACTGCACTGAGCCAGGATGGAACCTGCCATGTTGAGTTCAGAAGTCCAGCGCCTCAACCGTCTGAGCCACTCAGCCCGGCTAAGGAGCTGTTTCAGCAAGTATCTGCTTTATATTCAATAATTACAGAAAATACTCACAGATGTACACAAGCAGCAAACTGTTACGGTTCTGAGATCAACATACCCGTACGAGATGAATCAAAGACGGTATATAAAATCAAGGAGTACACATCACAGCCATCTAGAGTACATACTCCGATAGTTCCAGGAAATTCTCACTCATTTTAATATATGTACATCCAATGACGAAGTCAGCCACTTTCAAACCGCACATTTCCCACACCACCACAGCTACAGACACACAACCACTACAGTGTACGATGGGAGAATCGAGGCTAATACCACACAAAAACATCAATGGTCTCAGTGGGTAGTTGTGGCTGCAAGGCGAAATATACGAACACACACGTCTATTTTGTAGTCGGTCATTTTTAATCCACATACCTGCCACACCACCACAGTTACATACGCAAAATCACTATAGTGCACGATGGGAAACTTGAGGCTACTACCACACACAAACACCAGTGGTCTGCGGTGGGTAGTTTTGGCTGCAAGGTGAAATATACAGACACACACGTCTATAGATAGATAGAAAGATAGATAGATAGATAGATATATTTACAAAAGATAGATAGATATATTTACAAAATAATATTCGTCTATGGGAAAAACCAAATTTCGTAAGTACAGTTCTTCAATTCTCGAGTCCAATAGTGATATCTCTCAATCACAGTCTTCGTTTTAAGTACACTCAAACTACGTTTCATTTCATCGGATATTTTATAAAATCCCCTCCGAAACTTGCTGAGTCTTTTGCGAAGTTGGACATAGGGATAATTGTGAATACTGTACGTTGTAATCTGAGATAATTAGCTCATCAATCTCCACTAGAATTGGCGTTGTCAGTAGAATAAAAAAATATATAAATCATACAACATATAATAATCCGAGCAAGTGGTTGCGCGGACGTAGCTATCAGCTTATATTCGGCAGACCTGAAGAAGGTTTTCCGTGGCTTCCCACTTTCACACCGGAAAAATGCTGCGGCTGTATCTTAATTAAGGCCACGGCCGGTTCCTTCATGTTCCTACTTATTTCCTGTTCCATCGACGTCGTAAAACCTACCTGTGTCGGTGCGACGTAAAGCAAACTGTAAACAAAAAACACTTAATAAACATTTAATTTATGCAGCAATTTATAAATTATTAAAAACACCAGCTGGCAGAATACAGTGAGTAGGACAGGATATGGATAGCGTAGTATTTCGTTCGTTACTGAGATGATTATATCCAAATAAGCACTTTAACATCAGGATAAAGTACGAGGTATCTACATCCCCGAAGGGCCATGACCTACCAAGTAATCGCTGCTCATCCCGAAAGTACGAGGTGTCGTGTGGTCGGCACGACGAATCCTCTCGGCCGTTATTCTTGGCTTTCTAGACCGGGGCCACTATCTCGCCGTCAGATTGCTCCTCAATTGTAATCACGTAATCTGAGTGGACCTCGAACTAACCCTCAGATCCAGGTAAAAATCCCTGTTCTAATCGGGAATCGAACCCGAAGTCTCTGGATAAGAGATAGATACGCTACCCCTACACCGCGGGGCCGGCCATCCTTTACCGCAACTTAATATTAATAATAATAATAATAATAATAATAATAATAATAATAATAATAATAATAATAATAATAATAATAATTCGACAGTGCTCGTTCAATAGTAATTTTTACGTCCTATCACGTCCCAGTAAATCTTACGTAGCACTACCAGTAGGGCTACGTTGAAGATACATATCCAGAATTCCGCGAAATTTTGACAAAATGATGCCTCCTTCCACCGAGATACATTCCTAAATACGGGCCTGCTTTTAAGTATCAACTACCTGGTCAGGGATCGCATCCAAGAACCAGAGATCATGTGAGGAAGAATTTGCAAGTTCTATTCACCACCAGCGGCCTTGCTCGCTGTATTTAATCTGCTACTTTCCTACTCAGCGGAATCATTAACAGCTGGCACTCAAGTTCTTTGTGGCCGTTAAGATCCGTTAATGGGCTAAGCTCGCAATTCCGCAAGCTTTTGTAATTCATTTGATAACATACATTAAATGTAGCGATGGTGGAGGAGTTATTAAAATAGATATATCTGCCACTTCAGAATGCTATAAGTATATGCTTTAACGTGTGCGGAAGTGGGAATTTTTCATTCCTTGTAAAACGCCCTGCCATACGTATTTGCAATTAATGCTAATGTGTCTGCAGGCTTCGCGTGTGGAGTGCCAGATTAAAAGAAGGAAGGGCCTTTTTAGATTTCAATTTCCCAAATGGGACGGGATGAGGGTTAATTGCTTCCTGCATTTGCAATTAACACTGATTTGTGCCTGACTCAAACAGTCGCGGAGTGTGAAGTGAGTGTCTTTGTCTCACGTGCAAGTCTCTAAGAGAATGTGGCAGCAAGTACGCCCTTCTCACGAACAGTACTCCGTTGAAATGGTGGACGGGCTCCTGGCTCAACTGCTGATGACGATCCGGAGGTTTTGTACAGTTATAACTACGGGGAGAGCAGGGAGTATGTTATAGTCATTCGGTATAAACAAAAGCTTCTCAGTCAAGTGCCCCTATGGGTGTGGACGATAGAATAACACCCACGACATCCCCTGTCTGTCGTAGGAGGTGACTAAACGGGGCCCCAAGGTCTCTTAACTTGGGAGCCTGGGTTGACGATCACGGGACCCGTAGCTGAGTTTGGGAATTGCTTTCACTTACCTGTGCCAAGCTCCTTTCTTTCATCTATCATATCTGACCTCCCTTGGTTAATTCTTGCTGTTCCCGACCCCGACGGTATTAGAGCATTCGAGGCCTAGGGAGTCTTATTCTCACGCCCTTCGTGGCCCTCGTCCTTTTTTGGCCCATACCTTCATTTTTCGAAGTATCTTATCCCGTCCATTTTTCTCCCTGACTAGTGTTATATAGAGGATTGTTGCCTAGTTGTACATCCTCTGAAAACATTAATCACCACCACCACCACCTCTAGCTGGAATTAGCGTTATCAATCTCCCGACACCACTGTAACCATGATAACGAGTGTTCGTCTATGTACACTAGGTCAGTAGCGCCATCTTCTCACTGGGGGCTTTCTTCCTGTCAGTAAGAGCTGGAGAAAATGTATCAACTGAACCCCGTTCTATTCCTTAGTGCAGAATAAAAATCCTTGAACTTGCCGGGAAACGAACCCAGGGCCTTGAAATTAGAAACAGGCAAGCTACCTCTACACTACAAGACTGACTAATAATAATAATAATAATAATAATAATAATAATAATAATAATAATAATAATAATAATAATCAGGTATTAATAAAAGAAATTGCAGCGACTGCCTTGAAGTATTCCGTCCAAATCATGAAGAACCGTGTCTCCCAAACCTTTTAAAGTAACAACATAGAGTATGGCAAATGTGCTAACCAACTTACAATTACTGGTACTTTTAATATCCATATTGTCCTATTGTAAATTTTTCCTCAGGGGAAATCTCCAGTCGGGGAAAGTCCAAATAAATAAATAAAAATAAATAAATAAATAAATAAATAAATAAATAAATAAATAAATAAATAAATAAATAAATTATATATATATATATAATTATACAGTGTGATTCAGCAGCCCCTTCCAATATCGTTTGCTGCAGCCCAACTAACGTGCACATGGTTATAGGGGTGCATTTCCCCTGCGGGCGTACTGTATGGTATTAATGTTCAGCGAGCACATTTTTGCACACGACTTTGAACCCTAGCGAAATGTTATATTACCCGTTTGCAGAACATACGCCTTGAAATCATGTAGCAACCTCATTTTACCATGTAACTACTGTATATTTATGTATCATGCCTCGTGATTGGGTGTAACGAAGAGGGAAATCAATGCATAAAACTAAGCAACGCTGAAGTAATGAATGTCTTAACACAGAACGGATAGCGTATGTGCCCTGCTCTCGTCGTACTACCAGCATGTTTCCTGCAGTGTAGCGTAGCGGGTGGGTATGCGTTTGCCTAGCAATCGACGGAATGTGCCAGCGGCGGTTCGAATCCTGCAACGTTCAAATATTTTTGCATAGGTATGATATTTGAATACGTAAACACAAGCCCATGTTTGCCACATTCAAACAGTAATGACGCTGTTATGCAACTTGTGCCCTACGCATACTCCGCTGGTTAAGGCCTGAATGTACTGTGATCCCTGCTGTCATTCGGCATGTTTTCCACAGAGAAATATGTTGACATGCTACTCATGTGTGGGGAAGCAAGACAAAACCCGTGCGAGGCATTACGTTTATACCAAGAACGGTATCCCGACAAGCGACACCCGGCTGCTACGACATTCCGCCGTGTTGAAAGACGCCTAAGGACAACAGGCGTGATTTTCCAACCAGCCACCAGTCCGCGATTATCCCGTTACATCGGGCGAAACAAAAGAGGCCGTTCTGGAGGCAGCTCGTAATAATCCACACATCACTACAAGGCCGATTGCGCGATAGGTGAACACCAGCCAGCCGTCCGCCTGGCGAATACTGCATGAACATGTAAATTTCACCATACCATCTAGAGCTACACCAAGACCTCCATGGGCAGGATTTCAGAGCTCGAATGGAGTTCTGTTGGTGGCTATTAGGCAAGCTGGACAATGATAAAGCATTCGTATCGCATACCTTGTTCTCGGACGAATCGCGCTTCCACTATAATGTGAACGTCAATTATCACAACATGCACTACTGGAGTCCGGACAATCCTCGCTGGGTGCGACAGGCGACCCATCAAATACGATGGGGAATGAATGTTTGGTGTGGAATCTTGGGGATTCGCCTGATTAGACCTTATTTCTTTGAGAGCCATTGGACGGGCCCATGCTACCTGCACTTTCTTCGTCAGGAAGTCCCACTGCTGCTGGAGGATGCGTTCTTGCACGATCGTTTGACGATGTGGTTGCAACAGGATGGAGCTCCACCACATTCGACTTTGCCCGTTCGTAACCATCTGAACGAGGAACTGCCAGGGAAATGTATAGGACGAGAGGGCCCTGTTTCTTGGTCCGCCAGATCACCGGATTTAATGCCGTGAGACTTCTTCTTGTGGGGACATTTGAAGAACATCGTTTGCACTCAAGTGCCGGAAAACCCCGACCAGCTCCGGCAACTCATCACGGACGCCTGCCGAGCACTTACACCTGGAATGATTCAGCGCGCAAGACAATCGGGCCTGAATGTGCCACATCGAGCATTTGCTGCAGTAAAACATTGTGTTCCTATTATTTCCGGTCTGTATGTGTCCGACATGCTAACAAATCGCGCCTTCTTACGGTTACAAACACATTCATTGACACACAATTTGCATGAAAGCGGGTTTTGAACTTACTTTGCGTGTGGTACGTATTAAACAAATATTTCAAAATTTTGTAATCTTCGCTCCGGGCTCGAACCTCCCACCTGACATGCAAGCCCGCTCCACCACGCCTTTACCAGCAACACTACGGTTCTGTACGGCACACTGAGAAACTTATAGCAAGTATAAGGTTTACTGCGGTCACAATATCAATTTAGTGTTTCGCCGGCGTGTCAAGTCCATATGACCTAGAAGGCAGACGCATGTCTTCCAGTGTTTAATACGAGCATAACATTACGGCGTCCTATCATAGTGAGGCGGTAAATACCAAGATATCCGGTTGTGTTGTCTGAGCATACCGGCAGGGCAGAGGTTTTCAGGACAGAATGAATATTGTGGGTTTCATAAAACTACATTGGAAAGGGTGGCTGAATCATGCTGTATATAAATGAATGTTTGGTTGTATGTATGTCCCGAATGGACTCAAAAACTACTGGAGCGATCTGGCTGAAAATTTCACAATTTGTTCTTATTACTCCTGGGAAGGTTCAGGAAGTGGTTTGAACGAAATCTGATGGGTAATTCGGCATAGGGGGTGAGAAGGGTGAAAAAGAAAAAATAGAGGAAGGTAAGTAAACCGGATGACAAGTCTGATCAATAGGTTGCTTAACCAACACTACGTGAAGATTATGAAGTGTTTCTTAAAACTTTCTTTTCTTCTTCTTCTTCTTCTTCCTCCGTAAACAATCATACCTCGGTTAACACCTTTGGAAAAAATCTATTAATCTCTTCTGTTTGTTACTGTTTACCTTTCCTCTATTGACGTTGAAACTTATCACCAATCCCAGATTCGTAGCTGAAGCTTGTTATTCGCGTCTTCGGGGGTTGCTATCGTACGTGACCGGTAATGAGTTCACGCCCGAGAAACAGAGAGGCTTCGCGGATTTTATAAACATTAGAAGTTTTAGTTTTACGGTTCCCGTCATAGTAGTTCCCAGCGTCACTGCAAACCTTTCTTTACTTGTTAACTGTTTCTCACAAACCACAAATGCCGTATTGCACAGTTAATGTAGCATAAACTTCGAGTTATTTATTTATTTATTTTATTTATTTATTTATTTATTTATTTATTTATTTATTTATTTATTTATCAATACATCCATAACAGGGTATATCCCCAATTACAATGGATGGTACAAAATACATTCAGTATATAAATGGTACCTATATGTACAAAATAATATATAACAATTTAAAAACCAAGATTGCCTTGACTAAATTAAGAATAATTTAAACACATTTTCAATAAAACATACAAACATATAAAGTATTAGAGTTAAGGAAGATAAAACAAATAAGCAGAGAAAAAAGAAAAATATTCATAAGAACAGCAAATACACAAACACATATACATTTGAAAAATAATAGTGGCATTACATACATCATATTTCAGTGCTGATTTTTTTCCAATAAATTGTTTTGACATTTTTAAAAATAAAGGAAGTGATAGAGCAAAATCTATTTGTCTGCTGTCTGAAGATATGTTGTTATATACTTCACACATTTTTACAACAGGTGAATTTTTATGATGTGAGGTGCTTGAGAAGAGGCAGTAAAATGTTTGTCTCAAACGAAGAGTTACCCCCTTGGTATTGAAGTTGATTCTTTTAAGAAACTCTTGGTTATCTAATATTCCATTAACTGTCTTGTAAAGAAATATCTGTTGAGCTAATATTCTACGTGTACTGAGCTGCATTAAACCAAATTCATTTAATAGAGTTACATAAGAAACTCTTTGATGATATGATGATCGGTTATATTTTTTAAAATATAAATATCGCAAAAATTTGCTTTGTATTTTTTCAATTTCGTTAATTGTACACATGTACCGAGGAGCCCATACTACACATGCATATTCGAGTTTACTTCTAACAAGATGACTGAATAAGATTTTAAAAGTATATTCATCGCTAAGTTCCCGAGTATTTCTAATAATAAACCCTAACTGTCTAAATCCATCATTTGTAATTTTGTGAATGTGACCTGTTGAATGAAAGTTTTGAATCAAGCATAACACCTAGATCATTTACTAAATTACACCTCTGCAAGATCTCACCATTTGTACTGTAGTTATTCACAGTCACATTCTTACTACGAGAAAATGTGATCACAAAACACTTTTTAATATTGAAAAAAAAAAGCCTGTTTGCAACACACCATTTGTAACAGTTGTTCAGATCGGCTTGCAATTCCATAGCATCATCATACCCGGTAATTTGTTTATAAATCTTTAAGTCGTCAGCAAAGAGTAAGCATTTTGAATATTTTATTACATTCGGTAAGTCATTTATAAATAATAAAAAGAACAATGGACCAAGGTTTGAGCCCTGAGGGACTCCAGAATTAACTTTGAACTTGAATGAAGTATTTTGTGCGTAAGATAAAAACTGGTTTCTGTCTAATAGATATGAAGAAATTAATTTCAGAAACTCAGAAGATAAACCAAATAATGATAATTTTCTCAAAAGAATACCATGATCAATTTTATCAAAAGCTTTTGCAAAATCAGTATAAACTGCATCGATAGGAAGCCCTTCATTCATTGAATCAGAAATATCCTGAATAAAGTTCATAAGATTAGTCGTAGTAGAACGCTTGGGATAAAACCCATGCTGAAATTCTGATACGTATGGTTTGATATGATTAAATATTCTAACATAGAGTATTTGTTCAAAGAGCTTCGCTGGAGCACATATTATTGAGATAGCTCTGTAGTTCTCAATATTCGAACTATCACCAGATTTAAGGATCGGAGTTATTTTACTTATTTTCCAAATTTCAGGAAATATTTGCGTCTTTAAAATTAAATTACATATGGTACATAGTGGAACCATTAGCACCTCTGCACATCCTTTAATAATGTAAGGAGGTATGTGATCAATTTCCGCCGATTTAGAAGCCTTAAGTTTTGTTACTGCATCTTTGTACTCGTCTTCGCGTATAGGACCCATCTGAAAACTATGAGCAGTAATCCTTGACACTGACTCGGAGGCTATATATAAAGAAGGCTGGGGTGCATAAACAGTTTGAAAATAACATGCAAACGCATTGGCTATTCCTTGCGCAGTTACAAAATGGTTTCCACCATATGTCATACACTGAACAAACTATTATTTCGTTTACTTTTTAACTTTCGGATCATTTTTTATATTATCCTTTGACTGTAATATATACAATTTATATGCCCTTGCAATAAGTGTCTTAGACTGTTTTCTTAATTGTTTGTACATGTGAGCACTGTATTCAGAATGCTTCATGTGCTTCCTGTGAATCTTCTTTAATTTCAACATTTTAATTATATCTGATGTAAACCAACAAGGGTACATTCTTTTCTTATTCACTGTTTTTTAGGAACATATTTTGTGAAAAGTTTATTAAGGACTTCATAAAAATAGCTTACTGCATTGTTGGGGTCTTTACTCAATAGTAACTGATTCCAGTCATATTTTTGTAACGATGCATACAACTCATAAAAATCGGCCTTTTTGAAATTGTAGATGCTGACAGGTAATATCTTGACTCGCTCAATGTTAGCAACCAGTTCAAAATATAAAGCAGGATGATTAGAATCTTCAGGCACAAGGGGGTAATCTCTTCTGAATATATTAATATTTCCTACATAGTTGGACAGAACTAAATCAAGTGTTTTACCATTGGCATTTTTTACGTTATTTAACGAATTCAGATTGTATAAAGCAATAAAATTAGCCAGGGCAAGGTATTTTGGTCCACAGTTAAGTAAATTACAGTTACTATCATTGATCAAAGGTAAGTTAAAATCACCCGTTATAATAACATTATAATGTTGCATGAATTCGATGTTTTCAAGTACAGCAAAAAAAATATTATAAGTTTCTAAATCAGTTATACATTATTGTTTTGCTTCATGTAAGAAAGTATTTGCTTCGAGAAATCGGTAAATTCATGTAACCGAATTTCGAGTAATAGAGAAATAAATGCACGTAAACAATAGGACAAATGGCCGGGAAATTTAAGTTACTTCGAGATATTGAAAATTCGAGTAATAGAGGTTCGAGATATCGTGGTTCGACTGTATTTACGAGGTCGAGAACGTCTTCATTTTCTCACAACTCATGAGCCTCACCATTCCGTTGTGGATACACTCATTATTTTGGTTTATGAGAACTTTTTATATCTGCTTTGGGTGGAGTCAAAGGATGCCTTTCTATACCCCCCCCCCCCCCCGCATGTTGTAAGGGGCTACTAAGAGGGAACAACCAGAGAATTTGTATTCACTCCCTCGCCTTCTAAGCCCAAAAACATATTCAAGATTCTATGCATATCCATGTACGGAGAAAGTGTACGAGTGGGATGTTCTTTTCCATCTGTCCTCCCTTGTTCAACTGTTGTTCTCTTCTGACCTTAATGGTATAAGGGTTGTCTTACAGTTTCACGCCATAAGCGTGCATGAGCCAATGCACTACACAGTGCACGGAACCTCTGCGCCTCAGTTTGCACGCGTGAGTTTTTGGGAGTTTGAGAGGCCATGCCCTAAGGCCACGGACGCTATCTTCGCACTCCTAGCCCTTTGCCGTCCTTGCACTGCGTTGAGCGGAGGCACTGTCTTGTATGGGACAGTGTTACAGGTGTTAAAAATCACTTCTTTAACTTGGTTTGAGCACACAATTTATCTTCTCTAGCTCTTCTTTTCCTTTTTCTTCGCAATTTTACCAGTAATATCTGGAACAAGGGATCAGCTAGCAGCAATTCTGAGAGCGTTCTTTAAATTACAATCAGAAATAGTCGCACTCAATCTAGTTTTAGTACAAGTCAAAACAGAAAAAAGCTTTCACATATGCATGTGGAACCAAACACACAGATAATCTTAGCGGCTTCTCGATGCAACGTAGGAAAATCTTCCTTCGACAAATTCTCGTAGAATTCGAGAAAGCCTTTGTATTGAAAAAGAGATCTTTTAGATGATCACCTAATTATTATCCCACATATTAAGCGTTTTGATTTATCGTCACGGCTGAGAAAAAATACGGAAGTTCCCAGTTCGATTGAAATGGATTTTCGAAAGTCCTTGCTTTCTTTGAAACAGGTTGCTCCATTATTATATTGTTGTCTTGCGCTTATTTCACTGATAAAAAAGTCGCTTCGTCGGTCTTAGCACACTACATCATCCGAGTCAAGCCGAGTTGAGCCGAGTCGGACTGATGTACAATGTACGGATCCTCTGAGTCTCGATTTGCACACGTAAGTTTTTGGGCGGTTGAGAGGCCATACCCTAAGGCCATGGACGCTACCTTTCCAATCCTAGCCCTTTCCCGTCCTTGCATCGCCATAAGACCTGTCACTGCCTCACGTCTTAACTTTGAGGTTGCAGTCACCGTCCGAACTAAGAAGCGAGTATCCTGAAGAATATACTCTATTGGATAGGTATTTACGTATTTAGAAATATATAAACTAGCCATAATACCTGCTGTATTTGAGTGAACAGGTGGCCTTTACACCGAAAAGTGGGGTACTCTTATAGGTTCTCAAAATGTTTAAAAAATTATAACTCATGAACTTCATTCGATATTTCAACAGTTATTTTTCGTGCGTTGCCTTTGCGATGTGGTGTTGGCGGAGAATGCTCCGTATTCCATGGACAGAAAGAAGAACATATGTCTCCACTATTTAAAAACTGAGCATCACAAAACGTGCATCTTCCCGCGTTAGTGAAAGTTCCTGGGACACATTTTGAGGAGAGAAAGAGATAATTTAGAACAGACCATTCTGCAAGGCGAAATTGAAGGTACCAGACCAAGAGGCAGAACAACAAGTAGATGGTTAGACCAAGCAAAGAAGAGCTGATGACCACTCAGGATGGAAAAATCTCGTCATGGATGCAGTTACTAACGAAGTGAAGAAATGAGGCCGCGACGCTCAGCAACTAGTAAACCGACTGCTGATGATGTTATCAACATGAATACGCCAAAAATACTTGCAGACCGATTCGTACCACAATTGTTGAACCGGGAGTTCATTCACTGATTTTCGCTGGTGGTTTTAAACTTTTGTTACATACTGTAATTGTTTACGATGTAAGACTGCTGTGTAGAACTTGTCATGGGAACTCAGAAGTCAACTGAGCTTGTTGTGTTCTGTGTAATGGTCTAACGTTATACAGTACAGTGCTTTCTGATATTTTGAATCGTTAATCTTATTGGGTGGAAAAAAATATGTCGCATGTTCTTAGAATTGTAGCAGACAAATTCTAGATCAACGCAATAAAAGTTGAAAATAGACATACTTAGCTACCTTGGTAACATTTGTATGAATGAATGAATGAATGAATGAATGAATTTATTGAATTGAACATAACAGCCTTTCGCCAAGTTACAATGTTCCAAATGCAATTCAAAATAAACACGTACAGACTATTTATAGCTAAGCACTAACTACTTACAGTACTACTTAACTACTTCTAAATCTACTATGCACATGGGCGGATCGCCAGCTCCACATGCAACACACCACTTCTACTTATAACTAAACTAACTACTTTACTACATTAAATATATACTAATTCTATCCTAAATCTGTCTGGCCGCGACATCACCCCTGGTGAGGAACTCCTACCATCCTTCCCTGGGATGTCACGACCAGACATGTCTCACGAGGCTCGGAAACCGATACCTCATAGACCCCTTAAGGTGTCAATGTTATTTCCTCACCACTCCTTCATGTAACAGCCCAAATGTGTGCGGATTGTCCAGCTCTACATGTAGGCTGACACGCCTGTATTCTTCTGCCGAGACGGATTCCGTAACTCGGTTCGTCTTTCGCCGTAACATTTGTAGACTTTTTTTATAACTGGCCAGCACGTTAGTGTTTACAAGCCGAGACCGTAAATAACAACTTTACTTACATAAGGGAGAGCTCTGTTAAGCAATGTTCACGATTCGAAATACCATAAAATAAATTTTTAAAAATAATTCACGGTTTCCTATGACATATATGATAAAACACAGTATGAATATTTAAAAAAATATTTTGAAACATATATTGCAAGCCTAAGCCCATAGTAATATGTTAGATTAGGATTAAATAATTTGTTTACCGGGCGAGTTGGCCGTGCGGTTAGGAACGCACAGCTGTGAGCTCGCATCCGGGAGATAGTAGGTTCGAACCCCACTATCGGCAGCCCTGAAGATGGTTTTCCGTGGTTTCCCATTTTCACACCAGGCAAATGCTGGGGCTGTACCTTAATTAAGGCCACGACCGCTTCCTTCCCATTCCTAGGCCTTTCCTGTCCCATCGTCGCCATAAGACCTATCTGTGTCGGTGCGACGTAAAGCAAATAGAAAAAAAAATTAATCTCATCTCATTAGGTTAGATAATACTAAGTTGTTGGTGGGTCATTAATCCAGAGACTGGTTTGGTGTAGCCCACCATGCCACCCTATCCTGTGCTAACCGTTTCATTTCTATGTAACTACTGCATCCATTCTAATCTCTTTATCATATTCATACCTTGGTCTACCCCTGTTGTTCTTCCCGCCTACACTTCCCTCCAGAAGAAACGTAACAAGTCCTGGGTGTCTCAATTTGTGTGTTTTTTTTCTTTTTTTTTTTTTTTTTTTTTTTTGCTATGGGCTTTACGTCGCACCGACACAGATAGGTCTTATGGCGACGATGGGATAGGAAAGGCCTAGGAGTTGGAAGGAAGCGGCCATGGCCTTAATTAAGGTACAGCCCCAGCATTTGCCTAGTGTGAAAATGGGAAACCACGGAAAACCATTTTCAGGGCTGCCGATAGTGGGATTCGAACCTACTATCTCCCGGATGCAAGCTCACAGCCGCGCGCCTCTACGCTCACGGCCAACTCGCCCGGTAAGATGTGTGTTAACAGTCGTATCCAGGAGGTTATTGGGTCTGACTGAGAAAAAACAATGGTAAAAATGTTTCAGTGCTTTATTGTTCTGATCAATGTTACAATAAATGTTCAACACGTACACCATTAACCTCAGCTCAGAGCCGGCATTGACGAGGCAGGGCGTCCGGTGTTCCATGGAAAATGCATAGTGTATTCTGTATGTGTGTGGCGCTGCAAGAATTCCTGCAACTCATTCCTCCCCCGGAGTCCACGGGGGTACAAGAACACTTGGTTGTAAAGACGTTTGAAGAAAATACTTGTTGTGTATCTCCTTCTCCACTCGCGTTCTTACTCATGCTCAGTGCTCGATCAATATCAGTCTCCGATGCATGGTTGTTTAAGGAGTGTTGTCTCCTTCGTCACATTCATCAGTTTGGGCACTGAATTTTTGAAGACCCTACAGAAATAAAATCCATTATGGACAGCTGTCTTTATACGAGGTATATAAATCACGAAGATTCAGCCTACTGATGAATCTACAAAGACAATAGAAATTACAATTCATTTTAATAATTGTCATTGGAATTTAAAGAATGTTAATAGTAATATTAATTTCTCTTGGAAGACAGTGGGTTCGACCTATCACTGTCGGTGCGACATAAAGTAACTTGTCAAAAATAAATTAAAAATAAATAATAATTTCGGGCAGCTACTTATGAATTTCATTTATCGACCATTCTCATAACTAGGTCACTTCAAAAATGAAAGCATTTAAATAAGAAACAAGTGGTGCCGACTTTGGGGGAGAGAAGGCAAGGCGTTTTCTGCCCCCAAAAATTATCTTAGGGGGGCAGAGTGTTATTTTTCCCGCCCCCCCCCCCCACAAGAAAACGTGGAGTTCGGAGCCTTCGTGGGCTGCTAAGGCGTTGAATATGGAGAAGGTTGCATCGTAGATGGTTTTATATCAAGAAATGAGATTAGAAAGCGGGCATTCCTTCAGAGAACTACATTTCCCAATGAAGACTGCTCAGGCGGTACATCTTTTCACATTTCGTATCATTAAATGCGTAATATCCAGTAATAGGACATTTATTAAGAAAATGTATTTATGAAGCAAGTTCTAATTTCTTTACTTGTGATTATTTTTCATAGCTTCGTACATAAAACTTCCCGACAAAATATTTATTTATGAATGAATTTCTATTTTTCTGTTTACTTGTGAATATGACTGAATACTCCGCACATAAAACTCGTTCAAAAATGTATTTGAGAAACAAGCTCTATTATTGTTCTGTTTCTTTCCTCTGTTTCTTTGTGGATATTGCTATTATATAGGAATGTTTACATTAATAGTTTTTCCTTATTTCACATGCCTGTGTTCATGTTAATCATGCCCCATCCCCTCCTAAATAATTACCCTAAGTAAGATACATGCATGTAAGAAAATGTTTGAACTAAAGAAAGGAAAATAATTGAGGTCATTGAAGAAGTTTTAATGTAGATATTTTTTATAAAACAGTGCAATCAGAAGGTCATTACAGGGTTATATCAATCGTTCTAGACATTTTTCACGTAAATAATGTGGTGATAAACATCAACAAGTTGAAAACAATGAACACGACAAATAACTTGTATTTGATATCGAGTGTAGTGGAAGTTTTGTGAGAAGTTGCATGTTGTACACCCCTATGATGGTGCGTGCCGAGTGCAGTGTCAACACAAGTGACAGCATCTCATGTTCTTGTCTCGTTCTTTCCAGATGACAGCAGAGGGAAAGGTCCTCGGCCCCTACTGAAGAAGCTGCAGCTGTAGGTGAGTCGATCATATAATTTTAAATGCGTCTAAGGGGGGTCTTGGAAGAATACCATGGTCATTGCCATGTTGTCTAAATGGGCTAAATACTGCGGCAGTGAATTAAATCATTTCTGTTATATTTGTTACTAGCAGTTACCAGAGGGCTCCGCCCACAATGTAGGCCTATCACTTTGTTCGTGTTGCAAAATTTCGAGGTTATTATTATTACCGTATGGTACACTATACAAAACAACATACATAAATAGTAAGCACTTACACATATTAGGCCCCTATACATACAAAATATACACACTATAACAGCTGGAATAATCATGCAAGCAAAAAAAGTGTTCAAAGATTAATATCTTTTCTAGACATCGTATGGCCTCAATAGAAGCCACTATGAAGTCCTGTGTTGATCCAATGAATGTCCTGCCAACACATTCGGTGACAGTATGGTTGATAGTCTGCTTTAACTGCACCACTTTCATAGAATGGGTAAGATTTCACACTCCACTCAAACATCATTGATACGCATTTCCCATGCTCAGTACGAACTCTGTTGGCGGTTACCCGTATCTTTCCGGGAAAATCAAACCCATCTGGAAGATTCTTAAAGTTGAACAATGTCTGCCATTGAGTCGGAGCTACACTGTTCTACTCTTGTTGCCTATAAGATTTTGGATTGTAATTCCTCCTAACTAGTTCCCGTGCTGTTTGAGTAGGAGGGAATCTTGATGAAGACCGTGATAATAGAATTCAACCCTATTATATCAACACTTGAAAATATAGATCACAAATGGGAATGGAATTACACCTATTTTTCTGTAGTTTCGTAACTTGAACTTATTAGGATTGCTTTGCGAGTTAACTACATGTGTTCAGAATTCAATTTTGAAATGGTTGCAGTCGGTTGATTTATTTGTTTACAAATGACATAAATTATGTAAATATCATACGCATAGGCAAGCTTTTCTTCCATTCCAAGTAGTTGTGAATAAATGCCATACGCCTTGCACCAGCAAACAATTTAGCCCTGTACCTCTGTAATCTCTATGAAGTTTGGTGGCTGACAGTCAAAGATGGTATCGTACACGAAGGTCAAAATAAAATATGCCATACACCAACAAACACTTTCGCAAGAAAACACGTAATAAAGAAAGGTATCATTCTAGAATGAAGAAACGAAGACATGGTATAAAAACTGGCGGCAACACACAATACCTTCTACCCGTATAACACATATTATGACCACAAAAAACGCATGGCGCAATAGCCCCGAAGGGCCTTGGCCTACCAAGCGACTACTACTCAGCCCGACGGCCTGCAGATTCGTCAGCACGACGAATCCTCCCGGCCGTTATTCTTGGCTTTCTAGAACGGGGCCACTCACTCGCCGTCAGATAGCTCCTCAAATATTGTAATCACGTAGGCTAAGTGGACCTCGAACCAGCCCTCAGATCCTGGTAAAATTCCCTGACATGAACGGGAATCGAAACCAGGATCTCCGGGTTAAGAGGCAGGCACGCTAACCCTACACCGCGGGGCTGGCCATATTATGCCCAGGTTTGATAATTTTCCTTGCTATTCTAAGTTCCATGTTTTCGTGTGTCCAGTCTGTTCTTTTTTTCTAAAACTGTTTACCCTCCAGGGTTGGTTTATCCCTCGGACTCAGAGGGGGATCCCATCTCTACGGCCTCAAGGGCAGTGTCCTGGAGCGTGAGACTTTAGGTCTGGGATACAACTGGGAAGGAGGAACAGTACCTCGCCCAGGCGGCCTCACCTACTGTTCTGAACATGGGCCATGTGGGGGATAGGAAGATTGGAAGGGATAGACAAGGAAGAGGGAAGGAAACGGCCGTGGCCTTACATTAGGTACCATCCCGGTATTTGCCTGGAGGAGAAGTGGGAAACCACGGAAAACCACTTCGAGGATGGCTGAGGTGGATATCGAACCCTCCTCTACTTAATTGGTCTCCGGAGGCTGAGTGGACCCGGTTCCAGCCCTCGTACCACATTTCAAATTTCGCGGCAGAGCCGGGAATCGAACCCGGGCCCCCGGAGTTCGCATCTAATCATATTAACCACTGCACCACAAAGGCGGACATCCTTTTCGTACGTCCAGACAATTCCTTAAGATCTTTGGTATCAGAAATGGCGTCAACACAATAAAACATAGTACAGTAAGTAATATACTACTGTTTTCCTTTTCATCAAAACTCACTGTACTTCTACCAAAGTATCTAATAACTTTTCTTAATATTGTATTGGTGTCCGCTTCTGTGGTGCAGTGGTTAGTGTGATTAGCTGCCATCCCCAGAGGTCCGGGTTCGATTCCCGGCTCTGCCACGAAATTTGAAAAGTGGTACGAGGGCTGGAATAGGGTCCACACAGCCTCGGGAGGTCAACTGAGTAGAGGGGGGTTCGATTCCCTCCTCAGCCATCCTGGAAGTGGTTTTCCGTAATTTCCCAATTCTCCTCCAGGCAAATGCCGGGATGGTACCTAACTTAAGACCACGGCCGCTTCCTTCCCTCTTCCTTGTCTATCCCTTCCAAACTTCCCATCCCCTCACAAGGCCCCTGTTCAGCATAGCAGGTGAGGACGCCTGGGCGAGGTACTGGTCATCCTCCCAGTTGTATCCCCCGATCCAGAGTCTGAAGCTCCAGGGCACTGCCCTTGGGGTGGTAGAGGTGGGATCCCTCGCTGAGTCCGAGGGAAACACCCACCCTGGATGGTAAACAGATTACGAACGAATATTGTATTGGTACCTTTTCCTTACTAGTATGGCGTTTACACACAAAAATATCAGTGGTGGCTGGTATCCACAAATTCTGAATTAACTCGCAAATCGCTCATTTCCGGACCCATGTTTACTGAGACTTTTTCGCTTCTCGTATCGTGTACTTACAGCTGTTACAATCTGCGCTATTAATTATGATACACTCTGTAGACTGGGCGTTTGATGAGTATCTCTCAAGAGAGATGGGTAGTTTATTTATCTAAAGAAGTACCCCTGAATAACATTCTGATTCATTTGTAATAAGATATGTATTACGGTAATGAACGAAGTCCCAATTGACTGTTACTGAACGTGATTATAATTTTAATTCTACAGCCCTGGCTTCGATTCCCTATCGGGCCGAGAATGTCATCCACGTCTGGTTAATTCCTCTAGTTTTTCCTTCTTTTTTGCTTGTGGCTTTACGTTGCACCGACACAGATAGGTTTTATGGTGACGATGGTATAGGAAATGCCTAGGATTTGGAAGGAAGCGGCCGTAGCCTTAATTAAGGTACAGCCCCAACCTTTTGAAAATGGGGAACCACAGAAAACAATCTTCAGGGCTGCCGACAGTGGGATTCGAACCCATTATCTCCCGGATGCAAGCTCACAGCTGCGCGCCTCTTACCGCACGGCAATTCCTATAGTTCCGGGGCTGGATGTTCGTGTCTGTCTTAATACACACGTCCATTTACACGCTACGTATCACACACATGGCTCCGAGAGACTGGCAGGTTAAATCTAGATGGTCTGTTGTGGGAACATCAGTATGCAGATTAACTGTTAAAATGAGGCTAGATATAGTAAGGTGATACTGGGTTGAGATATAGTGCCATGTGTAAAATAATTATTGGAACTGCCCCGGCCTGTAAGTGAAAATGGGAAAACACAGAAAACAATTCTCAGGACAGCCAACGGTAGAGTTCGAACCCACTCGTCTCCCGAATGCAGAGCTTGGCTCCATAGCCGAAGCGCGTTAACACTTAGCCATTCCGCTCGGTGTTGCATATATGCTGCATGTGATCTTTTAGGCGAACTGAATGTCTGCGAGGTTGGGGCCCAACCGAAGATGATTTCTAATGTTGAAAATAACACGAACACCCAGCCGCAGAGCCAGAAAAAATTAACCAATGAAAATTAAAATCCCTGATATGACCGGGAGCCGAACTCGGGACCCTTGTACCAAAGGCCGGCACGCTAACCATATGGCCATGGAGCTGGACAGTAAATAAGTGGAAAGAAAAGGGAAAGAACACTTGTTTGTGTATAATTTGTACACAGTAATATGTCGATTTTGAAACTAACATTTATCTATGATGCAGCATTTCAACATGCAAAAAAAAATCTTTGTTTTTTAAAGGAACAGAAATTAGGGATTGCAATAATCTACAAATAGTGATCCTCGAAACACTTCTAACCTTTTTGAAATAGTATAAGAAAAAACTAGGTAAGCAATTCATGGGGAACCTGCCACCTAGACAACAGCACTAAAGATAGATAGATAGATAGATAGATAGATAGATAGATAGATAGATAGATAGATAGATAGATCTGCCGACATGGAATTTAAAAACTTCCCCTTGTTATCAACATTCCAGAAAATCCGAAAGTAATGTTTAAATTTGAAAATGGAAATTTGAATTGTGAAAGTAGTATAATGACGTTTCCACATATATATATTGCTGGTAAATGGACCACGTATATAGTTGATCAGTCGACATTAGAAACACGGAGCAAGTTCGCTGATGTTCTAGATGTCTGGAGAGAATATTAGTTGAAATTTTGTTGTTTCTTGTGTGGATTTTATGGTTATTAGTCTCGCAAAGCTGGCGAACTTAACACCTTCGACTAGTAGGATGGTTGTAATAAAAGTGTGACTACCCACAGAGTGGATCAGGTTTATGACTAGTAAAGTGTGATTATACAGTAGCTAGCCTGGAGGCGTTGTAATACAGTATAACGTAAACAGAGTCCCATCGGGGACTTTGAATACCCGTTAATTACGGTTTGTTTACGAGGGAAGAGATACACCATTGTGATACTTTCAAGTAGGCGTTAATGATCATGTGCTTCATTTCAGAAGTCTCTGTGATGGAACAGCCTCCACGTGGCTTCCAGCGTCGTGCGATTCTTATGACATGCGGCGCAGTGTCATCAGGAGCATACTGGAATGTACAGTCGTTCAAAAAAAAAGGCACATGATATCATGTTCCTCGCGTTCGATATTTTATCAGAATTAATTTAATTATTATAAAAATATAATTCGCCTCCCACGTAGATATAAACAGCGCTAAGACAAGTCGTTTTGGTGTGTGTTTTATGACAAAAATGTACTCGAGAATAATTATGGGAATAACGTTTAGTATAGCCTTATTTAGATTAGATTGACACTAAGGGAGATATTCGATGTTTCTTTCTTGTGAACCGAGCATACTACTTCAATGGTGGGCCCTGAACTGAGCATACAGTTTGAACTGTAGGCCCTGAAGTGAGCACACTACTTGAATGCTGGACCTTGAACTGATCATACTGTTTGAATGTTGGGCCCTGAACTGAGCATACCGTTTGATCGATGGGCCCTGAACCGAGTATACTGTTTAAATCGTAGGCCCTGAACTGATCATACTCTTGTTTGAATGTTGAATCCTGAACTGAGCAAAATATTTGAATTGTGCGTCGTGAACTCAGCACTTCGTTTGGTTGCCGCGCCCTAAAGTCAAGTCAAGTCGTGTCCTTATCCTGAGGTGATGCAGCTCTTTTCAGGCACATCCCCAGTGGAGGTGAGCTGCATGTATCATTTCAAACACATACCGGCCCTCCTGCCATTCTTAGATTTCTGGCAGTACTGGGAATTGAACCCGGGCCACCGGGCTAACCATTACGCTACGGAGGCGGATATGTTAGGCCCTAAATTGGGCACACATTTGAACGGTCTGAGCACATAGTTTGAATACTCAGCCCTGAACTGAGCTTAGTGTTTGAATGTTGGGCCCTGAACCTATTGATGTAATATTAAATATTTTATAAACACTGTGGATACCCACACTATAATATTTAATGTTACATCAATAGGTTGAATTGTTTCTGAGAAAAGTATCTAAGCGAAACTTAAACAATATCATGGGCTAGTTAGTTTTTGAGAGACTACAAGGTGGCAGAAGTCGAAAGGCTCACAAGATAGAGGGGTGGTCTCTTTCTATTATACAGTCGAACCTCGATATCTCGAATCTCCATTACTCGAATTTTCAGTATCTCGAAGTTACTTCAATTTCCCGGCCGTTTGTCCTATTATTCACGTGCATTTATTTCTTTATTATTCGAAATTCGGATAGACGAATGTCTCGATTCCTCGAAGCAAACGTTTCCTCCCTTGAAGCAAAAAATATTCTGTAACTCGAATTTTGTACAACATTGACGGTGCAATACAGCACTTGTTGTTTGTGAGGAACAGTTAACGAGTAAATAAAGGGTTACAGTGATGCTGCGAGCTAAAATGTCGGAAACCGGAAGAAAAACTTCTAGTGATCCGAAAATCGGCGAAGCCTTGTTGTTTTTTGGATGTGAATTCATTACTGGTCACGTACGAAAGCAACCCCGAAAGTCGTGGATGACAAGGTGGATTTACGAATCTTGGCTGCGTGTTTCGAACCTAATAATAATAATAATAATAATAATAATAATAATAATAATAATAATAATAATAATAATAATGTTATTTACTTTACGTCCCACTAAATTCTTCTACGGTTTACGGAGACGCTGAGGTGCCGGAATTTAGTCCCGCAGGAGTTCTTTTACGTGCCAGTAAATCTACCGACACGAGGCTGACGTATTTGAACGCCTTCAAATACCAGTGGACTGAGCCAGGTTCGAACCTACATACTGTCAGTCGAATATAAATGACAGGGTTTCTCACAGCAATAAATGTTGAAAAGTCTGTCCGTTAGGTCATCAGCCCAGAGGCTGGTTGGATCCTCAAATAGCACCACCAAAGGTTATGCGGTTATAAGGAAACCGCAAAAACCAATGGCAGCACCAAAATGAGGCGTACTAGGCAAGACAAGGAGTGAGGTAATTTGCCATTGCTTTCCTCACTGGGTCAGAAAGTGCTATTGCAGCACGACTGACCCTATGAGCAACACCTTTCATAACACTCATGCACTAGTCGTGCTCTGAATGTCATTAATGAGCACCACCCATACCCCAGCAGCTTCCATATTGTCACAGCCATGGATGAGACTGGGACTTCGGTGGAAGCTACACTTTGCTCTGGCCTGTGCCAAGTACGTAAAAGATAAACTGTAAAAAAAAAAAAAACAGAAGAGACTCATGGTTTTTTCCAAAGGTGTTAACGGAGGTATGTTTCTTGTTTTACTACTGTGTCTACTGTATTATGTCTTCTAAAATATTACTTTAACAAGGGTCATAATTAATGCGATGCAGCTGTGTGCTCGCATCAGGTTGATAATGGGTTCGAACTCCACTGTCGGCAACCTTGAATATGGTTTTCCGTGGTTTCCCATTTTCCCACCAGGCAAATGCCGGGGCTGTACTTTAATTAAAGCCACGGCCTCTTCCTTCCCATTCCTGGGCCTTTCCTGCCCCATTGTTGCCATAAGACCTACCTGTGTCAGTGCGACGTAAAGCAAATAGTAAGGAAAAAAGGGATGCCTTAAAATACAAGTTTGTTAGTATATTTTTAAATACAGTGTTTAGTATAAACCCGTAGATGAATATGATTCAATTATGCACCGAGGGCCGGGTTCGATACCCGGCTCTGCGACTTAAATTTGAAAGGTGTTACGAGGGCTGGAACGGGATCCACTCAGCCTCTGGAGGTCGACTGAGTAGAGGTGGGTTCGATTCCCACCTCAGCCATCCTCGAAGTGGTCTTCTGTGGTTTCCCACTTCTCCAGGCAAACGCCGTGATGGTACACAACTTAATGCCACGGCCGCTTCCTTTCCTCTTCCTTGTCTATCCCTTCCAATCTTCCCATCCCCCACCAAGGCCCCTGTTCAGTATAGCAGGTGAGGCCACCTGGAGGAGGTACTGGTCATCCTCCCCAGTTGTATCCCCAGACCCGATGTCTCACGCTCCAGGACACTGCCCTTGAGGCGGTAGAGGTGGGATCCCTCGCTGAGTCTGAGGTAAAAGTCAACCTGGAGGGTAAGCAGATTAAGAAAGAAAGAAGAAATATAAACACATAAGTTATTTAGTGAATTCATTATGTACCTCTAAGCAATAAAATACGACGCTATGCATTGTGGTTGTCACTTTTCGCATATAAGACAATGATAAAACAATTCATCCTGAATTTAGACGCAGTTTTCATGAGCCCAATGTTTGCAACTACCGCACTGAATAGAATCGTCATCACAATACTTTTCACATACAATGCCCTCAGATAGCTCCTCAATTTGTAATCACTACAGTCGAGGAGTTGGGCAAAATGCGTTTTTTATCTGGTTGGATATATCGAAGTGTCACATAGAGACGAACATGTTTCCGTACATTTGGCAATAGTACGACCAATTATTATCTTGCCTTTTTTAGCTTCCGTAGCCTATTTAAGAGTTTAATGCTTTTTGTCTTTTTTAAATTGCTGTGGATATTAACTGCGTTATTTGCATATTAAAATGAATCAATGGAATGAAAAATATTTAATTCCAATGTACTGTATTAATAATAAGGAAAAAATGATTTTACCTTTATAGATAACTACCAGAAGTACCCGTTCTTCGTACGGGTTATCAGAAACTGGCTTTAGTTACTCATACTATCGGTGTGAGCGACTTCATTAGATATTTATATCACTGGTGTATTTACTTAAGTACGTAGAAATTATTTGTCAAGTTTGGAATTATAGTGTATCTTCTTCTTTCCTTCATGGGGGCCTCTAAATATTAGTTCGTAATTAACGTCGACCTCTAAGATCTTATGCTGCCATGTCTTTCCTTCATTCCCACCTAGATATACCTGCTCTCTTCACGAAGCTGCAGGTTTAGTATAAGTATGCTTCCGCTAGATAGGACCACAAAAATAAATATTATTGAATGTATTTGTTTGATTCGACATTTCGTAACTATTACAAATAATCGGAAGACTGAAGAACATAACAGATATTTTTAAAAGCTAAAATCAACACTCAAATTTACAGTAGCTTCTCGTTTTGTTCTAAATGTTCAGTAGCTGTCATTCAATCCTTAACTATTAACCAGACTGTCCGACTCCTTGGCTGAATGGTCAGCGGTGAGGCCTTCAGTTCAGAGCATCGTGATTTCGATTCCCTACATGGACGAGGATTTTAATGGCATCTGATTAATTATTCTGGCTCGGCGACTGCATATTTGTCCCAACACTTTCCTCTTCATATTCAGACAACATACTACACCACCACCACCACTACAGAAAGACGCAATGCTGAATACATCCCTCCATAGTCCGTCTCCGTTAGCGTTATTAGCTGCCGTCCTCGGAGGCTCGGGTTCAATTCCGGGCACTGACAGAAATTTAAGAATGATATGGCGGCTGGTATGGAGTTCAAACGGTATATGCAGCTGACATTCATTGGGGGTGTGCCTGAGAAAGAGCTGCACCACCTCGGTACGAAGATACGAGTTTACATATCCGTCCACATAGGGTTGGCCTCAGGAAATATATCCGGCCGTGAAAGAGGGCCAAATCTACATGTGCGATACAGTTCGCATCTGTGACCTCACAAATGTGGGAAAAAGCAGCATAAGAAGAAGAAGAGGAACTGTTGACCAGATTACGATAAATCGTATATTTCTGGCTATACTGGAAATGCTTGCCCATCTCCACGTCACAGTTCCAATTTGTATAACATCCCTTCGAGAATGGTTATAAGAGTTGCCCGCGTGGTAGGTCGCGCAACTGTGACCTTGCATTCCAGAGATATTGGGTTCAAACCCCATTATCAGCAGCCCTTAAAATGGTTTTCCATGCTTTCCCATTTTCACACCAGGCAAAAGCCACGGCCATTTCCTTCTCGCCCCTAGCCTTTTTCTATCCATCATTGTCATCATAAGATCTATCAGTGTCGGTGCTGCAACGTAAAGAAAATTGTAAAAGGAAAGAGAAATTATAATTCACGTCATGAACTTAGCACAGCTAGAATTATTTTCAGGTGAATTATCATCGTCATTGAATTCACATATCACTAAATTCACTTTCACTTGTAACGAATTCATCATTACAGCCACTGTCATGCCACTTTAATATTTCATTCTAACCAGCTGTCATGTTTGTTTACAACCAGATGGATATCAATCTTTTAATATTTCTAAGACATCTTTCAGTTTTAAAAAATTATGTTCCACTCAAGAAACGTTTAAAATGGTTTGGAGTACATTGCCATAACTGTGTGAACTACGCTCGAAACAGTTCCGTTTCGGGTTCGGGTCAACGATAAACGTACACGGAACGGTTCTGTTAAGCGGGTGCCACTTAGATAAGGAAATTCGTAATATTTTCAACGATGTATACAACATTGTAGATAAATCCAATACGTAATAGAAACCTCTAACGAAAAAAAAAACCACATTTCAGCAGTCTTGCTCGGCTAGATAAGACTGCTCGAAGATGAGAATGGTTAGAAGAGTACGTCTAGGCCAGCGCTAAGACATGTCGTTTTGTCGTGTGTCTTATGACAAAACTTTACTCTAGATTAATGATGGGAATGAAGTTCAATATAGCCCTTATTTAGATTATACTGAGAGTGAGGGAGATATTCGATGTTTCTTCGATCTGAACCGAGCGTACTGTTTGAAAGTGGCCCTGAACTGAGCACACTAACTGAATGTTGGGTCTTGAACTGAGCATAAAGTTTGAATGGTGGGCCCTGAAGTGAGCATACTGCTTTAATGCTGAGCATAAAGTTTGAATGGTGGGCCCTGAAGTGTGCATACTGTTTAATTGTAGGCCCTGAACTGAGCATACTAACTGAATGTTGGATCTTGAACTGAGCATAAAGTTTGAATGGTGGGCCCTGAAGTGAGCATACTGCTTTAATGCTGAGCCCTGAACTGAGCCCAATATTTGAATTGTAAATCCTGAACTGAGCACTTAGTTTGAAAGTTTGGCCCTGAGTTGGACACACAATTTGAACGGTCTGAGCACACAGTTTGGATATTCATCCCTGAATTGAGCACAATGTTTCAATGTTGGGCCCTGAACTGAGCTCAGTGTTTGAATATTGGGCTCTGAGCTAAGCACACTACTTGAATTTTGGGCCTTGAACTCAGCACTTCGTTCGATTGTTGGCCCGTCAAGTGAGCACACTATTTGAACAGTGTGCCCTGAGCTGAGCACTCTATTTGAATTGTGGGCCCTGAACAGAGCACACTACTTAAATTGTGAAGCCCTGAAGTGAGGACACAGTATTGTTTTTGTAAGTGGCTTTACGTCGCACCGACACAGATAGGTCTTATGGCGACGATGGGACAGGAAAGGGATAGGAGTGGGAAGGAAGTGCTCGTGGCCTTAATTAAGGTACAACCCCAGCATTTGCCTGGTGTGAAAATGGGAAACCACGGAAAACCATCTTCAGGGCTGCCGACAGTGGGGTTCGAACCCACTATCTCCCGAATACTGGATACTGGCCGCACTTAAGCGACTGCAGCTATCGAGCTCGGTACACAGTATTTACTTTAATTTCATTTAAATAAAAATACATATTCATTATATTGTAGTTTGAAATAAGAGGAAAAAGTGTACGTTACAAGGACGATGGTGCTATATCTATTCGTTTCGAAATAATTTCAAACCAAAGGTAAAACCACGCTTTCTACCTTATTACCACTCGTAGTCTCTCCGACTAATGTTGCTCATGTTCAATAACTAGTCAATGACGGATAGCATTGCAAGTCTGAAATATAGTGATAATATCTGCGAGTAGACGCAAGGCTCCATGATTCAATTGGCAGAGTACAGCACGGCACGGCGAGTGCAGGGGGTCATGAATAATACGACAGAGGTAGATACTGATCAGAGGACCAGATGGACGCCATACTGCAGCTGCCTCCCCTATCATATTAGGTACAGTAGAAAGGCAAGTCATACATGTAACATCGCGTGACTCGCGCAGCCTCCGAGTAAGACCACACATGTCAAGAACTGTCTGAAGATCGTCCATTATGACATTTATTTATTTATTTATTTATTTATTTATTTATTTATTTATTTATTTATTTATTCTTCGTTATGCCCATTCAAAGAGCGTGTTTGAACTTGTTCATTGACCAGATGGTTTTCGCCTTCTTTTCCTCCCAAAATCTCTTCATGAATGCACAGTGTTGCATCTTGTGTTCTGTGGACCACTTCCTACCAGTTTTCTCTTCACGAATGCACTGTGTTGTATCCTGTGTTCTGTGGACCACTTCCTACCAGTTTTCTCTTCATGAATGCACAGTGTTGCATGTTGTGTTCAGTGGACCACTTCCTACCAGTTTTCTCTTCACGAATGCACAGTGTTGCATGTTGTGTTCAGTGGACCACTTCCTACCAGTTTTCTCTTCATGAATGCACAGTGTTGTATCCTGTGTTCTGTGGACCACTTCCTACCAGTTTTCTCTTCATGAATGCACAGTGTTGCATCTTGTGTTCTGTGGACCACTTCCTAGCAGTTTTCTCTTCACGAATGCACAGTGTTGCATCTTGTGTTCTGTGGACCACTTCCTACCAGTTTTCTCTTCATGAATGCACAGTGTTGCATGTTGTGTTCTGTGCACCACTTCCTACCAGTTTTCTCTTCACGAATGCACAGTGTTGCATCTTGTGTTCTGTGGACCACTTCCTACCAGTTTTCTCTTCATGAATGCACAGTGTTGTATCTTGTGTTCTGTGCACCACTTCCTACCAGTTTTCTCTTCATGAATGCACAGTGTTGCATCTTGTGTTCTGTGGACCACTTCCTACCAATTTTCTTTTTAGGTTTCTCCACACGAATTTGTGCTTGGCTACTATTGTACTAAAGTCTCCACGATCTCCAGCGATGTCGTCCATGATATGCACTTCTTGAAGGTCCACTTTAGTTTCTTCTAGCCAGTTTATTTCAACCTTCTTTGAGTTTTACGAGACACCGAGGTGTCGAAATTTAGTCCCGCAGGAGTTCTTTTACGTGCGAGTAAACCTACCAATACGAGGCTGACATATTTGAGCATTTGTTAAATGAATCAATAACATAATAAATTCATCTTCAGATGACTGAAAGTAAGTACTGGTCTCTTAAACCATTTTATAGTAATTAACACCTACTTTTGATGAAGAAATTAGTTAATTCATCCAGAATCGAACCTGCCAAGTTGGGGTCAGAAGGCCAGCGCCTCAGCGGTCTGAGTCACTCAGCCCGGCACTCTAAGACAGAGAAGATGACGGACACAAGGCTCGCATCCACGACGGATGAAAGACTCTCGATTAAACTTTTTTTAACAATTTTGACTCAAAACCAAAAACAACACTTCTCTTGTACATTAGCGTCAAGAAAGACTTCGAAGAAGTGGACCTACGACCAGATAATGCACACAAACTAGACCTTTCCAGACGAAGCGTCGTGACTTTAGGGTCTTTTCGGGATGTGAAGTGGACAACTGGTTGCAAAGTGTTCGGATGACACCATGCTCCATACAGCGAGCTAATAAAAACCTACTGGAGCAATAGAAAACTGAGTAAACGCCAGAATGTATAATGAAACGTATCGTGCTCCCTAGCTGGCCGATTAGCGAATAAATAATAAATAAAATAATAATAATAATAATAATAATAATAATAATAATAATAATGTTTTTCCCACACTTGTGGGGTCGCGGGTGCGAACTGAGTCGTACATATGGATTTGTTCCTTTTTTACGGCAGGATACCCTTCCTGACACCAATCCTGTGTGGAGGAATGTAATCACCATTGCGTGCTCCTGTGGTGATTGCTAGTGTTCTGTGTTCTCTGAATATGGTGAGAGGGGTGTTGGGACAAACACAAACACCCAGTCAACGAACGAGGAGAATTAATTACACGCTTTTAAAATCCCCGAGCCGGTCGGGAATCGAACCCGGGAACCTCTGAACCGAATGCCTCAACACTGACCATTCATCCAATGAGTCGGTTAATAATAATAATAATAATAATAATAATAATAATAATAATAATAATATTTACGAGGTCTAGAATGTCTTTCCTCGCAATTCATGAGTCTTATTGTTATTTTGTGGACACACTATTTTTTCTTTGAATCTATTGGAACTATCTATCTCCCCTCTGGCGTGTCGTAAGAGGCTACTAAGACGGGAACAATCAAAGAATATGTACTCGCCCTCTCAGGCCACAAACATATCCATAAGTCCATGCTTTCCCACGTAACGGAGAAAATATACTGGTGGGAATTAAATTTTTCGCCTGTCTCTTAGCACAAAAAGGAGATCTCCGTACAGGCCCTGGAGTACCTTGAAAGGGTGGAAAGTAAAGGCTTTGACTGTCCGCAACTTCAGCTCTGAGATAGAGTTGTGAAGCTTATGACCAGTCGCCTTTGCCTTCGTCTCTGCTACTCATCTCTGGAGCAGGCTGAGGGAACCTCGCAGTGTGCTTCATCAAAAGGGGAAATCTCGTTATTTGACTTACTGATGGGGAACCGAACTCACGCTTTTATCGTCTCAACTAGACAGCCCCAGTTTCTTCTTATTCTTATTCTTTCGTTACGATCTCTGTAGGACCACGGGCAGCCTTGTCATGGTTTGTGTTTTCTTCTTCTCCTCCTCCCAGAATCTGTTCATCCTCTCCACGTCTCCCGTTCTTCAGCTGATATTTTCAGTATCCTCTACTCTTGTCTCCCTCACTGGTGTTTCTCTACCCTATCCCTGTACCTTTCTCTGTCATTGAGCTCTGGCTTATTGGTTGGTGTATATTTATTTCTGCAATTCTGATTCCCATCTCAATCCAGTCGTTCCGGAACTCGACAGGCCACTTAGTTTCCGTCTTTCCTCTCGTCCTACCCGTTGTCTCTCATTCTCTCCATGTCCATCCTGATCACGTGCCCAGCAAATCTTGCTCTTTTGAGTCTTATTTCCTCGAAGATAGTCCTCATGTTTCGGTACGGTTCCTCCCTTGATCTTCGTTCCCTTCTTTCACTTCCTATTTTTGGTCCTCTTCTTTCTCCAGTTGCTCTGCCCCATGACTTCCTACTGTCATCGTCTCAGCCACGTACAGGGCTGTTTTCCTCACTGTTGCCTTTGAGTTTTGCGTCCGTTGATAAGTTTCTTTTCTTGTACAATTCTCTGTTCTTTCCTGTTACATATTCTCCAAGGTACTTTTCTACCCTCTGCACGATGTCTTCTGTTGTTTTCCAATCCCTGGTAGTGTTCAGAGTCTTAGTCTTTTCGTAGGCGATCCGTAGCTCTACCCTTCTGGCTATCTTGCTCATGTTGTTGAGTTGTTTCTTAGCATCTTTTTGCGTCTCACTTACTACGGCTATGTTGTCCACAAAGACTAGGAAGTTCACCTGCGCCCTGTTATCCTTCTTGTCCCTACACGTGTCTTTGGTCTTTTCATTTGTTGTCCTCCATTGTTCGGTAACGTCATCCAGTGCTATGGTGAATAACATCGATGACAGTCCATCTCCCAGATCTTGATCACAAACTCTTCTAATAGTGCACTCCTGAATTGGTTCTTATTTTCTCACTGTAGTTTCCATTCAATTAGTTTAATTATTACCTCTCGCGCGGTGCCGTCTAGACCTCTGTTCTTCAGAATCCTCCTCGGCTTCTGTCTATCTACGGAGTCATACGCCCTCTTGAAGCCTACAGCCCCCACCTACTTCTAAATACGTACAAGAGCTGTCTTCGATAAATACACGCATTCATCTGTTGATTTTGTTGTAGTCACTAGATTACCGTGTCCATTAATATGTGCACTGAATTCTAGTTATAGGCCTATAGCTGTCATGTTGCCAGTTTACTTTTTTTATTATGTATGTTTCGTATTGGTTCTTATTTTCTCATTGTAGTTTCCATTCAATTAGTTTAATTATTACCTCTCGCGCGGTGCCGTCTAGACCTCTGTTCTTCAGAATCCTCCTCGGCTTCTGTCTATCTACGGAGTCATACGCCCTCTTGAAGCCTACAGCCCCCACCTACTTCTAAATACGTACAAGAGCTGTCTTCGATAAATACACGCATTCATCTGTTGATTTTGTTGTAGTTACTAGATTACCGTGTCCATTAATATGTGCACTGAATTCTAGTTATAGGCCTATAGCTGTCATGTTGCCAGTTTACTTTTTTTATTATGTATGTTTCGTATTGGTTCTCATTTTCTCATTGTAGTTTCCATTCAATTAGTTTAATTATTACCTCTCGCGCGGTGCCGTCTAGACCTCTGTTCTTCAGAATCCTCCTCGGCTTCTGTCTATCTACGGAGTCATACGCCCTCTTGAAGCCTACAGCCCCCACCTACTTCTAAATACGTACAAGAGCTGTCTTCGATAAATACACGCATTCATCTGTTGATTTTGTTGTAGTCACTACATTACCGTGTCCATTAATATGTGCACTGAAGACCAAGAGTAATTAAATGGATTGACGTCAGAACAGCTATGAGCTTTCTTGCGGATTAAATGCTTCATATAACCAAAGCGCAGGTATATTTCAAACCTCGAAGGAATATGTGTAGCGGGCCAGTATTTTCATACATCGCAGGCGATGCTAATCACTTCGTCAATACCGCATGTCCTATGAAACTCGGACGCTGATGATGGCTACTTAAAATAACTTGCTAGATATGAACAGAAGTTTGATTACAGATATAAAAACCATGCATAAAATACAGGTCATCAGATCCACGCTCCAAGGCTGAGGATCACGATGCTCGAACCCTGAAGTGAAGTGACGGTAGTAATATTAGTTACTGTAGTAGACCCCACTATAAAAACAGACGTACGTTATCTCGCATCTAATCTGAATAAATTATTTCCTATTCTGCTCAAGGGGTGGGGGGAGGGTGGAACAATGAGATTTCATGCAATGCTCTGTAGGTCACGCTAACTTTAGCAGTCAGTGAAAGGCCATCAAGTGAGCATACAACTCCTTAGACCAGGCCTCTGTTTGCTTATTTTACCAACATTGGTTTCTTTTTCTTCATTACCGAACGAGTTAACTGCGTTGTTCTGGTCACGTACCTCTCAGCTTGCATTCGAATTTCACTGACCGTAAACGTGAAGGTGACTTTCCGCGGTTTCCCATTTTCACTCCAGGTAAGTACTAGAACGGTACCGGGATTAAGGCCATATTAGCTTCTTTCGCAACGTATAAGAGGAGGTCACTTCGACTGCATCATATTCTAGAAAACATGTAGAAACGTCTTTTCTTACCATGAGCAAGTACAGGTAGACATATAAACTCTCTTCTTTATATATCATGTTCATTATATAATAAAATACATCCTGTTGAAGTTGATATATTTCATGATATTCTGGATAAATTTAATGCATCTTGCTCTACACAAAGAAGTATTCTGAATTCTAGTTATAGGCCTATAGCTGTCATGTTGCCAGTTTACTTTTTTATTATGTATGTTTCGTATTGGTTCTTATTTTCTCATTGTAGTTTCCATTCAATTAGTTTAATTATTACATGTGTTAAGGTATCCGACTCGTTGGCTGAATTATCAGCGTACTGGCCTTCGATTCAGACGGTCCCAAGTTCGATTCCCGACCCGGTTGGGGATTTTAACCTTAATTGGTTAATTCCATTGGTCTGGGGGCTGGGTTTTTGTGCTGTCCCCGACATCCCTGCAACTCACACACCACACATAACACTATCCTCCACCACAATAACACGCAGTTACCTACGCATGGCAGATGCCGCCCACCCTCATCGGAGTGTCTGCCTTACAAGGGCTGCACTCAGCTAGAAATAACCATTCGAAATTATAATTATGTGTTAAGGTCACCTATGGACCACGTTTACACAACCAACCAGATATTTTCTGTCTCAAACTTATTACCTTTTCTTTCCACTCCTTCCAGATGCTCTTAAGTCTTTGGCTTCTCCTTTGTCGCTCTTCAACCGAGATGTTGCGTGACTTGACGAGTTTCTCCAATGCATCCCCCATTCCTGCTATTTTCTTCCTAAAGGTTGTTGAATCCCTCATTCCCCCAATTTTCTTCCTAAAGGTTGTTGCATCCCTGATTCCCGCAATTTTCTTCGTAAAGGTTGTTGCATCCCTGATTCCCGCAATTTTCTTCCAAAAGGTTGTTACATCCCTGATTCCCGCAATTTTCTTCCTAAAGGTTGTTACATCCCTCATTCCCGCAATTTTCTTCCTAAAGGTTGTTGCATCCCTGATTCCCGCAATTTTCTTCCTAAAGGTTGTTGAATCCCTCATTCCCCCAAAAAGGCCTAGGAAGTGGAAGGAAGCGGCCGTAGCCTTAATTCAGGTACAGCCCCGGCATTTGCCTGATGTGAAAATGGGAAACCACGGAAAACCATCTTCAGGGCTGCCTACAGTGGGGCTCGAACCCATTATATCCACATTACTGGATACTGACCGCACTTAAGTGACTGAAGCTATCGAGCTATCGAATCCCTCATTCCCGCAATTTTCTTCCTAAAGGTTGTTGTATCCCTCATTCCCGCAATTTTCTTCCTAAAGGTTGTTGTATCCCTCATTCCCGCAATTTTCTTCCTAAAGGTTGTTGTATCCCTCATTCCCGCAATTTTCTTCCTAAAGGTTGTTGTATCCCTCATTCCCCCAATTTTCTTCCTAAAGGTTGTTCTTTACTCTATATCTCCCTCCTAGATCCCCACTTTTTCCAAGCCCTTGTAAACCTCCCTAAGCCATAAAGGTTGTGCCTTCCATTTTTCCTGTAAATTAGGTATCCTGAGTGCCAGTTTCTTTGGATTCATCCTCTTAATAGCCTTCTTTTCCTCATAGTAGTTGTTATCCTCTCAACTCTTTTATAAAGTTCTCGATTCGGTCTCAATTGCAACATGGGTTGTAAATCTAGTGACTTCTTTGGGCCTAAGATTGTTCTTAGGAATCTCCTTTCCCTTTTTTAATGACTCAGTCCATTACCCTCGTCATGATTTCCGCCGCAAATAGACTCTGTGCTCTGACTATCGTACAATAATGTTTAATTTCACTTGGATGGATATGGACTTGGATATATAAGTTTCATTAGGCCTACATATTTTGAAAGCCATTTCCATTCCCATCCTTCTAATTATAACTTCTTTCTCATTTCCATTCGGGGTGAGAATTTCTCCCAGGTACTAGAATTTCCGAACACGGTTGATTATTTCAATATTATAATGATTTTCTGTTTCCTATGTAACAGGGTACGGTTAATATTTCATAGTTAATTATTAACTAAACAAGGTCACTTGCTTACTATATTTATTTAATATGTTAATTTCTGTACTATATTTCTTTAATATTTATGTTTCTACAATATAATGGCTTTTCTCTATGGTGCGTGTTTTCCTTTATTTTCTTTCTTCCTTCTTATATATTACATTTAATTTGCATAACTTGTACGTTAAATGTATCACTGAATTAGCGAATAATGTAATTAGGCCGGGCTGAGTGGGTAAGACGATTGAGTCCGGTGGTATTTGAAGGTGTTCAAATACGTGTCGCTAGATTTACTGGCACGTAAAATAAGTCCTATGGTACTAAATTCCGGCACCTCGCCATCTCCGAAAAGCGTAAAACTAGTTAGTGGGACGTAAAGCCAATAACCTCATTTTCAGGTCTGTGTCTTTTTCGTCTGCTGGCTTTGACATCCTGCCGGTATCTCTTGAGTCCATCAATCAGCCCTTCCTTCCTCTCCCCTGGTAAAAGGCCTCTCCGTCTTCCACCATAAAACTCTGATAGCTTTACACCATCCTTCTAAAACTAACCCTGTCCTTGATTTTTCCTCCGTAATGCCCACCTCTGTCAGATCTTTCTCACGCTCTTGGAACCATCCCAACTTAGATGCCTTTGGTTTCAGAAAATTCGAGATTTTCTTTGTGAGCCGCTCATTATTCATATGGAAAATGTGCCCATGCAACAGCAATCTTCTCTTTCGAATTACTGTTATCGGTTTCATCTTGCTGTATACTTCTTTAGTGAATTTCCATAGAACCCCGCCGTCAACCCATCTGTTGCCCAGGATTATTATTATTATTATTATTATTATTATTATTATTATTATTATTATTATCCGACTCGTTGGCTGAATGGTCAGCGTCCTGGCCTTCGGTGCAGAGGGTCTCGGGTTCTATTCCCGGCCGGGTCGGGGATTTTAACCTTCATTGGTTAATTCCAGTGGCCCGGGAGCTGTGTGTTTGCGCTGTCCCCAACATCCCTGCAACTCACACACCACACACAACACTATCCTCCACCACAATAACACGCAGTTACCTACACATGGCAGATGCCGCCCACCCTCATCGGAGGGTATGCCTTACAAGGGCTGTATTCGGCTAGAAATAGCCGCACGAAAAAAGGAAAACAACATTATTATTATTATTATTATTATTATTATTATTATTATTATTATTATTATTATTATTATTATTATTACAATCTGTAACAATAAAGTTCGGTGAATAGTCCTGTACTATCAACACAGATGAACAATGCACGACAGTGACCTTGCTGTCCTTCGAAATATTCCCCTCCCATAACTATGCACTGCTGAGATCGGCGATACATGTCCTGGAAACTTTGTAAGAAGGCTTCCTTTGGGATGGTGTTCAAAAGCCTCGTCACGTTTCGTTGGATGTTAGGATTATCGTCAAATCTCTTTCCTGTCAAAGCGAGTATGAGTCGTGGGAATGGGAAGAAGTCTGGAGAATTGAGATCTGGCGATTATGGGGTATATTCAAGTTGCACAACCCCCTTTTTTGCCATGAACTGTTTGACGGTATTGGCTGTGTGTGGGCGAGCGTTGTCATGGACAAAAAGCAATGAGCCTTGTTGTGCCTACTAGGGTCGTACCCTGCGTAGACGTTTCATGAAACGGTTCAAAATTTCAATGTACCATGCAGCATTCAACGTCGTTCCCTCAGGTAGAAATTCCTTGTGGATAATGCCTTGACTATCGAAAAAGGTGATGAGCATCGAAAACGGGCGAGTCACTCGTATACACACCTCAAGGACAGTGTTCGATCTTCATAAACACGTACCAGCATCGCATGCGTTTCTTTCGGTGTCTTGCCAAGCTTGAAACAAAACTGTACATTGATCTTTTGGTCGTTCATATTCCTGTTCGCAGTTCAGAACCAGCGCATTAAACACGCACTGTGTCAAACAGGTCTTACACGGCACACACACGATGATCAACTGAATAACGTTGGGAGCAGGTGATCTAAACCTGCTGCTACGCAGGTGTAGCGTTGTGTATCGCCAGTGTTGCCGGATCGACCGTTCTGACTTCACTTTATTGCCGTGCGTTCAAAATGAGTGCCTAAAAGAACTCCTCTATCTACCAAATGTGAAACCAATAATACTACAAGTTATAACTTTACTCCGAAGATGTAACCACTAAAATCTGATATAATTTTATTATTGTGC